>NC_087342.1:139227270-139866020 GCF_030014295.1 Loxodonta africana | reverse complement strand
AGAGGTCCCGGATAAGTAAGGCATTACTGAAATTGAAGAACAAAGTTGGAGCCCTTACTCCACCTGATTTTAGAAACTATTATACCACCACAGTAGTCAGATCAGCCTGGTACTGGTTCAACAACAGATACATAGGCTAATGGAACAGAACTGAGAATCCAGACATAAATTCATCCACGTGTGATCAGTTGATATTTGACAAAGCCCCCAAAGCAGTTAAATGGGGAAAAGACAGTCTTTTTAACAAATGGTGCTGGGATAACTGGATATCTGTCTGCAAAAAAATGAAACAAGGCCATACCTCACTCCATGCACAAAAATGAGCTAAAAATGGATCAAAGACCTAAATATAAAACCTAAAACTATAAAGATCATGGAAGAAAAAATAGGGACAACGTTAGGAGCCCTAATACATGACATAAACAGTACACAAAACATTACCAACAGTGCAGAAGAAAAACTAGATAACTGGGAGCTCCTAAAAATCAAACACCTATGCTCACCAAAAGAGTAAAAAGATTACCTACAGACTGAGAAAAAGTTTTTACCCATGACATTTCCGATCAGTGCCTGATCTCTAAAATCTACATGATACTGCAAAAACTCAAAGACAGAAACACAAATAACCCAATTTAAAAATGGGCAAATGATATGAACAGACACTTCACTAAAAAGACATTCGGGTAGCTAGCAGCTACATGAGGAAATGCTCATGGTTATTAGCCATTAGAGAAATGAAAATCAAAAGCACAATGAGATCTTATCTCACTCCAACAAGGCTGGCATTAACCTAAAAAACACAAAACAATAAATGTTTGAGAGGCTGTGGAGAGATTCGAACACTTACACACTGCTGGTGGGAATGTGAAATGGTATAACCACTTTGGAAATTGATTTGGTGCATCCTTAAAACGCTAAAAATAGAACTACCATACAATTCAGAAATCCCACTTCTTGGAATATATCCCAGAGAAATAAGAGCCTTTACACGAACAGATATATGCATACCCATGTTGATTGCAGCATTGTTTACAATAGCAAAAAGATGGAAGCAACCAAGGTGCCCATCAACGGACGAATGGATAAATAAATTATGGTATATTCACACAATGAAATACTATGCATCGATAAAGGACTGTGATGAATCTGTGAAACATTTCATAACATGGAGGAATCTGGAAGGCATTATGCTGAGTGAAATTAGTCAGTTGCAAAAGGACGAATATTGCATAAGACCACTATCATAAGAACTTGAGAAATAGTTTATACAGAGAAGAAAATATTCTTTGATGGTTACGAGAGGAGGGAGGGAGGGACAGTGGGAGAGGGGTATTCACTAATTCGATAGATAAGAATTACTTTAGGTGAGGGGAAAGACAACACACAATACAGGCGAGGTCAGCACAATTGGACTAAACCAAAAGCAATGAAGTTTCCTGAATAAACTGAATCCTTTGAAGGCCAGCCTAGCAGGGGTGGGAGTTTGGGGACCATGGTTTCAGGGGACATCTAAGTCAATTGGCATAATAAAAGCTATTAAGAAATCATTCTGCATCCCACCTTGGACAGTGGTATCTCGGGTTTAAATGCTGGCAAGCGACCATCTAAGATGCATCAATTGGTCTCAACCCACCTGGATCAAGAGAAAATGAAGAACACCAAGGGCACAAGGTAATTAAGAGCCCAAGAGATCAGAGGTTACATCAGCCTGAGACCAGAAGAACTAGATGGTACCTGGCTACAGCCGATGACTGCCCTGACAGGAAACACAACAGAGAACCCCTGAGGGAGCAGGAGAGCAGTGGGATGCAGACCCCAAATTCTCATAAGACCAGACTTAATGGTCTGACTGAGACTAGAAGGACCCCAGTGGTCGTGGCTCCCAGAGCTTCTGTTGGCCCAGGACAGGAACCATTCCCAAAGCCAACTCTTCAGACAGGGATTGGACTGGACAATGGGTTGGAGAGGGATGCTGGTGAGGCATGAGCTTCTTGGATCAGGTGGACACTTGAGACTATGTTGGCATCTCCTGCCTGGAGAGGAGATGAGATGGTAGAGGGAGTTAGAAGCTGCCACAATGGACACGAAAAGAGAGAGTGGAGGGAGGGAATGGGCTGTCTCACTAGGGGGAGAGCCATTGGGAGTATGTAGCAAGGTGTGTATAAGTTTTTGCGTGAGAGACTGACTGGATTTGTAAACTTTCACTTAAAGCACAATAAAAAATAAAAAAAAAAAAAGAGAAAGGGAATTGATGAGAATTCATTTTACAGTTGCTTTATATCAAGCAACTCTCACCACAATTCTACTTGTTAGGCATTAATTTAGAAAAAAGAAGTTTAAAAGTTGAGGAACCTGAGGGTTATACGGTTTCAGTATTCCTTCAGGTCACCTGGCTAACAAGAAATAGAGCCACAATGTAAATGTCTAAATCCATTACATTTCTACTTTAGCATGCTATTTTATGTTAATCTCTGGAATATTGGTTAAAATGGTTCAGATTTCACTTCCTTTTATCTTACACAGGGAAAACATAAAGCGCTGTTTGTTTATATTTTTAACTTTTCAAACAAAAACATGTCTAATGTTTTTTAATGTTATTAATGCAAATGAAAGTGTAATACATGGATGACTTCTGCTCAGTTTTAACAGGTAAAGATACCAGATCATTTACTGAAGTAGAGAAATGACCTTATATTGAGGAGTACATACAAAGTCATTTACGGCAGCAAAGCCTTGTCATATCTCTGGGACTTGTCTTGTCAATCACTAGCTTTCAAGAGTGTGCATTCTGTCCCTTTGTTTGAAGGTAACAAAGCTTGTTGGATAGAAACTTTCCTTCTCTTGAAGAAAAATGACATGTGGCTGTCTCTTTTGTCTCTGTAAACAAGTAAAAACCACTTGTCATCCTTTTTATGTTTGCAAAGGACTGAGATATCTTAATTGAAAACAGCAAAATTAAGAATTTTTGTTTAATGTTTATAAATTTCGTGTTAAGGAGAGAATCCTTACAAAATCATTCTATTGAGTTCCTTTTGTAGACTAGATTTCTTGAATTCAAAACAAAGGTAAAAATATATATAATTTACATTAGTCTGCTTTGGTATTTTTTAAAAATAAAATATATTAAAAATTTAAAACATTTTGTTCTAGTTCTGTTGATTGGTTTAAAAATGTAATACATGAATTACGTAAAAGCTTGTCATTTAAATTTAATTATATAATTGTCTTTTTCTCTTATTTTTCATGCCAAGAGAAGAAAGGGAAGAACAGAGTATACCAGTCAAGCACAGTCAAGCCTAACCTTCCCTCTGTTTTACATTGAGGAAGAATAAATTTCCATGATGTCACCGTAACTATTCATCTTCAGTCTGCAAATTTGTGTCATACATGGGGAGGGTTACAGATTTATGCTTCCAGAAATTCAGCTTAAAAATCTTCCTGTTATCATAAAACACCCCAAATACTGAAAAAATACAATTTTTTTTTTTTTAATTGTTACCTGAAAGAAAATAAGGAAATCCTAAGGGACTAAGAAAGAAATGGCAAACCACAAAACAGATTCATAATCACAACCTAATACTGGAGTCCCTGGGTGTTGCAAATGGTTAATATAGTAGATTGCTGACTGAAAAGTTGGAGATGTGAGTCCAGTCAGATACCTACGGAGCACAGTTCTACTCTAACACACATGGGGCTACCATGAATTGGAATCACCTTGACAGCAACTTTTTTTTTTTTTAAATGTTGGCATACCCTCAGGACATTTGGCAATACCAAAAACTTGCTTAAGATCTTTGAAGGGGACATGCGAGAAAGTCTTGGACTTGAAGATGATGGAAAAGAGGCTCCTACTTGAAGCTGTTTATATCCAAAAGCTATACCCCTAGTGAAACTAAAAAAATACCTACAGATAAGAAAGGAAAGTAATAGAACTGTCATTGTTGGATTTCACTCTTTTTGTTGTCGTGTGCTATCAAGTCGATTCTGACTCATGGTGACCCCATATGACAGAGTAGAACTGTCCCATAGGGTTTCCCAGACTGTAATCTTTACAGGGGAAGGAGCCCTGGTGGCACAGTGCTGAAGCACTTGGATGCTAACTGAAAAGTTGGTGGTTCTAATTCACCAGCAGCTCCGGGGAGAACGATGTGGCAGTCTGCTTCTATAAAGATTACAGCCTTAGAAACCCTATGGGGCAGTTTTACTCTGTCCTATAGGGTTGCTATGAGTTGCAACTGACTGAATGGCAACAGGTTTTTGGCTTTAATCTTTACAGGGACAGATCACCAGATCTTTTCTCCCAAGGAGCTGCTTTTATTCATTTATACTTTGCTGCTACATCAAAAACCAAAAGGGAAGAACACGCTCAGCATTTTCCAAGCTGAAAGAACTGAAGAAAAAATTCAAACCTCGAGTTGCAATAGTGAAGGATTCCATGGAGAAAAAGCTAAACAACATGGGAAACATTAAAAGAAGGTGGAAGGAATACACGCAGTCATTATACCAAAAAGAATTTGTTGACATTCAACCATTTCAAGAGGTAGCATATGATCAGGAACCAATGGCACTAAAGGAAGAAATCCAAGATGCACTGAAGGCACTAGCAAAAAACAAGGCCTCAAGAATTGATGGAATATCAATTGAGGTGTGTCAACAAATGGATACAGAGCTGGAAGTACTCACCTGTCAATGCTGAGAAATTTGGAAGATAGCTACCTGGCCAACTGGCTGGAAGAGATCTATATTTATGCCTATTCCCAAGAAAGGTGATCCAATCGGATACGGAAATGTTTAAACAATATCACCACTATCACATGCAAACAAAATTTTGTTAATAAAGGCCGGATTCAGAAGAGGACATGGAACCAGGGATATCATTGCTGATGTCAGATGGATCCAAGCTTAAAGTAGAAAATACAAGAAAGATGTTTACCTGTGTTTTATTGATTATGCAAAGGCATTTGACTGTGTGGGTCATAACAAATTATGGATAACATTGCAAAGAATGGAAATTCCAGAACACCTAATTGTGCTCATGAAGAACCTGTGCGTAGATCAAGAGGCAGTTGTTTGAACAGAACAAGGGGATACTGCGTGGTTTAAAGTCAGGAAAGGTGTGTGTCAGGGTTGTATGCTTTCACCATACCTATCCTGTATGCTGAGCAAATAATCCGGGGAACTGGACTGTATAAAGAAGAAAAGAACATCAGGGTTGGAGGAAGACTCATTAATAACCTGCAATATGCAGATGACACAACCTGGCTTGCTGAAAGTGAAGAGGACTTAAAGCCCTTACTCATGAAGATCAAAGACCACAGCCTTCAGTATAGATTACACCTCAACATAAAAAAAAAAAAATCCTCACAACTGGACCAATGAGCAACATCATGATAAACAGAGAAAACATTGAAGTTGTCAAGGATTTCATTTCACTTGGATCCACAATCAACAGCCATGGAAGCAGCAGTCAAGAAATCAAACGACGCATTGCACTGGGCAAATCTTCTGGAAAATACCTGTTTAAAGTATTGAACAGCAAAGATGTCACCCTGAAGACTAAGGTGCGCCTGACCCAAGTCATGGTATTTTCAGTCACATCTTATGCATGTGAAAGCTGGACAATGAATAAGGAAGACCGAAGAAGAGTTGACGCTTTTGCATTGTGGTATTGGTAAAGAATATTGAACATACCATGGACTGCCAAAAGAATGAACAAATCTGTCTTAGAAGAAGTACAACCAGAATGCTTCTTAGAAGCAAGGATGGTGAGACTGTGTCTTACACACTTTGGACATGTCAGGAGGGATCAGTCCCTGGAGAAGGATGTCATGCATGGTAAAGTACAGGGTCAGTGAAAAAGGAGAAGACCCTCAACAAGATGGATTGATACAGTAGTTGCAACAGTGGGCTCAAGCATAACAATTGTAAGGATGGCACAGGACCAGGCAGTGTTTCGTTCTGTGGTACATAGGGCCGCTATGAGTCAGAACTGACTCAACGGCACCTAACTAAAACAACAGTGATAGGAAGGGAAAAGTGTGCCATTAGGGAAGAGCACAAAGGGGGTCTCAACTGTATTGGTGAAGCTCCATTTCCTAAGTGGTATAGTGAGTATATGTTTATTTTAAAGTCTTTATACCTTTTATTGTCTTAAGTGTTTCTTAATACATGTTTTATAGTATAGAAAAAATGGGTATAGAAAAGACGAAGAATGTAAAAGGAAGAACTGATGGAAGGGAAGAAGAAGGAGCAAGCAAAGGTGGAAGGGAGAAAAATTTACAGAACTGGAAAGAACATCCTACTTTACACTTCTACACAGGTTTTGACATCCATGAGATTTGAACTTAAATCCCAGCTCAACCACTTAGTAGCACTATGATCTTGGGCAATTTACTGAACCTCTCTAAGCCTTATTTCTTCAACTGTAAAATTGGATAATTATAGTACCTGCCTCAATGGATTGCTCTGATGACAAAATGAGGAAATACAGGCAGTATTTAGCAGAGTTTCTATCATATATTGAGTACACAATAAACCTTAGTAGCTGTTATCTTTATCAAGGGCAGATTATCCAATAGACAATCTTCTTACTGGTTCATCTGCCCCTGTCAGGGATTGTACATTTCATAAAAGGCTTTGATTCCCTAGGAAGGTGCTGTGGAGTTGGGAGAGAGACAGATGCCAGTCATACCTAGAAGCAGAATCTTTGACGTGCTAAAAAAAATGTGAAATTGTCTACTACAAATGATCTGGTAAGCAAGATAAGCACCTGCTTACCTTGCCTATTGGATAATCCATTCTTGATCTTTATCCTTTAAGCTACCACTCAAATCATATCTCTTCCTGTTAGCAATACCTTCCATTTGACAGCTGAAACTCATCAATTTTTAGTTTTTAAAGTATTTTGATATATTTGATCCACACAGCATGTGAGAGGTGGGGAGGAATGGTATCTTAGAGCATAGAGTTTAAAGCCCACAACCTGTGAGGGCAAGAGATGGACCTTGAAGCCACTCTCCATATTTCCAACCTAGCATTCTTTCCAGTCTATCATGACTGTTCCTTTAATAGAAGGTGAGTTCCATGTGGATAGAGACTATTTCTTATTCTGCTTTGTATTCACCATTGCACCTTCCTTAAAACCAAACCTGCTGCTGTCAAGTCGATTCTGACTCATAGCAACCCTATAGGACGGAGTAGAACTACCCCAGAGTTTCAAGGAGTGCCTGGTGGATTTGAACTGCTGACCTTTTGGTTAGCAGCCATATCACTTCACCACTAAGCCACCAAGTTTTCCGCACCTTCCTTAGAACTCTTTAAAGTGTATGTGCCCCATCAAAATATACATTGGTTGATAAAAAGAACATTACTCGTGTTTGTCACAGTGCATTTTAATTTTTCTTAAATTACCAGTACTTGCGAAGAGTTTTAAAGTAAGAGTGATATTAGTAGAGTAAAACTGTGTAACACTTATTTGTGGCAGAAGTTTGAATCTTATCAACAGTGGGTAAGGGAAAGAAAAGGCTTGCTCAATAAACCTCAAAGTTACAGAGCTGCATTTTATGTTTCTATTACTCTTATCTGTGGAATTTATATGCTTTTTCAAACCAGGAAAGATATGTTTGGGAAGTATTAATGGTGCTCCAGAGATATATCATCAAGAATTAAAATAATGATTTGGGCACGGAGAAGAAAACTAATCACACTATGGGTGCAAGACAAGACAGACTAGATTTTAGGATTGGCACAAAGGCTAGCTTTGCCAATGCAAAAGTCCTGAGCCTCTATGTGTTGTATGAAATCTTTCACAGAGTAAACAGCCCTCACACAGTTCAAAATAAGACCCAGGTGCAGGCTCCTAATGTGTGCATTCTTCAGTGATAAAAAAAAAGAGTAATCTATTACTGCTGAATTAAAAAAAAAAAAAGGGTTCCAAAACAATGCCCTTGCCTTCCAAATAACCACAGTATGAAAATAAAACCTGAGAAACAGGGACAGCTTTGAAGACTTGAAAGATGAATTGCTGTCCCTTAAGGGACCAACCAAAATGTTCTCTAAACGACAGTAATCAAGATCGAGAGGCTGTGGAGCCAGGGCACAAGCAAGGACAAGACCCAAATCATCCTGTGGATGGTTTTCCACATGATAGAGTGGAATCTGTCTGCAGATGCTTTCTCAGTGATATTTGGGAATGATATTCACCAATTTCATTATTTCACAAGAATATTATTAAAATGGAGTATAAGGGATAAGTCATTAAGTATGTGTTAAACAAATGATCCATGTTCTTGCATTTCATAGTCATAGATAGTACAACTGCTAATGGGTGTGTGTAAAGGTGAAGAGCTGAAAAAAACACAACAAATGTTTCTCTCTACAAACTATCATAGTGCATATTGTGAATGCACCCAGTAATATTACAAAGTGTTCAGACTCCACCATAGACTACTCTAAGGGGTTGCGCATGTTACTGGCATAGTAACTGGAATTTCTAATAGAAATCATTAAAAAATTAGGAATTGCAGTCTGGAAAAATATTTTTGTTGTACAGAGATTTCTGTCGTAATGGCATATGTTGAAATTGAATTTGTCCTATATAATGAGAAATACTTCTTCTAAAGCCATATCCTGAGTTCCAGGATTGAAGAAGAGAATATAATTTCTCCATATTGAAGAAAGGCAATCATTCATCTTACTTCTGTCTTCACCATGAAAAGCTCAAATCTCAACTGAGTGAGAACTTCCACAGGAAACTGTTTGATAGGGAGTCAGCGTTCTGTTCTGCCATGTTAAATGCCTGGTTCCTGAGGGAAACATCTATCTTCTCTGCTTCGAAAATCATCAAACAGCTGTAAGTGGTCCTGGACCTGCTGGATGGTTTCCAAAGCTTTCTTGCATTTTTCGCTTAAGAAATGTAATATTAATGTAATTTCAAGCTACATGGAACAAGGGAAATAGCACGATAGAACAGTACATATACCACTGGCGTTCCTATTAACTGATATTTCTTTGCCTCAACTCTAGCCTCATTCTCCTGTTTCTACTCAGCAAAGTATAATATTGAGAGCAGGAATGACTAATCACCTCAAAAAATATAGAAGTATCATTGTCTAGTAGAAAAAATATTAGAGGGGAGAATTTTTCTTAATTTATAGGTAAAGAACCTGAGCTTCAAAGTAGTAAAGAGAGTGGTCAATTATAGAAGTTTTGGAAAATATATTTTAATGAGAAAAAAATCACTCATAATTCTAACACAGATCTACCCTCCAGTTATGGACTGAATTGTGTCCTCTCATAATATGTGTTGAAATCCTCACTCCTGTACCTATAAATATGAACATATTTGGAAATAGGGGCTTACCTTTGTTATGTCAAAGACGTCATACCAGAGTAGGTGGATATTAAACCTAATCGCTTCGGGGTTATAAAAAGTGAGGAAAAAACAAAGAATCACACACAGTGAGAAGAGGAAGACAATCCCAGGAACGCCAAAGATTGCTGACAGCTACTAGAAGCTGAAATAGACAAGGAAGGCCCTCCACCTAGAGCTATGGCCTGTATTTGGACTTCTAGCCTTCTGAAGAGGAGGTAGAACAAGGGATATCATTGTTGATGTCACATGGATCTTGGCTGAAAGCAGAGGATACCAGAGAGATATTTACCTGTGTTTTATTGACTATGCAAAGGCATTTGACCATATGGATTGTAACAAATTATTGATAACATTGTGAAGAAGGGGAATTTCAGGACACTTAATTGTGCTCATGAGGAACCTGTACATAGATCAAGAGGTTTAAAATCAGGAAAGCTGTGTGTCAGTGTTGTATTCTTTCACCATATTTATTCAATCTGTATGCTTAGAAAATAATCTGAGAAGCTGGACTATATGAAGAAGAACACAGCATCAAGATTGGAGGAAGACTTATTAACAACCTACATTATGCAGATGACACAACCTTGCTTGCTGAAAGCAAAGTACTTAAATCACTTACTGCTGAACAGCAAAGACTACAACCTTCAGTATGGATTATGCCTCAACATCAAGAAAACAAATATTCTCACTACTGGACCAGTAAGCAACACCACGATAAACGGAGAAAAGATTGAAGTTGCTAAGAGTTTCATTTTACTTGGATACATAATCAATGCCCATGGAAACATCAGTCAAGAAATCAAATGACGTATTGCATTGGGCAAATCTGCTGCAAAAGACCTCTTTAAAGGTAAAATGCAAAGATGTAATTTTGAGGACTAGAGTGCACCTGACCCAAGCCATGGTATTTTCAGTCACCTCATATGCATGTGAAAGCTGGACAGCGATGACCAAAGAAGAATTGATGCCTTTGGAATTGTGATGTTGGCAAAGAATCTTGAATATACCATGGATTGCCAGAAGAATGAACAAATCTGTCTTGGGAGAAGTACAGCCAGAATGCTCATTAGAAACAAGCATGGGGAGACTTCGTCTCTCATACTTTGAACATGTTATCAGGTGGGATCAGTTCCTGGAGAAGGGCATCATGCTTGGTAAAGCGGAGGGTCAGCAAAAAAGAGGAACACCCTCAACAAGATGGATTGACCCAGTGGCTGCAACAATGGGTTCAAACATAGCAAGAATTGTGAGGATGGCACAGGACCGGGCAGTGTTTCGTTCTGTTGTCCATGGCGTCGCTGTAAGTCGGAACCGACTCAACGTCACTGAACATCAACAGCTTCCTGATTGTGAGAAACTAAATTTCTGCTCTTTAAAACCACTCACTTATGGTCTTTCTGTTATGGCAGCACTAGGTAACTAAGACACCTCCATTAGCATCTAGAATATTCTCTTTTATGTAATGGTGATTTTTTTTTTTACCTAATTAAAACATATTAATTAAATTCATAATGAACATTTCTCATTGTTCTTCCAAGACATTAACAGTTTGATAGTGTTCTGTTTCTTAAGTGTACAATAATATGCCTAGCTAGTCACTAGTAAATTTTGCTTTTTTCATACTTCACTCTACTGTGATAAAGACCTTTTCGCATAAATCTTCTTCAAAATCTATAAACATTTCCTTAGGATGAATTTTTGAAGTGGAACAACTGAATTTATTTATTTCTAGATATCACTAATCTACATTTGAAAAATTCACTCGTGAAATATTTATTCATTCAAGGAGCCCTGGTGGCGTAGTGGTTAAAGCACTTCACTGCTAACCTAAAGGTCTGTGGTTTGACCCCACCAGGCTCTCCAAGGGAGAAAGATATGGCAGTCTGCTTCCATAAAGATTTACAGCCTTGAAAACCCTATGAGGCAGTTTTACTCTGTTCCGCTATGAGTCGGAACTAACTCAATGGCAATGAATTTTTTTTTTAATTCATTCATTTATTATTTCTTTCATCAGATACGTATGAAGTTTTCTGATTTGTAAGATATTAAGCCCAATGTTAAGAATGCATCCCTGAATAAGACACTGTTACAGATGGAATCGTGTCCCCCCAGAATATGTGTTGGAATCCTCATTGGCATAATCCCATTTGGGAATAAGATTTTCTTTTTTATTTTAACGAGGCTATAGCAGTATAGGGTGTGCCAAAAGCCTAATCACTTCTGGGTTATAAGGAGCAGCATATACACAGAAACAAGCAAGCACAAATGGCATGAGATAGGTGCAATGTAAAGACCTTCAAGAAACTGAGGAACATGGGGGCTACAGAAGCTGAAGGAGACAAGGAGCTTCCCCCAGAGAGAGAGGCTTCCCCTAGAGCTTCTAGCCTCCTAAACTGTGAGCAAAAAAATTTCTGTTCCTTAAAGCCACCCACTACTGGTATTTCTGTTACAGCAACATATTCCTCCCTGCTCATATTGTATAATATCAACTCTGCTTCCTCCAGTGATTAAAGTAAATTATTTTTGCCAGAAAATGTCATCTTTCCTTATATTTTGCTGTCTTGGCTGCTAGACTCTTGCTGTAACTACTCTAGAAGTGTTCACTGCTGGGAATCAGGACCTTTATAACCACAGAGCATAGAGTCATGGAGGTAGGAATCCAAAATTCCCCAAGTAGATCATTGGGAGTGAGGCTAAGTAAGGCTCTTCCAGTTTCTACCCCTTGTATCCCTGGATCTTTGTGTTCTACTTAATAGTGGGAAAAAAGCAAAAACAAAATCAAAACACTTGGAAAATAAAAAATCAGAAATTGATTTAGGATGTATACTGCATCCTGGAGGTCAGTGCCTAGTCACTGAATGTTATCATTTTCAAGTTGGCACCTCTGCTGTGCTTTCAAAAGGTCGTTACATTGCACTAGGCACCTGAATCTTTGTGAAATTAATTTTTCATCCCTGGAGGGCATGTATCTTACCACGACCTTTAAGATACTTGCTAATTCTTATCCTTTTTATTTTGATTAAAATGATGTCATCTACAAAGTGAACCAGTGTGATATTCAGCAGTCAGTAAAAAAAAAAAAAAAAAAAAATTTTTTTTTTTTACAGTTGGTCCAGGCACCTTTGGGATATTTTATGACAAAGGACAGAAGAATTAACATGAGAAAAACTTTAAGTGTATTCTGTTCCTCTTTTCTTCTCCCATGTGAATGTAAACTACTTCTGTGTTCTCTTTCCTGATGTGTTTGGAAAACAAAACATTTAGCAAATCAATGGACTCATGCCATCTTCCTAAAGTTGTGTTAATCTGCTCAATCAAAGATAGTACATCTGGACAACAGCTGCAATTGACTTTATAACACGTTTGAGTTTGAAGCAGCCCATTGTCATCTCCCAGGATCCATCTGGTTATTACAGAGGCAAAATTGGCGAAGCAAATGGGCTTATGGGAGCGCCACTTTTGAATGATCCTCAGCAAAATTTTACTTGTGTGTTATATTAATGATATTGTTTGATAATTTCCACATTTGGCTGGATCACTTTTCTTGGAAATAGAGATAAATGTGTATCTCTTCCAGTCAGTTGGTCAAGTAGCTCTCTTCCAAATTTCTTGGCATAGACAAGTGAGCACTTCCAGCTCTGCATCCATTTGTTGAAACATCTCAGTTGGTATTTCATCAATCCCTGGAGACTTGTTTTTTGTCAATGCCTTCAGTGGAGCTTGGACTTTTTCCTTCAGTACCATCGGTTCCTGATCATATGCTACCTTCTGAAATAGTTAAACGTCCACCAATTATTTTTGGTACAGTGGCTCTGTGTATTCCTTCTATCTTCTTTTGATGCTTCCTGTGTCCATTTAATTTTTCCCCATAGAATCTTTCATTTTGCTGAAGATCATTCAAAAGCAGCTGCTTTATCAACAGGGAACTACCAGGAATTCATGCTAGGTTCAGAAGAGGATGTGGAACCAGGGATGTCATTGCTGATTTCGGATGGATCTTGGCTGAAAGCAGAGAATACAAGAAAGATATTCACCTGTGTTTTATTGACTATGCAAAGGCATTTGTCTGTGTGGATCATAAATTATGGATAACATTGTTAAGAATGGGAATTCCAGAACACTTAATTGTGCTCATGAGGAACCTGTACACAGATCAACAGGCAGTTGTTTGAACAGAACAAGGGGATACTGCATGGTTTAAAGTAAGGAAAGGTATGTGTCAGGGTTGTATCATTTCACCATACCTATTTAATCTGTATGCTGAGCACATAATCTCAGAAGCTGGACTATATGAAGAAGAAGGTGACATCAGGATTGGAGGAAGACTCATTAACAACCTGCACTATGCAGATGACACAACCTTGCTTGCTGAAAGTGAAGAGGACTTGGAACCCTTACAGATGAGGATCAAAGATGACAGCCTTCAGTATGGATTACACCTCAACATCAAGAAAATAAAAACCCTAACAACTGGACCAATAAACAGCATCATGATAAATGGAGAAAGTATTGAATTTGTCAAGAATTTCATTTTACTTGGATCCACAATCATAACCCATGGAAACAGCAATTAAGAAATCTAAAGACCCATTGCATTGGGCAAATCTACTGCAAAAGACCTCTTTAATGTGTTACGAAACAAAGATGTCACCTTGAAGACTAAGGTGCACCTGACCCAAGCCATAGTATTTTCAGTTGCCTTATATGCATGTGAAAGCTGGAGGATGAATAAGGAAGACTGAAGAAGAATTAACACCTTTGAATTATGGTATTGGTGAAGAATATTGAATATACCATGGGCCGCCAAAAGAACAAATAAATCTGTCTTTGAAAAAGTACAACCAGAATACCCCTTAGAAGCAAGGATGGCGAGACTACGTCTCACATACTTTGGACATGTTATCAGGAGGGATCAGTCCTTGGAGAAGGACATCATGCTTAGTAGAGGGCTAGCGAAAAAGAGGAAGACCCTCAATGAGATGGATTGACACAGTGGCTGCAACAACATGCTCAAGCATAGTAATGATTGTGAGGACCAGGCAGTGTTCTGTTATGTTGTACACAGGATTGCTATGAGTCAGAATTGACTCAATGGCACCTAACAGCAACAACATGGGAGAACCATCTCCATATCCCTTAGGTATTTAAAAGTGGTGTTAATTTCTGCCATTCCTTCTGAGATATAATACTAATTTGGTTTTAACCAATGAGTGATGCTTCAGAGGTTTCTACTTGTCTTTCCCTGCTACAATATCTCTTACCCCTCAGGGTAAGAAATCAGTATGAAGATTTTGCCAACTATTGGCAGTATTATATCTCAGAAGGAATTATATATTTGGAGACAAGAATAACACCACCAAGTAGGTGTGTAGACCCAATGCACCAACTGTGAGTTGGACCTGTGCTAGGACCTCACATGATTTCTGTAACCACCTCCTTCCCCACCCCGCCCCCCGCTTTAATAGGAAGGCCATAATGGTGTTTCTGGTCCTTAGGTCAACTTGGATCATATTTCCAATACTCTTCCTGTCTAGGCACTCTCCATTCTGCAGTGCATGTTTACCTAACAAATGGCCAAAGTACTCTTTGTGGAAGTCTGGTTAAATCATTATCATGTAAACTTGCTGTGGTATTGTAGGCTCCTTTCTCCTCGATGCTTGGACTCTTCTTCAGTCAGTGGTTTCTGGGTCCAAAAACTGACTTATGCCCGGAAGCTGGGCAAGGATTATGAGATCTTATTGGAGCAACCACCTTTAGACATCTGATGCTTATTTTTGATTTCTTCTGTTGTATAGATTGAGAATTCCCTAATTGGCTGCTCATGTATTTTATCCTTAGAACACTGTGTTCTATGTGCAATCACCATACCTCTCAGTGGGTCTGGCACTCTGGCTGCCACTCTAACCTTATTAAAACAAGTGACCCACCTTACTCGTGATGATAAAACACTGCCACCTGGCCTCTAATATTTTGGGATGTTATCATTCTCAGTACTATCAGGAAGCATTTTCTTGAATAACTCCTGATGTGATTGTAGTGTATAGTCAAGTTTAGGAAACATTGATCTGATATATTAGAATGGTTTTGACTTTAGGTGTGACATTGTATCTTGTCATATATCAATGGAAAAGAATATCCATAAAATTATACAAATTATTTTATATTAATTGATTTTAAAATAATTACAGAGACATTCACTTACTAAAGATAAAATTCTGAAAATATGAATAGCCATAATATTATAACTTTCTTATTGGATGAGTATTTGGGTCAAGCTCTTACAGTTTATGAGAGAAGCATTCTGGAATGAATACTAGGTAATGCTCATCAAACAATAAAAGAAATACCTCATGATTGCACTTGATTTCATAAATACTAAAACTTTAATGTAGATAGTACTATGAAAATATAAATATGTGTGGAATTTCAGTTGTACATGAATGTTTACAGAAAAAAAATTTTTTTTTTCTATACCATTATTAATTATAGCCAAAAGGTGGAAACAACCCGAGTTTCCACCAACAGATGAATGAATAAACAATGTGGTACAGCCATACAATGGAATATTATATGACCATAAAAAGGAATGAAGTTCGGTGTTATGGATTGAATTGTGTGTCCCCCAAAAATGTTTGTCAGCTTGGCTAGTCCATGAATCCCAGTATTGTGTGACTGTCCACCATTTTGTCACCTGATGTGATTTTCCTGTGTGTTGTAAATCCTACCTCTATGATGCTAATGAGGTGAGATAAGCAGCAGTTATGTTAGGCAGAACTCAATCTACAAGATTAGATTTTGTCTTAAGTCAATGTCTTTTGAGATGTAAAAGAGAGAAGGGAGCTGAGAGACATGAGAACCCCATTGTCACCAAGAAAAAAGAGCCAGGGGAGTGTGTCATTTGGAGGTGGGGTCCCTGTGCTGAAAAGCTTCTAGTCCAGGGTAAGATTGATGACAAGGAACTTCCTCCAAAGCTGGCAGAGAAAGAAAGCCTTTCTCTCTAGCTGACGCCCTGGATTTAGACTCTAGCCTACTAGACTGTGAAAGAATAAACTTCTGTTTGTTGAAGCCATTGACTTGTGGTATTCCTGTTATAGTAGCGCTAGATAACAAAGTATAAAAGCACACACTATAACATGGATGGACCCTGAAAACATTATATTAAGTGAAAAAAATCAGTCACAAAAGGCACTATATGATTCCATTCAGATTTAAGTCCAGAAGAGCAAAATCTACAGAGACAGAAAGATTAGTTGTTGCTTAGGGCTTTGAGGGGTACAAAGGGGAGATAGGGATGTGATAACTAAAGGGTATGGGGTTTCTTTTTTAGGTGATGAAAATGTTCTAAAATGAACTATAGTGATGCTTGCACATATCTGTAAATATTCTTAAAACCATTGAATCATACACTTTAAATGGGCAATTTATATGGCATGTGAGTTATATTTCAACAAAGCTGTTAATTTTTTCTTTTGGCTTTAACAAAAGTGAAGTTTATTTTCCTAAAGTAGGCTAAAAGCCCAAATTCAGGGTGTCAGCTCCAGAGGAAGGCTTTTTCTCCCTGTCAGCCTTTCTCATCAATCTTCCCCAGACTAGGAGCTTCTCTGAGCAGGGTTCCCAGGTCCAAAGGATGCCCTCTGCCCCTGGCACTGCTTTCTTGGTAGTAAGAGGTCCCTTGTCTCTCTGCTCACTTGTCTCTTTTGTATCTCAAGAGGTTGCCTCAAGACACAATCCAATCACATAGATTGATTCCTGCCTCACTAACACAATTGCTGCCCATCCTCCATCATTAACATCATAGAGGCAGGATTTACAACATGTAGGAAAATGACAAGATACCAGGAATCATGGACCAGTCAAATTGATACACACGTATTTTGGGGGGCATAATTCAATCCATGACATTTCACCCTTTGGCTCCCCAAAAATCACATCCTTGCAACATGCAAAACATATTCACCCCATCATAGCAAAAGTCTTAACTCCAAGTCCAAAATCCAAAAATTCATGTTCATCTGTGAAATCTAGAATACAAGTTTTCTGCTTACAAAGGTACAATGGCAGAACAGGCACAAGCTAGACATTTCCATTACAATGGCAGACACTGGAGGAAAAGAAGGGATAACAGGCACCAAGCAAGTCAGCAGAACACGTTACATTAGCCCTCAAGGCTTTGAAAATAATCCGTTGTTCTCTGAGACCATTTATACAATGCACCTGCCCTCCAGACTCTAGGTATTAGCCACACTTTCTGGATTCTGAGTGGAGGCCCCTTGGCCCTGGGCTTCAGCTCAGCCTTTCAGGCCCACTGGGACAGCAACTCTGCTCCTTTGGCTTTAGACGCACCATTCTCCTAGTCCATCTGAGTAGCAACTCCACCCTTAGAAATGCCAGAGGCTATGGCTCCACCCTTTGAAACCCCTGAAGTCATGGCCAGATCTTTTGAGGCTGAGGCAGCTTGGCTTTTTGTGTTCTTTGTCTCTTCAGCTTCTGCTTCCTGGTTTCTTGGCCTCTCAGCTCCTCAGACCTCAAGCCGGCATCTGCCCTGCTGGGGCAAGTGTTCCAAACCTCAATAGCTCCACAGATAAGTACCTGGAGGCACCCTACTCTGCCAGGAAGCCACCTGCACACAGGCCCTCAGGACTCTCGCTCCATGAATTGGCTTCAGCGCTGTCTCGTGCTGGTGTCCTGGTTCTGCTGCTGTCAGTTCTCTGCCACTGCTGCTTCTCTGTCATTCACAGTTTCAAAACTGCTTCCACATTTTAAGTATCTGTTAGAATAGCACCCTACTCTGTCGGTGCCAAATTCTGTCATAGTCATCTAGTGCTGCTATAACAGAAATACCACAAGTGGATGGCTTTAACAAAGAAAAATTTATTTTCTCACAGTGTAGTAGGCTACAAGTCCAAATTCAGGGTGTGCTCAAGGGGAAGGTCTTTCTGGAGGAAGGTCTTTCTAATCAATCTTTGTCTGGACTAGGAGCTTCTCTGCGTGGGAACCCCAGGTCTAAAGGATGTGCTTTGCTTCTGGTGCTTCTTTCTTGGTAGTATGAGGTCCCTCAAAGTTGTTAAAATTTTAAGAAAAAAAAAGGAAGTTAAAGATAAAAAAGCAAATGAGAAACATAAGAGAGCAGACAGTGTGTTTAAATCTTGGGACTTTAAAATAATTTGTAGATAAAATCTTGGTGCTGGGAGATTGGAAGAGATAAAAAATGGGTCAACTTTGAATACAGATACTTGAAAACAAACAAAAAAAGATTAAATTTAAGGAAATGGTATTGTGGAAATCACTTAACCTCATTTGGCATTAACTTTATAAGATGAAGTAATTATTCTAAATAATTTCTAGAGTTTCTTCCAGGACTAACTTTCTATGTTTCTAATTTTTTTTGTCAATTCCTGGCAAGAATCAAAATGAATTTTTAAAGAGATGGAGCTTGTGTTTGGATGTGTGTGCACTTAGAAAGTCATGTGGGCGGGTGGTAGGGAATTTCTGGGTTTGAGTGATGTCAGACTAAATAAACACATTTTTCCAATTCTCTTCTGGATACCCATAGAAATACACAAAAGAAAAAAAAAAAAGGCAGCAAAAGAGCTGGAAACTGTATAAAATGAATACCATACACAAAATCCAGGGATTTGTTCATTGACTGAATTGGAGATATAGATGGGTTTGAAAATAAAATCTTTGGCTTTACACACATATTCAATTCTCCTAATCAAAACAGGATAAATGGCCTGGTGAAAAGTTAATTGGGACCTATTCCAACTGACCATAATAGTTCAGAGACACAGGCACTATATAGTAACTAGATAATTATGTAGCAGTCCTCTAAATCTTCAGAAATTACCCTTGAAGCCACCCAGAACCAGAGTCACACCACCATCATATATTTCCTCTTGCCTATGTCTCTTTAGAGTCTTCCCATTCTGCCATATAAGACCTTTAGAAGTTTAAGGGGAATGGAAGGGGTAATTGTATTATAGAAGTCTTGGGTGGTGCAAACAGTTAAACACTTGACTACTAGCCAAAGAATTGGTGGTTCAAACCCACACAGAGGTTCCACAAAAGACAGGTCTGACAATCTGCTTCCAAAAGATCACAGCCTTGAAAACCCTGTGGGATAGTTCTACCATGCACACATGGGGTAGCCATATGTTGGAATCGACTTGATGGCAACTTACCACAATGATTGCATTATGGAATATTAGTTTACTTGAACCAAAAAAAAAAAAAATTGCCAACAAGTCAATTCCTACTCACAGTGACCTATAGAGTGGAACTGCCTCATAGGGTTTCCAAGGAGTGGCTGGTAGATTTGAACTGCTAACCTTTTGGTTAGCAGCCCAGCTCTTAACCACCACACCACCAGGGCTCCAGTTTACTTAAGGCAAGGATTAAAAGCAGGAACAGAGACCAGAAAATTATGGTGTGTCAAAAATATTTGGTTTATATATTAAACCAAACCTGTTGCTGTCGAGTCGATTCTGACTCATAGTGACCCTGTAGAACAGAGTAGAGCTACCCCATAAAGCTTCCAAGGAGCGCTTGGTGAATTTGAACCGCTGACCTTTTGGTTAGCAGATGTGGCTCTTAATTACTATGCCACAAGGGTTTCCTTATGTATTAGAGGGTTACAAATATTGCAAAGTCTTTTACTCTCATTAAAGAAACTGAGAACACTTCATTACTCAAAAGTCATTTTCTTTATGCTAATTTCTTGTCTCATTAGAACAATCCCCAACAGATGTAGAAATCGAGATTAAAAACTATCCACCTGATGCTTCAGTAGGGTTTTAAATGGAGTTTTTCAAGCCACAATCCATGCCAAACAGAAAAAGCAAGGATATTCGTTATTTCTCCAGAGAGAGGGGAATGGCTAAGGAATGTTCATTTCAAATCAACATGAAGATGAAAATTCTAACAACTTTTGAACAGTAAAATGAGCTTCTTAAAAACATCTGAATCCCTATCACTGAATTTCTCCATTTTAGGGTAGATTTTTAATCAGGCTGATGGTGTAAAAACAGATTACTCTGCTCAAGGGAACATTCAACTAAATCACCCCCAAATCCATTCTAGTTGTAAGAGTTCATGAATCAATAAATGGGCTCATAATCTTGTGTTATTACTGTATGCTTCATGAGTGTACTATAAATCAAATTGAAGTTGTCTATCAGGTCTTTGTATTGAAGTTGTCTATCAGGTCTTTGTAGCCAGGTGAAAATCCATAGGGAAGGTTAGAAGCATGCATGGCCCACCTGTGACACATAATTTAAACAAACTCAAAACCACCCAACTTGCTTCAGCCATACTCCAATAGGATACAAGAGTGTCCAATCAATGATGGTGTATTTAACTGAGAAGACCCATCAAGAGTTGAACAATGGATGTCGGCAGACGATTGCAAATATGGGAGCAGCCTGGTATACATGGAAATTACATTCTAGTGCAGAAATAGATACATAATAGATACATAAACAACAACAAAAGGCTATAAAATGGCAAGCTTTATAATTAAGGTGAGTATACAATTCATTGCCCAATCTGGACCATGCTTGAGCATGAAAGAGCCAATTAATAATTATACTGGGATAACAGACAAGGCTTAGACTGTCCTGGCAAATCCAGATGTATAGTCACTGTCTAATGGACCTTTGTTTATGGTGAATATGATTATAGAAGGCAGAATGGCTAAATCAAGGGGTGGAGGGGTGGGGATCTCTAGGGGTCAGAGAGCTTATAATGTTTATCGCTGTCTTGTGTTATTTTTATTTATGCATGCATCTAATTTCACCACCAGCCTTTAAGAACTTTGAAGCTGGGCTGCATACCCTATTCGTCATCTCGTATCCCACAGTGCTCACAGACCACCTCCTCACAGTGGTCACTTAATGTGTGTTGAATGGATGCATTCATTTTTCTTTCATGTCTCAATGCTCTCTTTCCACCAGTTTTAAAAATTTTCAGTCATCATGCTCTGGTACATATTTCTACTGCCTGTGCAATTGTGTCACCACTTACTTTACAAATTTATCTACGCACTTACAAAGTAAATGTAAGTATAATGTGTATTATTTCATTCCTTAAAAATTCTATAAGGTTTGCTTGCTACCAATTAGCTGTACGTGGAAGAAGCAGAAGTGAGCCAGAACAGTAAGTCAGCAGATGGTGAAGAAATAGTCCAAGGAGGGGCTGGAGGGAAGTGGATGACTCTGTGTGAGATGAGGAAGCCCACTATTTTCCAAGCCCTGCCAGTCACTCAGAAAGCCCCTTAAAACCAACAGTCCTGATTCTTAAACTGGAGAGTGAGCTGGTTGCTTGCTCCGGGACATGGCTCATGTTCTGTGTGGAAGGGAAGGGGGTTCTGGTCCCGGCAACTTTCCCCAGCCCCTGAGGTGCCCACTGCCCTGTTTGGAGGATCCCACCACTACCTCCCTGCCCAGGGAATGGATGAAGTCTGCTATGTGTGGAATAAGGCATCCTTCTTCAAGATTCCACAGACACCTGCACTGGAGAGATGACCAACTGCACCTCCTCATTTTACTTGGAGCTGGGGAGAGGGAAAGAACTGAGGGCCATAGAGTGGAGCCACTCAGCCAAGATAAAATGTCCGCTACCTAGAAAAACACCTCAAGGGTAAATGTCACAGGTTCATAAACATTGTCAGATTAACTAGTGAAAAACATCCAGGGATTTGTAACCAATTTCCTATAAATAATGACCATATATATATATATATTTTTATACTTTAAATACTAAACATCAATATTCTATCAAGCATCCTGAGCTTTTCTGAGTCCCTCTGTGACCACCTATAGCTCCTCAACAATTCAAAGGCTTAAAGAGGTGTGAAGTTTGGATCTGGCACAACATCTGAGGCCAGACTCTGTGTGCTGGCAACACGTTGAGGCACCTGCGTTACTCTGGAAGCGTCTGCATTGGCTACTCACTGAAGAGTGAGGTCCAACAAGCCACACCCTTCCTGACCATGATCACTTGAAGGCTATGGAGTAACACATGCAAACTGTTGTTGCACTGCCTTCTCCCTGACTAAATCCGAGTGGGCAGGAAGTGTTGCGGGTAAGAGCTTGGGCACTGTGCTCAGGACTGACTTTGAAGCCTGATTAGGTCAATGACCTTTGCAAATAACTTGACCTCTCAATGCCTTAGTTTTTCTCATTTGTAAAATGGTGGTACTATTAGTCCTTAGCACAAAGAAATATTGTGAATATTAAATTAGGTAAAACGTGTAAAATCTAGCACGTTGTAAACACTCAGTAAACTCTGTAGTTACTATGATCATTGTTACTCTTAATGCTACTTACCTGGTGTCCTGAAGAAGTTTTCTAGCATAAAAAAGAAAAGGAAAGTTAAAGTGGGGATATATGACCTAAGAATTAAAATATTGACACTTACTTCCATTCTTGGCACTTGTTCCATTATTTAACATGTCTTAAGAATATGAAATATTGCTCTTTACTATTTTTTTCTTGATTATAAGAAAAACTTCATGCTGATGCTGGTGGTGAAGAGGACCATTATGAAATAAATGAAAAATGCTGCTTAAAACAGACACAACACAGGGAAAAAAATTAAAGTTAAGCAAGATAAAACTGTTTTTGCCTTCTTGTACTTCTTTGCGTTTAGGATTCTCTGTAGTTTGGAAGTTACGAATCCCTTATGCAGTGACTTTCAGAGTCCTGAGGGTTTTTTCTTTTCTTTAACTCTATTAGTCTAGGTAGTAGAGCGAGTGTAGTAATATTTGAGTCAATTAATGTTGCAAATTGTTCATGCTGTAAAGGCAGAAGTAATTGGTGCATTTCTGTAAATCCAGTAAAAGGCCCTGGGAAGTAAACATTCTTCCTTTTGAAGACTGAAGGTTAGCTTCTCAGCAAATTCACTTAGTGGAACCAAGAGGATTAGAGATCAAGTTCAGCACAAGTGATCCAATTCATAGGCGATACGGGGGCCACCACTCCTGTGGTACCTCAAGGTCAAATCCGGTTAGAGCAAAGCCCATTACAACAAAAGTATCTGAATAACCCAAAGCCATTGGACCCAGGTAATGGCTCTTTCACTGCAGCAATGTTACTACAAGAGAACCTGTGGTTTAAGCACAGCGGTAGAGGGATAAGCTCTCTATTGGAATTTAGGGTAATAAGATTTCAGATGTATTGAGTTGTGAAATTTAAAAAGGAAGAGTGAAAAAGCAACAATAAAATAGTCAAGTAAGAGATGGAGGCTGCCATTTCCTTAGCAAGGGAGAAAGTGGTTCCTTCAATGGCCCAGCTGCTTAATCAGTGTCATTCAGGCTCACATTCGACTAATATGACCAAAAGGTTTGGATAACATGGCACTGCAAGTCACTGAAATCACAAAGCCTTTAGAAGTGTATGCTGCTGGCTATAACCCAACAATTTCAGAAATCAATAGTTTTGAGCAAGCATTTTTCAAGACATGTATAACACAGCTATAAGGCAATACACTTCTAAAATTGAGTGTATTCATCAAGAGAATAAAAAAATACATTCAAATAGGAGACAAGGGAGCAAATGAGCAAAACGAAAACATTTTGCAATCTACTTGAAATATTGCTATAGTCAACCTCCCCTGGTGGTAATTTAGAAGAGAATTTAGAAAAGAGGCAGAGGAAAAGAAGGTCTAACAGAGAGGGTAGAATTGAATGTATTTCCTAGGATAATAGAAAGCATCTTCCATCACCAACAGAAAGTACACTCACATCATTAACTCTGGTACTACCTTAAGCTGTTTCACACTGCTTGGCATCTCTCCTGTAACTTTGTAATCCTTGGCTGGTGGCCCAAACAGGTGGCTAGGAGGAACTAGGGATGTCACTCAGCAGTCCCCAGTGCTTAATTAACAGGCTGTCTCCGAAGACATTCTGCCTCTCACTGCCATGTTGATTGAAAATACCAAAATGGGTTGAGTGCATAAAGCAAAAACGTTGCTTTTTTTGGTTTGAGTTATTTTCCTTTTTTTGGCAAAAGAATCGTGCATCAATTTCTGGTGTGCATTTTATTTGCTTGTTTAGTTCAACCTATTCATAATTGATAGATAATATATCCATAGCAATAAACTTTCATGAGATAATCATTCTGAGCAAGAGTTAGAATTAATAATCTATACTAAACCCTCGCTATTCAAAGTGTGTCTGCAGACTGGCACATTAGCGTCACCGGGGAGCACGTAAGGAATGCAGACTCTCGGGCTCAAGCCCAGACATTCTGAATCAGCAGTTTTACAAGCTTTTCCTTCTGTTGAGCCTATACATATTCATTTGAAAAGCACTACTCTACCACCAATAAAGCTTCTTACTGGTCTTAATTAATTTGTCATAGTTTTCTGTACCTCACCAGTTTAACTGTTTAAGATATTCAGGGTTGTTGCCAATGTTTAGAAATGTGTTAGAATCTTTTCGTGAAATTTATTCTGAGTTCTATTTAATTTATAGTTTGAATTGCTTACCTTTGAAATTAGTTTGTGTCTTAATATACTTTCAGCTTTCTTTTTTTCTTTTTAAGATTGTAGAGTTTGATTAAACTTTTTTCTTACTTTGGAGTGGGAAGCATGAGGTAATTATACTGGGTAATCACAAGGTGGGTGGGACAAATCTTGAACTAATTGATAAAGAGAGAAAAAGTGTGCCAATCTTACATGTGGGTATGCTTACTTGGCTAATTACAAGTGCATGGGGAAGGCCTGATTTCCCCTTTCTTTCTTCAAATATTTCCCAAACGAGTATTTTAGACCAATGCCTCAATCTTCTCTTTTGTCTTAAGATGTTTAGTTTTGCAAGCAAACCTGAGCGAAGTAATACTATGCTGCTGTTGTTGTTAGGAGCTGTCTAGTTGGTTCCGACTCATAGCAACCCCATGTATAACAGGATTAAACAATGCCTGGTCCTGCACCATCCTCTCAATCTTTGTAATGCTTGAGCCACTATGTCAATCTATCTCATTGAGGCTCTTCCTCTTTTTCATTGACTGTCTACTTTACCAAGCATAGTGTCGTTCTTCAGAGACTGATTCCTCCCGGTAAGATGTCCAAAGTATGTGAAACGAAGTCTCGCCATCCTTGTTTCTCAGGAGCATTCTGGCTGTATTTCTTGCAAGACACATTTGTTCCTTCTTCTGACAGTCCAGGATATATTCAAGATTCTTCACCAAAACCATAATTCTAAGGTGCCAACTGTCCTTTGGTCATCCTTATTTATTGTCCAGCTTTCCCATGCACATGAGGTGATTGAAAATACCATGGCTTGGGTCATGCACACCTTGGTCCTTAAAGTGATATCGTTGCTTTTAACACTTTAAAGAGGTCTTTTGCAGCAGATTTGCCCAAGGCAATATGTCATTTAATTTCTTAACTGCTGCTTCCATGGGTACTGACTGTGGAAACAAGTAAAATGAAATCCTTGACAATGTCAATCTTTTCTCCATTTATCACACTTTTGCTTATTGGTCCAGTTGTTAGGATTTTTTCTTTTTTAAGGTTGAGGTACAATCCATACTGAAAGCCGTAGTATTTGATCTTCATCAGTGTTTCAAGTCCTCTTAGCTTTTAGTAAGCAATGTTGTGTCATTTGCACATTGCAGTAATACTATAGACAAATCAATTCTCAAAGTATGTTCTGAGGCCACAGTATGTGTTCTTATTACCACTCTTAGAAGACCAAATATTAGTTGTAGTTGCTGCTAAGGATGGTTATCTTTTTGAAAGCTTATTGATATGTATACATTATCAATTAAACTTGGAAACTATTGCTTGATATATTCTCCTCTGTGCAAAGCACATTAGCAAATTAAAGGCTCTGATGAGTCCTGCAGTAGAGAAACATTATATCTTGTTCATCCCAACATAAACCTAATCACTTATTCCCCCATAATATCTATTGAAATCTTATGGCATTCAAATGCAAAAATTCAGACATATGTTGCTATAAATTATTTATACTTGACTGTAAGAAAAGGAGAAATGAGTGGTTTTTGATGAGGGGAAGGACAAGAACCACTTGAGGAGAGGAGGGAAGGAATTTGAATTGATGGTGACTATGGTTTTTTTTTTTTTTTTTTTATGGCCATAGTCAATAGAGGGATTAGTTATCTATCATACAGTGTAATTTACAGTCAGCCCTAGGATCCGGTTTTGTAGTTTAAAATAGAGGTTAGGAGAGGAGGAATCAGTATGTGTGTGTGTGTGTTTTATGTTAATGGAGATAGATGAATAGATGAAAAGAGAGTAGCTAATCAGAGAACCTACTACTTGGATTTAGTGTTTTGTTTTTTTGTTCACACAGGGGAAAGTCCCCATTCTCAGAATGGCTACGAGGACTTATGTTGACATAAAAAAGAATGTTCTTGGAGGAACTGTTTACTTAGTGGGAGTGAGTTGGGGACTCCTGAAATAAATCTGATGTGTTTTGAGATCCAATAAATGAAAACCTAGAGTGGAGTGACTGGAAGAGCATTGGCTTCAGCCAGACAGATTTGGTTGCATCCTACATTGATTACGTCTGAGTGGCATTGAACATGCTTTGATTTCTCTAAGTGCCAGTTCTCTCATGAGTAAAACAGAGAAAATAAACCTAATTTGTAGAGTAACTTTAAGTGTTAGAGACCATAAAGGTAAAGTTTCTGCACATATTAGGTGGTTAGTTAATGGTAGCATTGTCCTTCTCTCTAACTGAGCACTTACCAGTAGCTGTGCTGGGACTACTCTTGGCTGTTTTGTTTAACGTCTAAGAAGTCAGAGGTAAGGTTAGAAATGCTCTTGTGTTCCCTAGCCAGACACACCTGAATAGAGCCGACATATACATACATATATATTGAAACCCGGGTGGCGTAGTGGTTAAGTGCTACGGCTGATAACCAAGAGGTCGGCAGTTTGAATCTGCCAGGCAGTCCTTGGGAACTCTACAGGGCAGCTCTACTCTGTCCTGTAGGGTTGCTATGAGTCTGAATCGACTCGACAACAAAGTGGTGTGTATATACATGTACATGTATACATATATATATACACATGGAAACCCTGGTGGCATACTGGTTAAGTGCTACAGCTTAAATTAAATCCACCAGGCGCTCCTTGGAAACCCTTTGGGGCAGTTCTACTCTGTCCTGTAGGGTCGTTATGAGTCGGAATCTACTCGACGGCAGTGGGTTTGTTTCTTTTGGAGATATATATATATGCCAAACCCGTTGCTGAGGAGTCGATTCTGACTCAGAGTGACCCTATAGGACAGAGTAGAACTGCCCCATAGAGTTTCCAAGGCAGTAAAAATTTGCTGCAGATCATTCAAAAATGGCTGTAGCAGTATATCGACAGGGAACTGCCAGAAATTCAATCTGGATTCTTAAGAGGACATGGAACAAGGGATATCATTGCTGATGGATCCTGGCTCAAAGCAGAGAATGCTAGAAAGATGTCTACCTATGTTTTATTGACTATGCAAAGGCATTTGACTATGTGGATCATAACAAACTATGGATAACATTGTGAAGAATGGGAATTCTAGAACACTTAATTGTGCTCGTGAGAAACCTGTACATGGATCAAGAGGCAGTTATTTGAACAGAACAAAGGGACACTGAGTGCTTCAAAGTCAGGGAAGTTGTGTCAGGGTTCTATCCTTTCACCATACCTATTCAATTTGTATGCTGAGCAAATAACATGAGGAGATGGATTATATGAAGAAGAACGGGCATCAGGATTGGAGGAAGACTCATTAACAACCTGTAGTATGCGGATGACACAACCTTACTTGCTGAAAGTGAAGAGGGCTTGAAGCGCTTACTGATGAAGATCAAAGGCCCAGCCTTCAGCAAGGATTACACCTCAACAAGAAGAAAACAAAAATCCTTACAACTGGGCCAATAAGCAACGTCATGATAAATGGAGAAAAGATTGAAGTTGGCAAGGGTTTCTTCTTACTTGGATCCACAATCAACACCATGGAAGCAGCAGTCGAGAAATCAAAAGATGCATCGCACTGGGCAAATCTGCTGCAAAGGACCTCTTTAAAGTGTTGAAAAGAAAAGATGTCACCTTGAAGACTAAGGTGTGCCTGAGCCAATCATTTTTAATTGCTTCCTATGCCTGTGAAAGCTGGACTATGAATAAAAAAGACTGAAGAAGAATTGATGCCTTCGAATTGTTGTGTTGGAGAAGAATATTGAATATACCATGGACTACCAAAAGAACGAACAAATCTGCCTTGGGAGAAGTACAACTAGAAAGCTCCTTAGAAGCAAGGATGGCGAGACTGCATTTCACATACTTTGGACATGTTGTCAGGAGGGATCAGTTCCTGGAGAAGGACATCATGCTTGGTAAAGTAGAGGATCAGCGAAAAAGAGGAAGACTCTCTATGAAGTGGATTGACACAGTGGCTGCAAGAATGGGCTTAAATATAATGACAATTGTGAAGATGGCGCAGGACTGTACAGTATTTTGTTCTGTTGTACGTAGGATCATTATGTGTTGGCACCAACTCGATGGCACCTAACAACAAGAAATCTTTACGGAAGGAGGCTGCCACATTTTTCTCCCACAGAGTGGCTGGTGGGTTCAAACTGCTGAATTTTCAGTTAGCAATAGAGTGCTTTAACCACTGTACCACCAGAGCTCCAAATATATATATATATATATATATACATATACATAAACTTGCATACACACATATATTTGTGTATATATAAGTTTACTGAAATAAAATAACACAGATCAGAGAAATTTCATGTGTGTTCAGATGAGTACTTGAAAGAAAACATTTTTCTTCTTTTTTGGCCAAAACTGGATATTTGAAAACTCCTATTAGGGGTCAAGGAGGTATTTCCATTTGTACAATCTAAATTATTTCCATTTTTTTTTTTTTACTCTTAAATGTTTTCTTAATTTAGAGTTAAGCTGAAAATAAATTCTTTATCTTAAAATATTAATCATCTTTAAAAATTCTTACACAAGCACATGGTTGAAAGAATCAAAGGACACAAAAGGTTTACAGTTAAATGTCTTCCTCCTTGTGCGTTAGTCATCCCTTTTCCCACTAATAGTTGTTGACCATCTTTTCAAAGATATTCTAAATTATGTCATATGTATTTTTGGAAGAAGTACAGCCAGAATACTCCTTAGAAGAGAGGGTGGTGAGACTGTGTCTCACATACTTTGGACATGCTATCAGGAGGGACCAGTCCTTGCAGAAAGGCATCATGCTTGGTAAAGCAGAGGGTCAGTGAAAAAGAGGAAGACCTCCATTGAGATGGATTGACATAGTGGCTGCAAAGATGGGCTCAAGTATAACAACGATTGTGGGGATGGCACAGGACCAGGGAGTGTTTTGTTCTGTCGTATACAGAATCACTATGAGTTGGAACTGACTGGTTGGCTCCTAACAAGTTTAGGATCATGTGTAAATGCTATGGCAAGTAGCCAGTAGAGATAGAGGTATTGAAGATTTAGGAGAGAAGAGAAAATTTTAATAGGGCAAACTTCCTGATGAAGTCTGATGCTAGCCAGAGAAAGGTGGAGGGTTTAGCCTTGGACAAAGGTCAGATGGAATCCTAGAGCTGCCATAATTAACAATACACTGCAAAATAAATCATTTGCATTACAAAATAACTTTGCCACTTTCAAATACATATTAGATTTTCCCACCTCCCCTCTGAATAAGTAAGAAGCTCATAATGATCTTTCTGCTTATAGATGAGGACACTGATACTCCAAGAGGTGAAATCATAAGGCAAGGCTAGTAAGTGGGACTTGAATCAAGGTATTTTCTCCCCCAGTCTGGTGATTTTGTTTTTACGTTATTACATCATGTCACATACCAGGAAATGATACAAAATGGTGCTGTGTATATAAATCATCCTGAGAACTAGTGAAAGGGCTTTATACTGAGTTGGCAAATTTTGACACTTGAAAGTGAAACATAAGATAATTGAAAGAGTCCAGAACCTCTCAAGGGCACAATGGGCTCAGCTGCAGGCTGGAGAGAGGTATCGTTTCTTTGTATGCCTTAGGATCTGTAGGCTGAGATGTAAGAAAGCTTGTAAGGAATTGGGAAACTATACATCACATATACATGTCATGATTTAGTGTTACTGCTGTTATTCTCTAAAAAAGCCCATTTTTTCATCATCTATTCAAGGCGTTATTTTTTAACACTAAACAGATAAGATCATATAGAGGAAGACTGCCAGGAAAAACTCAGTTGTTCACATTATGGTACAAGAATGCAGAGCTGTTGTCCTCTGCAAAAAGATAAAGCTCTAGGAATACGCCCTGTGCAGAAACCCTCGGGACACATTCTGTCCGTGTGCGAACAATATAGGTATTGGGAAAGACCCCACTTAGAATCTACGCATTGGCCACTATCTTCATGTTTGTAATTCAACATGTTCTTAGAAGTGGAGTGGGTTTTTTATTTGTTTGTTTTGTTTTTCTCATTGTCTCTTGATTGTTTTGGTGCAGTGTGTGGACAGAGGCAATTGAACACCAAGGCTATAAAACTAGCACAGGATAAGGATAGGGTCAGAGGTTCTGTGTTCTATAATTGCATTATTGAAACCATTCTTCATTTCCATATTTATGGTAGCATCACAGTTTTACCTTCAAGTAGGAAACAGTTATCTTTACCTTTTCAAAACATCTTAAGAATAATCTTGAAATATTAGGGGTCTGAATGACTCATCTGCTCATTCAGTAGTCTGTTCAGTTGATAATAAAGTGTGATTACGACCATTTGGAAATGTTCACTAGGCTCATTATGTATAAAATGTACATTATGCTCTTTGTAAAGTCAAATTAATCCAATTTTTCAAGTTCAAACATCCTCACAGCAGTCAGAAATCTTTACTTTTACAACTTGGTACAAGTTCTGGCTAAAGTCGACTTTAAGTGGAAACTTCAGAGAGAAATACAAAGTCTTGGGAAAATGACACAATCTGTATCACATAAGGTATATAAAAAATGACTTTGAAAAGATGATTATGTTCTTTCAATGGACCATGATGTCAATATATCTTCAAAGCAAAAACACATTTGAAAATTCAACAGTCAGTTCACTATGCAGTCAACACTTGAATTTTGCAGAACTTTTCAATTTATTCTTGTAGAAAATGGTTTTTGCCATAACTCTCCACCTCTGTTACAAACAAATTGGATTGGAAAATAGTGTATTCCAGCCATAACTTTTTCTCCTTGAGAGCCCAGGCCTATTTCTTCAAGGACAGTATCTTGGAGAATAGTCTTGTGGAAAAGTTACCATCAAGGTAGTATTTATGTAACTCAGAAGGGGTGGTTCTGTTCAACTAGGTGCTATTGGGTGTTAAATTTCAGATAATCCAACTCCAGACAAGCATACAGAAACTACAGTTGCTATCTAGCTATTGATCAACTGATCAACTAATTGATCGGTCTGTTTGTCTGTATGCTTATTTTCTCTGGGCCTTCTAGTGATGTACCAGGAGTGCTCTTCCTGTCCTTGTTGGCCTGCCTTGATTCTGCTCACCCCTGAACTCTTAGGATGCCCCATTATTCCCTGAGCTCATAGAATATGCTAAGTACTTTGCTCTGTGTGTCAATAAACCTAGGGCATGTGTACATCATGGTACCTGTCCTGTTGTAGGGAAAGTAGCCATCTGTGACTTTGTCTCTCCTACTAGGCTGCAAGCCCTTGAAGGTATGGCAGTAGGAGTCATCTCAGTAGCTTGTTCTAAGTGCTTAGCACAGTTCTTGATACCTAGTCAATAACTGCTTGCTGAGTTGAATAAGGATATTTGTATATAACTAAATAGGCTGTGTGTAAGGAAGAAAGTAAGATGCAGTGAACAGAGCACATTGCAGTGTCAACATACCCAGTGTGCCCTGAGAGCTATTCAAGAATACCTCCCCTTAAGACCTTCCCCCAGTACTTTCCATCAGCGACTTCTTTTTATTAATTAATTGAACTTTGTTGAAAAAGCAAATGTTATTTGAGAGGGCTAGTATAGTGGGTCCTCTAATAAATGTGTGCGAGTTTGTTTCTCAGATTCATTGTGAAAAAGGCAAAAAGAACTTGATGGGACGGTTAAATTTTAAGGCAGAAAATGGTCTGTCTAGAAAGAGAAGGGCTGGCCACTGCGATAAGAGGGAAACAGGGGCAGTATGAAGGAAGGGTGTTTAAGAATCATGCTTATCCAAACTTGTCAGCACATGGAGTTCTCATAAACCACTATATTTGCTTTACTGTTCCAATCAGAGACTCCAAACATCTGTCCCTCAGCAAGGAAGCAAAACGCTGGAGTGGCACCTCAGTGAAGTAGCACGGACCTTCACTTGCTCCAAAACTCTGACCTTACGGTATGGGTTGCAGTGAGTCACTCAATTACCCAGTGCAGTTGGTAAGAAACATGAAGCCTTGTGTTGCAAAGGTGAATGATGTTAGGGTATTTGGTTCATTCCTGGTGAATCTTTTGCACGTGAGCCTGAGTCTTACTACTATCCAGTATTTTCCCCTTCTCCACCAAATTGGAAATCCTGGTAGTGGTGTGGTTAAGTGCTATGGCTGCTAACCAAAAGGTTGGCTGTTCAAATTCACCAGGTGCTCCTTGGAAGGTCTATGGGGCAGTTCTACTCTGTCCTATAGGGTCGCTATGAGTCGGAACCAACTCGATGGCAACGGGTTTAGTTTTTTTTTTTTTTTGGTTTTGTCACCAAATTAATTCGTGGTCACAATCAGTCATGAATCATAAATTTCCACTTTTACACAGGGTGAATATCAGAGTATGGAAATTGTTCAATGTTGCTGTTGTACACACTGTGAGGAATGGACTTTTCAGTGTATGCAGTCCCAGCCTACTACTAAACGTTAATCCTCTGCTTTTCCGTCTGTTATTATACAAGAAGCCCTGGTGGTACAGGAGTTAAGAAGAGCTCAGCAGTTCAAATCCACTAGCTGCTCCTTGGAAACCCTATGGGGCAGTTCTACTCTGTCTTACAGGGTTGCTATGAGTCGGAATCGACTTGATGGCAACGATTTTTTTTTTTTTTTGGATTATACAAAGAGAGGCTATTCTGCTCACTGAAGTATCCCTCCACCTCTTCACTAGATCCCTTCCCCTGTTGCTGCTCAAGGCTTCAGAAATTCTCTTCTTCATCTTCTTAGTTTTCTTTCTTTACTAGATCTTTTCCATCAGCATATAAATGTGCCATTATTTCTCCCACCTCAAAATTTACCTTCACCTTGTCACCACTTAAACATCTGCATATCTAATTCTCTCACCTCTTTCAAGTCTTTCTTGAAACATTACTTCTTTTTTTTTTAATTTTTATTGTGCTTTAAGTGAAGTTTACAAATCAAGTCAGTCTCTCACACAAAAACTTATGTACACGTTGCTACATACTCCCGATTGCTCTCCGCCTAATGTCACAACCCGCTCCCACCCTCCACTCTCTTTTCGTGTCCATTGTGCCAGCTTCTAACCCCCTCTACCTTCTCATCTCCCATCTAGGGAGGAGATGCCAACATAGTCTCAAGTGTCCACCTGATCCAAGAAGCTCACTCCTCACCAGCATCCCTCTCCAACCCATTGTCCAGTCCAATACCTGTCTGAAGAGTTGGCTTTGGGCATGGTTCCTGTCCTGGGCCAATAGAAGCTCTAGGGGTCATGACCACCAGGGTCCTTCTAGTCTCAATCAGACCATTAAGTCTGGTCTTTTTATGAGAATTTGGGGTCTGCATCCCACTGCTCTCCTGTTCCCTCAGGGGTTCTCTGTCTTGTTCCCTAACAGGGCAGTCATCGGTTGTAGGTGAGCACCATCTAGTTCTTCTGGTCTCAGGATGATGTAGTCTCTGTGGCCCTTTCTGTCTCTTGGGCTCGTAATTACCTTGTGTCCTTGGTGTTCTTCATTCTCCTTTGCTCCAGGTGGGTTGAGACCAATTGATGCATCTTAGATGGCCACTTGCTAGCATTTAAGACCCCAGACACCTTTCCCCAAGGTGGGATGCAGAATGTTTTCTTAATAGATTTTATTATGCCAATTGACTTAGATGTCCCCTGAAACCATGCTCTCCAACCCCCCACCCCAGCTACTGTGGCCTTTGAAGCATTCGGTTTATTCCAAAAACTTCTTTGCTTTTGGTTTAGTCCAGCTGTGCTGACCTCGCCTGTATTGTGTGTTGTCTTTCTCATCACCTAAAGTAGTTCTTATCTACTATCTAATTAGTGAATACTCCTCTCCTGCCCTCCCTCCCACCACGTTCTCATAACAATTAAAGAATACTTTCTTCTCTGTTTAAACTATTTCTCGAGTTCTTATAATAGTGGTCTTATACAATATTTGTCCATTTGCAACTGACTAATTTCACTCAGTATAATGCCTTCCAAATTCGTCCATGTTATGAAATGTTTCACAGATTCATCACTGTTCTTTATCAATGCATAGCATTCCACTGTGTGAATATACCATAATTTATCCATTCATCTGTTGATGGGCACCTTGGTTGCTTCCATCTTTTTGCTATTATAAACAGTGCTGCAATAAACATGGGTGTGCATATATCTGTTCATGTAAAAGCTCTTATTTCTCTAGGATATATTCCAAGGAGTGGGATGGCTGGATCATATGGTAGTTCTATTTCTAGCTTTTTAAGGAAGTGCCAAATCGATTTCCAAAGTGGTTGTACCATTTGACATTCCCACCAGCAGTGTATAGGTGTTCCAATCTCTCCACAGCCTCTCCAACATTTATTATTTTGTGTTTTTTGGATTAATGCCAGCCTTGTTGGAGTGAGATGGAATCTCATTTTACTTTTGATTTGCATTTCTTTAATGGCTAATGATCTTGAGCATTTCTTCTTGTATCCGTTAGCTCCCTGAATGTCTTCTTTAGTGAAGTGTCTATTCATATCTTTTGCCCATTTTTTAATTGGGTTATTTGTGTTTTTGCCTTTGAGTTTTTGCAGTATCATGTAGATTTTAGAGATCAAGTGTTGATCAGAAATGTCGTAGCTAAAAACTTTTTCCCAGTCTGTAGATAATCTTTTTACTCTTTTGGTGAAGTCTCTGGATGAGCATAGGTGTTTGATTTTTAGGAACGCCAAGTTATCTAGTTTTTCTTCTGCATTGTTAGTAATGTTTTATATACAGTTTATGCCATGTATTAGGGCTCCTAATGCTGTCTCTATTTTTTCTTCCATGATCTTTATTGTTTTAGATTTTATATTTAGGTCTTTGATCCATTTCGAGTTAGTTTTTGTGTATGGAGTGAGGTATGGGCCTTGTTTCATTTTTTTTGCAGATGGATATCCAGTTATGCCAGCACCATTTGTTAAAAAGACTGTCTTTTCCCCATTTATCTGTTTTGGGGCCTTTGTCAAATATCAACTGCTCACATGTGGATGGATTTATGTCCGGAGTCTCAATTCTGTTCCACTGGTCTATGTATCTGTTGTCGTACCAGCACCAGGCTGTTCTGACTACTGTGGCGGTATAATAGGTTTTAAATCAGGTAGAGTAAGGGCTCCCACTTTGCTCTTCTTTTTCAGTAATGTCGTACTTATCCAGGGCCTCTTTCCCTTCCATGTGAAGTTGGTGATTTGTTTCTCCATTTCATTAAAAAATGTCATTGGAATTTGGATTGGAATTGCATTAAATCTGTAGATCGCTTTTGGTAGAATAGACATTTTTATAATGTTAAGCCTTCCTACCCATGAGAAAGGTATGTTTTCCACTTATGTAAGTCTCTTTTGGTTTCTTGCAGAAGTGTTTTGCAGTTTTCTTTGTATAATTCTTTTACATCTCTGGTAAGATTTATTCCTAAGTATTTTATCTTCTTGGGGGCTACTGTAAATGGTATTGATTTGGTGATTTCCTCTTCGATGTTCTTTTTGTTGGTGTAGAGGAATCCAACTGATTTTTGTATGTTTATCTTGTATCTCGATACTCTGCTGAACTCTTCTACTAGTCTCAGTAGTTTTCTTGAGGATTCCTTAGGGTTTTCTGTGTGTGAGATCATGTCTTCTGCAAATAGAGATACTTTTACTTCTTCCTTGCCAATCTGGATGCCCTTTATTTCTTTATCTAGCCTAATTGCTCTGGCTAGGACCTCCAGCAAAATGTTGAATAAGAGTGGTGATAAAGGGCATCCTTGTCTGGTTTCCGTTCTCAAGGGAAATGCTTTCAGGCTATCTCCATTTAGGATGATGTTGGCTATTGGCTTTGTATAAATGCCCTTTATTATGTTAAGGAATCTTACTTCTATTCCTATTTTGTTGAGAGTTATTATCATGAATGGGTGTTGAGCTTTGTCAAATGGTTTTTTCTGCATCAATTGATAAAATCATGTGATTCTTGTTTTTTGTTTTATTTATGTGATGGATTACATTAATTGTTTTTCTAGTGTTGCACCATCACTGCTTACCTGGTATAAATCCCACTTGGTCAGGGTGAATTATTTTTTTGATATGTTGTTGAATTCTATTGGCTAGAATTTTGTTGAGGATTTTTGCATCTGTGTTCATGAGGGGTATAGGTTGGTAATTTTCTTTTTTTGTGGTGTCTTTACCTGGTTTTGGTATCAGGGATATGCTGGCTTCATACTATGAGTTAGGGAGTATTCTGTTCTTTTCTATGCTCTGAAATACCTTTAGTAGTAGTGGTGTTAACTCTTCTCTGAAAGTTTGGTAGACCTCTGCAGTGACACTATCTGGACCAGGGCTTTTTTTTGTTGGGAGTTTTTTGATTACCTTTTCAATCTCTTGTTATGGGTCTATTTGGTGGTTCTGCCTCTGTTTGTGTTAGTTTAGGTAGGTAGTGCATTTCTAGGAAATCATCCATTTCTTCTAGGTTTTCAAATTTGTTAGAGTATAATTTTTCATAGTAATCTGATATGATTCTTTTAATTTCAGTTGAGTCTGTTGTAATATCACCCATCTCATTTCTTTCAGGTTATTTGCTTCCTCTCCTGTTTTTCTTTTGTCAGTTTGGCCAATGTTTTATCAAATTTGTTGATTTTTTCAAAGAACTAGCTTTTGGTCTTGATAATTCTTTCAATTGTTTCTCTGTTTTCTATCTCATTTAGTTTTGTTCTAATTTTTTTTTATTTGTTTTCTCCTGGTGCCTGAGGGTTTCTTTTGTTGTAGGGGTAATTCTTTGATTTTGGCCCTTTCTTCTTTTTTGATGTGTGCATTTATTGATATAAACTGACCTCTGAGCACTGCTTTCACTGTGTCCCAAAGGTTCTGATAAAAAGTGTTTTCATTCTCATTGGATTCTATGAATTCCTTTATTCCATCCTAACGTCTTCTATACTCCAGTGTATTTTGAGCAGGGTATTGTTCAGTTTCCAAGTGTTTGATTCCTTTTCCCTGCTTTTTCTGTCATTGATTTCCACTTTTGTGGCCTTATGGTAAGAGAAGATGCTTTGTAATATTTCAATGTTTCGGATTCTGCTAAGGCTTCCTTTATGACCTAATATGTGGTCTATTCTAGAGAATGTTCCATGTGTACTAGAAAAGAAAGCATACTTGGTTGCTGTTGGGTGGCGTGTTCTGTACATGTCTATGAGGTCAAGTTGGTTGATTTTCGCACTTAAATCTTCCATATTTTTATCGAGCCTCTTTCTGGATATCCTGTCCTTCACCGACAGTGGAGTGTTGAAGCCTCTTGCTATTATTGTGGAGCTGTCTATCTCACTTTTCAGTGCTGTTAGAGTTTGTTTCATGTATCTTACAGCCCTGTCATTGGGTACATAAATAATTAATATGGTTATATCTTCTTGGTATATTGCCCCTTTAATCATTATATATATAGTGTCCTTCCTTATCCTTTATGATGGATTTAACTTTAAATTTGTCAGAAATTAATATTGCCACTCCTGCTCTTTATTCATTGTTGTTTGCTTGATATTTTTTTTCCATCCTTTGAGTTTTAGTTTGTTGTGTCTCTAAGTCTAAGGTGTGTGTCTTGTAGGTAGCATATGGACGGATCGTGTTTTTTAGTACATTCTGCCACTCTCTGTCTATTGGTGCATTTAGTTCATTTACATTCAATGTAATTATGGATAGGTATGAATTTAGTGCTATCATTTTGATGTCTTTTTTTGTGTGTTGTTGACAGTTTCTTTTTCCCACTTAATTTTATGTGCTGAGTAGATTATCTTTATATATGGTCCTTTCCTCATATTGATTGTCATTGATTTTATTTCTGGTGAGTCTCTATTTTTTTCTTGTATTTTATTTTGATGAGTAGGATAATTTGCCTCCTTTGTGGTTACCTTATTATTTAGCCCTATTTTTCTAAATTTAAACCTAACTTTTATTTCTTTGTATCACCGTATCTTCCTCTCCATATGGAAGGTCTATGATTACATTTCTTAGTCCCTCTCTATTGTTTTAATGTTGTCTTCATTTATATAATATCATCGCTGTACCCTCTTTTGAGCTTTTTTTTTTTTAATCTTGCTTTTTTTTTTTTTTGATTTCCCTGTCAGGGTTAACTTCTGATTGCTCTTCCCAGTGTTCTAGTCTTGGGTTGATACCTGATATTATTGATTTTCTAACCAAAGAACTCCCTTTAGTATTTCTTGTAGTTTTGGTTTGGTTTTTATGAATTCCCTAAACTTCTGTTTATCTGGAAATGTCTTAATTTTACCTTCATATTTAAGAGACAGTTTTGCTGGATATATGATTTGGGCTGGCAATTTTTTTCCTTCTTTTTTTAAATATGTCATTCCATTGCCTTCTTGCCTGCATGGTTTCTGCAGAGTAGTCCAAGCTTATTCTTATTGGCTCTCCTTTGTAGGTGACTTTTCGTTTATCCTTGGCTGCTCTTAAAATTCTCTGTTTATCTTTGGTTTTAGTAAGTTTGATTATGCCTTGGTGACTTTCTTTTAACATCTACTTTATGTGGAGTTCGATGAGCATCTTGGATAGATACCTTTTCATCTTTCACCATATCAGGGAAGTTTTCTGCCAACAAATCTTCAACAATTCTCTCTGTATTTTCTGTTATCCCTCCCTGCTCTCGTATTCCAATCACTCATAGGTTATTTCTCTTGATAGAGTCCCACATGATTCTTAAGGTTCCCTCATTTTTTTTTTAATTCCTTTATGTGACTTTTTTTTTTAATATATTAGTGCCAAGTGATTTATCTTCAAGTTCAGAAATTCTGGCTTCTACTTGCTCAATTCTGCTCCTCTGACTTTCTATTGAGTTGTCTACTTCTCTTTCTATTGAGTTGTCTACTTTTATCGTTAATCTTCCGAGTTTCTGATTGCTGTCTGTCTATGGATTTTTCCATCTTATTAAGTTTTTCATTATGTTCCTGAATAATCTTTCTAATTTCTTCAATTGCTTTTTCTGTGTGTTCCTTGGTTTGTTCTGCGTATTGCCTTATTTCCTTCTTGATGTCTTGAAGGGTTCTGTATATTAAAATTTTGTATTCTGCCTCCAGTAATTTCAGGAATGCACTTGCATCTAGAAGAACCCTGGATTCTTTGTTTTGAGAGCTTGTTGAGGTGATCATAGTCTGTTTCTTTAAGTGACTTCATATTGACTATTGTCTCTGAGCCATCTATAAGTTATTGTATTAGTTTATGTTTGCTTACTGCGTCATAGCTTCTTGCTTTGTTTCATTTTGATTTGCCCAGATGGGTTGCTTGAATGAGCTAGCTTGATTATTTTTGCCTTTGGAGCTCTGACATCCTGTCCCCAGATGGCTAGAGCTGTTATCAGGTATATTAGTCTAGAAGTCCATTCCCTTTTCTTGTATGAATTCAACTCAGGTGTCCATGTAGCTGATCATCAAGTATGTGGTACAGGCTTTGTCCTACTGTCTTAGAGGGGCAATGATGATTGGCGTAGGTACCGGTGTCTGGTTGCAGCAGTGGGTCAAGGTCTGAACATGGCAGGGGGTTGAGAACTGACCCCTGAGTGTCTCTGAGGAAAGTGCATCCCTGTTCCCTAAAGCATGCAGGTGGTGGGTTCTGTAGACGGACCATGGGCATCCAATGTTTTTGGTTGTATGGACTGGGAGGTACCACTTATCCTTGGGCCCCTGGCATGGGTGGTTGCGTGACCTGAGTGGAGCTACCATTCCTTAAGCCCCTGATGTGGGTAGGTGAAGACCCTGTTTAATTGGCAAAGCAATGTCAAACATCAAACACCTACCTCTCCACCATACAGCTGAAACAGTTAGAGTCTGCCAACAAGGGACTATTCTCCTGAAATAGGCCCACACAGGTCTATGCAGAGGGGAAAGGTGCTCAAAGTCCACAGGCCGTTTATGCTTGGACAGGAGCCACTTCTGTCTTGAGCTCCCCTAGTTAGTGGAGCTGGCAAATTATCTTTCCCCCATATGTAAATTTTTTCCTTCTCCAGGGCCAGGAGGATGGCTCTAGGTGCTCATCAGTGCCTGTCTCAGGCCCAGGGAATTCAGCTGCTGAAGCCGGCTTGGGAGTGGGGGCGGGGGAGTGCAGTAAAATACACGCAAGTACTTATCTTTTGCCTAGTGCGCCATTCTTCTTTGGTTCTGGAGGTGTGAGTAGGCTGTGTGGCTGGCTCCTTCTCCCTGAGGAAACTACGGCCGAACGCTAGTACCAGCCTGCCACTACGACTCTGGAATGGTGCCTGAGGGCTCCCCGTGATTCAGGTCCGGTAACTCCTCTCTGCTTCTGAACCGTCTCTTCCTCCCTCTTCCCCCTCTTCATTTTCTAAGCTTGCTTTTGATGGTCAGGGCTCCCAGCATGTCATAAATATACTCATTTCACTTGTTTCTGGGTCTTTGTTATAAAGATGGCTCACTGGAAGTGTCTGTCTATTCCGACATCTTGGCTCCACCTCCAGGAATTTCAGTCTTGATCCCAAGAGCAATGGGAAGCCATAGAGTGGCCGTACCACACCAATCTCCACAACCAGAAAATGCTTAGAGAAGACTGTAGCCAGCCCAGTTCTTTTCAACTCCCTGCAAAAGTGCTCGTCTTGAAACATTAGATGAGGCTATTCTTCATCACCCTACTTAAAGTTCCAACCTACTTCCACTCTCATACTTACCTGCACAGTGTTTTCTCATAGCACTGATTGCCTTCAAACTATGTAATGCATTTTAAACTGGAAAATGAGGATGGGATTCTGTCATAAATATTACGTATTAAAAAAAGGAACAATAATTTATTTTCTCCTTAGCCCCTGGTTCTCACCTGTTTGTAATTAAAATCATCTAAGGAAAAATGTAAAATATTGATATGTGGAATTTGTCTCAAATCAGTTGAATCAGAATCTCTGGAGATGGACCCAAGGCACTGGTATTATTATTATTATTATTTTTAACAATTCCTGTTTAAATAATTCCCATTTTAATGGACTTTAATTATACTTCTTTACTGGTAAGAGTTTGATTTCTATAACTATCATTCACAATTTGCTGGAACAACTTGCCTCACATATAAATTTTTCAAAACATATTCCATTGCGATTTTGGAGAAAAATTACATAGAAAGTCAGATACTCATTTAACAATTTTCATACATATTATTCAGTGACAATGGTTACACTTTTCACAATGTGTTAGCATTCTCAATATTTCCATTCTGGTTGTTCTGTTTTCATTAATCTAGTTTCCTTGTCACCCCTTACCTTCTCATCTTTGGTCTAGGGTAAATGTTCACTGTTAGGTCTCATTTAGATGATTGTTTAGAGAAGTACAGTACTCACAGTTAATATTATCTATTTTATGACCCATTCTGACTTTTGGCTGATAGATGCCCACCAGGAGTAGTCATCTATAATTTTTTAAAGCTTGTGTAGTTTTTCAAAGATAAATGTATAACTTGAGGCATTTATTTCAGCCATTATCAGTCTTACTATTTTGGGGGGCGGGGGGTGGGGAACTATGGTAGCAAACAAATGTTCCTTGAAATGATATTCAAAATTCTTTTTTGGTTATATTAAACTTGCAATGAGACAGAAATCTGGAATACTACAAGTTATTTATACAAAGAAGAGATACCGGTTACAAACTTTCTGTCTTGTTTAAAGATGTTGGCTCATCCACTCTGCATACCTACTTTTATTGTCAAGGTCAATCAAGAATAATCTTTCAGGGTACCTATTAATTTTCATAATCCATGCTTTCTTGTAATTTTTTCAATGAATAATCACACTCTCTCAAACTGTACTTAGATTTTAGGGAGATAAACCAAACCCAAAAGCCAAACCCGTTACCATGGAGTTGATTCCAACTCATAGTGACCCTATAGAACAGAGTAGAACTGCCCCACAGAGCTTCCAAGGAGTGCCTGGCGGGTTTGAACTGCTGACCTCTTGGTTAGCAGCCGTAGCACTTAACCACTACGCCACCAGGGTTTCCTTTAGGGAGATAAGAATGGTAAATCATAAAGGAATATAGTTTCCAGAAGAAAAACTGGACTTAAAGGTTTTATAATACAACTGAACTAAACCAAAAGCTAAGAAGTTTCCTGAATACAACCAAACACTTCGAGGAACAGAGTAGCAGGGGCGGGGGTCTGGGGACCACGGTTTCAGGGGTCATCTAGGTCAACTGGCATAACAAAATGTATTAAGAAAACTTTCTGCATCCCACTTTGGTGAGTGGCATCTGGAGTCTTAAAACCTAGCAAGCCACCATCTAAGATGCATCAATTGGTCTCAACCCACCTGGAGCAAAGGAGAATGAAGAACACCAAAGACACAAGGAAAATATGAGCCTAAGGGAAAGAAAGGACCACATAAACCAGAGACTCTATCAGTCTGAGACCAGAAGAACTCGATGGTGCCCGGCTACCACCAATGACTGCTCTGACAGGGAACACAACAGAGAATCCCTGACGGACCAGGAGAAAAGTGGGATGCAGACCTCAAATTCTGGTAAAAGGACCAGACTTAATGGTCTGAATGAGACTGGAGGGACCACAGAGGATATGGTCCCCAGACTCTCTGTTAGCCCAAAACTAAAACCATTCCAGAAGCCAACTCTTCAGATGAAGATTGGACTGGACTATAAGACATAAAATGATACTGGTGAGGAGTGTGCTTCTTAGCTCAAGTATACACATGAGGCTATGTGAGCAGCTGCTATCCAGAGGAGAGATGAGAAGGCAGAGGGGGACAGGAGCTGGTTGTATGGACATGGGAAATACAGGGTGAAGGGAAGGAGTGTGCTGTCATAGGGAGAGCAGCTAGGGTCATATAATAATGTGTGTATAAGTTTTGGTATAAGAAACTGACTGGAATTGTAAACTTTCACTTAAAGCGCAATAAAAAATAATAATAATCTTAGATAAGAAAAAAAGTTTTATAGTATATATTTTCTCTCAAATTGGTAATAAGCTATCAAGAGAGGGAATGTAAAGCTGTGGAAATGTCATAAACTTTAGAGTAAGGCACAGTTGAGTTTGTATCTCACATTTGTCACTCACACCACAGCCAGTGCCTTGGCGGGTCTCAATCTGACCACCCCTCACTGTCTCCATGGTTCCAGCCCTAGTTCCTGCTACTGTCATCAATCTCCTGAACTCCAGCAACAACCACCTGCTCTCCTTTACCACTCCCTGTTTATCTCTTTCCCTTCCAGAATCCTTCTCTATGCAGTAGCCAAAGAAAATCTTTTAAAGCATAAGTCCGATCATATTATTTACCCCACTTAAAATCTTTCATCTGCTTCTTATTGTAATTGGAATTAATCCCATACTCTTTATCCGGCTTTAGAAAGGACAATCTCTTCTCTAACATTCTGATCTCCTCTCATAACCCTGTTATGTACACTTCATCCACACAATGGCCTCCTTTCTGTCCCTGGGATAAACTAAGCTCACTCTTTTCTTAAGGTCTTTGCACAGGTAATTCCTGAGCAAGACAGAGATGAAAGTGAGAGCTCATCTCACGCCCTTATCTGGCAATAGTAGGTTGAATATTTTGTGACTCTGTTACCTCAAATGCAAAGCTTTTATTCTTCCATGAGATTATTGGGGAAGTGGTTATAAGTGTCTAGAAATCTCCTTAGTGATAAAAACTGAAAAAAAAACAAAAAAAAAACAAAAAAAAACTAAACCTGTTGTTGTCAAGTCGATTCCGACTCATAGCGACCATATAGGACGGAGCAGAACTGCCCCGTAGGGTTTCCAGGGAGCACTTGGTGGATTTGAACTGCAGACCTTTTGATTAGCAGCCTCAGCTAACCCTACGCCACCAGGGTTTCTGATATAAGCTGAGAGAGGTGTTATTCATTCTAGGCACTAAAAGACATTTTTTAATTAAATAATTACTAGCTGAAGATAAACCACCAGAACCTGTTGCGGTCAAGTCAATTCCAACTCATAGTGACCCTATAGGACAGAGTAGAATGGCCCCATGAAGTTTCCAAGGAGCACCTGGTGGATTCAAACTGCCGACGCTTAGGTTAGCAGCTGTAGCACTTAACCGCTATGCCACAAGGGTTGAAGATAAGGTTATTTAATTCCTCATTGGAACCAAGATTATAATCGTGTTATCACTACTGATATAGTAAAAACTGAAACCAAACCCATTACCATCAAGTTGATTCCGACTCACAGTGACCCTATAGGACAGGGTAGAACTGCCCTATAGGGTTTCCAAGGCTGCAAATCTTTACAGAAGCAGACTGCCACATCTTTCTCCCATGGAGTGGCTGGTAGGTTCCAACTGATGCCCTTTCAGTTAGCAGCCCAGCGCTTAACCATTGTGCCACCAGTGCTCCTAATGATATGGTACCAGGTACTATATCAAATACTACAAAAGGTAAAAGGTTGAATGAAGATAAAGCAGTCTTTGCTCTGAAGTTGCTTGTTACCTAGGGTAGAGGATAAGACAAACACAGCAATAATGCTAATAAAAAGCGGAATACAGTATGTGTCATAAAAGGGTCAGAAGTTAGAGTTTAACAGGAGTTACAAATGAAGGGTGTAATAAGTCTGATTCCCACAGTAAGTAACAGTAGTTTAAAATTTCTCACATCTGTTCTCCAATCTGTTAGACGTTCTTCCATTTTATTTGAATTGAAATCTAAGATTAGCTAGGTGCCAGAATCAGGGAATTGGGGAAAGTTTCATGAAAGAACTGGCATTTGAGCTGGAACTGGAAAATGGGAGAGATAAAGGAATGCGTTTTTTATTTATCTATTGTTTAATTTGGTGATGGTTAATTTGGTGATGGTTTTCCTAAGTAAATAAGATAAGCTTTATGATTTTACGGAAGTATGCTTGCTGAGTTTTACTGGCCTTAGTGATACATTTCCAATATTCTGGAAAGTAAATACCACTCCAGTTTCTGGAGCAAGAAGGGCCTCGGGCAACTAAATTGACTTCTCTAAAGCTTAGTTCCCTTCCCTGTAAAAAGCTAATTTGTAGAATTGTTGCAAAGATTAGAGAAAATTACAGAAAGTACCTGACATATAGGTGCTTAACTAATGCTAGCTCTAATCTTTAACTTTTAATAAAAAAGCTGTATATCACAGAAAGTAGGCAGCCTTGTGGAATGGTTAAATGTATGCATTCTGGAATCATACTGCTTGGATCAGATGATCTTCATTTGAATTTTGGCTCATTTGCTGGGTGATCTTGAGCAAGTAACTTAACATTGCTTTACATTATTTCCTTCATTTGTCATTTGGAGTTATAAGAGTACCTATTTCAATAGTACGTTGTTGGGGATTATATCAGATAATTCATGTAAAGTGACTGGCACATAGTGGGTGCTCAATAAATATGTAATATAAAAATTATTGTTATTAATATAATTAGTCATGGAGACCATCAGGTCAATATCTGTCAGGTGAATCACCTGATTAATGAATGGTTTATTCTCAAATAAAAGAGCCTTAACTAGTAGCATATATAGACCTCAAGTGCTATTTCGAAGCAGCTGCCATATGACATTCCCATTTTATTTGGCCATGTTATCAGTGCTTGCTTTTGACTTTACTTATATTTTTTATGGATCACTACTTACCTCTGATTAAAAAAAATGATAAGGGAGGTCAAATCCAGCCAGCATTGGAAGCTAGGGTCCCTGATTTCATAAGAGCTAAGAAAGTTGAATGCAAAGAAAATATAACCTTGTTAGAAAAGTGCCTTCAGAGGGCCTGTAGAATTAAGGATAGAACTTTGTTATTTGGAGCCAGACAGAAAACAGAGACATAGATTGAGAAGTGGAGGGATTGTTACCCACAAGAGAAATCTCCTGCTTCACTGTTTCCTCTTAAATATCATTGTATAAATTGACTGACTGCTTTTTCCAACTTCAAATTTAGGTCTCAAGTATAGAAGAGCAATTCTAGTGTAATATTTATATGTAAAACCTCTTCAGAGTATAGCATTTTCTTTCTATATGCTTGTAATTATTTTCTGGCTTATTTAGTATAGGTATAGTTTAAAAATTATGGAACTAAGATTTATATTCTTTAAATACATGTGAATAAATATCTGGTCTACCTCAATAAGAAATGAGGTTTGTTGATTTGATTTCCCTCAGCCAGCCTCATAAGCAAAAAGTCTGTCACTGGCAGAATTCTGAAATAGGAAGATATTGGAACTACTGCACATAACTTCCCAGTACAAGTTTCATGCCTAAATGCAATATGGTAAGGATAGACCTGTTTGCTCAAAGAAAAGGATAACTGCATTGCTTATTTCAAAGACCCAAATAGGCTCTCTCCCTATCTTACATACCTCAAGTTATCTCCCAGTCTTCTTTTCATGCCTTTTATGTTGCATTCAAATTGGAGGCAACGTTCTTGCAGCATCCTTTATGTCCCAGGACTTTTGACTTTATGCACACAGCCACCTCCATCACTAGGACACCTCCTCCATGACCACACACACCTGAATATTACTCATTGTCAAATACTAGCTCAAATGCAACTTGTCTTTAAAATCTTTCTTGATATTTTCATCAAAAAAAAAAAAATGATCTTATACTTAAAAAAAATTCTTAGCTCTTTTTAAGTATCTTTCATATGGCATTTTATGCAGCAAATAAACAAACAAACAAACAAAAAAACGGCTGCCATCAAGTCAATTCTGACTCATAGCAACTCTATGGAACAGGGTACAACTGTCCCATAGAGTTTCCAAGGAGTGGCTGGTGGATTTGAACTGTCAACCTTTTCGTTAGCAGTTAAGCTTTTTTAACCACTGCGTGCAACAAATATTTATTACATACATACAATGTGCCATATACTCAGTGATAGGTATATATTAGTACGCTAAATAGACAGACTCCTTGTAAACAGAATAAACAATGAAAAAATGGTATGTGATAAATGCTAAGGAGAAATATGTAAAGAAGAGGGGAATAGGAAGTAGAAAGTGGAAAGGCCTGACTGAGAAGGAGACATAAGAGTAAAGACCTGAAGGAAGTGAGGGAGCATGACTTGCAGCTATCTGAGAGAAGAGCATTAAAGGCAGGAAAGGGCAAGTGCCAAAACTCTGGGGTGGGAGCATGTCTGATATGGGATGCCATTGGATTAGAATTAGAGAAAGAGAGAAAGAAGCAGGGGATGAAGTCAGAGAGGTAAGGGGCAGCTGGTGGGAGGACAGCATGAGGAAGAGCCTGCTATTGTACAGGTCCTTGGGATGACTGACTTTTCCTCAGAGTTAAACAGCAAGACATTGACCAACAGAGAATCACAATCTGACTCAATGCAGCAGTGAGGAATGCAGGCTCTGGAAAGATTCTGAAGGTAGAACTTGTAGGATTTACTGACAGATTGGACAATAGATAGGAGAAAAAGAAGAGCAAGGGTGACTCCAAGTGCCATTAGTTGAAATCAGGAAGACTATAAAAGAAGCAGGAAGTAGTATCAGACATTTGAGTTTGGACATATCCAACTTGAGACTCCTGCCCAATCCTGTGGGCAGTTGGACATATAAGTTTAGACACTTTAGGGAGATGAGTGCTTCCAAAGTTCACTTGAATACTTCCTAAGAAAATTATCACATTAAATAAATATTTGATGGATGAATTAATGAATCAATCAATTAGTAAGTGAAAGCAATGTATGCTAGAATGTTTCATTACTTATATAATTGATTCAACATAAATTAATTATTATGGATGGTCATTAAAAGAAACAATGAACACTGGACCTGTGTTAGAGGTACTATATCCAGGAGTACTAAGAAAGATAGAAAGGAACAAGTGGGCCAAAGAAATGTGGACAAAACTTACGAAAGTAATTAAATTGGATCTAGACCTCAAAGGACACAGGCATCTGGATTTGGACTGGAATTTTAAAGGAATGAAAAAACTTTAGGCATTTAGAATACACATTTCATAGAACCTACCTGAGGAAAGTTCTGTGCTGGATGCAGTCAGTGGAAAGAAAACAGCCCCTTCCTTTAATGGCCATGATGGGATGCAAATCATATCATTGTGAGCCATAGGATTTTCACTGACAGATTTTTGGAAGTAGACTGCCAGACCTTTCTTCCTAGCCTGTCTTAGTCTGGAAGTTCTGCTGAAACCTGTTCAGTATCACAGCAACATTCAAGGTCCCACTGACAGATGGGTGATGGCTGTGCACGAAGTGCATTGCCCAGGAATCAAACCTGGGTCTCCAGCGTGGAAGGCAAGAATTCTACCGCTGAACTACAACTGCCTCCTTACAAATAAGAGATAGAATTAATTGAACTATAGTTAATTGAAGTACACTGTAACTTGCTCTTGAAATAAGACTCCCATGCATCTAGTAGAAAGAAATTGTGCTGACCTTCCAAAGGGGACACATAGCATGGAAGGAAATCCAGAAAGACTTCTTTGAGATATAAGTGACTGATCTTGGCTGGAATAAAGATAACCCTAGAGGTAAGTACAAGAAATGAAATTTAAGTAGTATCTGAGGTGTGAAAAGGGATTTGGATAAAGGAGAAAGGAAGACTGATCAAGTAGGAAGCAAATTATCCTAGTAATTTGTGTATAGAACAGTGATATAGTAAATAATTTTTTTGCATACAGGATCTAAAATGAACATTTTTAAAAACATTTGAGTTATAAAAATATAAAATGAGAAGCTTTAAATTATAGTGAAAATTTGAAAATACATTAAAACATCCCCAATAATTTCCAACAATGACAGTGCATTTCAAAGCCTAGTAATTTCAGTCTTTAATATTTTGGTTAGATTCCCATGCTGGGGTGAATACCTTTGGCCTTTAATAGTTTTGTTTAACACCTTCAAAATAAGGTCACAGTCTAGAATTTTGTGAGATTTTTGTATTTTGAACATGAGAAGATTTAAAAATATACTTCAAAATTGTTGCCTTTATATATTTGAAATGTGTCTAGAGAGGGTAATATTCCCCTGATCTACATTTTTCCTGCAGATAAATGTCTTTTTCCTGAAGCAGATACTTCCACACATTGGAAATTGCTAAATGCTTGGTTTCCAAAGAGGAAGTTTTTTGAAAATTACGTAGGTCTCCCAATACACAGTTAAATTTTTTTAAAAAATAATTTTATCACTTTCAAGGAGAATTGTATAAGGGGCACTATCCTTTCCCAGGCAAAAGTGTTTACAGTTTATTTTCCACTTGAGTGCTCATCCTAACTTCCTCCAAAAAAAAAGTCTTTGGAGTTTGCTTAACAAGCAATAGATGATTCATTAGAGAATAATCTCTGGACATTAGTGTTATACAGAGCACCACTTCAAAAGAGTGCAAAAATGCTGCCGTAGCTGCTGACAACTTTCTTGTAAGAAGGACATTTAAGATAAGGACTCTTCCAGGTTTCTGGAACTTTTTACTCTGAGACACACATTTTATTTTAGTCCATTGAGAGTCTTTGCAAGACAGAAAGACAGGTCAAGATGAAAACAGAATGGAAAAATATTGAGAGAATGGATAGAGAAAGAAAGGAGGAACAGGGAGTGGGTAGAAGAAATAAAGGCAAAAATAGGAATGAAATACAAAATTGGAGAGACAGAGGATTTGAAGCAATAAGAAAAGAAAGAAAATATACGTGATTTACTAGTTACATTAAGGAGTCCCTGGCTGGTGCAGAGGGTTAAATGCTTAGCTAGTAGCCTAATGGTTGGTGGTTTGAATCACTCAGAAGAGATTCAGAAGACAATAAAAACAACAACAACTGAACAACCCTGAAATCTCAGTAGCTCTACATCATTGATTTTCAGAATGTGATCTGCAGACCAGCATCATCATTTTTACCTGGGAACTTGTAAGAAATGCAAATTCTTTGGATTCAACACAAACCTTTTGAAAAAAAAATCTGGGGGTAGAGTGCAGCGATCTGTGGTTTAACAAGCACTCCAGGTGATCCTGATGCACACTAAATCTGAGAACGACTTTTATTTCTTGTCCATATAAGTGTTTATGAGGATGTTCACCAGGTGACCTTCCACATGGTGATTTAAGACTGAGGCTCATATGATCCCCACAGTCCTTTCTAAACAGCCATGGTTAGTACCCGATTCTGATCTCTGAGAGGAATTGCCTTATCTGTTGTTCCAAGATGACCTTTTCTGTTTATTCTCCTCCTTGCCCAAATCTGAAGCGATAGGGAGTATGCTCAGCCTATTTCATGGCTTTAGAGCTTTCATAGCCCGCTTCCTGTTCGTGACATTTTGGAGGCCTGAATGTTATTTTAAGGTTAAAATGGCCAAATGCTTCTTTTAATTCATACATGGTTGTGGTTTCTTTGCAATAAAAGTTCTTCAAAAACTTTTTAGGAAGCTTGATTAGATATTTTTACTTTGATTTATAAGCTTGTAAGCTGTTCCACGTGCCAGTAGGCCAGTGACTACACCTGAAATTCTTTCTTAAGCATAATTGTTATGTCTGATGAACTTTTCCTTTTTTTTTTTTTTTTTGCCTTCTTTCGGAAATTTTTTTTTCTCTCAACTTAATGGTGACACGATGTGTTTATGTAGGGAAAGATTCCTCTGAATTCTGCTCCAAGGCTGAGTCTTAATGTGACTTTGTTGCTGAAAATCTTTCCTAGTCTTATACTGTCTGAGGTCTAAAAAGAAGTTGGTGTTTTCAATCCTGCAAGATCTCAAATAATCTGAACTCCCTCTATATCCTTTCATGTTTGTTTGCACATTGCTCAATTTTTGTGTGAAGCTTTCTCTTCCTTCTGTATTGTTAAGCATTGCCAATTAAAATCACCACTCAAAATTAACATCTTATTGGCCAACTTCTTTCCCTAGGTCTTTGGACAAATGGGAAACCCTGGAGGCATAGTGGCTAAGTGCTACGGCCGCTAACCAAAGGGTCGGCAGTTCAAATCCGCCAGGTGCTCCTTGAAAACTCTATGGGGCAGTTCTACTCTGTCCTATAGGGTCACTATGAGTCAGAATTGACTCGAGGGCAATGGGTGTGGTTTTTATGGGCAAATGGTTTCCCGCCCATGAATGTTTTACCACAACATAGAGCTACAACTCTTCAGGTTTCCCGTAGCAGTCTTCACCATGTGCCACCTGACCATTAAGTCAATGCTTAACATGTGTGTGTCTTCCTTTTAGTGAAAAGATTCTGGGTTTTCTCTTCAAACATCTCTAAGTTTCAATTAAAAAATAACCATAATATCCCACCTCAACGTACCTATTTCTGCATGAGTTAATGTTAACCGGTTGCTACTGAGCTCATTCTGACCCACGGCGACCCCATGTGTGTCACGGTAGAACTCAGCCTGCAGGGTTTTCAATGACTGATTTTTCAAAAGTAGATCACCAGGGCTTTCTTCCAAGGTACCTCTGGGTAGACTCAAACCTCCAACCTTTTTTTTAGCAGCCAAGGGCTTTAACAGTTTGCACCACCCAGGGACACAAAGGCAGTACTAGTCTATGTGAAAAATAGCTCCGATCCTCAGTGGCTTTATACAAAATAGCTTTGTTTTTGGTTACATAACAGTTCAATGCCAGTGTTTGAAATGTAACTGTCCATCCTCTCTCTGTCCTCCAAGTCTTCTCCGTTCAGCCAGTGAATGGGATGGAAAAATGTCATCAGATTTTCTATATGCCAGATCTAGAAGTAGCATTTTTCACTTCTGCCCGCCTTCCATTAGCCAGAACTCAGTCAAAAGGCTGCACCAAACTTTAAGGGCTGCTGAAAAGTATAGTGAAGGTGTGTGCCCAGCAAATAAACGGGAAAGAGCTTTGTGGTGAAAATTTTCCAGGCGCTGACACATGAGACATATAGAGGAAAGATATGTAAGAGTTGAGGGGACTGTGGAGGAGGCAGTAAAGAAGAGGAAAAAATGTTGAGCAATGAACAGAGGTGTAACGGAGAAAGGAAAGTTAGAAATTAGAATTAATTATTGAGTTTTTATAATTCTTAACTAAGATGTGTGTCATTTCCCCTTTTTACAGGTAAAAGCGAAGGTTTGAAGAGCTTGTGTATCTAAGTTCCCGCAGCCAAAATGATTATTATTATTATTATTTTAATTGTGCTTTAGGTGAAAGTTTATGGAGCAAATTAGTTTCTCTTTAAACAGTTAACAAGCATATTACTTTGAGGTATTGGTTGCCAACCCCACAACATAACAACACTCTCCCCTTCTCGATCTTGGATTCCCCATTTCCATTCATCCAGCTTTCCTGTCCCCTCCTGCCTTCTCGTCCTTGCGCCTGGGCTGGTGTGCCCTTTTAGTCGCATATACATGGTTGAACTACGTGTGTTATTGATTGTTTTATAGACCTGTCTAATCTTTGGCTGAAGGATGAGTCTCAGGACTGACTTCAATAGAGTTAAAAGGTGTCTGGTCTCTGTGTCAGGCCAGCAAGTTTGGTCTTCCTCTTTTTTTTTTTTTTTTTTTGTGAGTTTGAATTTTGTTCTACATTTTCTCCAGCTCTGTGCAGGATTGCAAATGGTTATTCTGATATTGAAACTCATGAATGTCTGAAGAGGAAGCCTATAACCCTTCTACTAGAAGAAGGACACACATATGTGTACACACAACCAATATTACCCAATAGTGTGTCAAAGCCTAGGAAGCCAAATATGCTTAACACTAGGCTCTGAACCTCATCATTCTACCTGTAGTTTTCCTGTATGAACAATATAGCCAGGCGTAGCAACATAGGCATGCTTAGCAGTTGTTAACAATTTGGTTAAGAAGATATGCTTAATTAATTTTACTTGAATATAAATTCGTGACTCTACATCACAAATAGTCAAGACTTTCATTAAGGATGCAAAATAGTACAATCTTCTCTTCAAAACAGAGAGATTCACCCTCTAAATCTATGTGCCTAAATGTTGTTACATTGCTCGTTTGATAAAACACACAGTGTTTTATTTAATTACTATCATTTGTCTCCAAAAGTAAATATTTGCAAAAAGTACATGAATTCCTTGGACACTCCATAGCTTTTATTCTGAACTGAGAAAGGAAGCATCGGACAAATGTCTATTGTTTAAAAAGATACAAATGCATGAATATAAATTATTAGTTATTATTACGTTAAAACAGTAATAAATGAATATCCTCTTTTAAAGCAACTCTTTCTCTCTCTAAAGCCTTTATCTGGGTGTCATGGGCACTCCATCTCTCACCCAGTCTGAAGAAAACCAAAGGCGAGAGGGAAAAATTAGTCCAAACTAATCTACCACAGCCTCTACCAGACTGAGCCCAGCACAACTAGATGGTGCCCAGCTACAACCATTGAATGCTCTGACAGGGATCATAATAGAGGGTCCAGAACAGACACACACACAAAATTCTAACTCACCACACTCACACACATACACACACATACACACAAAATAGACCAGACTTACTCATCTGAGAGTAACTGGAGAAACCCTGAGAGTATGGCCCCTGGACACCCTTTTAACTGGGTACTGAAGACACTCCTGAGGTTTGCCCTTCAGCCAAAGATTAGACAGGCCCCTAAAACAAAACAAGATTAAATGGACACGCCAGCCCAGGGGCAAGGACATGAAGGCAGGAAGGGACAAGAAAGCTGGTAATGAGAAACCCAAGGTTGAGAAGGGGAGAGTGTTGACCTGTTGTGGGGTTGGCAACCAATGTCACAAAACAATATGTGTATTAATTGTTTAATGAGAAACTAGTTTGCTCTGTAAACCTTCATCTAAAGTACAATTTTAAAAAATGTATTTAGATCATTTTCCTCAACCCAAGATAGAAATGGTATTATTTGTACAAACAGTTTGATTTTTCATTGATTAGAATACAGTTTTGTTGGTCTTTTTTTTTAAAGTACAAAAGTAAAACAAACTCAGTTGTGAAATCAAAGATGTGTTAAGCATAACTATACTTTTTCTTCTGGGTGAATGTCTACTTTAAAAAAAAACTAGGTAGTTGCGCTATAATTTTAAATCCTGAATACAATTCAGATGAATTCTGAAAATGGACACTAAAAATGATACCAGGAAAAATAATTTTCATGTCTTATAATGAACATTTTTTTGTTATTATTGCCTCTTATTATCAGTATCTTTTTTCTAAATTTGATCTTTATTTGTCTTCAGGGGTTGGAAATGTTACATATAAACACTTCATATAAACATATGAACACACACACACACTGCAACGTTGTATATACTACAGGTAGTCCCTGTCTCACCACAGGGCTTCATTCCAATCTTAAGTGTGACCTGTCACAACTCAAATACATAGTAAGTCAGGAACTGCCTGTATACATATTACAGACAATGAGTACTGTGAATGTAAACATTTAAAGTATGGCCATACCAACCTCCTCTACCCTGGTGTGCTTAAGTAACCTGTGTAGATTCATACAATTTTGAGCCTCTTCTGCCCTCACTGACAGGCTCCCTTCAGAAGCTCATGCTAATTGACTTTCCATATGGAAAACCACTACATATATCACCTCTTGGTGTTAGGCTTCACATTCTAAGAACTACGTGTGTTATGGATTGTTTTATAGACCTGTCTAATCTTTGGCTGAGAATTCTCATATCTTCCTTTCACAATTAACCAAATTTCACATCTCAGAAAGAGTCTTTGTTTATTTTTCCTGCAGCTTTTTCTATTCTATTTTCTATTAACTATGGCACAGAACTGGATAATGCAAGAACAGGAGAAATAAGGATTCTTCTCTGATGGCACATTTTGCAAAATGTTTCCAGTGAATCCCTGTCATGTGTTCTTCTCTCTTAAGATCATGTCAGTGAGAGGATTTCTTATCAGCTGAATTAGCTTTGATGGGAAAGAGTTGTAGAAGCCTTTGTCTTCATCCACTATTCAACAATACATTATTTTATACCTACTTCCTATGATACAGTAATAACTACTCTCTGATGAAGGAATTTTGCTCTTTAAATCTTTATTACTCAGCTATCTGAATTATATCCTTACATAGTTTTTTTTTTTTTTAATAGGGACCATTTATATTTAAGTTCACTCTCCTTATTGTGCAGATGAGGAAATCAAGAAAATCTCAGAAGCCTGTGACTCATCCAAGATTAATCCATTTTTTAATCAAAGAAGGGCTTAGAACATAGACCTTTTGATTCCAAGTTGTGTGTGTTTTATTAATTCTCATTCAACCTCCTTCTCTTAAGCAGGTAAGTGGAGATATCTGAAAATTAAGTTTCTCTGCCTACACTTGATTCTACACTCAAAGTAATTTAAGTTACAAATAGAATAATCTAACAAAGACTCTTACAGCTGATCACATTTAAGCATAGATATCCAATTCCAATGTATAGAGAGACCTAAATAGATGGCCAACTGCATTTATTAAATAATCTCTAAAACTGTCAGATTCCACTTCCTGCAGCACCATTTCTTGCTAGCTGTAGACACTAAACATCAGATAATGTAATTTAATTGATAATATAGATATTATAGATAATCATAATATTATGATAATATAGATAATTTCCAAATATCCAGCCCTGTGACATTCAATGGAATCAGACAGTTTGTGTAATTCATAGATATTTAGGCAGCTTGTAGACAGCCTCTGAAAGACAGAACGGTATATGTTATGGGATTAAAGGCTGAAGTAGGCAGTTGAAGAACAGGAACACCAGGTACTAGATGAATTTACAACAACATGTACCATTATGGTGAAGTGGTTAAGAGCTCAGGCTAACCAAAAGGTCAGCAGTTCCAAACCACCAGTAGCTCCTTAGAAACTCTACAGGGCAGTTCTACTCTGCCCTACAGTGTCACTATGAGTTGGAATTGACTCAACAGCAACAGGTTTAATTTTTGGTTTGGGTAGGAATTGGATTTTTTAGTCATTACAACAAAGAAAAATAGTTGAAAGAGCTAAAAACACATTTTAGAAATACTCAAAGATCTTTAATCAATAAAGTGAATACTATAGCTCTTGAGTGAGATAAAATTTTAAAACAAATACTTTAAAATATGGTAGCTGTAAAATGATCCTAGTCAAGAGGAAAAGAAACATCTTTTAAAATAAGGATTACAAAATCTAATTTTTTGGTTGTAAAATGTTAGCTTTTCTCCCTTTGTGAGGAGAAATGAGTTAAGAGAATATTCAGTATAGTATATTAAATAACACTTTTCCATTTTCAATAGCATGTGAAAAGATGGGGCTATTACCACATGTTTCAATCATGTATTCCATCTGTGAACAATCACTTGAGCCTATTTCTCAGAATTTGATTGTACAATTAATCTAATTTCATGCTTTTTCTCCAAAATGTTTTTTTTCTCTTTTTTTTAGCAAAAAAAAAGTGGGAAAAAATGCCTTTGAAAGTGAATTAATCAATTTTGTATAAAATACTAATCTGGACTTTAGGTTTAGTTGGGGATTAAAAAAACCTCTTAGTTTAAATTGAGATTGGGAATTACTTGAGGATTTTATTTTTTCCATACATTTTATGCCTGAATGGTTACTTTTAATCAGTTTGTGAGCTTACCCTTGCAATAAGATGTTTTCAAATAACACCCGAAATACACTGAAAATAATCCATCTTCTTGTCAATAAATATGTGAGTATGCAATGATGAATGAATAATTTTAATCATATTTTAAATATTAAAGTATTGCTTGTTTTTACTGTTAAACAATAAACTAAGGTATTTCCAATTCAAATCAGCAAATTGTTACCTGATATTAGACTTTTTGTTTTGTTCTGTTTCTCACATAAGTATGTATTTTATATAATTCATACCATAGCTATTTCATTTTCTCACTTTATATTTGGTTGTAAAACTATTTAATAATATTTACATGGGGATTAAAGGATCCCTGGAGGCACAGTGGGTAAGCACTTAGCTGCTAACAGGAAGTTTGGTGGGTGGTGCAAACCCACCAGCTAATCCACAGCAGGAACCTGAGGTAGTCTGCTTCTGTGTAGATTTACGGCCTTGGCAACACCATGGAGCAGTGAGTCGGAATTGACTCAGTAGTAACAGATTTTAAATGGGGATTAAAGCTAATCTCTCTGCTTTCTTTCTAATTTTCTAATTTCCTTCATTGGTAAAATTTCATTATAATTTTAAAATACTTTTGATATTGAAGATAAGGGTTTGGATGGTCTTCCCAAACTAACTTTAAGGCTAACTTTAAGAGTAACAGACGGTGAAACATAGGTTTATAATTTATTGTTTTTAATGAAGATACTGGAAGTTCATGATCATTTTAATAACTACAAAATAAAACTTTAAAGGAGTAATATTAAATAGAAATCATTCGAACTCTACCTTTTACTTTATGTAAGCTATTTGATGCTTTCATTGAATATTAATGATTCATGATGCTGATAGAAATTAATGTTCTGCATAAAGTGGTAGAAAAGACTGATTCCAATTTCTTCATTTCAATCAGTTTCAATCAGCAACCTAAGCAGTGACTTTCACAGTCATTTCAAGGAATAGAAATGATTTGGGCAGTTATTATTAACAATAATTTCAAAAGAATAAAAATAAATACAGTTTTGTGTTTTTAATAAATTAAAATTTCCAAGGAGTTTAATAAGTAATCTGAGATTATAGTACTCCCATTAGTATTTTCCACCACTTTAGAGGTTACTATTTTTACTAAAACTACTGAATTTAATGATTTATACTTTTGAACCAAGAAAGTATACAGAAAATCAACTGTGGCTATAATGAACATTTCAGAGAAGAGGAGAGGAGGGGAGCAGAGGGGAGAGGAAGGAAAGAGAGCAGAGGAGAGGAGAAATGTGTACTTATGAATTATCTGTTCAGGTTCACAGCCCATTTTCCATAGTAGTTTTCTCTTCTGTTTTTGTAAGATATCTGAAAAGAACATTAGCCCTTGATAGTACAAGGAATCTGAACCAGATGGTTTGAATTCAAATCTCAACTCCACCACTTACTAGCTGACTAACCTGGGCCAATTTTCTTTATTTTGTTTTAGTGAAAATATACACAGCAGAACATAGCACATTCCTCAGTTTCTACGTGTACAATTCAATAACATTTGTTACATTCTTCAAGCTGTGTCACCACTTCCACTATTTCTACCCATATTGTTTCACCGCCATTGACTTAGGCTCACTACCCCCTAAACTTTTCATCTGTTCTTTAGAGTTGCTGTTGACAATTTGATCTCATATAGATTCTCTTTACAATAGTGCAATTGTCATGGTGAACGTTCTTACTGATACAGCTAAACAGCTGTTTAATTTAAAGGTGACTTCAGGGGAAAATTTTGGTTCATGATTTAAACCTAGGGAAATTTTCTTAATTCTCTGTACCTCACTTTTCTTATCTGTAAAATGATAACAATAATAGTATTCCTCCCTGAGAACTTAGCCAAGTTAACCTTCCATGACCATTGGCATAAACAGTATGCCAGCCATTTTTATGCCTCTGGACCTCATTGGCAGTATGTTTTTCCAACTGTAATGCATTTAAATAAATGTAATACGCTTAAAAAAAAAACTTTATTCCTCAATGCCCTCATCCATAAAATAAGGATAATAATTATAATGCCTACTTTACAGTGCTGCTATAATAATGACATGCTTTTACATGTTTAAAGTGCTTCTATGTAACCAATAAGTGTTATTATTATTTTTGCTTTTTATCATTTTCATGATTATTATTCTAACAATGCTTGGTATATAATTACCCCACTACTGTTATTATATGTTGTACATAATTGTGTTTATAGTTCTTTCTAGAATTTTGAGTTTTGCATGGATAGATACGTTAGATATGTTATTGTGTTCTTTAAATGACTCTGTCATTCAAATTCCAAGGAGTCCTTGGATGGCGCAAACAGTTAAGTGCTCTGCTACTAACAGAATGGTGGGCAGTTTGAACCCAACCCTGGCACCCTGGAAAAAATGCCTGGTGATTTGCTTCTGAAAGGCCACAGTCATTAAAAACTTTTGGAGCACAAAGTCTCTTACGCAACACACAGGGTCATCATGAATCAGAACTGACTCGACAGCAACTGGTCTTTTGGTTTTTATAATCTCATGACATTGATGCTTTTATTGCCTTATTTTACAGATGAGAAAACTGTTCTCCTCCAACCTATATTTGGATAACTTTTTAAACTTCTCATGTTCATCACTACAGGTGCATTTCTAAATGCCAGTAACATTTTTAAAATATATATTGTTCTATTTTATTTCTAGAGTTTGATGGAAAAATAATCAAAATAATAAAACAAAAAACATATTTATAGAGTTTTCTTTTTAATGGAAATTGCTTATAAAATAATAAACAGAAAAGCCTAATGATGTAGTTGAGATTCTTATTATTATTTTGCCGACATAAGCACCACATTTTATTAAACTGAATCACTCTGTTTGAGTGCATATATAATTCCTATGGCAACTCTCAACCATAACTTATGTCATTAATCTTTTTCAGCTAGTTTGTTATTGAAATTCAACTTTTAAAACATTTATAATCTATTATTGGTATCCCAAACATTTTATTTTATCAGTGTTTCATTTTATTGAAAATGAAAAGTCTCATAGATCACGACATAGAATTTTTTAAAAAGATATGTATCAGCAGTAAAGATGAAGTTTTGCTTATCTCTGTTCACACTGCAGAGAAAAAAAGGGGGAAGATCTTTGGATCCAGTTGAGCAAAATTGTGGAACTAAACACATGTAGTCCCTTCCATGGTACCCTCTGAAACCCTTGCTCTGTGATTAACAAGTTCTGAGGACTTTGCTTTCTTTGCAGAGGGAAGAGAGTTTTTCGTTTGTTTTGTTTTTGGCACTCGAAGCAACTCTGGCCAGGAAGTAGAGTTGCTTCCTCTCTTCTTGGCTTTGCTAATTCCAGACTACTTCTCTACCCTGTCTTGCCAAAACTTCCCTATTTTTTTCAGACTCATGATAACATTTGGCTATCATCGCTTCTTCTTCTCCGTGCATTTCTCTTCATTGTGGAACCATAACTTCTCCCACCCAATCCCATTATCATTTTTTTGAGTTCATCTCCATGGGGAAGACTCTTTGAGCACCTTGGCATTAGAGTTCCTGTAATGCTGTTTTCCGTCACTCCACTTCTACCACCTGCTAGGATAGTCATATCCCAACACCTCCTATCTTCCAACCCCACTGATAGATTCCTCAATGCTATTAAAACTACTAGTCCACAAACCCGGCCATTTTCTCACTACACACCAGTCTTCTCTTCACCTCACTCCCCTTAGTACTCAGCTTATAGTCCATAGCCCATTTTGCCCTTTCAAAGTTGCTTATCGCCTTTGACTTTCTCATCCTCTGATGTCCTTCTTTGGCAACTCCTGACTCCTGTTGAATCCAATCCCTCAACTTATTCCTGCCTGCACCCTAACCAGCTAAATGTCACAGAGAAAAATTACACAATCAGGATAACTGACTTCCGTTTTAATTCATCATGACAAAACTGAAATGTTAATACAACACGGCCAGGCAATTCCATAACGTATCCCTGGTAAGCCCGGTCTCGGTCGCCTAGGTCGGTGCTCCTTAAACTGGTTGGTGCTCATGTGTGAACTACTAATGATCCATGAAAACGAAGTATAGGAACTGATAGTAAGAGTTTAGAAACATTTAATCTTAAGGAAGAATTTTAATTTTGTTGAATCTAATGTTAAAATAATTCCGATTGTATTTTCTCTGTTACTTTTTAAAATTTAATTCTCCAGCATTCATTTTTATCATATTTTATAAACATATTTGTCCATGGTGGATTGGAAATGAAAAAGAAATGATCTTCCTCTCAGATAATTTGAAAAATACTCTCCTGGATGACTATTTCGTACCTTTGTATTTCATCTAAAACCTCTGTTTGCTTTCCCCATCATTTTACAGGCGATACAGCTATCTTATACTTCATTGAAAAAAAAAAAGTAAAAACTATAAAAAAGGAGTTTCCTTACCTCCCCCTCACCAAGTTGAGAGTTGTACCAGCATTTGCATTGTTGCTGCCACTCTTTTGTTCAAAGAAAAAGGCTTCCTTCTCCTGTAAAGCTCAACCTCTCATCTTTTCTTACCCTTTCAAAGATTTTGCTCCTGCAGTTTTCTTTTCCCACTCCAAAATTATCACTCCTCTGTGTTTGATCTTTCCCATTTATCATACAAACAAGCTGTAGTACCTCTTATCTTAATAAATAAAGGAAAATATATAGATCTAGATTTGATATTCCCAAAAATTCCTACCTTATTTCTATTATCCCTTCATAGCACAAGTTCTCAAAAAGAGTATTGGTAACCTGATGAGTCTAGTCTAGAGAAACTCTCTAACTCTGGAAATATTGGGAAGAGGACACCCCAGACTCTGTCTCCCCATTGTGCTGTGATAATGTCCAATATTCCTTCCTACAGTTAATAAACTTGTACATTCTCCTTCTGCCTAAGAATTCCAGGATGAGGTTCTGACATTTTCAATCAAATGTTTCCACACAACTCAAAGAAGATATTGGCTAATTGTTTCATGACTGAGGCAGGCAGACCCGTAAGCCTCATTGTCCAGTCTTTTTAACTGAGTTCATCGCTCCACTATTGATAGACCCCTCAAAGCAGCAGACTAGAGCCCCCACAGCAGTGTTTTTGTTGAGTGCTCTCTGGTGGCCTTAACTAACTGTGTGTCACATTCAGGTCTGACTGCTAAGGTGCAAGTTCCTAACATTTTGAGGCAGAGTGAGTCTATTCTCTGAACACTGTCCCCATGGCCGATTTCATAGTCATTTCTCTATCTCTAGCAACCAGGAAAGGGTGACACAAAGTAGGAATTCAGCAATATTTTTGGATAAAAAATCCTTGAGAGGACAGTTGGTCAGAATAAATTTTATGAAGGAAAAAAAAAAGCTCATTAAGATGTCTTCTACTTTCTGAAATTAAATATTTACGAATCTGCATACTCTGCTAAAGTGTATAGTTTAGTATTTATTTGATGAGAGAACAGCATAGGAAAAACAGTGATGAAAATTCTCATGGGAAAATACACCACTTTCTGGTGAGGCTAAAGAGAAAAATATTACAGCATTAAGTAGATAAATATTTCAGCTCCTCAAGTTACTGCCATTATTAAATGTTGTTCAATGATGCTTTAATATATTGATATTTTAAGATAATATGTTTCTAATTGTTCAGAAGAAAAGTGTGTTCTGACTTTCAGAGAAAAATGATTTTGAAATACATGAAGCAGCAATAAAAATTATAATCTGAATACTGCTAATGTTTTCCTGACCTTGCATCATTGTTCTTACTGATCTCCCTATATGAGATCCCAATTTTGCTTAACATTATCCTTATGTCAAATGCTTTGAGTTCTTTACTGAGCTTAACAATTTTATTTTTGTTAGACAAGTAAAATTGTAAGTGATTTTGTTCTAATCATTTAAATACATGTATTTAAAACAGTTATGTTAAAAGACTTTAAAGCATGAAAACAGAAAACTTAGGAAATGAGATCATGTTTGAGATGATCTTTTTTCTTCTCAGTTAGCTAAATTAGATAATTATATAAAATATGATATTTAATAAAGTAAGTGATAAATTTGTGTAATATTAAAAAATGAAACTATCATTTCATCATAAAAAATTCATCATAGGTACTATCATATAATACTATCATACCATCATAAGTGTTAGTAATGTCATAAATGCTCTTTTATTACTGATTTCACATATTTGTTAGGTTATTTTATAAATATACAGGGACCGTCTATTATTGGCTATGCAAATATAGCTCCCTTCCTCCTATTTCAATTCTAATTATGTGTTTTTGATGGGCCCTGGCATGTGCCTACAGCTGCTATCCCAGTCGTCAACATTGATAAATTAGAAGTGGATATTGATCCACGGACTGTCAATTAGGGCTCTTAGTTGGATTTCTTTTAACTTGATGCCACAAGCCTCAGCAGTTCTCTTGTGGTGAAGGTGGCTGGAAAGAATGAAGACGACATATGGAGAGAAGTAGCGATGAGAATTGGAGAGTGAGAGTCCAGTTTACTTTGGATTCTTTAGTTTTAGTGTCCTTGAACTTTACCTCTTCCCTTCATACAGTCAGTAAACCTGTAAATTTTTCTTTTGTCTAAGAATCCTGGGATGAGTTTCTTACATTTTCTTCCAAACATTTCCTAACCGTACGTAGATTCTAATTGTTATTTTCTACCAATGTACATCTCAGTAAAGAGAAAGGTGTTCGCACTGATTAGTTAATTCTCTTCAAGTCGATACTTTGGTGATCGAGGTAGTATAAAGCTACCTCTTCTTGAAGATTATCTATTACGAAGTGACACCTGGAGGAAATCTGTCAGGGAACAAATATGAAGATGAACATAGGAGCCATCTCATTAGAATATTCATGAAAATAAGTCTGAGTGACATTTACTATGAAAATTGGAAAAAAAACTCTAGAATAAAAGATATCTCCTTCCACAAGTGAAATTATCAACTGGTTAAGTGCTATGAAATTATTATCAACAGTTCAAATGTAAAAACTAAATTGTGGTTGTAAGCATCACTTTTGGGGTGAGGAGCTGTGAAAAGTCAAGATTATACTCATTGCAGAGAGGGTATCAAAGCATAGTACTGTATTAATCTTTCCTTTGAACTAGCCTTATTTTAAGTGAAAACTTTCAAAATGTAAAGTCATGCTTTAAAATAAAATTTTTTATCAAAGAAATTATGTAATTAGGTATTTAACAAAGACTATTTCAGTTAATGGTGGCAGAATTATTTGTCCTGCACCAAAGCTGAAGATTTCGTAATTGTCTTGATAAGATATATGCTCTTAGAGAACCATCATCATCCCTCAAAAAGCTGGTGGTATCATACTGACTGCTCAGGCTAGCTCTACAGTCACAATGAATTTCACTGTTCTGCAGGTCTTGATTAGTCTCCAAGATACTGTGAACTTAGCACTGTGCTAGCTCTTAGGAGAAATGATGATAGATGATAGATACACTGGTACATAGATAGATAAACCCTTACCTTCAAGGATCTTTAGTAAGGATTTAAAATTAACTCCCTGGGAAACGGTAAAGTCAGTGGTGCAGTGGTTAAGAGCTTGGCTGCTAACCAAAAGGTTGGCAGTTTGAATCCACCAGCCACTCTTTGAAAACCCTATGGAGCAGTTCTACTCTCTCCTATACGGTCATAATGAGCCAGAATCAACTTGATGGCAATGAGTTTTGGTTTCATAAATACAATAAGAATTCCTATCAGAGATCAAATTCGGAATGAAGTATATCACTGAGGATAAGAAGGCTTGATGTTGAAGGAAGTTAGGTTTGGGAGAAATAATAATGGACACTATATTTAGAGAATAAAACCAAAAACCCACTGCCGTCGAGTTGATTCGGACTCATAGCGACCCTACAGGACAGAGTAGAACTGCCCCATAGAGTTTCCAAGGAGCGCCTGGCTGATTCGAACTGCTGATCTCTTGGTTAGTAGCCGTAGCACTTAACCACTCTACCACCAGGGTTTCCTATTTAGAGAATAGACCAAGAAAAGGTATACAAATGGAATGGGCTATTGTGGGTGGGATGCTGTGTGGATATTGACTTGAGTAAATCTACTGAGAAAGATTAAGTTCTTGTCTATTTCAAAACTATAATAAAACTGCTGGATATATTTTAGCCAACTTTAAAAGGCCAATATATCGTGGTCTGGTTTAAAATAAAAACATTTTAGAGTATGAAAAACCCACAATGAACGTGCTGTAGGAATACCTCAAAGACCACAATCTAAAGGCCATTTGAGAGAGAAAAACTGCCTTCATAAATAGACCCAAAGGCTGACCATTTTTAGGTGGAAAGAGAGAGGTAATTACTTTTAAAGGCAACTAAGGCGTGTGGTGGAAGACTTTTCGACAATGTGAGAAAGTTTGGGCACCCAAAACCAGGCAAACATCTTTCAGAACCACTGACACTGAAACTGAGTAACAGATCCATCTGACTGTTAACCACAAGAGGAATGCTCTTTCAAAATCAGCTAAAAGTGAAACCCCGGAGAGATAGAACGTAAACAGATAAATTAATAAATAGGAGCACAAGGCAGCATGTGCCGATTGACAAAGGCAGAATGGCAATGGGTGCTCTGTGGATTGATAAGCAGGAAATAATATAATTAAAGCAGTGTTTTAGAAAGAAAGAGATTCCTTATCCTCATTATGACACCGCTGCACCATCTTTTGAATAAGCCATTTAGCTCGTTTCTACAGTTCCTGAGTACTGTACAGGGATGTGTACCATTTTAGTGCAAAATAGCCGTATTTTGGAGGTAGAAACACTAATGTAGTACTGGATCTTCAAATTATCACTTCAGAAATCTGTCTTTACTAGAGGATTAACTATTATGTATGTGTGTGTGTATATATATATATATACAGTTAGTTGTTGTTAAGTTGGCTCTACCTCATGGCGACCCCATGTATAACAAACAGAACAAACAGCAGAATGAAACTCTGCCTGGTTCTATGCCATCTTCATGATCACTGGTATGTTTGAGTCCATTGTTGCAACCACTGTATACTTTGAGTGTCTTCCAACGTAGGGGGACATCTTTTAGCATTATATTGAGCAATATTTTGTTGTGATATATAAGATTTTCAATGTTCAGAAGTAGATCTCCAGGCCTTTTTTCCTAGTCTATCTTAGTCTTGAAACTTTGCTGAAGTCTATCCACCATGGGTGACCCTGCTAGTATTTGAAATATCGGTGGCATAGCTTCCAGTATCATGGTAACTCCCAAGCCACTACAGTATGACACACTGACAGATGGCTGGTGATATATCTCTATCTCTATCTCTATCTCTATCTCTATCTCTATCTCTATCTCTATCTCTATCTCTATCTCTATCTCTATCTCTATCTCTATCTCTATCTCTATCTCTATCTCTATCTCTATCTCTATCTCTATCTCTATCTCTATCTCTATCTCTATCTCTATCTCTATCTCTATCTCTATCTCTATCTCTATCTCTATCTCTCTCTCTCTCTCTCTCTCTCTCTCCCTATCTCTCTCTCTCTCTATCTCTCTCTCTTTCTCTATCTATATAATCGTGACCCCCAATACCACCCAGCATGTTTTCTCCTTTTTCAAAATGGGCAACAGAGAGCTTAACATAACATAACTAAGGCCATGATAAACCTATAAGTTGTTCTTCCTCTGCTTGCCTTCTTCACCTACCTCTGTTAATGACTTTATTTTGGCCAAATGTTAATGACTTTGTTCTTTGTTTTAAACTGATGCAAATAACCTTTTGTTCTGTCCAGACTACCTGTGGCATACAACCCCCACAGGAAAGTTGGACCCCAGGTATCTGATATGTATATCTTTAACCTAATAAAGAAATGTCTGGCAAGGGACTACAAAGACACTTGTAACCCTTGTAAGATTCTGTATAAGCTCTAATTCGAAACTGCTCTTTGGGACTCCATAGAGGCAGCCTGTGTTGCTGCTGGGTCCCTGGTGATGTATGCATCTCCTTAATAAACTTTCTCACTCTTTCTGACTTGGAGTGTGTTTCATTGTGTAGACTGCTCCAGGGCACGGACCCTAATCAGGTAACATAATGGAGTAAATATAACCTCCCAGTATCTGTTGTCACATAGTGTAATTAATGCTGTAAGTTCTATGAAAAATCAGCTCTGTATGCAAACAGACATAAAGATAAGATACACACTTTGGCTTACATATTCGTGCAAACGAACTGGTTCTGATTTGCCACAAAAACAAGGATCACAATAATTTTATGGCTCCTTACCTATCTATCTATTGAATTCATACAACATGCCAGAATTGTTGAAACAGAAATAACAAGACAGATGAGGTACCTGCCCTCCTGGAGCTCACACTCTATTAGGAGAATAGAGACAGACAATAAACAATGACATTTTACTACACACTACAATTTCAGATTGTTATAAGAGCTATATAAAACAAGTTATGTGAAGGAGAGAGTAGGCATTGGGATGTGTATACTGGGTAGTCAGTGATGGCCTCTCTCAGGAGGTAACAATTGAAATAAAATTCTAATAACAAAAGGAGCCAGCTGTGAGAAAATCTAGTTTAGGCATTCTTGGCAGAAGGAAGAGAAAGAATAAAGGACTTAATGTAGAGGTGAGGAATGCCCAAGAAAATAAAAGAAATAGCTGTATCATGGTGAGAGGTACCTGGATAAGGAAGGACAGTGAAGGAGGCATACTTTTTGTTTTGTTTTGTTTTGGGGGGGGGGGGTAAAAATTTATTTATCGTGCTTTAAGTGAAAGTTTACAAATCAAGTCAGTCTCTCATACAAAAACTTATATACACCTTGCTATGTATTCCTGGAAACCCTGGTGGTGTAATGGTTGAGAGCTACGGCTGCTAACCAAAAAATCAGCAGTTTGAGTCCACCAGGAGTTCCCTGGAAACCCTGTGGGGCAGTTCTACTCTGTCCTATAGGGTCACTATAAGTCGGAATCAACTAGACGGCAATGGGTTTTTTGGGGGGGTTTATGTATTCCTAGCTGCTCTCCCCGCAGTGAGACAGCAACACTCCTCCTCTCTACCCTGTATTGCCCATGTCCATTCAACCAGCTCCTGTCCCCTCTACCTTCTTGTCTTGCCTCCAGACAGAAGCTGCCCACCTGAGCCAAGAAACCCACTCCTCATCGGTATCATTTTCTGTCTTATAGCCCAGTCCGATCTCTGTCTGAAGCGTTGGCTTCGGGAATGGTTTCAGTCTTGTGCTAAAAGGTCTGGGGACCATGGCCTCCGGGGTCCCTCTAGTATCAGTCAGACCATTAAGTCTGGTCTTTTTACAAGCATCTGAGGTCTGCATCCCACTGCTCTCCTGCTCCATCAGGGATTCTCTGCTGTGTTCCTTGTCAGGGCAGTCATTGGTGGTAGCCAGGCACAATGTAGTTCTTCCGGTCTCAGGCTGATGTAGCCTCTGATTTATATGGCCCTTTCTGTCTATTGGGGTCATATTCACCTTGGGTTGAGACCAAGTGATGCATCTTAGATGGTCGCTTGCTAGTTTTTAAGACCCCAGACATCACTCACCAGAGTGGGATGCAGAACATTTTCTTAATACATTTCGTTATAGGAGACATACTTTCAATGACAAAAGTCCTTATGAGCCATAGTAAGAAATTCAAATTGTAATCTATGTGCAAAAGGAAGCCATGTCTTCTAGGGTCCCTCCAGTCTCAGTCAGACTATTAAGTCTGGTCTTTTTCTAGAATTTGAGTCCTGTGCCCCACTTTTTTCCTGGTCTGTGTGGGACTCTCTGTTGTGTTCCCAGTCAGGGCGGTCATTAGCGGTAGCCGGGCACCATCTAGTTATTCTGATCTCAGACTGATGGAGTCTCTGGTTTATGTGGCCCTTTCTGTCTCTTGGGCTAATATTTTTCTTGTGTCTTTGGCGTTCTTCATTCTCCTTTGTTCTAGGTAGGTTGGGACCAATTGATGCATCTTAGCTGGCCACTTGCTAGTGTTTAAGACTCCAGACACCACTCTCCAAAGTGGGATTCAGAATGTTTTCTTAATAGATTTTATTATGCCAATTGACTCAGATGTCCCCTGAAACTGTGGTCCTCAAACCACCACACCTGCTACACTGGCATTGATGCATTTGGTTTTTTCAGGAAACTTCTTTGCTTTTGGTTTAGTCCATTTGTGTTGAACTCTCCTGTATTGTGTATTGTCTTTCTCTTCACCTAAAATAATTCTTATCTACTGTCTAGTTAGTGAATACCCCTCTCCCTCTCTCCACACCCTCATAACCATCAAAGAATGTTTTCTCCTGTATTTAAACCTTTTCTTGAGTTCTTATAATAGTGGTCTCATAAGATATTTGTCCTTTTGTGATTGACTAATTTCACTCAGCATAATGCCTTCCAGATTCATCCATGTTATGAAAAGTTTGCAGGATTCATTGTTCTTCTTCATCATTGCATAGTATTACATTGTATGAATATACCATAATTTGTTTATCCATTCATCTGTTGATGGGCATCTAGGTTGTTTCCATCTTTTTGCTATTTTGAAGTGCTGCAATGAACATGGGTGTGCATATATCCAGGAGAATAAAATTTTGATTCTTTTCATTCCAGAAAAATAAGATACTTTATAATCAAGCTCATATTTATTTTTGGTCAATTTATTATTATTATTCATGTGTCTGCTTTTATTGAATTGCTCCTGGTAGAGTAAAAAATAAGTTTTTCAATTTATTTTCAGAAAATTTATTGTCATCTGTGTTCTGCACTTAGATGCTGAATAATCAGTGCTTCACTGTCCCCCGGAAATAACTTTGGCCACATTGTTAATTGAAGATCAAAGTACTCTTTCAATGCAAATACCCTGAGGAACACATCACACCTCAAATCTCTCACCGAATCCTAGCACAGTGTTGTAGATAAAATAAACCCAAAAACCACTGCCGTGGAGTCGATTCTAACTCATAGTGGCCATATAGGACAGAATAGAACTGCCCCATAGTGTTTCCAAGACTGTAATCTTTATGGAAGCAGGCTGCCACATTTTTCTTCTGTGGAGCAGCTGAAGGATTTGAACCGCCGACGTTTAGGTTAGTAGCTGCGTGCTTAATCACTGCACCAGCAGGGCTCCCTTTGTCGTATACAGTGCTCTATAAATGTGTGTTGTATCCTTGAAGACCTTGTCCTGGAGGCTGGGTGTACAGAGGACTGGTACTAAGTATTAGTATTAGTTATACCATTGTTTGCTTGTGCTATCTTGTTTAGTGTCTCTATTCTGATCTAGGGTAACACATAAATGGCTTTGAGAAGAGTAAAGTGCTATATGTCTTATGTTGAGCTGTTCTAGTTTGTGAATATGGCCTTTCATTCTTTTTGTTTCTGCATCGGCTAAATGACACGATTGGATCAGAACTCATATTAACCTCTCCCTCAACTTTTAGAGCAATTTCCAGTTCTAACTACAACTATTGGTCTTTTTCCTAGTTCATCTGACCTTGTTTCTCCTTCCTTTTTATTGTTCGTTGCAGTGATTACCGAGGCACACAAGGGTTTTATGTTTTGTTTATCTATATTCTCAAAAACAATTTGGTATTTCTTCAACTCTATACTGATTTTAGTTGCAGCAGGTAAAAACAAACAACAGCAACAACAACACCAAAAAATTTCAAATTTTTTTTCCCTATTTCAGAGAGATGTATGACAGTACATATAGACATTATTTGTTGAAGTCATTGATATGTAACGAAAAGGCCATACGTGTTAATTAAATGAAATTTATATTATTTACAAATATTTTAAAAAACAATTACCACATCAGTAGCTCCCAAAGAGTTAGAAGCTCACTCCCAGGGAAATGATGATCAAGTTCTAGTAAAAGGAAAAAAAAAAAAAAATCTAAGCATTTTATATGCTACCTAAGGTGGGGGGTGGGGGGAAATCACCAATGAATGAAAAAGAGAGGTATTGCTACAGCTGTTAAGATAATTTTATTTTTGACTTCTCTTAGTAATGAAGACATATATTTTTGGTTTGAAAAACATGTATTGATTTGTTTTCCCTTTCGTATGACTTACTAAAAGTTGCAGAAAGTGCCTTATTTTTGTGTGAGTAAAATGTGTTTTAAACATGAAGTTGACAACTCTTAACAAGGTGAATGGATTTGTGAGCTTCTCTTTGAATAGTGTATTCCAAGAATACTAAGTCCCGACTCCCTGGGTGAGATAAGTTGTCTTCTGACAGTGTGGTTTTCTGGCAATATTTTTGGGTAAATGTTGAAATTTTTGATTCACTGAAATTCCAAGTGTTTCAGTTATTTTGATCTTTGCGAAACTTCTCTACCCAACAGTATTTCTTTTTGTGCAAATATGAAAAGAATTTGGGGCCTTGAGAGAATTGTCTTGCACAATATGGCTTCCAAGGCAATGGCATATCACACCTCAAGAAAAGCCTAGGCATTTTCTGTGTGAAATGATTCATATTTTGAGAAGGATTGCCATCAATTCCACCTTGGAAAAATGTCTTCTCTGCAGGGAATGAAATACTTGTACATTGGGTTTTGAGTTGAGAGACACCTTACTAGAAAAAAAAAAAAAAGAATAGAAAAATCAGACTCCAAGGCAGAGCTTGGATCACGTGTAATGGGCTGTACAGTGGTGCCCCCTGCTGTTCGTTAAGAACTCCTGGAAAATTTTTCTGAACAGACCTTTTGGTTTTGATGATCCAAGTAGAAATATGAGTAGGCAGAGGGGGACATTCCTTCTTTCATTCCTCTTCCCCTGGATTATTTATTCTGCTGTTTTTTGAGTGTTATCTGTTTTGTTTCTGCTTTTTTCTAAGGCATACAGACAGGTATTGCAGAAAGAATTTGGGGTGTACACCAAAGAGACCCATGTTTGAATTTTTGGCTTTGTCATTTGTCTGCAGTGTCAACTCATTGATTTTTAGTTTCCTTATCTGTAAAACGTAAAGAATGAAAATGCTTTCCTTATAGGGCTGGTGCTGGACTGAATAAGGTATTAAATATAAAGACTTTAGCACTTTAGAGGCACACAAAAGATATATGATACAAGGAGCAGCTGGTGGATTCGAACCGCCGACTTTTTGGTTAGCAGCCAAGCTCTTAACCACTGTGCCACAGGGCTTCATACAATACATAAAAAAATGCAAAAACAAACAAAGAACCTGTTGCTGTTGAGTCTATTCCGACTCATAGTGACCCTACAGGACAGAGTAGAACCGCCCCAAAACTTTCCAAGGAGCGCCTGGTAGATTTGAACTGCCGACCTTCTGGTTAGCAGCCACAGCTCTTAACCACTACACCACCAAGGTTTCCATACAATATGTATTAACTGGTTCATCATTCTCCCTTCCTTAATCCTTCCCTGGTTCTGGGTGGAAGGAAAACAGATTAACGTTTTAAACCATAAATTCAGCCTGTGAGTGAGCCATCAAGGTTGTATTTCTCTTTCCTTTGCCTGAAGTTCTATATGTCAGTTTCTCTCCCATTATCACCACATAACCCAAAAAGAACCCAAACCAAATCCCCTCAAGTCGATTCTGACTCATAGCAACCCCACAGGGTTTCTAAGGCTGTAAATCTTTACAGAAGCAGACTGCCACATCGTTCTCTGGTGGAGCTTCTGGCGGTTTCGAATCTCCAACATTTGGTTAGCAGTTGAGCACTTAACCACTGTAGGGATAAGCTAAATTCTACGCATTCTTGAGACCACCTGTTTAAATACCTCTTCTTTGGAAAAGGTTTTCCTGTTTTGTTTGACCCATCTAGGTGATGTCTATACTTCTTTGCTCATCACAATTGTAATTAATTTTTTCAATTATTTCTTTGTGCACTATAAACTCAATGGGGATAGGAACCTATCTTTCTAATTGACCAGTGTATCAGCAAGGCTTAGTACATTGTGAGCTGATGATAAATTCTTGTTGATTCAGTGGTATTGAAAAAGGACAATGTTCAGGGCCTCTTTTTTATTTGCCCACGAAGAGGCTGCAGGGGGAAGTCCTGATAGCTTAGGAATCTGCTTTCTACTAGCACCCCTTGACCTCTCACCTCACCCCCTTTACTAACTGGATAAACTTCTCTTTTTATCATCTAGGGTAGGTAGGTGGGCTTTCAAACCCCCTCTCTTAGTGGTTGCTGTTGTGTGCCATCAAGTTGATTCCAACTCACAGTGACCCTATAGGACAAAGTAGAACTTTCCCATAGGGTTTTTTAGGCTATAATCTTTATGGGACCAAATAAACAGGTCTTTTCTCTCCCGAGCCGCTGATGCGTTTGAACCACCAACCTTTTGATTAGCAGCTGGTTACTTAACCACCAGGGCACCTTTCTTCTGGGGGTAGGAAACTGATAATAGACTAATTCAAGGACAGTTTCCTACTCCTCTCCTAGGGACAGAAGATTTATATATATATATATATATATATATATATATATATATATATATATATATATATATATATATATATATATATATACTTTCCCCAGCTTTACTACATCTTCACTTGTGCCTGGGAGTGACCATTTGCGCTGTCCTTCCCCTACCAGGTTAAGGCTTTTGTTCTATAGAAGAAAAATTTCAGGTGGGGTTTATACCTTTTCTGTAGCTGTGAATGTTGTCCTTCTCCAAGCCCACAACACCATGAAATGGTTTCTTTTGTATCCCACCACATCCATATTCTTGTGAGCCCCTGGTAAAGGTCTATGTGGAAGAGCCTGCAAGTGTGAAGGCCCCTGGTGTCTGTGGCTTCCAGGGGGGTCATATACTCTAACATTAGCCCATGCTTGGTCTTCATCAAATTATTTTTTAAAAATTAGATAAATTCATCTTACCCACTTTTATGGCACCTGGTGTCCCTTCCAACCATATTCTGCCACATTGTCCCAGTGCATGTGTCCGATCCACTTGAGGACATGTGTTTTTCCTTAGATTTCAAACTACTTGGTTGCTCTGAGATGTCAGTTCTCTGAAGGGTTAAATAATAGTTATGAGTTAATCTCTAAAGCGTATAGGAAAATGCAATACTTCTACAACAAAAAGACCAATAATCAAATTTAAAAAATGAGCAAAGGAAATGAACAGACTATTTCACCAAAGAAGACATTCAAGTGGATAACAGACACATGAAGAAATGCTCGTGATCACTGTCTTTTAGAGAAACATAAATCAAAATCACAATGAGATACCATCCCACCCCAACATCACTGGAAAGAATAAAAAAAAAAACAGAAAATAATAAATGCTGGAGAGGCTGTGGGGAGATTGAAACTCTTATGCACTGCTGGTGGGAATGCAAAATGGTACAATCATTTTGGAAAACGACATGACACTCCCTTAAAAAGCTAGAAATAGGAATACCATATGATCCAGCAATCCCACTCCTAGGAATATATCCTAGAAAAAAAAGAACCATCACACGAATAGACATATGCACACCCATTTCATTGCAGGATGGTTTACAATAACAAAAAGGTGGAAACAACCTAGATGCCCATCAACAGATAAATGGATAAATAAACTATGGTACATACACACAATAGGGTACTATGTAATGATGGAGAACAATGATGAATCTGCAAGCATCTAACAACATGAATGAATCTGGAGGGCATTATGCTGAGTGAAATAAGTCAATCACGAAAGGACAAATATTGTATCAGACCACTACTATAAAAATTGATGAAAAGGTTGACACACAAAAAACAAACAATCTTTGATGGTTAAAAGGGAAGAGAGGAGTGGGAAAGAAAAAACATGAAATTGGAAAGTAGTAACTTTGGTGAAGGATAAGAAAGCACGCAATACTGGGGAAAGTCAGTACAACTTGTCCCAGGCAAGGTCATGGAATTTCCGTGTTGTTGTTTGGTGCTGTTGAGTTGGTTCCCACTCACAGTGACCCTATGCACAACAGAAGGAAACACTGCCCGGTCCTGTGCCTTCCTCACTATTGTTGCTAGGCTTGAGCCCATTGTTGCAGTCACTGTGTCAGTCCATTTGTTGAGGGTCTTCCTCTTTTTCGCTGATCCTCTGCTTAACCAAGCACGATGTCCTTCTCCAAGGACTGATCCCTCCTGATAACATGTCCAAAGTATGTGAGACATAATCTCGCCATCCTTGCTTCTAAGTAGCATTCTGGTTGTACTTCTTCCAAGACAGATTTGTTTGTTCTTTTGGCAGTCCATGGTATATTCAATATTCTTTGCCAACATCACAATTCAAAGGCATCAATTCTTCTTCAGTCTTCTCTATTCATTTTTCAACTTTCACAGGCATGTTAGGCAATTGAAAACACCATGGCTTGGGTCAGGTGCACCCTTAGTCCTCAAAGTGACATCTTTGCTTTGTAACACTTTGAAGAGGTCTTTTGCAGCAGACTTGCCCAAAGCAATATGTTGTTTGATTTCTTGACTGCTGCTTCCATTGGTGTTAATTGTGGTTCCAAGTAAAATGAAATCCTTGACAACTTCAATCTTTTCTCCCTGTAACTTAAGTTGCTTATTGGTCCAGTTGTGAGGATTTTTGTTTTCTTTTTGTTGAGGTGTAATCCATGCTGAAGGCTGTTATCTTTGATCTTCATCAGTAAGTGCTTCAAGTCCTCTTCACTTTCAGCAAGCAAGGTTGTGTCATCTACATATTGCAGGTTATTAATAAGTCTTCCTCCAATACTGCTGCCTTGTTCTTTATATAGTCCGGCTTCTCAGATTATTTGCTCAGCATACAAATTGAATAGGTACGGTGAAAGGATACAACTCTGACACACACCTTTTTTTGCCTTTAAACAATACGGTATCCCCTTGTTCTGTTCAAACAACTGCCTCTTGATCCATGTACAGATTCCTCATGAGCACAATTAAGTGTTCTGGAATTTCCATTCTCCACAATGTTATCCATACATAATTTTCTGTGATCCACATAGTCAAATTCCTTTGCACAGTCAATAAAACACAGATAAACATCTTTCTTGTATTCTCTGCTTTCAGCCAAGATCCATCTGACATCAGCAGTGATATCACTGTTTCCACGCCCTCTCCTAAATCTGGCTTGAATTTCTGGCAGTTCCCTATCAATATACTGCTGCAGTCGCTTTTGAACAATCTTCAGCAAAACTTGGTTAGCATGTGATATTTAGATAATATCATATAGATACATAATTTCTGCATTCAGTTGGATCACTTTTCTTGGGAATAGGCATAAATATGATTCTCTTCCAGTCAGTTGGCCAGGTAGCTGTCTTCCAATTTTTTTTGGCATAGACGAGTAAGCACTTCCAGCGCTGCATCCACTTGTTGAAACATCTCAACTGGTATTCTGTCAATTCCCGGAGCCTTGTTTTTTGCCAATGCCTTCAGCGCAGTTGGACTTCTTCCTTCAGTACCATCAGTTCCTGATCATATTTTACCTCCTGAAATGGTTGAACATCATCCAATTCTTTTTGGTATAGTGACTGTGTGTATTCCTTCCATTTCTTCTTCTTCTTTTTATAATATTTATTGTGCTTTAAGTGAAAGTTTACAAATCAAGTCAGTCTCTCACATAAAAACTTATATACACCTTGCTACATACTCCCAATTACTCTCCTCCTAATGAGGCAGCCCGCTCTCTCCCTCCACTCTCTTCGTGTCCATTTCGCCAGCTTCTAACCTCCTCTAACTCTCATCTCCCCTCCAGGCAGGAGATGCCAACATAGTTTCAAGTGTCCCCCTGATCCAAGAAGCTCACTCCTCACCAGCATCTCTCTCCAACCCATTGTCCAGTCCAATCCATGTCTGAAGAGTTGGCTTCGGGAATGCTTCCTGTCCTGGGGCAGCAGAAGGTCTGGGGGCCATGACCACCGGGGTCCTTCCAGTCTCAGTCAGACCATTAAGTCTGGTCTTTTTATGAGAATTTGGGGTCTGCATCCCACTGCTCTCCTGCTGCCTCAGGGGTTCTCTGTTGTGTTCCCCGTCAGGGCAGACATTGGTTGTAGCTGGGCACCATCTAGTTCTTCTGGTCTCAGGATGATGTAGTCTCTGGTTCATGTGGCCCTTTCTGTCTCTTGGGCTCGTAATCACCTTGTGTCCTTGGTGTTCTTCATTCTCCTTTGCTCCAGGTGGATTGAGACCAATCGATGCATCTTAGATGGCTGCTTGCTAGTGTTTAAGACCCCAGAAGCCACTCTTCGAAGTGGAATACAGAATGTTTTCTTAATAGATTTTATTATGCCAATTGACTTAGATGTCCCTGAAATCATGGTCCCCAAAGCCCTGCCCCTGCTATGCTGGCCTTTGAAGAATTCAGTTTATTCAGGAAACTTCTTTGCTTTTGGTTTAGTCCAGTTGTGCTGACCTCCCGTGCATTGTGTGTTGTCTTTCCCTTCACCTAAAAGTAGTTCTTATCTACCAACTAATTAGTGAATACCCCTCTCTCACCCTCCCACCCTCCCTCCTCTCCTAACCACAAAAGAATGTTTTCTTCTCAGTTTAAACTATTTCTCAAGTTCTTATGATAGTGGTCTTATACAATATTTGTGCTTTTGCAACTGCCTAATTTCACTCAGCATAATGCCTTCCAGGTTCCTCCATGTTATGAAATGTTTCACAGATTCATCACGGTTGTTTATTGATGAGTAGTATTCCATTGTGTGAATATACCATAATTTATTTATCCATTCATCTGTTGATGGGCATCTTGGTTGCTCCCATCTTTTTGCTATTGTAAACAGTGCTGCAATAAACATGGTTGTGCATATATCTGTTCATGTAAAGGCTCTTATTTCTCTAGGATAAATTCCGAGGAGTGGGATTACTGGATCGTATGGTAGTTCTATTTCTAGCTTTTTAAGGAAGTGCCAAATCGATTTCCCACCAGCAGCGTAGAAGTGTTCTAATCTCTCCACAGCCTCTCCAACATTTATTATTTTGTGTTTTTTGGATTAATGCCAGCCCTGTTGGAGTGAGATGAAATCTCTTTGTAGTTTTGATCTGCATTTCTCTAATGGCCAATGATCATGAACATTTCCTCATGTATCTGTTAGCTATCTGAATGTCTTCTTTAGTGAAGTGTCTATTCATATCTTTTGCACATTTTTTAATAAGGTTATTTGTCTTTTTGTAGTTGAGTTTTTGCAGTATTATGTAGATTTTAGAGATCAGGCGCTAATTGGAAATGTCATAGCTAAAATTTTTTTCCCAGTCTGTAGGTAGTCTTTTTACTCTTCTGGTGAAGCCTTTGGATGAGCATAGGTGTTTGATTTTTAGGAGCTCCCAGTTATCTAGTTTTTCTTCTGCATTCTTAATAATGTTATGTACACTGTTTATGCCATGTATTAGGGCTCCTAACGTTGTCCCTATTTTTTCTTCCGTGATCTTTATCGTTTTAGATTTTATATTTAGGTCTTTGATCCATTTTGAGCTCATTTTTGTGCATGGAGTGAGGTATGGTCTTGTTTCATTTTTTTGCAGATGGTTATCCAGTTATGCCAGCACCATTTTGTTAAAAAGACTGTCTTTTCCCCATTTAACTGTTTTGGGGCCTGTGTCAAATATCAACTGTTCAAATGAGGATGGATTTATGTCTGGATTCTTAATTCTGTTCCATTGGTCTATATATCTGTTGTTGTACCAGTACCAGGCTGTTTTAACTACTGTGGCGGTATAACAGGTTCTAAAATCAGGTAAAGTAAGGCCTCCCACTTTGTTCTTTTTCAGTAAGGCCTTATATATCCAGGGCCTCTTTCCCTTCCATATGAAGTTGGTGATTTGTTTCTCCAACTCATTAAAGAATGTTGTTGGGATTTGGATTGGAATTGCATTAAATGTATAGATCACTCTTGGTGGAATAGACATTTTTATAATGTTAAGTCTTCCTATCCATGAGCAAGGTACGTTTTTCCACTTATGTAAGTCTCTTTTGGTTTCTTGTAGAAGTGTACTGTAGTTTTCTTGTATAAGTCTTTTACATCTCTGGTAAGATTTATTCCTAAGTATTTTATCTTCTTGGGGGCTACTGTAAATGGCATTGATTTGGTGATTCCCTCTTTAATGTTCTTTTTGTTGGTGTAGAGGAATCCAACTGATTTTTGTATGTTTATCTTGTATCTCGATACTCTGCTGAACTCTTAAATTTGATTCTTGCGTTTTCCATCTGGCGAGGTCCATGTGTATGGTCACCATTTATGCTGGTGAAAAAGGTATTTGCAGTGAAGAAGTGTGGCTCTTGCAAAATTCTATCATGTGATCTCCACCATTGTTTCTATCACCAAAGCCATATTTTTCAACTACCGACTCTTTTTGTTTCCAACTTTTACATTCCAATCACCAGTAATTATCAGTGTATCCTCATTGCATATTTGATCAATTTCAGACTGCAGAAGTTGGTAAAAATCTTTAATTTTTTCATCTTTGGCCTTAGTGGCCGGTGCATAAATTTGAATAAAAGTCATATTAACTGGTCTTCATTGTATGTTATGGATATCATTCTATCACTGACAGTGTTGTACTTCAGGATAGATCTTGAAATGTTCTTTTTGATGATGAATGCAATGCCATTCCTCTTCAAGTTATGATTTCTGGCATAGGAGACCATATGACTGCCTGATTCAAAATGGCTAATACCAGTCCATTTCAGCTCACTAATGCCTAGAATATCTTTCTTCATGTGTTCCGTTTCATTTTTGATGATTTCTAATTTTCCTACATTCATACTTCATACATTCCAGGTTGCAATTATTAATGGATGTTTGCAGCTGTTTCTTGTCATTTTGGGTCATGTCACATCAGCAAATGAAGGTCCCAAAAGCTTGACTGCATAACGCAATTAAGGTCAACTCTACTTTGAGGAGACAGCTCTTTCCCAGTCAAATTTTGAGTGCCTTCAAACCTGAAGGCCTCATCTTCTGGCACTATATATGACAATGTTCAGCAATTTATAAGGTTTTCATTGGCGAATTCTCTTCAGAAGTAGACTGCCGAGTCCTTCTTTCTGATCTTAGTCTGGAAGCTCAGCTGAAACCTGTCCACCATGAATGACCCTGCTAGTATTTGAATACCAATGATATAGCTTCCAGCATCACAGCAACACACAAGCCCCCACAGTATGGGAAACAGACACACACATGTGTGAGAAGTTCCACAAACACATTCAAACTCCCTGAGGGATCAGATTACTGGGCTGAGGGCTGTGGGTACCATGGTCTCAGAGAACATCTAGCTCAGTTGGCATAACATAGTTTATAAAGAAAATGTTCTACATTCTACTTTGGTGAGTAGTGTCTGGGGTCTTAAAAGCTTGTGAGTGGCCATCTAAGATACTCCACTGGTCTCACCCAGTCTGGAGCAAGGTTGAAAGAAGAAAACCAAAGATACAAGGGAAAGATTAGTCCAAAGGATTAATGGACCGCAACCACCACAGCCTCCACCAGACTGAGTCCAGCACAACTAGATGATGCCAGCTATCACCAATGACGACTCTGACCAGGATCACAATAGAGGGTCCTGGACAGAGCTGAAGAAAAATGTAGAACAAAATTGTAACTCACAAAAAAGACCAGGCTTACTGGCCTGACAGAAACTGGAGAAACCCCAAGGGTATGGCCCCCAGGCACACTTTTAGCTCAGTAATGAACTCACACCTGAGATTCACCCTTCAGCCAAAGATTAGACAGGCCTATAAAAGAAAATGACATCAAAAGGGCACACCAGCCCAGGGGCAGGACTATAAGGCAGGAAGAGGACAGGAAATCTGGCAATAGGGAACCCAAGGTCGAGAAGGGGAGAGTGTTGGCATGTCATGGGGTTGGCAACCAATGTCACAAAACAATATATATACTACTTGTTTAACGAGAAGCTAGTTTGTTCTGTAAACCATCTAAAGTACAATTAAAAAAAAGAATAGTTGTGACTTTATCATTTATCTAGCATTTTGTTCTTCTTAGGGTGAGAGCAATGCTGTTTCCCACTTTTCATATCCTAAGTACAAGTGGAACTTCTGGTTGTTTCTTAAATTATTATTATGTAGTTACTTTAGAGTAGGCTATTTTAGATGCAGATTATTAGCCAAAAATTCTAGTACAAGACATTTACTAAGTGCTGGAAAAAGAAACAATTAAGGATTCGGGGGAAGCAGGAAATGGAAGGGGAAGAATCTCAGCAAGGATACAAATTCTGTGACATCCCAGACTGCTTGATCAATTATATATACTTTAGAGTTTATTCTGCCTTGAAGCAAAGGAGCTGAGTTTTGTACTCCAATCATAGTTGGACATTAGCTACAGGCATTCCTGAGGAGTAGAACGTGGATCACCAGGCACTTCTGATTCTCTTAAAGGTTAGTTTGCTCCAAGGCCCAAAGGCAAGCCGCTGAAGATAGCGGGTGTGAGTCATTATCAGTAAAGGGTGCTGAGAAGTGAGAGGTGTGCTACAGTGGATAAGAGTGTTTGTTAAAATAATGCACTGTTTACTGATGCGAATCATTTCTCATATTATATTTTATTAGCTTTTGTTTTGATTATCTACTGATGTTATAACATTTTATTTTTGTCTTTTATTTTCAAACTTTCTCTATGCTTGTGTATTTCATGAGTAGCAAATACTTGATGCTGATTATTTCCTCCAATCTCATAATCTCTATCACATAGTAGGCAAATTTAGAATGTTTACATTAAATGTGATAGTTGATATATTTTTACTTAATTCCACTATCTGAATTTAATGTTCTGTATATTATCTTTTTTTGTCTTTATTTCTCTCCTTTTCTGTGTTTGATTGGCCATTATAAGTTCTGTTTTGATTTTTAGTAGATATTTTTAATTATTTGAATATATGTTGTTGTTAGTTGCCATGGGGTTGATTCAGACTCATGGTGATCCCATGTTTGCAGAATAGAACTTTTCCATAGGATTCTCAAGGCTGTGACTTTTCCAAAGCAGATCACCAGGCCTGTCTTCTAAGGCACCTCTGAGTGAGTTCAAATCGCGAAACTTTTGTCTAGTAAAGTGAGTGCTTAATCATTTGAGCCACCAAAGGACTCTTTATTTATTTTTTATATAAAGATTTAGATTTTCAATAGTTCCATCCTCTTCACAAACACAGGAGCCGAAATTATTCATTTAACCGATATTTATTGAACCTCAACTACGTTCTAGGCAAAAAGTCTTGCAGTCCTTCAGTAAACAAAATCAGTGCTACTCTGTCATCATGAACTTTATATTCTAAAGCAAATATCATGTTTAGTTATTTTGTTTTTACTCATTAGTTAATTAACTTCAGTAATGCTCTGTGCCCACCATTGCTTCTTATAGACTATGCCTTTCCTCTGGATTAACTTTACATAAAAGTTTAACACATCCTTTACTTGTTAAATTGTTGAGATTCTGTGAATGGTAAACTCTTAATATTTGTGTACTGGAAAACTTTCTTGATTTTGCTTGCACTCTTGTATTAATTTCCTAGGGCTTGTAAAACAAAATTCCCCAGACTATGTAACTTAAAACAGCAGAGATTTGTTTCCTCACTGTTCTGGAGGCTAGAGATTCTATTTCAGGGTATAGGCAGAGGCATGCTCTCTCCAAAGTTTCTAGGAGAAGATCCTTTCTTGTCTCTCCCAGCTTCTGGTAGCCCCAGGTGTTCCTTGGCTGTAACAACATAACTCTAGTGTCTGCCTCCATGGTCACCCGCACTTTTCCTTTGTGTCTCTCTCTGTGTCTCTTTTCTTCTTATAATGATACCAGTCATAAAGAGATTAGAGCACTACCTAAAGACCTCACCAGAACTAATTATATCTGCTGTGACCGTATTTCCAAATAAGGTCACATTCTGTTACATGTACTGGGAGTTAAGATTTAGATATATCTTTTTGGTGGGCATGATCCTATCCATGAAAACTCTTGAAAGACAGTTTATTTGGATAGAAAAACCAAGACTGAATTATTTTCCCTCAACACTTTGAAGATAATTTTCACACCTGTCATCACAATGAGGAGTTGGTTGTTGATTTGCTATTCTTCTGCAAGTAATGTGTTTTTTCTTTCTGACTCCTTTAAATGTATTCTCTTTACTCTTTATGTGGTATAGTCTCATTACCATATGCTCAATATTTGGGTTTATTTATCTGCCTTGGTGTTCAGAGTGTCTTCTCCAATTCTAAGAAGTTCTCAAAAGTTATTTCTTTGGATTTTTCTACTCTGCCATTTTCTCTATTCTTTTCTTCTAGAACCCCTATTAGTAATATTGGAAGCCTCTATCAAAGCTGTTTTTTTATGCAGGCCTCTTACATTTTTCATGTTGAAAAAATATTTATCTCTTTGTGTCTTGTTTTGAGTGAAGGTCCCTTGTTATGTTTTAACTTTATGTCATATAAAACATCAACTTAAAATGGATCATAAATTTAAATATAAACTATAAAATGTCTAGAGGAAAACATAGGAGAAAAATTTTTTTACCTTGAATTAGGCCAATATTTACTAGAAAGGATGCAAAATCACAAACTATAAAAGACAAAATTGATAAATTATATATTTTGAAAATTAAAAATTTCTATACTTTTGGAAAATTTGCTGCAAAAGACCTCTTCAAGGTGTTAAAAAAACAAAGATACCACTCTGGGGACTAAAGTGTGCCTGGCCCAAGCTATAGTATGTTCGATTGCCTCATATGCTTGTGAAAGCTGGACAATGAATAAGGAAGACCTAAGAAGAATTGACACATTTGAATTATGGTGTTGGTGAAGAATACTGGATATACCACGAACTGCCAAAAGAATGAACAAATCTGTCTTGGAAGAAGTACAGCCAGAATGCTCCTTAGAAGCAAGGATAGAGAGACTACATCTCATGTTATCAGGACAGACCAGTCCCTAAACAAAGACATCATGCTTGGTAAAGTGGAGAGCCAGTGAAAAAGAGGAAGACCCTCAATGAGATAGATTGACATAGTGGCTGTAACAACGGGCTCAAACATAGCAATGATTGTGAGGATGGTGCAGGACTGGGCAGTGTTTCATTCTGTTGTACATAGGGTTGCTATGAGTCAGAAGTGACTGGGCAGCACCCAACAGCAACAACAACATACTTTGAATAACACTCTTAAGGAATAAAAAAGACAAGAAAAACATGTATCTGATAAGGAACTTTAATCCTCTGTATACAGAGGCTGCAACAATGGGCTGAAGCATAACAACGATCATGAGGATCGCACAGGATCGGGCAGTGTTCTGTTCTGTTGTTCATAGCATTTCTACGAGTCAATACTGACTCCACATCACCTAGCAGCAACAATATATAGGGAACTCCTAGAAATCTGTAAGAAAACGAATCCAATTAAAATGCAGAAAAGCTTTGAATAAATACTTTATGAACAATATGAATCATCAATAATCACATGAAAAGATGTTCAAAATCATTAGGGAAATGGAAAATTAAATGAAAATACAAAGAAGACTACACATATACTAGAAAGAAAAAAATTAATAAAAGCTGATAGTATCAACTTTTGGCAAAGATCTGGAGCAACTGGAGCTCTTATACATAACTGAGGTAATTTATAAAAGTATTGTTGGTGAGAATGTAAAATTTCCAGCCACTTCAGAAAACTGTTTGGCAATTTCTTATGAATTAAACATAGATTTATCATGTGACCTAGAAATTCTTCCCCTCAATATCTACCCAGGAATAATGACAATCCATGCTCACACAACATCCTGTGTGTGACTGCTTATAGTAATTTTATTCAAAATTGCCAAATTCTGCAAACAACTCAAATGTCTATCTACTAATGAATGGATAAACAAATTGTAATATATCTACTGAAAGTAGTCCTAGAGGAACAAAATTGTAAGGATGAGTTTTCTAAATTGGTTCTCAAATCTGACTAGTCTTAAGAGCACTGATGACTCTCCCTCCAGTATTATAGAAGGCAATATTAATATGCAAAATATCACCACCAATAGGCCAAGTATTGGTGAGGCTCTGGGTGATCACATGTTTGATACTTTTCTATAATTTTGTTAGAATAAGTAGTATAAGGAAGCCGATTGCTTGGTCCTACTCTTGCTAGACAAAGTGGTGAAAGAAAGAGATGAGCTCAGGGATTCAGAGTCACAGGTCAAGCACCACATAGAAGACTTGAAAGTTGCTATTTGTGCTCTGCAAGATAGCTTTATTTCTTGTTGTAACAGAGCTGATATTGCTGAAAACCAAACTCAGAGTCTTACTGTAAGAGTGGCTGAATTACAACACCAACTGAATTCCCAACCTTGAATGTTGTCTGAAGTTAAAATGAGGGCATTGATTGGGAAGAAATGGGATCCTGAAACTTGGGATGGGGACATATGAGCAGCTAATCAGGAAGCTGGGGACACTGAGCCTCTAAATTCCGTTGAATCACTCCTGCCACATTGCCAGCTGAATTTGGAATGGGTTAGCCTCTGCAGCCTGTGATCCAGCAGCTTGCTGTCTTACCTGCTGATGTTGGATTCACCAGCCCGTACAGCTACTTTAGTCAGGAGAAGCCTCTAGCCTGATGCCTGACCCATGGACTTGGGACTTGCCAGCATCTGCAACTGTGTGAGCTATTTCCTTGAGATAAATCTCTCTCTCTCTCTATGTTTCTATGAATCTATCTATATACACTACACTGGTTATGCTTCTCTAGAGAACCTAGCCTAAGGTAAAAAAAAAAATTAGCAGTAAATAGGAACAAACTTCTGATACACACAATATGAACAAATTCCCAAAACAGTATGTATAATTTCATTTAGACAGTGTACTGGAAAAGTCAAAGCTATAGGGACTGAAATTAGATCCAAGGTTTCCAGAGTGGGAGGGGCTTGACTCCAAAGGGGCACAAGGGAAGTTTTTGGGATGGTGGAAAATTTCTCTATCTAGATCATGGCAGTAGTTATATGACAGTCTATATTTATCACAACTCATTGACTGCATACTTCAAAAGGGAAAATTTTTACTGTCTTAGATTAGACTTCAATAGACCTGACTTAATTTTCAAATCACATTTACACCAGGGGAACAAGATGTTGCAGTACAGTTAGCTGGTGTTCACTCTCTGTTCAACCATATGGGAGGATCTATGAGAACCCAAAAAAAGGATGGTTGCCTTTGAGGAGTTCACAATCCAGTGAATAAGAAGGTTAAAATACATGAAACAATATATTTATTTAAAAAAAATATGGGCGGATTCTTTATCCTAGCACTGTTCTAGATCCTGGGCTATATAAATTATGACGCATAATAACTGCCAGTGTTTGCTTGTTGTTGTTAGGAGCCATTGAGTCAGTTCTGACACAACACACATTTATGGAACATTATTCACAACAAAAGGAGCCCAGAGGCACAGTGGTTAAGTGCCCGGTGGCTAACTGAAAGGTCAGCTGTTCGAACCGACCAGCCACTGCATGGAAGAAAGATGCCGGACTCTGCTTCCGTAAAGGTTGCTGTTGTTGTTGTTCATGAGGTGAAGTAACACCATCCTCGCTTGTAAGGAGCATTCTGGGTGTATTTCTTCGTTTGTTCATTCTTCCAGCAGTCCATGGTATATTCAATGTTTTTTGCCAACATCATAGCTCAAATGCATCAATTCTTCTTAGGTCTTCCTTATTTATTGTCCAGCTTTTAAATGCATATAAGGCAGTTGAAAATACCATGACTTGAGCCAGGCACACCTTAGTCCTCAAAGTGACGTCTTTGCTTTTCAACCCTTTAAAGAGGTCTTTTGCGGCAGATTTGCTCAGTGCAATATGTTGTTTGATTTCTTGACTGCTGCTTCCATGGGCGTTGATTGTAGATCAATGCAAAGTGAAGTTCTTGACAACTTCAGTCTTCTCTCTGTTTATCATGATGTTGGTTATTGGTCTAGTTGTGAGGATTTTTGTTTTCTTTATGTTGAGGTGTAATCCATTCTGAAGGTTGTAGTTTTTGATCTTCACAAGTAAGTGCTTCCAGTTCTCTTCGCTTCCCACAAGCAAGATTGTGTCTATTGCAGGTTGTTAATAATGAGTCTTCCTCCTATCCTGATGCAGTGCTCTTCCTCATACAGTCCAGCCTTTTGGATTATTTGCTCTCATATAGATTGAATAAGTCTGGCGAAAGGGTACAACACTAATGCACACCTTTTGTGATTTAAACCAGGCACTAGCCCCTTATTCTGTTCGAATGGCTGCCTCTTGATCTATGCACAGGTTCCTCATGAGCACAATTAAGTGTTCTGAGATTCCCATTCTTCTCAATGTTATCCACACATTCCACACAGTCGAATGCCTTTGCATAGTCAACAAAACACAGATAATCATCTTTCTGGTACTCTGCTTTCAGCCAAGATCTATCTGACATCGACAATGATATCTTTCAGTTCACTTCCTTTTCTGAATATGGCAGTTCCCTGCTGATGTACTGCTGTCACTGCTTTTGAATTATCTTCAGCAAAATTTTACTTGCAGGTGCTATTACTGATATTGTTAGATAATTTCTGCAGCTGTGGGTGGGTGGGTTTTTGGTAGATCACCTTTCTTTGGAATGGGCACAAACAGATCTCTTCCAATCGGCTGGCCAGGTAGTTGTCTTCCAAATTTCTTGGCATAGATGAGTGAGTACCTCCCGAGCTGCATCTGTTTGTTAAAACATCTCAGTTGGTGTTCTGTCAATTCCTGGAGCCTTGATTTTTACAAATGCCTTCAGTGCTGCTTGGACGTTTTCCTTCAATACCACCGATTCTTGCTCATATGCTACCTCTTGAAACGGCTGAATGTCAACCAATTCTTTTTGGTACAGTGACTCTGTGTGTTCTTTCTATCTTCCTTTGATGTTTCCTGTGTCATTCAATATTTTGCCCTTAGAATCCTTCAATATTGCAAACTGAGACTTGAATTTTTTTTTCTTTAGTTCTTTCAGCTTGAAAAATGCCGAGTGTGTTCTTTCCTTTTTTTGTTTCTAACTCCGGGTCTTTGCACATTTCATTATAGTACTTTACTTTGTCTTCTTGAGCTGCCCTTTGAAATCTTCTGTTCAGCTGTTTTATGTGACCATTTTTTTCACTCACATTTGCTACTCTACACTCACGAGCAAATTTCAGGATCTCTTCTGACATCCATATTGGTCTTTTCTGTCTTTTTTAATGACCTAATCTGTTCTTCATGCATTATGTCCTTGATATCACCTCACAACTTTTATATTATATTATATTTTATATATTATATTTATATTATATTTATTATATTATATTATATTTATTATATATATTATATTTATTATATTATATTAATTATATTAATTATATTAATTATATTAATTATATTATATTAATTATATTAATTATATTTTATATTATATTAATTATATTATATTAATTATATTATATTAATTATATTATATTATATTATATTAATTATATTATATTTTATATTATATTATATTAATTATATTATATTTTATATTATATTATATTTTATATTAATTATATTATATTTTACATTATATTAATTATATTATATTATTATATTAATTATATTTTATATTATATTATTATATTAATTATATTATATTATTATATTAATTATATTATATTATTATATTAATTATATTATATTATTATATTAATTATATTATATTATTATATTAATTAATTATATTATATTAATTATATTATATTATATTAATTATATTACATTATATTATATTACATTACATTATATTATATTACATTATATTATATTACATTACATTATATTATATTACATTACATTACATTATATTATAGTATATTATTATATTAATTATATTATAGTATATTATATATTATAGTATAGTATAGTATAGTATAGTATAGTATAGTATAGTATAGTATAGTATAGTATAGTATAGTATAGTATAGTATAGTATAGTATAGTATAGTATAGTATAGTATAGTATAGTATAGTATAGTATAGTATATAGGAGCCCTGGTGGTGCAGTGGTTAAGAGCTCAGCTGCAAACCAAAAGTTTGGCAGTTTGAATCCAGCAGTCATTTCTTGGAAACACTATGGGGCAGTTCTCCTTTGTCCTTTGGGTCACAATGAGTCAGAATCAACTTGATGGCAATAGGGATATTATATAACTAATATATAATTTTTGTTCTTACATCTGTTAAATGAGATAGATATTATTATAACCACTTTATAGATGAGGTAACTGAGGCTTTGAGAGATTAAGAAACACTCATCAATAATTCTCATAATTAAACTTTCAAAAATCCATACTTTATTCCTGTCGATGTTCATTTATACTTTCCCTTCTGTAACTGTCATTCTTTTCCCACAACAGCTAGTCTAATAGATTATTTTTTAAAAAATGACACATATTATTAACCAAACTAAGTTGATTGTATACTCAGAAAGGAAATTGAGGGTTAAGGTAATATGCTATTATAGTAAATTAAATAAAAGAGGGAGGTTGATCGTGCAGTCTTGCTATTTTATGCATTCTAAAGGAGAGTTTCTTTAAAAACAAAACATGTTTCACACAAAATATAGCTTCCTGTCATCATCATGGGTGCTTTATAAACATGTTGAAATCAATGGTTTGGCCCAAATGTTGGCATGGGAGCAGTCCGCAGGGAATTTTACTTTATTAACTCTAATCAAATGTGTTTATTGACATTTGAGAAAAGTAAAAATTAATACCCAAATGCTATCATTAGCTTACTTGGCTCTGGAGTTAGTCTCAGCTGGAAGCAAATCTCTGCCTGCTATAAGCTACTTTGGAAATTTTTTAATAACTATAAGGTGTAGTTTCCCAATTTTAGAAAATGGGACAGTAATATTAGTTATTGAGTAGATTTGATGAGAAGATTGCATAAGCTAATTTATGAAAGAGCAATTAATTCATTGTCTGGCACTTAACATATGAGAGATTAATATTAGATCACATTATCATTCCCATCATCATCACCACTACCATCACCGTTCTCATCCCTGTCATCCTACAAGGGCTTTATGAGTTGGAATGGACTCAACAGCACCCAACAACAACAATCATCATCATCGCTATTTATAAAAGAAATATTTTTGTATACCCCCTGTGTAAATTTGTGTGACTATCAAGTAAGACAATGACATTGTTCAAAAATTAGACACTAGTCTTTGTTGTAAAGATTAAAAAAGAGAATCTTATCAACATATGAAGATATAGTTTAAATAGTAAAGTTTTAGAACATTTAATAAAATGTAAAGCTGTTGAGAGATGACGAAAACCAAGTAATTACTAAAAGAAACATTATAAGTTTTTTTTTTTACTAAATATGTATTGTCTTAGTTATCTAGTGCTGCTATAACAGAAATACTACAAATGGATGGCTTTAACAAACAGATATTTATTATCTCACCGTCTAGGAGGCTAGAAGTCCGAATTCAGGGTGCCAGCTCCAGTGGAAGGCTTTCTGTCTCTGTTGGCTTTGGGGGAAGGCCCTTGTCATCAATCTTCCCCTGGTCTAGGAGCTTCTCAGCCCAGCGACCCTAGGTTCAAAGGACGCACTCCCCTCCTCCTTCTTCATTCTGGTGATAGAAACCCCTCCCCCCATCTCTGCTGGCTTCTCTTTTATATCTCACAAGAGATTGACTCAAGACACAACCTATAGATTGAGTCCTCTCCCGTTAACATAACCACGTCTAATCCTGCCTCATTAACATTGTAGAGGTAGGATTTACAACATATAGGAAAATCATATCAGATGACAAAGTGGTGGACAATCACACAATACTGGAAATCATGGCCTAGCCAAATTGACGCACATTATTGGGGGATGCAACTCAATTCACAACATGTATAAATGTATAAATATGAGCTTCAATTTTAATAGGCATCTATCTAACCCAAAGCATGTGATATTTCAATGCAAATCAAAATCGGGCATGTAAACCTTAGAGGTCAATTTGAAATTAATTGGTTATTAAAAACATTAATTCAGCAAATATTTATTATACGTCTTTTAAGTACATGACTGCTGCTAAATGTTTTGAAAAGAAAGTAGACTGAATATATAGTTATTTTCTGCAGTGTAAGAAGTGTTCAAGAACCCAATTTGGAATAATAGTTAACATTATAATAAGTGCAAAGCAGTTTATGTCTTAAAAAAGTCATCAAAATTAGATAATATTAGTATACATATTTTTTGGTGAGGGAAACTGTCTCAGAGGGATTAAATGCCTTGCCCAAATGTACACTGCTGCACATGGCAGAGCCTGCCTCCAAGATTCGTGCTATCATCATCATGCTCCAAAGATAGGTGAGGACGTCTTGGAGTACAACCATTAAGTTGGAGACTTAGACAAGAATCTATGGTTTCCCTTGCCATTATGAGAACCCCAAAACTCTTCAGTTTTCCTTATTGAATCTGACAGTCTAGGAAAGACCAATGAAATATGTCATGCACACTTAGATGTGGACAGCAAGATATGTATCTACAAAACATAAAAATGAGTGTTTTTTTACACACTTATTACTAATGTCATTTCTAATTTATTTTTTCCCTCAGATTATTTCTCTGGTGTCCAAGAACTTTCTGATGTAACAAGATGGAGAACACTGGATTTATTCTAGGAAATACCTTGTCTGTGATGAGGTTTATGCTCCCAACTATATGTAGAAAACCAGAAAAGCAAACTGATTGCTGTTGAGTTGGTTCCGACTCATGGCGACCCCACATATTACAAAGTAGAACTGCTCAATAGGGTTTTCTTGGCTATAATCTTTACAGAAGCAGTTCACCAGGACCTTCTTCCATGTATCTGCTGAGTGGGTTTGAACCGTCAGGCTTTATGTTACCAGCCAATTGTAAATTGCTTGCTCAGCCCAGGCTCCTAACTATATGCACAAGAACTACACGTTATTAAACAGAATTCAAAGGACAGCAGGTCCTGTTAATTAGAGATTATCCTGCTGATGGTAGTTCCAGTGTAGAGTGCAGTTACAGGGTTCCCGCAGCACAGAGACACTGAAAAATCTGTCATGTTTTGGAAAGAGTAGGTTTTGGAAAACAGAACTTCCAAATGAAGCTCTTTATGTTGTTTGCTCTTTGCTTTGGAATATTCACTGAAGTCTGCTTTGGCTGTGTACCCTGACTATTGGATCAAGAGGTGATTCATTTCAGTACTGAATACACTTGATGTTAGGACACCACGTGGATGGGTCTTCAGCTTTCATTCTTTTTGGGGAGGTATTTTAAATCCGAATGGAGTATTAACTAGTCCTTAGTTGTAGTGACAATGAACTCAAACATACTAACGATCATGAAGATGGCACAGGACTGGGCAACATTTTGTTCTCGCCATGAGTCAGAGCTGACTTAATGGCAACTAACAAGTGGCAGTAAAGTAAATCCATGCTTCTAAAAGGTTATCATTAATAGGTTGAAATTTTGATTTTTCACCTTTCTGACACCAGTGGCTTTTATTCTAAATGAGTTCTACACTTAGGATAGGAATAAATTAGAGTTATTTATTAAACCACTGAAACCCCAACATATTACAACTGAGTAGTAACTACACCACTGGCTGATCGGGAGAACCCACAGTTCTTTGGATCAGCTTCTATATATATCTGGAGTCCTTTATTAACTGCTTCTGAATTTGTTTTCTCTTGATAATTACTGTTTGGGTATGGTAACCTGTGGTATGAAAAGGCAGCAAATATGTACCAACAATGACCAAAAAAAAAAAAAACAACCCTGCATGATTTGAAATCAGATGGTCTTTAAATGTTGGCTTGTCCATTCACTTGTTATGCATTTGACAAGGGAGAGGCTTGGGAAGACCAAATGTGAGCATCAAGCCTGAGGCATTATTGTTGTCAGGTGCCACCATCTAGTCTGTTCCTACACACAGCAACTCTGTGTACAACAGAAGGAAAGGAGGCATTGTAAGCATTTGATATATTATTTCCTATTCCATCCTTTCCTCATCTTTCAAAGACTGCTTTTTTTGCCTTCCAGGAAAAGTAGTTCAACAACCAAATAATTGATTTTGTCATGAACCTGAGACCACCACAACCCCATTAAGAACTGAACTAGAAGCACAATATCTCAAAGTTGTTTTGGGGGAAATTATGTTATTTACTAGCACCAAAATAGGCACATGTCATCCCTAAAAATACAAAGGGTGAGTGGGCCTTATTCAGCTGTTCTAGTCCTTTAGATAAATGCCTAATTCTTCTTCTCATTCTTTTGTAAAGCTGGCATAGGTACCATTTGTCCAGCTAGCATTATGTTTTCTACCTGAACAACTCTAGAGGACCTCTAGCCTCAGGGACTATCCTGTAAATAAAGCTTATAGGAGTCATATCTCTATGTTGTTTACTATGCATCTTTAGGTGCGAGAGTTCTCACACTTGTGGTGTGAGTCTCTGTAAAAGATGAAACTAGGCTGAAAGAGATCTTCTTGAAGCTGTAGTTATAAGTAATATGCATCTCTAGGGTCTTCTTTCAACCTCACACACTCTTCAGGGGCAACTATGATGATGATGATGTATTTATGCGTGAATTTTCAGAGGTGTCTTTTGAGGCTCATAAGTCACGAAATATGACTCAGTTACTTTCCAGAGGGTTTTCCATCTGAGTTAAAATAAAATCTAATAATTGAGACACAAAAAAATATATAAGTGGAGAGCTCTCAAATAATACCACCTAAGGTTATAACAAAGATTTTTTTTCAGGGAAATGCTCCTGTGTGCCCATGACATCTTTTGAAACATGATCTTATTTCTAAAATTGGAATCATTGGAAGAGCTGTAAATAGCAATATAAATTCACAGTTAATGTATATCAGGACACTATTTTATAAGTAAATAACTAGCAAGAGATATATCTTATTCTTTATTATCTAAGAATAAGTTATTGATATTACCTATTGATTCAACTCAAAACAATTCAACAAATGCTTTTAAAACCAAATAGGTGAATTTGTATCACAATGAAAATTGAAAATGGGCCCTCTCCTTTCTGGGCATACAGTTTAAAGCAGTTTCATAGCTACGACATAGCTACGAATGCATTGCACAAGACTAAAAGCTTGAGAGAGATCACATTGCTTTGAAACTGTATGGCACAAGAGTGGAAAAGCTCATTTGTGCCCACTGGGATCAGAGAAGGCTATATCTATTAGAATACATTTTAGTAGAGGGCGTTCAAGGCAGAGTGGATGCATTTTCAACAAAGGCAGAAGAGTATCAGAGTTATGTTAAAAGAATAGTGAGAAAGCCAATAAAGCAAAAGCATGGGACTCCTAGAGGCAAAATTCCGAAGAATATAGCTGGAGCTGAGGCTAAGATTTAGGATGGCCTGGTGTAATGCACAGATTCTTGAATGACAAGCTTTAGAGGTTCATAAGTAATGACTGTACAGAGAACTAACTAGATACTCAGAAAAAGGTTCTCCATTAATACTGCAAAAGATGGCTGAGCTAGGGGGAGTGATTATCAGCCAGAAGACTGCTTAAGAAAATATGTTAGTACTCTTCAATTTTTCTTAAACATGTACTCATACCAGAAAGAAACTTTTGTGTGTCTATATATATATATATATATATATATATATATATATATCTGCCGCCCTAGTGGCACAGTGGTTAAGAGCTCAGCTGCTAACCAAAAGGTCAGCAGTTGGAATTCACTAGCCGCTCCTTGGAAACCCTAAGAGGCAGTTCTACTCTGTCCTATAGGGTCGCTATGAGTCGGAATTGACTCGACGGCAGTGGGTATATATGTATTTGCCTACCACTCATCTGTCAGTTTGTCATACTGTGGTGGCTTGCACGTTGTTGTGATGCTGGAAGCTATGCTATCAAAAACCAGCAGTGTCAACAATGGTGGACAGGTTTCAGTAGAGTTTTCAGACTAAGACAGACTAGAAAAAAAAGCCTAGCAATTTACTTCCAAAAATTATCCAGTGAAAACCTTATGGATCACAACAAAACATTGTCAGACTCACTTGCTTTGGACACATCATAAGGACACATCATTGGAGAACGACATGATGTTTGGTGAAATAGAGGGCTAGTGAGGGTAAGGGAGACCCCTGGTGAGATGGATTTGGCCAATAGCCACAAGAATGGGCTCAAAATGCTGGCAATCATGAGAATGATGCAAGACTGTGCAATGTTTTATTTTGTTGTTCATAAGGTCATCATAAGTTGGTGACAGCAGCTATCTGTCTGTCTGTCTGCCTGCCCACCTGCATTCCTGTCTACCTATCTGTCTATCTAGCTAGCTACCTATCTATCTGTCTGTCTATCATCTGTCTGTCTTAATTATCTAGTGCTGCTATAACAGAAATACCACAAGTGGATGGCTTTAACAAAGAGAAATTCATTCTCTCACAGTGTTATAGAGTAGAAGTCCAAATTCAGAGCACCAGCTCCAGGGGAAGGCTTTCTGTCAGCTGTGGGGGAAAATCCTTGTCATCAGTCTTCCCTTGGTCTAGAAGCTTCTCCACACAGGAACCCAGGGTCCAAAGGATGCGCTCTGCTCTCGGTGCTGCTTTCTTGGTCATATGAGGCCCCTTTGTGTCTCTCTGCTCGCTTCTGCCTTTTATATCTCAAAAGAGATTGGCTTAAGACACAACCTAACTTTGTAGATTGAGTCTTGCCTCATTAACATAATTGCCACTAATTCCATCTAATTAACACCACAGAGATAGGGTTTACAACATACAGGAAAATCACACCAGATGATAAGATGGTAGACTATCACACAGTACTGGAAATCATGGCCTAGCCAAGTTGACAGATATTTGGGGGGGATACAATTCAATCCATGAATCAATCTATCATCTATCTGTCTGTCTGTCTTTCTGTCTATCCGTCTATCATCCATCCATCCATCCATCCATCCATCCATCCATCCATCCATCCATCCATCCATCCATCCATCCATCTAATCTATCATCTATCTATCAATCTATCAATCATCTATCAATCTATCATCTATCTATCATCTCTCTCTCTCTCTGTCTGTCTGCCTATCTATCATCTGTCTATCTATCTATCATCTCTCTCTCTCTCTCTATCTATCGTCTATCTACTTACCTATCCTGATTTATTACATACATTGCAAAACATTCACAAACAGAATAGAAAGGGGGTGAAAAAGTTTAAGTAGAAATAAAAGTTTTACTACTTTGTTTAAGAATCTCAGTGAATCATCTCAAGACCTCATTGGATGTGCTGCATCTGTCATGTTGGAGACAACTTTTCAGACAGTAAGATGATAAAACTTAGGGATAATTAAGTAGATAGAAGGTGAAATATACAACAGTATACAACTGGGATCCTTCACTGACTCCTCTCATACAAAGGGGAAAGACACGGGTTAGCCTGCTTCTAATTTCTGGGGAATCAATTATTTTGTCCCGGATGATCCTTAGTTCAATAACAGAGAAACTCCCCATCTTCCACTAGCCTGACCGCTGTTGGCTTGGCAGGCATGGCAATCTCCAGAGAGTCTCCTCAGAAGTAAAACAGCGTTTATTATAGAATTGTGCTTAAAGACTCAGGAGTTGAGACTTTCTGGTTGGATCTATCTCCAAGTTTAAATGTGACTAAATCAGGTTAAATACCTGTGGGCTTGGATCTTTCCCTGAATAACCTTACCTGACCAGATCTGATTGAAGGGCAGAAGGTTTTTCCATTGTTTATGCAAAGAAGAAATGTTTCTTGAAGAAATTTGCTCAGTAGCAAATACACCAAAATTTATCATTTTACTGAATACCTGGTGGGCAAGAGAACATAGTGTTTCTCACCAGCCAGCTTGTTCTATAAGTAGTTGCATTCTTGGCTATGAATGACCCTTAGGTCAGCAGGAATGGGCCACATGTCTTTTATCTTTGTCATCAGAGTAACTTTGAGGACAGTCTGTGGAAGCATATGTCGAGTTTGCATATCATCCAGAGAGTCAAAGAGAAATTGATCGAAGTTAAAAATAAGTTAAAAAAAAAAAAAAAAGTCATTCCCAGTAGTTAAATAAAATAGAGAACAGGAATGAGTTCAATAAAGAAGAGGTACACCTTCCAAATGAAATGCGCTCTTTATGTCCCTGCAGTAAATCTATACTCAAATTTGCACTATTTCCCTAACCCCATTCTTCTCTGTGTAGTTATGATTTATCAATACCCCTCGAATTTCCCAGATATTTTTCTCCTTTTAAAACACTTAATTCATACTCTCCAAAGCACCAAAAGATGAACATATAAGAAGCTCGTAGGCATGTCAAATGTGGAAACTGTGTTTTAATAACTTAAATTATTGGCTTGATGTACTTCAAAGTTTCTCATGGTGACTCAGGAAATTCTCAGTCCAAATTTTTTTCAAGGATTTTTCTCATTGAATGAAACATTAAGAGCTAAATGGATTATTTTGCCTGCTGATTTCTATCTAAGAACTCTCATATGCTTAGACCAGAGCAAGTAATGTATGTTTAAAAGAATATTGCAAATATTCTTAAAATTGTAATTGGAAAAATACGTGCTTGACAAAATCAGACATTAAAAGCCACATCATAAGATCAGAAGTCTACGTCTTATGACGATAAACACTTGGGAAAGTGAGGTGGATAATATTAAAATAAAAATCTTAGATTCTAAAATGTGACCTTATTCACGTAATAACTGAGTATAAAATTAAAGTATAAAGTAGAGGTGGAAAGGACCAAATGGATGTCACTAATTCAATTGACGATGAGCAAACTAATTTCAGGAAACTCTTCAGAGAATCTCAGTGGAAAAAAAAAGTAGAAAATTGCAAAGTAAAAAATTCTAAATCAATGTAACTTGACACCTCTCTTTGATTTTTTTCTCCTCTTTCCTCTCAAGCTACTCGTTCTCAAGCCCTTTGTATGCTTTTCAATGATCTCATGGTCTTTTCCACACCTAATGCCTTATATAATAGAGTTCATCAAGATTCTGCTCAGAGATCTCAGTTTAAACTTTTTTTTTGGGTTATATTATCCACACCTATGGACCACCATGCATACTGACTCTCAATCTTATATTTCTAGTTCAGATTCTCTTTACAAACTTCAGGCCGGTACTCCCAACTGTTTACTGTTCACCTTCACCTGGACATCCCACAAAAAACATATATAAAACAAAACTCATTGCACTCCCAAAGACTGCTTTTCCTCATATAATGTGTATTTTAATTAGTAGTACCACCTTTGATCCATATCCATGTTATCAACCGGGGAGTCATTTTATATCCTTTCTTTTGTTCCGATTTTTTTTTCTCTCTCTCTGCTTTAGGAGTCCTGGCATTTCACTAGTTAAAGCGTTCGGCTGCTAACCAAAAGGTCAGTGGTTCAAACCCATCAGCAGCTCCGTGGGAGAAAGGTGTGGCAGTCTGCTTCTATAAAGACTTAGAGCCTTGGAAACCCTATAGGGAGTTTGGTTTTTGGTTGTTCTGTTCTGATTTTCTTTTCTACATAAAATTAGTTACTAATCCTCGTTGCTTCTGCCTCTTTAACCTCTCCTGTTTCTGCCCCCGCTCTACTACTTCTACTTCTGTGGTCTTAGTTCAGACCTGCCCCACCTATGCTAGGTATTGCAGATAAAAAGATAAATTAGATATGGTTTTATTTATGGGAACAACTTCATGGCACTCACAGAATGCAGAATGAAAAAACAAACTAGACTGAAGATGGAACACTTAGGATGAAAAGTAAATCTCAATGTTATTACCACTGTAAATTTGCTCTGCTTTTCATTATTTATACTTGGATATCTCACAGAAATATGAGATATATGACCATTGTGAAAGGCAACAGCATCCATCATGTAGTCCAAGCAGAAAATTGTGACATATTGTAAACCTCTTTTTTATTGTCTTTTACTATAACTGGAACCCTGGTGTGTAGCAGTTAAGAGATTGGTTGCTAACCAAAAGGTGAGTAGTTTGAATTCATCAGCCATTCCTTGGAAACCCTCTGGGGCAGTTCTACTCTGTCCTATAAGGTTGCTATGAGTTGGAATCAACTCAACAGCTATAGCTTGTACTTTAACTACCAAGGGGTACCAATGTTATCTCATAAATATCTGGTTTTCTCCATCTGTACTATCACCATCATGCTGGACAAAATTATCATTGCTTTAACCTGGACGGTTGCAAGTTGGCTTTATTTATCTCTCTGTATTCAGTATCATTTCCCTCCAATCTATTTTAAATCTAGTAGAAAGAGAGTACATCTAGTGATTTTTTTAATTCAATTATTGTATTTCTGAATTCATAATTTCCATTTTGTTTATATAGTTCCTAGTTTTCTGTTAGCTTCTCTGTTTGCTGAGTCCTTACTATAATATTTTCATTTATTTTTTAACATATTTATAACTGCTTTGAAGTATTCATCTGCTAAATCCAACCTCTAGGCCCACTAAAAGTCAGTTTTATTGGTTGCTTTTTCCCATGAGTCACACATTTCTGTTTCTTTGCTGGTCACAGCAAAAATTGGCCATTTTAGAAAATATGGCAATTCTGGATTATAATTTCTTTTCTGAGTTAATTTTTGGGGGGTAATATTAATTTGCCCTCACATATTTTTGGGTATCTCTCTCCTCCATACTGTAAAATTGCTGCTAATTCCACTGAGGATGTCTTAGTCTGGGTTCTCCAGGGAAGCAAAACCAGAAAAGCATATAAATATATATAGAGAGAGCAATTTATCTCAAGGAAATATCTCGTGTGGTTGTAGAGGCTGAAGTGTCCCCAGTCTGTGGGTCAGACTGGAGCCTTCTCCTGATTCCAGCAGCCACTGAGGCTAACTAACCCAAGATCAGCAGGTCAGACAGCAGAGCTCTTGCTTACAGGTTGCGGAGACAGATAAATCATAAGATCTGCAGGCAAGATGGCGGGTAAGTTGTTGCTCAAGTCCCAAGAACCAGAGGTCAGATGAACAGGAGCCATTTGGAGGATCCAGAGCAAGCAAAAGCCCACAAGACTTGCCAGAATGTCCATTTATATTCAGTACAGGCAACATGCCCAAGGAAAATCCCTTTCAACTGACTGGCTGCTCATAGCAGATGCCATCATGGAGGTAATCACATTATATCAGATCTCATCATGGAAGTGATAGCATCATCATACGATTGCCAAACTACATCATAAGTACCAAACCACTGAGAATCATGACCCAACCAAGTTGACACACAACCCTAAGGATCACAGAGGATTTTTGTTTGATTGTTTGTTTGTGTTTCAGCCTGACTTCCTAGCATTCACCCCTGTAACAGCATAGCTTAGTGATTAGTTTTTTACATTTACTGACAATATTGTCACAGGTTTTTGGCCTCTGTATGTAATCAAATTTGGCAACAAGACGGCCAGCCCTGCCCTGGTTTAAAACTGATGATCTGGGTGGGGGAATGGGAGCAGCCCCAGTCAACAAGGCTCTGGACTCCTACCATCTTTATTGAAGTTCAAGTCGCTTTTCCTGTATAAATGCTTCTCAAATTGTTGCTTGCCTTTGATCAATTTCTAGAGCCCTGGAATTATTTTGATAAATTGTTTACAGCTTTATACTTCTTTTGGGAGAAGAGGATTTGCTAGGCTCTTCACACCACCAGAGCCAGGCAGTGCCCTATGGTGATATCTATTTTTATCTCAGTAGATTACATTTAACTCAACCTTTGTTTTCTATGGATTGATAAGTCAACTATATATGTTTTAGCCTCATAAACTGAATTTCAGCATGATTTTACATTATATCAGCAGCTGTTGCCTTTAGAGATTGGCCATATCTCCAAGAAATTTATATTCCAATACTGTTTACATTCTTGACTAGTCAATCATAGCAATAATCACAACCCCAAAGCATTGGGCTTTGGAAACTATTTTATTCTAGAATAACAAATTCAACCACTTGCATGTTCCTTGATTCCTCAGAGATAGTATGACTTAAATTAAGTCTTCAGATTTATGTGTTCTCTTTAGGACTTCTCCTACTGACAACAAATTAAATGCTAATTGCATTCACACACTGGCTGCATGGTTTGAGAAAAATAAAAAGTATATATGCTTTTAGGTAAGGAAGAGTTCTTGATTCCAGAGGGCTTATTCTTCTCAAATGTGTAAAAGGTATTACTTACAGCAGCATTTCCCAAAGTGTGCTCCAAGTAATGCTGATTCAGTAAGGACTCTATTAAAACAAACATTCCATATGCAAGTATGATTGGGAAATGATGTACACTGGATTATGCTCTTAGAATTTAAAAATGAACATTAGAATATTGAAGTCTTTGAGAGGCTCACATTTAAAACTTGTTAAATTTAGCATTTCTTAACCATAACCCAATACACAGCTTACTTTTCAATTATTTATTTACACAGTAAGGAGTTAGTATTCTGTGGAACACACTTTAGGCAAGTCATTTGTGTGACTTTTGTTTCATTAACCCTCAGTTTTTGTAAAGAACATCAGAGAGGTTGGGCAGCTTCCCTGAAGTTATGTGAGTAGTGATAAGATATGGGCACAATTCCGGATTTAAGCACACATAGTGTCTCTGGAGCCAGAAATCTCCTCAGATGTAGATCCAGTACTAAACGTGAGGATAGGATCAGTCTGCAAGAGTGTGTCCACAGACACATCTTCGCACATCATAGATACTACTGCATGGAACTTCCAAGACTGTATTTCTTTATTTAAAAGTCATAGTTTTGTGAGAATGTTCTCCCTTGTCTATATGGCATTATTGATTTGTTTCACATTGAGATGGAAACTCTAAGCAATTGCTTTTGTTAGCAAGAGAAAATACCTGTTAGAGATCCAATTTAGTTCTGATCAATACTCTGTTTAATTAGGATATTAATAACTTAAAAGGCAAAATAGAATACAACAGAGGATATCTTTGTTTTTCTACCTTCTGCCTAACACATTATTAGGTTTCATGAAATTATTGTAAAGCTGTATGAAGTTAATTTTAGAATTAGAAATAAGGCAGTCATTGGGTTACAAACAAGATACATTCCTAACTGTGTCTTTAAGTCAAATTTGTACGTAAGTCAGAACAGGTACCTATGGTTCTTATTTAGCCTTAGTTCATTGCAAGAAAAGACTCAAAGGCTTTTCAATGATTTAAGAGCTGCGAGTGCAGCAAGTGAAGGTGATTGTGATGAAAAACTTATTGAGGGTAGGTGTTTCAGTTGTTTCAAAGTGACATACACACAACCATATTCATTGCAGCTTTATTCACAATAGCAAAAAGATGCAAACGACCTAAGTGTCCAGCAACATATAAATGGATAAACAAATTATGGTACATACACACAATGGAATACTATGCAACAATAAAGAAAAATGATAAATCTGTGAAATATCTCACAACATGGGTGAATCTGGAGAGCATTATGCTGAGTGAAATGAGCAATCACAAAAGGACAAATACTGTATGAGACCACTGTTATAAAACTCATTAAAAGGTTTACACACAGACAGAAAGAAACAATCTTTGATGGTTAGGAGTGGGGGTAGGGAGGGAAAAGCACTAAGTAGACAATAGATAAACGGTAACTTTGATGAAGGTTAAGACAGTACTCAATGCTGGAGAAGTTAGAACAACTTGCCCAAGGTCAAGTCATAGAAGCTTCATAGACACATCCAGACTCCCTGAGGGACCGAGTTATTGGGCTGAGGGCTGGGGACGATGGTTTCGGGGGACATCTAGCTAATTTTTATAACGTAGTTTATAAAGAAAATGTTCTACATCCTACTTTGGTGAGTAGCGTCTGGGGCCTTAAAAGCCTGTGAGTGGCTGTCTAAGATATGTCTACTTGTCCCACTCCATCTGGAGCAAGGGAGAATGAAGAAAACCAGATACAGGCAAAGATTAGTCCAAAGGACTAATGGACCACAACTACCACAGCCTCCACCAGATTGAGTCCAGCACAACTAGATGGTGCCCTGCTACCACTGCTGACTGCTCTGACAGGGATCACAATAGAGGGTCCTGGACCAAGCAGGAGAAAGAAAAACGTAGAACAAAATTCTAACCGACAAAAAAAGACCAAACTTACTGGTCTGAGACTGGAGAAACCCTTTAAATTCAGTAGTGAAGTCACTCCTGAAGTTCATCTTTCAGCCATAGATGGGCCTATAAAATAAACAATAACACATACAGTTCAACAATGTATGCAAGACAAAATGGGTACACCGCACACCAATCCAAAATCAAAAATGAAAAGGTAGGAAAGGACAGAAAAGCTAGACAAATAGAAATGGGGAAACCCAGGTCGAGAAAGGGAGAGAGTTGACACATCAAGGGGTTGACAACCAATGTCACAAAATAATATGTGCATTAATTGTTTAATGAGAAACTAATTTGCTCTGTAAACTTTCACCTAAAGCACACACACACACACACATACACAAAAGTAAAAGAATATGTTAAATAATGAAAAAAACAAAAATAAAATTAGTGCAAATTTACATACATAAAAAAAAATTTTTTTTTTTTTTTAAAGGGCAAGTTGTCCATTAATTGGATGTTCATAATCTGGGGACTACCTGTAATCCTACTATTGAGGCAAAGTAGTATTCTCAAATCCACAAATGGTTCCTTCTTCTTCAACTCACTGTAGACTCCAGTAGAAGATTCTTGAGAATAATTTCCTTTAATTAAAATGACAGAGTTGAGATTCACCTCTTTTTTTATTCGTAGTGTTAGCGTAAGTATTCTTCTGTCAGGAAGTTTACTACTATACTGTGGATTCCATATGATGAAAAGTTAAAATAAGGATAGAAAATGTTTTATGCATTTTATATATGTAAATTTTCATTTAACTAAATTTATAGTGCTTATTTTTTTTTTTTTTATGATTTTAGGTAAATATTTGCAATGTGTTTTTCCAGTTAGTGATAGGTCAACTAACCTTACTCCTATGTTATTTAACTTTCTTATTTGTAAAATTTTCTTGATGTGGTATGTAGACTTTAAGGTTAAAAGAAACACAGAGACTGGAATCCATTGTTAAAATAATGGTTTGAGACTTCCAAACTGCTCCTAATCTACATGGAATCTATATTTGAATTAGAAAAAGGTATCCTTTCCCAAAGATAGTTATCTATCTGTCAGAAAAATTGTAATAAGTATACACATATGTACAAAATAAGTGGTGCCCCCTTAGATATATGTCACTGTGAACCATACAATCTATACAAACATAAAAAGTGAGAGTTATGTATTTTCTCCTCCCTCAAAGCTGGACTGTATGATATTGGATTGATTTACTTTCACCTTCTACTTTGCTATAGGTTCATTTTGAGTGTATTCTTACATTTGTGTGCTTTTCAGTGTCACCAGTCTTTTCTCTCCCGATTTTCAAAGGCCGTCAGTCAATTTTCTATAATGACATGAACAAAATCAAAACTCTGAATTCTTTATATTTCAAGTAGTGTCCTAGGTAGACCACTAAATTGAAATTAAAGTTCTACTGGAAATAAACAAGAATTCTTAAAGGAAAAGGTCCAGATGGTTCTTCCTGGATATGATCACACTTTAAGAGATTGTCTCTTTGCTTTGCATGATTTATGTTTAAATACATGCATGAAGGATAACATTTCACAGTTGCCTAAAATCTAAATGTTTCAGAGAATTATAAAATCGGAATAGTTCTTTAATCACTACTTTCATGTTTAAAAGAAGCAATAATTTTTACTATGTTATTCTATTATGCATTCTAAATTATCATGGCTTATAAAGCAATCAACAGTAGTCAAGTTTCCCTATTAGAAGCAATGAACTTAACTATTAATTTGAAAGCCCTTCAGACATACTCAATTTGATTAAATTGTGCATAGAATTGGCCTCAAATTTTATCCCAGTAAGATATCTCCTACCACAACCTCATTTGAAAGAGAAGAATAGGAGCTTTAATATAGCCATTTTCTCACCCAAGCCAATGACCTCCTAGATCTAATAAGATGTAAACTGGCCACAACCACTGTAGGTGCTTGAACGCAATAATATGTGCAAAATGTACTACTGCTGTGAAGAAGCTTCTTTAAGTCTCCATGTTAAAAAAAATTTTCTATTTAAACTGCACAAAATGTACAATTATATAAAAACGTGCAAGCTTTTCAGAAAGCAGTTTGATTTAATTCAATAAATATTTATATCAGAGCAAGTTTTAAATGCACACAAGGAAACAGCTGAGATGCCTCATTAATCAGTTGTGTTCCCTTAAAAAAAATAAGCAAGCCATTAATTCAAAGAAGGCACTAGGCTATTAATAGTCTAATCCAGCTCTAAAGTTCTATGACTCAAATCTAGCCAGCAAATATTATTGGAAAAAACAGCTAGATGATTTCTGAAATTTTTACCTTAGGATATTGAATAGTTGCCTCCATTTTACTGGAGCAAATAGTCGTAGACAGAGAATCACTAAATTGCAGGATTTTAGAGTTGAAAGAGTATTTAGAGATCATGTAGCCCAATGCACTTATTTTCTAGAATAGGAAATAAGAGCTTTGCTTGTCTCTTCTAGATCTCAAGTCTTGACTCCTAGGCAACACTTTCCTTAAAGATGATGGGCATGGATGATGACTTTTATCCCTCCGAAAAAACCATGGTGGCAAGATTTACTCCTGTAAGTGGCGTCACCTCAATCTTGGTGTGGTATCTTTCTATTTGGATCAAGAAAAATTATATTCCTATCTCCTTAAGAAATCAAGAAGGAATACTATGATCTTATGTTAAATCATATCTAACGGCATTCCTAGTGTGTCAAATACTTGTAGTATAAAGAAGAAAATCATTATTTACCAGTAGAGTGCAAAGAAAAGAAATCATTCTTCATTAGTAGAGTAAAAATGAGATCAAAACTCTGGACCAGGGACTATGATCTTTGCAACAACAAAAATAGCAGCTGCTGAGGCTGCTTATGTATGACAAAACACCTCATAAGATTTCATTTCTTGGTTTAGAGGTGTAAGGTCATGATTTCCTGGGATATACTAGTTAATGGGCCTAATATTGTGTTTAGCACTTCTGTTCTACCTCCAAGTTCATTGCGTAATGCTGGGGTTTTAAAAGCTTGCAAGCAGCCATCTACAGCACAATTGTTGTTTATTCGCCTGGAACAACAGAGGAAGAAGGAGAAACAGGAATAGGAAGAAATGGAATCTGTGGCTAATTGCTTACATGAACAACTGCCTCCTTTGCCATGAGATCAGAAACAATGGGTAGTGCCTGGCTATCATTACTGAACATTTTGATCAGAGATTCTATAGAAGAATTCTGACCAAAAGGGGGAAATGTGGAACAGAATTGAAAAATTTGAAATTCTCATGGAATCCCTCCTTCCTGGAGCCATGGAGTCTGGGTGAACCCCCAAAACTATTGCTCTGAGATAATCTTTAAACCTTAAACCAAAAATATCCCCTGAAGTCTTCTTAAAACCAAAGAGTAGTTTAGCTTTATTAGTGAAGAATGTTTGCCTTGAACATTGTCCTTTCTTAAGAGCTATCTTTATGGGATCCAACTGACAACAGCAACTCAAAAGATTAGATAGGAAATTTAGGGGCAGTGAGTTTATATTAAAGGGGGAGGAAAAATTATCTCATCATGAAGTTGTGAAATAAACCTATAACCTCTCACATCTATCATAATCTTGGTTGGTACCTGAAATAAAATTTCCTGGAGGCATTTCTTTCTTTCACTTATTCTTACTCCACTTTGGGAAGGTGTCTTCTGTCCTCCCAAATCTTATTCTCTCTCTCCTGAACACTTTCATTAGGACTTTTGCCACCTTTTTTTTTTAATCCTCAAATATTGTTTTGAATGGCTCCTCTATCTATTTCTTGTGGTGAAAACAGGATCTCACCTAAGCTCAGTGCTTCCTCTAAATTTTTCCAAATAGAAGTTCACAGACCTAGAGACTGGAGGTGGGATTAGGATCTTAATGACTCCTTTTGCTGCTTCTGGATAACTATGGCCACCTTGGTGAGAAGACAATCATATCATTAGGGGATTGGACCAACCCAACTGCTCCACCTTCTATTTTTCAAGGTCCTTTCTTTTTTTCAATACAGCTATTAAAATCATATGCAAATTGATGCAAAGTTCCTATAGGAGAGGGTGGGGAATTAGAAAGAAGAACAAGGAGACTAGGGAAAATGGAGCTAGGAGATAGGTAGGCTCCCTAGGAATGTAACTTTTGCCTAGACTCTCAGTTTTGCAGCTGCCTTGGGTATCAGATAGCATCCATTGAGTTACATGGCTTCTATTCTTTGCAGACCTTGTTTCTATCTCATCCAAAAAATCTGTTACTTGACTAGACCAACTTTTGGTGGAATTAGAAGAGTAAAGATATGCTTCTGCTGTCTATGAGGGGTGTACACTGGACTTTGACTCAGACTCATTTTCACTAGCAATGTGGTAATCTACATTCAACCTTTCCTCCTGTTGTATAATAAAGTGCTCTCTTCTCACCTGTGCTCTTGATTCAATGTACTCTGATGCCTCAGAGACCTTATATATCAATTCTATTCTTTGTCCAATATCATAAAGTTTTTTTTTTATTATTTTTAATTTCTCTACTAGATCTCTTCCCTCTAATGTAAACATGCTCAGGCCTTTCCCATAATATAAAATAATGTTTCCTTGATCTCATGCCACTCTCTAGGTAACTACTGCTCCATTGAAGCCAAATTTCTTAAAGGAGTTGTCTCTGCTCAGTGTCACCCATTCCTGATCTTGCATTCAAATTTTTTTCATTGGGTATTTTTAAACAAACAGAATATCACAGGTTATAATGTTTAAAAAAAAAATGACAAAAAATAAATCTTAACAAATTAACAAATGTTAATGTTCACTGTTTCCTTTATGTATGTGTTTTTAGAAAATAAATTATTATGGATAGGTCCACTTTGTACTTCTTTGTGATTACTTTTTCTCGCTCCTTAAAAAAAAAAAAAAGTCGATACTTACCATATATTTATCTTTGACTTTTATGATATATGCATGTGTTACTAACTATACACATATTTTTTATGTTTATAACATTCACATATAATTGTAATTCAGTTTTGCATTATATATGTTAAGGCTTTATTGTTAACTGTACATACGCTCAAGATTGTTACACCTTTACCATGAATTTTTTCTCATATCTTCTCATAATTTTTCAGCTTAAAGGCTGGTTAGATATTGATATAACTAAGCTATATTTTTGCTGTTATTTTTAGTAATAATTATATTTTCTACTTATACACAGAGGTATGCTGGTAAGTGTTTAAAGCTGGCTCTCTGGAAAAAAAAAGAAAGTCCTAATTTGTAGTGTTTGCTGATTTTTCTAGTATAAGTCCTCTCAACACGGTGGATTTCAAGCGGCTCACATGAAGTACTTGAATGCGGAGGTGAAAGGGGATGGGCATAATCAGCTCTGAAGAGCTGTTGAGAGCCTGTGTAAGCTGGCTCTAGCGCCATCACTGAGAATGCATTTTGTTTGCCTCTTTTTACACCTTTCCTTCCTTGTATTGGAAACCCCGGTGGTTAAGAGCTACAGCTGCTAACTAAAAGGCCTGCAGTTCGAATCCACCAGGTGCTCCTTGGACACCCTATGGGACAGTTCTACTCTGTCCTATAGGGTCACTATGAATCGGAATCAACTCGATGGCAAATTTTTTTTTTTTTTCCTTGTATTGGATTCACCAAATTTTCTTATTCTCTTATTTTTTCTCTGCTGGAACAGAAGTTACACACATTTTATGTTATTTATTTAGTGGTTATCCTGGAATTTTTTAACATGTATATTGATTTAACAAACTAATCAATACCTTTATCTTCCCCTTGAAGTATCTAAGGGTTGTGGGTTACTTTGATTCTACTTCCTTTTCCCTGCTTTTATGACATTGATATCTGACATTTTAGTCCATGTTTTTAAGGCTTCTCAAAATAGTCAGAGTATCATTATTTGTAGGATTTTAAACTATAGTTGTCTAGTGCCTATTATCCAACTGTCCTTATCATGTATTCAGTGGTTATTTTCAAATTGTGTTTTGTGGAGCCCATTGAGATCATACAGCTGTCTCAGAGGCTGGTAAGTTAGGTGTGAGAGAGGACACATGGGGTGTTCCAAGTTCCCATCTCAACTCTAAATGATCCCTGCTTTTTTGACTATGTGTTTTATTCCTAATAATTTTTTAAAAAAGGCATAATTTATGTGTAATAAAACTCACAGATTTTTAAGTGTAGATTTTCGACAAATGTGAACACCCAGGTAACCACAACCCTGTGAAAGGATGAGACCACTCTTCAACATCTGAAACACACACAGACACACACAAAGCTGAACTTAATTGCTTTCTTAAGTTGGATAAGAGCTATGCTGGTTAGACACAGCTCTCTAAGCAGAGCCGAACGATACAGTGTTTTGGGAAAGCATGAAATTTAAAAAAAAAAAAAAATTTTTTTTTTTTTTGAAATTTAGCAATTGCAAATTTTCAGGGTCATGGGTGGTTTAACACTACTGTAGAAACTTGGTTATTTGGGTAAGACTATTGTTGATTAGTTGGTACTCACAAGCTTGTTTACTGAAATGAATCTCTTGTTTGGTTGACTTTCATTAGTGAAGAACTGTTACTGTTTGGTTGGTTTATTAAGGTGGGTTGTCAGAGGTTAATTAGGTAGATTTAAAACTGGCTTCGGTGGTTAATTTTCATGATGACTAGAAGGCTGTCATTTACTTATTAAATATATTTAAGAGGAGTCCTTGTTGCTCTTATTACCACAGTTACAAAGGAATCAGTCTTTTTCTAGGCTGTGGAAACTTCTTATTCTTGCTATCCCCTTTTGGTTTTCTCTCAGCCAACTGAAAAAAGATGATAAATAATTGTTCAGATTTTCACCATTGCTGTGTATTCTCCTTAAAGATGAGGTTTGTTTGTAGAGGTATGATTTTTGGTTTGCGTATTTATCAGCATGATTTCATTGTGCTTTTATATTTGACTCTTCTGTTGAAATAGCTGTCAGGATGGTGGCTCCATAGAAGCATTTGAGTTTATGGAAAACCGACATCGAATAACTATGAGAAAAATAAAAAATAGCTAAGAGACTGAAAGGTACTCCAGAATCATGACCCAAGGTTTTTCAGGCTTGATCAAGTAAACAAATCCCAAGGATTGCCTTAGTTGACTTCAGATCACCAGGTTGACTTTCCTTTTCACTTTGATGTAGATTGATTCATTTCATGGCTAACATTAATTTAGGTACAACAAGATATGTTCAAAATGGCACGGATGTTCACTGAATAGCCCAAAGAAAACTCGATGTTATTCGATTGTTTGTCTAAGCAATTTAAAGTTATTTTTGTGCTGTATTATTTATTATGCCATTCAAGCCATGAGACCAATTTTTTATTGATCCACTGAAGTTGCCCAACTCCTCTGTGGTTTGTTCCACTAATTATTTATTTCCTCATGAAGGATCTTATACCTTTGTACTCTTTGTAACAAGACAGCCCACTGAGGATGCTAAGGAGTCATACACTTGGAGTAGCCTAATTCTAACAGCCTTGTAAAACAGATAGCCTTTGTCCTGTGTTAACATTGAAGAGCCTTGATTTTTCTCATGGGAAAAAGAAGGTAGAATCTGAACACGAGATGTGAACAACTTTTGTGGAGCTGTTAGTATATTGTTTTGGGAGTATTGCTAAGACAAACAATCATTTTGGCATTGCAAGAATATCGAATCCCCTTCTTCTAGTGGGCCTCGATATGTGTTATCTGCAAGGAGTTTATTATTAGTAAGGTCACTGTAACACACCTCTCTCTGTGTCTACCATAATGGAACCATAGTTTAATATATATATACATAGATACACAGATTTTTTTTTTTTTCAAAATTGGGTGATCAGCAATAGCTTGGAAGAGCTATTATAGAGTTATGGTGATTTATATTATTGGTAGGGGGAATATTATAGGATAAATCAGAAGTATATAATCTTAAACCTGCAAGGAGAAAATTTACAAGTGAAAGGATAATGAACAAAAATATATGAAGAAGGGTGGCTAACAATTAGTGGCTTTAGGCATTTAGGAGAATTTGGTTCTGATGGCCTTGCACATAAGCTCTGAATGCTGCAACAGTTATCTTACCGTCCTGAGGACCTTGGGTCAGTGAGTCAGTAGTAGAATTCCATGGGATTCTCTGGAAATCTTCAGCCTATTGGTGCAACTTTTCAATTCTGGTAATGTTCTTTCTATTTTTTAGAGCTTCAGGGTAATGAAGACAGTGAAATTTTTTTTGAGCAAGAAGAAAATGCTTCCATAATTCCCAAATATCTGCCCAGTAAAATGGTCCCCCATTACTGGCTAGATTAATTGGAGTGATATATGCCAGCTCCCAGAAAATAAGTATGCTGTTATTTGCAAATATAATACACAGAGGGAAGCAAGTGCATAAAATCCAATATGAAGATGCTCAAATATTTTCTCAGAGCATGGTTTCAGTCAATGCCTTGTCTCTACACTATTTCCAGAATTGTGTTAGCTATGGATGAGGCTATATTCTGTTATCCTCAAAAATTTTATCCATAAGTATTTAATATTGTAGACAATTTGTCCTTACTCTGATAAATCATCTCATGATGGACTTTGGCAAATTTATTTTTAATGCTGTCCAGTGACCGCCATATCTTAGCCATATCTTTGCCATATCTTAGCCACATGGATCTTTCAACCTGATAGTTCCCAGTGTTTATTTGTTTTTCCATATTTGGGAGACAAATTTCGTGCACTTACAAGGAAACCTGTGAACCTGTCCATGGATTTGTCCTTACATTCCTTCAGTTAGGGAAGCCTGATTAGCAGGATGAGGTGCTAAAACCTTCCTCTAAAAAAAAAATCCTCTAGCTCCTCTTTTATTGTGGGATGCCTCCTTTAGGACAGTGTTTTGTTTTGTTTCCTGTTTTCTTAAAAACCTCTATGTTTCCATCTCATTTGACCATATGGTGTATATATTTACCATTTTATTTTTAGTAATTTGACATGGATTGGATTCGGCTTCTGATAAAGAATTGAATTATATGAGAAGGAATAGACTATTTTATGATCTGTTTTTTTTTTAATTTAAAAAATAAGAGCCAATAACCATAACAAAGACAACAAGAACAAAAATGTCAGACTAGAGTTTGGTTATGGAATATTCAGATGATCTGGTCTGGGAATGGGACCTTAAAGAATTCAGAAACCGATCATAAAGTTCTACTTCATTGACTTAGGGTGAGAGAATTGTTGGATTTATGGTGTTATAGCAGTGCAGATGGTACCATCATATTTGATGGGGATCAGAGTATGAGATCTGAAGAATATTTTACTAATTTAAAGGCTGTAATTCCTGTGAACTTAAAATGTATCATAGTTTAAGAAACTCATAGTTTAACCCAGAAAGTGTGTGGAGGACGAATACAAATGCATGTAAAACTGTGTTTAGGATGTGTGTATGTTTATATGTGTGTGTGTGCACACGCATATATATATGTCTTTCATTGACAATGACGTACTATTAGACAAAATAGGAATTGTTTGGGAATGGTAGAAAAATCCCCAGAGTCTTCTGTTTGGTGAAAATCTTTAGACAGAAAAATAAACAATGATGATATTTCACTTATAATGAACTCAGAAACCCTCACAAAGATATATAGAACCATATACACATAAACAGTGTTTGATAGCTCCAAGAAATTGTTTCATATTTTCGTTGCTCAGTTTTGTGGGGGGGTGGAGGGGAAAAATATATTTTCTATTATTTACTTCCCATGATATGTATAGTCCATGTTATAGAGAGATGCAGCACGCTCCTACAGTATTTAGCCCACGTTTGAATGAATTCTTTCCCTCTTTAAGACTATTAATAAACTATCTCTAATGAAATCACTGTATATCTCTTCTGACATTATTGACTTTAAGTTTTATATTTTAACTTGTTAGCTTTAAGCTAAGAAAATACATATATGTATGATAACAGTATACAACTAAAGTTTGATAGAGCTTGAATTTTTTTTGATATACTGTAAATATTACTTACTCCTCCCCTGGATAAAATAAACAAAACAAAAACAACAACAAAACCCAAAGAACTATTATGATAGTTTGGGAAATAATGTTATTCTTTTTTCTTTACTTGTTACAGTAATTCTTAAAACTTGCAATTCACGGATTTCTCTATTTCATAAAGTCCATATTTCTATAAATAAATATGTAAGTAGGATATATTTAAAAAATCATCGCCAATACTCACTTAATGTCAAAATATGTTCACAAAATAATGTGTTTATGTCATTAAGAAAATTTTTAAAAAATTTCTGAATTATCTAGCTCAAGGTTTCAGGATGTTTTTGCCCTAGAACCCACAGTGCCATAATGAAAGCATGGAGAACAGCTACAAGCAGGGCTAAGCTGATGGCCATAGGTATGTGGAATGGCACCCCTCTATCAGGTAGCATGGTTGACTGGTCTAAAAAGTTTAAGCCTTCAGCTAAAAAGAAAATGCTGCGTGGGTAACATAGTGCTTGCAAAAGTTGTCTTGCCTGGAAATCATTGCTGAGGCACCTAGAATTATTCAGAGGACTTTCAAAAGTTCAATAGCTTATGAGTGTGAAGGGAATAGGGATAGAGGAGGTAGATAAATTTAAAAGGAACAAGTTTTCCTGTGTGAGGTCAGAGTTAATTCATCTTAAAACAGTATCAGGGAGGAGGCGGAGCCAAGATGGCGGACTAGGCAGGCGCTACCTCGGATCCCTCTTACAACAAAGACACGGAAAAACAAGTGAATCGATCACATACATAACAATCTACGAACCCTGAACAACAAACACAGATTTAGAGACGGAGAACGAACTAATACGGGCAAGCAGCGATTGTTTCCAGAGCCTGGAGCCAGCGTACCAGTCAGGTACGGCACAAGCACAGAGAGCTGCTCCACCCCCCTGAACTAACCCCGGGAGGGAGACCAGCCGGTTCCGCAGGCGGTGTGGGACGCAGCCGGTAGGAGAAGTCCCCGGGAGGCAGTGACTGGTCTTGGAGCAGAAACAGCAGCGTCCGAGCCAGGGTACCGTCCCGCAGGGATTTGGACTGGACGCAGGTACGGCATGAACACGGAGAGCTGCTCCACTCCCCTGAACTAACCCCGGGAGGGAGACCAGCCGGTTCCGCGGGCGGTGTGGGACGCAGCCGATAGGAGAAGTCCCCGGGAGGCAGCGACTGGTATTGGAGCGGGGAGAACAGCGTCCCAGCCAGGACACTCGGTCACGGCACAAGCACGGGGAGCTGCTCTACCCATCTGAACTAACCCCGGGAGGGGGCCTACCTGGTTCGCGGGGGCGGCACGGCCACGCGGCTGGAGGGACGAGAAGTCCCCGGGTGGCAGAGACTGATTTTGGAGTCGAGAGTGCACCGTCCCAGTAGGGGAGCCTTGACGCTGGGCGTGGGGCTGGAAGCGGAGGATCTGACCTTGACTCCAGCAGGCCGGACCCCCTGGGGGCAATCTCCACACAGCCAGCACACAGAGGCGATGCGCCCCATGGGAATCTCAGATATAATAGTCTGCAAGGGCGGCCCCTCTGCACCCACTGTTTATGCTGGGGGCAGTGGGTGCAGAGGGGCCGCCCTTGCAGCCTGGCTCCCAGCAATAGTCATTCCAAGCAAGACAAGCAACTCTGGCTATATTCTGAGGTGCTACTCTCCTATCTCTCTGTTCCCTCCCCCACCCTCCCCAGGCGGCTTCATTAACATCCGAATAGCCTGAGCCAGAGGGAGAACTCTGATAGGGGTCTGACTGCATTTTTTTTTTTTTAGCAGATTTTCTGGAAAAACTAGTTTCCCAGTGATGGCTCGGAGACAACAATCCATATCAAACCACTTAAAGAAGCAGACCATGACAGCTTCTCCAACCCCCCAAACAAAAGAATCAAAATCTTTCCCAAATGAAGATACAATCCTGGAATTATCAGATACAGAATATAAAAAACTAATTTACAGAATGCTTCAAGATATCACAAATGAAATTAGGATAACTGCAGAAAAGGCCAAGGAACACACTGATAAAACTGTTGAAGAACTCAAAAAGATTATTCAAGAACATAGTGGAAAAATTAATAAGTTGCAAGAATCCATAGAGAGACAGCATGTAGAAATCCAAAAGATTAACAATAAAATTACAGAATTAGACAATGCAATAGGAAGTCAGAGGAGCAGACTCAAGCAATTAGAATGCAGACTGGGACATCTGGAGGACCAGGGAAACAACACCAACATAGCTGAAAAAAAATCAGATAAAAGAATTAAAAAAAATGAAGAAATCCTAAGAATTATGTGGGACTCTATCAAGAAGGATAACCTGCAGATGATTGGAGTCCCAGAACAGGGAGGGGGGACAGAAAACACAGAGAAAATAGTTGAAGAACTCCTGACACAAAACTTCCCTGACATCATGAAAGACGAAAGGATATCTATCCAAGATGCTCATCGAACCCCATTTAAGATTGATCCAAAAAGAAAAACACCAAGACATATTATCATCAAACTCACCAAAACCAAAGATAAACAGAAAATTTTAAAAGCAGCCAGGGAGAAAAGAAAGGTTTCCTTCAAGGGAGAATCAATAAGTTCAGACTACTCAGCAGAAACCATGCAGACAAGAAGGGAATGGGACGACATATACAGAACACTGAAGGAGAAAAACTGCCAGCCAAGGATCATATATCCAGCAAAACTCTCTCTGAAATATGAAGGCGAAATTAAGATATTTACAGACAAACACAAGTTTAGAGAATTTGCAAAAACCAAACCAAAGCTACAAGAAATACTAAAGGATATTGTTTGGTCAGAGAACCAATAATATCAGATATCAGCACAACACAAGGTCACAAAACAGAACGTCCTGATATCAACTCAAATAGGGAAATCACAAAAACAAACAAATTAAGATTAAGTAAAAAAAAAAAATACACATAACAGGGAATCAGGGAAGTCAATAGGTAAAAGATCACAATAATCAAAAAGAGGGACTAAATACAGGAGGCATTGAACTGCCACATGGAGAGTGATACAAGGCGATATAGAACAATACAAGTTAGGTTTTTACTTAGAAAAATAGGGGTAAATAATAAGGTAACCACAAAAAGGTATAACAACTCTATAACTCAAGATAAAAGCCAAGAAAAACGTAACGACTCAACTAACATAAAATCAAACACTGTGAAAATGAGGATCTCACAATTTACTAAGAAAAACGCCTCAGCACAAAAAAGTATGTGGAAAAATGAAATTGTCAACAACACACATAAAAAGGCATCAAAATGACAGCACTAAAAACTTATTTATCTATAATTACGCTGAATGTAAATGGACTAAATGCACCAATAAAGAGACAGAGAGTCACAGACTGGATAAAGAAACACGATCCATCTATATGCTGCCTACAAGAGACACACCTTAGACTTAGAGACACAAACAAACTAAAACTCAAAGGATGGAAAAAAATATATCAAGCAAACAATCAGCAAAAAAGAAGAGGAGTAGCAATATTAATTTCTGACAAAATAGACTTTAGACTTAAATCCACCACAAAGGATAAAGAAGGACACTATATAATGATAAAAGGGACAATTGATCAGGAAGACATAACCATATTAAATATTTATGCACCCAATGACAGGGCTGCAAGATACATAAATCAAATTTTAACAGAACTGAAAAGCGAGATAGATACCTCCACAATTATAGTAGGAGACTTCAACATACCACTTTCAGAGAAGGACAGGACATCCAGTAAGAAGCTCAATAGAGACACGGAAGATCTAATTACAACAATCAACCAACTTGACCTCATTGACTATATACAGAACTCTCCACCCAACTGCTGCAAAGTATACTTTTTTTTCTAGTGCACATGGAACATTCTCTAGAATAGACCACATATTAGGTCATAAAACAAACCTTTGCAGAGTCCAAAACATCGAAATATTACAAAGCATCTTCTCAGACCACAAGGCAATACAACTAGAGATCAATAATAGAAAAACTAGGGAAAAGAAATCAAATACTTGGAAAATGAACAATACCCTCCTGAAAAAAGACTGGGTTATAGAAGACATCAAGAAGGGAATAAGGAAATTCATAGAAAGCAACGAGAATGAAAATACTTCCTATCAAAACCTCTGGGACACAGCAAAAGCAGTGCTCAGAGGCCAATTTATATCGATAAATGCACACATACAAAAAGAAGAAAGAGCCAAAATCAGAGAACTGTCCCTACAACATGAACAAATAAAAACTGAGCAACAAAAGAATCCATCAGGCACCAGAAGAAAACAAATAATAAAAATTAGAGCTGAACTAAATGAATTAGAGAACAGAAAAACAATTGAAAGAATTAACAAAGCCAAAAGCTGGTTCTTTGAAAAAATTAACAAAATTGATAAACCATTGGCGAGACTGACTAAAGAAATACAGGAAAGGAAACAAATAACCCGAATAAGAAACGAGAAGGACCACATCACAACAGAACCAAATGAAATTAAAAGAATCATTTCAGATTATTATGAAAAATTGTACTCTAACAAATTTGAAAACCTAGAAGAAATGGATGAATTCCTGGAAAAACACTACCTACCTAAACTAACACATTCAGAAGTAGAACAACTAAATAGACCCATAACAAAAAAAGAGATTGAAATGGTAATCAAAAAACTCCCAACAAAAAAAAACCCTGGCCCGGACGGCTTCACTGCAGAGTTCTACCAAACTTTCAGAGAAGAGTTAACACCACTGCTTCTGAAGGTATTCCAAAGCATAGAAAATGATGGAATACTACCCAACTCATTCTATGAAGCCACCATCTCCCTGATACCAAAACCAGGTAAAGACATTACAAAAAAAGAAAATTATAGACCTATATCCCTCATGAACATTGATGCAAAAATCCTCAACAAAATTCTAGCCAATAGAATCCAACAACACATCAAAAAAATGATTCACCCTGATCAAGTGGGATTTATACCAGGTATGCAAGGCTGGTTTAATATCAGAAAAACCATTAATGTAATCCATCACATAAATAAAACAAAAGACAAAAACCACATGATCTTATCAATTGATGCAGAAAAGACATTTGACAAAGTCCAACACCCATTTATGATAAAAACTGTTACGAAAATAGGAATTGAAGGAAAATTCCTCAACATAATAAAGGGCATCTATGCAAAGCCAACAGCCAATATCACTCTAAATGGAGAGAACCTGAAAGCATTTCCCTTGAGAACGGGAACCAGACAAGGATGCCCTTTATCACCGCTCTTATTCAACATCGTGCTAGAAGTCCTAGCCAGGGCAATTAGGCTAGACAAAGAAACAAAAGGTATCCGGATTGGCAAGGAAGAAGTAAAGTCATCACTATTTGCAGATGACATGATTATATACACAGAAAACCCTAAGGAATCCTCCAGAAAACTACTGAAACTAATAGAAGAGTTTGGCAGAGTCTCAGGTTATAAAATAAACATACAAAAATCACTTGGATTCCTCTACATCAACAAAAAGAACACCGAAGAGGAAATAACCAAATCAATACCATTCACAGTAGCTCCCAAGAAGATAAGATACTTAGGAATAAATCTTACCAAGGATGTAAAAGACCTATACAAAGAAAACTACAAAGCACTACTACAAGAAATTCAAAAGGACATACTTAAGTGGAAAAACATACCTTGCTCATGGATAGGAAGACTTAACATAGTAAAAATGTCTATTCTACCAAAAGCCATCTATACATTTAATGCACTTCCGATCCAAATTCCACTGTCATATTTTAAGGGGATAGAGAAACAAATCACCAATTTCATATGGAAGGGAAAGAACCCCCGGATAAGCAAAGCACTACTGAAAAAGAAGAAGAAAGTGGGAGGCCTCACTCTACCTGACTTCAGAACCTATTATACAGCCACAGTAGTCAAAACAGCCTGGTACTGGTACAACAACAGACACAAAGACCAATGGAACAGAATTGAGAACCCAGACATAGATCCATCCACGTATGAGCAGCTGATATTTGACAAAGGACCAGTGTCAATTAATTGGGGAAAAGATAGCCTTTTTAACAAATGGTGCTGGTATAACTGGATATCCATTTGCAAAAAAATGAAACAGGACCCATACCTCACACCATGCACAAAAACTAACTCCAAGTGGATCAAAGACCTAAACATAAAGACTAAAATGATAAAGATCATGGAAGAAAAAATTGGGACAACCCTAGGAGCCCTAATACAAGGTATAAACAGAATACAAAACATTACCAAAAATGATGAAGAGAAACCCGATAACTGGGAGCTTCTAAAAATCAAACACCTATGCTCATCTAAAGACTTCTCCAAAAGAGTAAAAAGACCACCTACAGATTGAAAAAGAATTTTCAGCTATGACATCTCTGACCAGCGCCTGATCTCTAAAATCTACATGATTCTGTCAAAACTCAACCACAAAAAGACAAACAACCCAATCAAGAAGTGGGCAAAGGATATGAACACACATTTCACTAAAGAAGATATTCAGGCAACCAACAGATACATGAGAAAATGCTCTCGATCATTAGCAATTAGAGAAATGCAAATTAAAACTAGGATGAGATTCCATCTCACACCAGCAAGGCTGGCATTAATCCAAAAAACACAAAATAATAAATGTTGGAGAGGCTATGGAGATATTGGAACTCTCATACACTGCTGGTGGGAATGTCAAATGGTACAACCACTTTGGAAATCTATCTGGCGTTATCTTAAACAGTTAGAAATAGAACTACCATACAACCCAGAAATCCCACTCCTGGGAATATACCCTAGAGATACAAGAGCCTTCATACAAACAGATATATGCACACCCATGTTTATTGCAGCTCTGTTTACAATAGCAAAAAGTTGGAAGCAACCAAGGTGTCCATCAACGGATGAATGGTTAAATAAATTGTGGTATATTCACACAATGGAATACTACGCATCGATAAAGAACAGTGACGAATCTCTGAAACATTTCATAACATGGAGGAACCTGGAAGGCATTATGCTGAGCGAAATTAGTCAGAGGCAAAAGGACAAATATTGTATAAGACCACTATTATAAGATCTTGAGAAATAGTAAACCTGAGAAGAACACATACTTTTGTGGTTACGAGGGGGGGAGGGAGGGAGGGTGGGAGAGGTTTTTTTTATTGATTAATCAGTAGATAAGAACTGCTTTAGGTGAAGGGAAAGACAACACTCAATACATGGAAGGTCAGCTCAATTGGACTGGACCAAAAGCAAAGAAGTTTCCAATGAATGCTTCAGAGGTCAGCGGAGCAAGCGCGGGGGTCTGGGGAACTTGGTTTGCGGGGACTTCTAAGTCAATTGGCAAAATAATTCTATTATGAAATCATTCTGCATCCCACTTTGAAATGTGGCATCTGAGGTCTTAAATGCTAACAAGCGGCCATCTAAGAGGCATCAATTGGTCTCAACCCACCTGGAGCAAAGGAAAATGAAGAACACCAAGGCCACACGACAACTAAGAGCCCAAGAGACAGAAAGGGCCACATGAACCAGAGAGCTACATCATCCTGAGACCAGAAGAACTAGTTGGTGCCCGGCCACAATTGATGACTGCCCTGACAGGGAGCACAGCAGAGGACCCCTGAGGGAGCAGGAGATCAGTGGGATACAGACCCCAAATTCTCATAAAAAGACCAAACTTAATGGTCTGACTGAGACTAGAGGAATCCCGGCGGCCATGCTCCCCAGACCTTCTGTTGGCACAGGACAGGAACCATCCCCGAAGACAACTCATCAGACATGAAAGGGAGCGGGTGGGAGAGTGACGCTGATGAAGAGTGAACTAATTATATCAAGTGGGCACTTGAGATTATGTTGGCAACTCTTGTCTGGAGAGGGGATGGGAGGATAGAGAGAGAGGGAAGCCGGCAAAATTGTCAAGAAAGGAGAGACTGAAAGGGCTGACTCAAGAGGGGGAGAGCAAGTGGGAGTAGGGAGTGAGATGTATGTAAACTTATATGTGACAGACTTTTTGGATTTGTAAACGTTCACTTGAAGCTTAATAAAAGTTATTAAAAAAAAAAAAAGTATCAGATTTATACAATAAAATTTGGAGAACAAGCCTCCAAACTGCTATAGGCCTGGACCTCTATACTACAAATCCAAAATCTGATTTGACTAGACAGTTCCAGCCTGTCAGAAAAATTTAACAAGTAATTTATTGTCAATCCTTAGTTCCTTTACTTCAAATTGTTTCTTGCATTACTTGGTGTGGTGCCAATACTTGGCATGGCACAGGCTAAGTAACTTTGCATCTCAGCTTAGCAATCAAGGTGGAAAAGTAACTTACAGAGCTTTGACGGCATCTCAGAGGGCAGGTCATGGGTAGGGGATGGGAGTTCAGAGAATATCAAATGGAGGGGAATGTAGAAGAGAGTCCAGAAAAGGAAGTCATCTCAGCAAAACTCTAGGCTCAATGAGGTTCAAATCTTTGTTTCAAAAGGGGTTCCATTTCTGCGGCAATGGGTTTGGTTTGGATGGGTTGGCCAATTCCTTACTCGTTCTATGACTGTTTCCTAATCAGCAAAGTGGAGATAATAATTGTAGCTGCCTTATAGGGTTCTATTGTGACGATAGAAGACAAAACAGTGTGAGATTCAATATCTGTTATGACTAATACCCAAAAGGGAGGCAGAAAGATTGAAATAGGAGTGGAGAGTGTTGAAGGTAAACATCACTCACTTTTTATTTTGTTGGGACTTGACTTCATAAAGTAGAAATCTTGTTTCAGGACTTTAGTTTTCTAATATCAACTGCAGTGAGAAAGGATGCACACCAATGTGGAACTACTCTTGTCCACCTGATGGGGGCAATCCTCTGATCTGAGGATAATTTGGAAGAAAAAAAAAAAGGACAAGATCAAGCAGGTTCAAAAAAAAAAAAAAGGAACCAGAAAAAAACTAAGAGCTTTAGCAGAACAGAAGCATCACCATGGAGACACCGTCTACTCCCATTCTTGCAGGAATAATGGGTAAAGACGCAGGAAGCAGTTCAGATCATAAAACAGTTGCACATGACATCAGTAGTCCGGGAAATTTAAGTCCAGTTTTCTGGGTGACCTCTGCAGTATCATTCCTGGGTGTATTTAGTACATAACCCAATGCTGGCTTCCTGTAACTGCCCTTAAATAAAATCTCCATTTTAGTAAATCTTTATGCATAAAGTACTGATTTCTCTACCAAAACATTTTAATAATATTCAACAACTCTTATGGATTGAAAAAATGCTTGATAAGTCACTAAACTCTTAAATATGAAGTATTAGGGCAAATGGCAACGTCAGGCCCTTCGTGGACTTGTCAATAAGAGATGCCACAGTCCTTAATTTGCCCAATTTAAGAAATCGTCTTATTCAGAATGTGATCTAAAGCAATCCTTTTTTTTTTTTTTTTTTTTTGGTCTATTCCAGTGGACAGTCCCCAAAGACACAAATGGTAAATCTGTTACATGAAAAATTGACTGTTCAGTTAAGATTGTCTTCTAATAAATACTGTACAATGTTAAGCTGAAAAAAAAATGTTACTTTTAGATGAAATGGGCTGGAGCTTAAGAGCAAAGAATGCAGTAGTCTACTTTTCTCAACTGATAGGGTCTCCTGGAAGTTAGCCACATTTTCTGTCTTACAGGATGCTGCAAGGCTGGCTTGTGAGAAGGTATCATTTAGGTAATGTGGCGAATTGGTGAACTGCCTAGCATCCACCCCTCAGCCTGGCTACATTGCTCTCTTCTTATCCCAAGCACAGAAATTCGAGTTCCATTGCAGACTTTAATGCTATCACCAAAACAATGTACAAAACCGCTTTTATTCTAACATAAAATTTGTTTTAAGCTCATTATAAATAAATTTATTCTTATGTTTGAAAAATCTTTAGGGGTCTAGAGTCCATTTACTACGTTTTCTTTGGGAAACGGTATGCCTTAAAAATATTTTCAGATTGGGGGCTCTATGAAGATAGATTCCGTGATGCAAATGCCTAAATTGTCTTGTTTTGAAGACAATCAAATATGATGAAGAAGTAATGCTTTTGTTTTAAGAACAAAAATTTATACTTTGAAAACACACAACAAAATTGCACATATAAAAACTACTATGTTCAGTTAAATTATACTTGTAGTGAGAAAGTTGAAAAGTATATTACTCCTTAGGAAAAGTACAGATCATGATCCTGCTAAAGAAGAAATTGGAACAATTGGCCATGGAATGACTCACGTAGCCTTTCACTTCAGATAGTTGACCTGAAAAGAAACAAAGCCTCAGCATCATCAAAGAGGTCATGAGTCTAACCATGTATTTATCTTCTTCAGAAACACAACACTGGTATCCATTGTTTAATGTTTAAAAACTAGTCACTCTTCATAAAGTTAAATGTTAATAAAGTTGAGTTCCTCAACAGGATGGATTTTGTGTGTGGTACTTCCTGGTAACCTCTTTGTACTTGTATCTGCACTTGTATGTGCACTTGAATTACTTACTGATTTTAGACTTTGTGACACTTCTCACCCTTCTCAACTCATATAAGGTAATGGTTTTTCCTTTTCCTCAAGGGCATTATTCTTTTAAATATATTAATTCATTTTTTTATTATGTATGGCAGGAAATTGATTATTCTCATTGTAACATTGCTTGTACTGCAAAAATTAAATGAATTCTCTTGAAGAATACTAGAAATAGGTATTGATTGACAAATGACCATGCACAAAAGCCTTTAGATCAATGAAAGAAATGAAAATGTAAGGCTCACAGTTATCTGTTGCACTGATTGGAATATTTATTACAGGAAAAATGAACTCCAGAAATATCAGAGGTTCGTCAGGAACAAAGAGCCCTCGTGGAACTGTGGTTAAGCACTCAGCGGCTAACCTAAAGGTCGTTGGCTCAAACCCACCAGCTGTTCTTCAGGAGAAAGATGCAGCAGTCTGCTTCCGTAAAGATTACAGACTTGGAAACCCTATGGGGTAGTTCTACTCTGTTCTATAGGGTCTCTATGAGTCAGTATTCGACTCAATGGCAATGGGGTCTTCTGTAACACATGCAAGGACAGATCTTGACAAAAGGAATGGCCTGATGGTTGCCAAAAATATTTCATAGGAATAAGAATTTGAAGATACAGCTACCTTGTTCAGAAGGAAAGGAGAATTAGTTCTAGATGACTGGAAGAAAGAAGAATAAGTATAAGCTTGTAAATAAATTCCCCACTCTCTCATTTTCTCTGTCTCTGATGCTTTCTCTCTCTCTTAATTAATAGGAGTCTCTAGGCGGTGCAAATGGTTAAGTGCTCAACTACTAGCTGAAAGGTTGGGTGTTGGATCCCACCCAGAGGCGCCTCAGGAGACAGGCCTGATGATCTGCTTCTGAAGGATCACAACCTTGAAAACCCTATAGAGCACAGTTCTACTTTATACACATGGATCACATCAACTAACAATAACAACAGCTACAACAATTCTGAGATTAGGGCAGGTACTGACTCGCTAAAAATAGGGTGGAAGCTATCCAGAGCTTGATTATTCTTTATGTACTGGAAGTTTCATAAAACCGATGATATTAGCCATTATAATCATTTACCTGTCTGGGTGTATATAGATTGTTTGCCACTTAGCAGTTAGGATCCCTTGGTAATTACCTCATAGTGGCGTGATGTAACATGCACAAGAAATAACCCTTTTAGGTGTTAAATTCAGGTTGTTCATTGTAATTGGTAGCCTCTCCACACTAATATAAGTGCCTACTTGGCACCAGTCATTGATCTGGGGATACAGCAGAGGAAAAATGTGCCCCTCCTCTCATGGAGTTTGCATTCTACAGTTGTAGAGAAAATAATAAACACACAAATAAATATAAAATATATGCCAGAAACAGTTAAGTGCTAGGAAAAAAAAGCAAAGCAGTGTTAGACTATAAAAGTGATATTGAGGTGCAATATTATATGGAAAGGTCAAGTAAAATCTCTTTAAATAGGTAACATTTGAGCAGAGACCTGAAAAGGCGAAGGGATGATATATCTAAATCTAGATCTATCTGTATACAGCAGGGTATGGGGAAGAAGTCCAGGGAGAGAATAGAAATCATAGATATGCTGGGATGGGAGTAAGCTTGTTATGTCTAAGGAACAGAAAAGAGGTCATGGGACTGAAGAATCTTGTCCAAGATGGAGAATGGTTTAACATAAAGTCAAAGAAGCATTAATGGGGCCAGGCCATTTAGGGTTTTCTAGTCTACTGGACCAGAAGAACAAACAAAACTGTCTTGAAAGAAATACAGCCAGAATGCTCCTTAGGAGCAAGGACGGTGAAATTTTGGACATGTTATTAGGAGGGACCAATCCCTGGAGAAGGACATTATAAAGTAGAGGGTCAACAAAAAAGAGGAAGATCCTCAATGAGATGGTTTGATACAGTGACTGCAACAGCAGGCTCAAGCATAACAACAATTGTGAGGATGGTGCAGGACCGGGCAGCATATCCTTCTGTTGTACACAGGGTTGCTATGAGTTGGAACTAGCTCAATGGCACCTAACAGTCTACTAGAAGGACTTCAGATATTTCTCTGGTTGAGACTGGAAATCACTGGAGGTTTGTGAGAAGAGCAGTGGCATGATCTGCCTTGGGCTTTAGAGAATCAGTTGGGCTGCTTCGTAGAAAATAAAAGGAAACAAGAGTGGAAGAAGAAGGTCCTTTTAGGAGATACACACCCCAGATTCACTGTATGACCTTCATGCACCACATCAATGGTCTCCTTTGAAGGCGGGCTTCAGGTTGGGTTCAGCCAATGGGGAACACCAGCAAAGAACTGAGGTAGAAAGGACAGTAATTTTAGGACATTTATTCCTCAGTTTTCCTCCTCAGGAATAGCTGTCTCAAGCTGGCTGACCTCTTCAACTCAAGGTCAGACTTAGCTAAAGTCCTGACTTCTACCAGGCAGCCCTCTCAGTCCAATAAACAGCATGCTCTCCTTGCCTCTTCAGGTTTAGGAATGGTGATGAGCTCTGTTTACTATCCTGGGTAGCGTGCTGTTTCTGTGTTATGGCTCTTTCTGTCTTTCCTGGATAATTTTCCTACACTCTTCTAACTTCTTGGTTAATGACTTGAACTAGGATTGTAGTGGTGGAGCTAGTAAGAAGAGGTCACAGTCAAGATAAGTTTTGAAAGTACAACTGGTAAGATTTCTTTTTGTTTGTTTGTTTAAGTGGTCAAATATTTTTAAAGAGATTTAGATAACCAGAAAAAAACTTGTATATACCTGTGTACATACCATTTCTGGTGTTCTTCTTTCCTTTTGTAGATCCACCTTTCCATCTGGAATCAGTTTCCTTCTGCCTGGAGGACTTCTTTAACATTTCTTGTGGTGTGGGTCTGCTGGTGAATTCTTTCAGCTTTACTATGTCTTAAAATGTCTCTATTCACCTTCATTTCTCTTAAATTGTGCTTTAAGTGAAAGTTTACAGTTCAAGTCAGTTTCTCATACAAAAACTTATACACACCTTGTTATGTGATCCTAGTTGCTCTTCCTATAATGTGAGAGCACACTCCTCCTCTCCACTCTGTATTTCCCATGTCCATTCAACCAGGTCCTGTCCCCATCTGCCTCATCCAGACAGGAGCCACCCACATAGTCTCATGTGTCAACTAGAGCTAAGAAGCACACTCCTCACCAGTATCATTTTATGTCTTATAGCCCAGTCTAATCTTGTCTGAAGAGTTGGCTTTGGGAATGGTTTTAGTTTTGGGCTAACAAACAGTCTGGGGACCGTGTCCTCTGGGGTCCCTCCAGTCTCAGTCAGACCATTAAGCCTGGTCTTTTCACAAGAATTTGAGGTCTGCATCCCACTTTTCTCCTGCTCCATCGGGGATTCTCTGTTGTGTTCCCTGTCAGGGCACTCATTGGTGGTAGGTGGACACCATCTAGTTCTTCCCATCTCAGGCTGATGGACTCTCTAGTTTATGTGGTCCTTTCTGACTCTTGGGTTCATATTTTTGTTGTGTTTTTGGTGTTCTTCATTCTCCTTTGCTCCAGGTGGGTTAAGACCAATTGATGCAACTTAGATGACCACTTTCTAGCTTTTAAGACCTCAGACATCATTGACTGAAGTAGGATGCAGAACATTTTCTTAATATAGTTTGTTATGCCAATTGACCTAGATGTCCCCTGAAACCGAGACTCCCAGACCCCCACACCTGCTACTCTGTCCCTGAAAGTGTTTGGTTGTATTCAGGAGACTTCTTAGCTTTTGGTTTAGTCCAGTTATGCTGACTTCCCATGTACTGTGTGTTGTCCTTCCCTTCTCCTAAAATACTTCTTGTCTACTATCTAATTAGTGAATACCCCAGTCCCTCTCTCCCCACCCTTGTAACCATCAAAGAATGTTTTCTTCTGTGTTTAAACTTTACTTGAGTTCTTGTAATAGTGGCCTAATACAATACTTCTCCTTTTGTGACTGACTAATTTCACTCAGCATAATGCCTTCCAGATTCCTCCATGTTATGTTTCAGACATTCATCATTGTTCTTTATCGTTGCATAGTATTCCATTGTGTGAATGTACCATAATTTGTTTATTCATTCATCCATTTATGGGCAACTTGGTTGTTTCCATCTTTTTGCTATTGTAAACAGTGCTTCACTGAACATGGGTGTGCATGTATCTGTTAGTGTAAAGGCTCTTATTTCTCTAGGATATATTCCAAACAGTGCAATTGCTAGATCATATGGGACTTCTATTTCCAGCTTTTTTAAGGAAGCACCAAATCAATTTCCTAAGCAGTTGTGCCATTTTACATTCCCACTAGCAGTGGGTAAGTGTTTCAGTCTCTTCACAACCTCTCCGACATTTACTATTTTGTGTTTTTTTGACTAATGCCAGCCTTGTTGGGGTGAGATGGTGTCTCATTGTAGTTTTGATTTGCATTTCTTAATGGCTAATGGTCACGAGTATTTCCTTGTGTGTCTGTTAGGTGCCTGAACGTCTTCTTTGGTGAAGTATCTGTTCGTATCCTTTGCCCATTTTTTTTTGGCAAGATTTCTGATTCATTGCATGTGAGGTGTGTGAAAAAGAGAGAAATTAAAAGGAACGTTAGAAAACAGACCAAAGGAAATTCATCCTTCATTACGTCATTCTCAGTCCTGAGAAAGAAGCAAGTTATTGTGGTCTTTAGCATTCAGTGAGAATACACTTTACTTAAAGAGCCAGGTCCAGTTTCAGTGATTCATTTATTTCTTCTTACTATGCAATTAATTCTTAGCTGTCCAGTCATGATTAGAGAACTCACCTGGTTCAGTATTTTGTTAAATGTGAACCCCAGAACATTATTATGATAACATTTTAAAATCTATGTTTATTATACACATTTTATGTATTTTAGACATATGTGCATATTATATTTATTTTATGCATTTTTTTATACATATGCATAGGAAAGCACATGAATGATGTACTATTCAGCAATGAGAAAAACATATTATTTGATATGAAAAACATGAGATTTCCCAATTTAAAAAAAAAAAAAATCCAAGCCCATTGCTGTAGAGTCGATTCTGACTCATAGTGACCCTATAGGGCAGCGTAGAACTGCCCCATAGGGTTTCCAAGGAGTGCCTGTTGGATTCAAACTGCTGACCTTTCAGTTAGCAGCTGAGCTCTTAACCACTGTACTGAATAAAATGTTTTTGGCATACAGAATACATACTGCTTGATCCCGTGTAGCTAAATTTCAAAAGCAAGCAAAACTAGCATGATTTCTATCACCACGAACATTGCAGAATAGTATTCTGTTGCATGATTAAATTGCAATTTATTTATCTATAATATAATTGATGTATATTTGTGTTGTTTCTAATTTGAGTTATTACAGATAATGCTTGTAAGAACATAGCTGTATGTATCTTATGGTGAGTGTGTCTGCTTTCTGCTGTATGTATAATTAAAAATGGAATTTCTAGGTCATAGTATATTCATAAGTTGAGATTTAATAGATACTGACAAGGAGTTTTCTAGATTGGTTGTACCAATTACCCACATACCAGCAGTGCATGATAGTTCCAAATCTTTGTGGATATTTTGCCTTAGCAATTTTTTTTTAAGACAGCCTGATGGATGTGTGTGATATTTCATTATGATCTTAATTTGCATATCTCTGAGGATTAATGGGGTTGAGACTGTGTAGTATGTGTATTGCCTATTTCGATATAACCTTTTGTGAAGTAACTGTTTAAGTCTTTCCCCCTGCACATCTGTGGCTTGGAAGAGAAAAATTGAACCTAGGGGGATTTTTAGGGAAAATTTTGGGATTTTTTTATTATTTTCTCCAAATTCCACCTACCTCAACAGCCCCAAGTCAGATTTCTAGTTCTTCCACCCAGTGACATCACTACTTCCTAACTCGGGTTCTGTTTTCCTGGGCTATATTTGGAAATATTTCCAGGAAGAAAGTCTGCATGAATACGGACTCATATTTTGTGCTTTCCACTTTTCAAAAGTCATAGCCCCATGTTGGTTGCCATTTAATGCCTGAAAATTGTTGTTTTATATATTTTTGTACAGCTGTAATACTAGTTTGAAACCAATTATTCCATTGTGGCTGAAACTAGTAGTCCTCAAGTGTTTTTTTATTATCTTTTTATTCTTATTTTATCCTTTTACTTATACATTCTTTTGTTATCCTCTTAGTGGTTCCCTAGCAATTACAACATTAAACCTTGACTTAATAACATTGAATATAAATTATTATTTTTCTATTCCCTGACAATGCTTGGACCTCATAACATTCAACTCCGCTTATCCTTTACCTCCTTTCATCTTTTATGTTATTGTTGTTATGTATTTAATTCTACATATATTTTTAACCCTGCAAGGTATATTATTGTCTCTTTAAACAGTGAATAATCTTTTTATACTTACCTACATATTTACACTTTCTAGTATTCTTTATTTGTTCTGTAATTCTGCTCTTTGACTTAAGAATATTTTTCTACTACTGAAAAAAAATTCCTTTTAGTTCTTCCTTAATTTCTTTCAGTTTTTGATTGCTTTACTTTTCTGAAGGACATTTTCACATTTTATAGCATTTTAGGTTTGTCATTCTATTGTCTACTGGCTTCCATTTCTTCTGTTGCCATTAGTCTTCTTTTTTTGTTCTGATTTGTTGTTATCTGAGTGGCTTATAAGATTTTTTTGTTGTTTCATTGTACTTTAGATGAAGGTTTACAGAGCAAATTCATTTCTCCTTAAACAATTAATATACATATTGTTTATGACATTGGTTGCCAACCCTCAATATGTCAACACTCTCCCCTTCTCTACGTTGGGTTCACCATTATCAGCTTTCCAGTCCCCTCCTGCCTTCTCGTCCTTGTCCCTTGGCTGATGTGCCTATTTAGCCTCATTTTGTTTTAGGGGCCTGTCTATTCTTCGGGTGAAGGGTGACCTTCAGGAGTGACTGCAGTACTGAGTTAAAAGTGTGTCCGGGGGAGAGTGGCTTATAAGATTTAGTCTTTATTTTTAATTTTTAATATTTTTCCATGATATATCTAGTTATGATTTTCACTTTATCCTGTTTAGAGTTTATTGTTGTTGCTGTGTCCCACTGAGCCGATTCTGACTCATAGGGACCCTAAAGGACAGAGTAGAACTTCCCCATAGAGTTTCCAAGGAGCAGCTGGTAGATTCCAATCTCTGGCCTAATTTCTTCGGTAAATTTTGAAGAACTCTCACCCACTATCTCTTCAAATGGAGCCTGGTGGTGTATGGTTAAGAGCTCAGCTGCTAACCAAAAGCTGGGCAGTTTGAATCTACCAGTCTCTCCTTGGAAACCCTATGGGGCAGCTCTACTCTGTCCTATGAGTTGCTATAAGTCAGAATTGACTCGATGTCAACAGTCTCTTCAAATAATACTTCCCTCAATAATTCTCTCTCTCTCCTTCTCCCTTTCCCTCTTTCTTTATCTCTCTCTCTCATCTCTGGAATTCCAACGAAATGAATGTCAGATCTTTTCACTGAACATCATAAATCCCTTAATTCTATTTTATATATTTTATTTTACTTTCTCATTTTGAATGTTTTCTATTGACAGATCTTCCAGTTTTTTTCTGTTATATCTAACTAGTTTTAACAAAATCCATGAATTCATTTAAAAATTCCTGTCTTTTTATTTTTAAATTTATGATTTTCTACTCGATTCTGCTTTACACATTCCTATTGTCTGCTGACATATTTCAGCTTATTATATTTGTTTTCTTCAACATAATCACACTTATCTTAAAATCCATGTTCAAAGACTGCAATATCTGGATTATCTGGACTCAGTTTTGTCCTGGTTGCCTCAGCATACCTTGAATGCTTTGAAAGAGTTCTTAAAACCTCTCTATATCTCTCTGTCTCTCTCTCTCTATATATACATATATACGACATAATATATAATCAGGAATGATAAAAAGTTAATGCAGACTGGTGAGAATGACTTTTGAAATCTAGCATTAATATACATGAAATACTATTTTTTTTTTTTGTCCTAACCTTTCCAATTGGTCCTAACTTAGCAAAACAAACAAATAAAACAAAATATTGAAGTTGTCAAGAATTTCATTTTACTTGGATTCACAACCAACGCCCATGGAAGCAGCAGTCAAGAAACCAAATGACACATTGCATCAGGCAATTCTGCTACAAAAAAAAAAAAAAAAAAATTTTTTTTTGCTACAAAAGAACCCCTTAAAGGGTTAAAAAGCAAAGACCACTTTAAGGACTAAGGTGAGCCTGACCCAAGCCATGGTGTGTTTAATTGCCTCATACGCATACGAAAGCTGGTCAATGAATAAGGAAGTTTGGAGAATTGATGCCTTTGATTTATGGTGTTGGCAAAGAATATTGAATATACCACAGACTGCCAGAAGAATGAACAAGTCTGTCTTGGAAGAAGTACAGCCAGAATGCTTCTTAGAAGCAGGGATGGCAAAACTTCATCTAACATACTTTGGGTATGTTATTAGGAGGGACTAGTCGCTGGAGAAGGACATCATGCTCAGTAGAGGGTCAGTAGAAAAGAGGAAGAGCCTCAATGAGATGACGCATTGACACAGTGGTTTAAACAATGAGCTCAAGCATAACAACGATTGTGAGGACGGTGTAGGATTGGCAGTGTTTCGTACTATTGTACATGGGTTGCTATCAGTCAGAAACCACACAAAGGTACCTAACAACAACAACCTTGCAAACTTAAGCCTATAAAATAACAGAATGTCAGAAAGCCTTTTCGTATATTAATGTCTTTCCATCACATACAAATATGTATATATATATATATGTACACACACATTATTCTCTATTAATTTTATTTCATCCCCTGGTGACACAAGTATGTTCCCTTAATTAAACCATGTTCTATTACATGTCATTTATCATTCTCTTCATGAAGTTTAATTGTAGTGGAAAAAAAACTACATTGGGGCAGCAGAAACTGACACTTCACTTGTACTTCACAGGTTTTGTGACCTTATCCATGTATACTGCAGGCTTCTTTTCTCTAATCCTTTTGTTTCATACTCTTCAAAATCTTATAACATTGTGAGTTTGGGCTCTATGCTATGCCTATGTATTCAATGAATCAGAAAATTAAACTTTAAAAGTACAGCCTTTATCATTTTGGCTAATGTCAGTATTACACTTGTCAGGAGAGAACGTGTTTCTTTAAAGCCAGATTTCCCACAGAAGAAGGGATGCATCATCTTAGTTGACAAAAGCATCCTGTTAATAAGTATGCCTGAGGAAATTATGCAGGCTACAGTTAAGAAGAGTGTGATGGGACTGTCAGCCTGCTTAGAGTAAAAAAATAATAATAATAGGATTATGATAGGCACTCATGTTAATACGAACACTGTATGTCTAATCCTCAAATGGCATTTCATAAAGATGCTTTGCAGGATGACTTGACATCAAAAGGAACATCTAAAGAAGAGAAAACAAGAGGGCTGTGTGCAAGGTAAGCGGGCCATCTCAGAAGTAAAGAGATAGGATGTGATCATTTCCTTTTGTGACATTCCAGGAGGCCTGTCCCCCTTCTCTATTTCCTATCTTGACCAGTGCTGATCCAGTGTAGAAATCCTAATAAAGAATCTGTACAAAAATAGGCCTCCAGAACCGATTTTCTCTCTACTGCATTGAATTTCAATTATCCAACCACCACTGTAGGAGTGTGATTTTCCAAAGAACATTTCGCTGAGATGCCAGGGGACTACTGGAGGAGAGGAGGAGGGGGCATCATCTTGATCCTTTATCACTAAAAAAATACACAGACAAAGGAAGATGAAAGCAGTTCAACACCTATAATCCCTTGAGAAGAAAACTGAGGCCTTGGCGGTCAACTTAAATACCACCTGAGAGCGCACGAAATAAATGAAAGGATGTAGGCTCTCCCGTGAAAGCCAATGTCTCTGGGATTCAAAATGTACAACAGACAGGCTGCCCCTGAAGCACCACACAAAGGCTGACATTGAGAAAGGCCAGCTCACATGACAACAAAGATAAGGCTTGAGACCCTGGAGCAACAGAACAGATTTAGAATATCTGAATTTCTAGAATTATTGACTGTGACATTGTTACAGCTCCTTCTATCTTCAGTGCCCTTTTTTTACCCTTTCTTTGTGAGGGAAAGTATATTATCCAAGCCCTACAAGGTCTGTCTCAGCACAGTGCAGTAGTTAAGATCATGAACTGTGGAGTCAGACACACATGAGTTCAAGCCCCAGCTCTGCCACTTGCTAGCTCAATGAACTGGATCAATACACTCAACCATTCTGAACCTCAATTTCTTTATGTGTAAGTCCCTAGGTGACATAAACATTTAAGCACTCAGTTACTGACGTAAGCACTTGGCTACTAACCGAAAATTTGGTGGTTCTAACCTACTCAGAGTCACCTCAGAAGAGAGACTTGATATTCTACTTCTGCAAGGTCATAGCCACAAAAATTCTATGGAGTGCAGTTCTACTCTGCAACATATAGGGTTGCAAGAGTCAAACTTGTCTCCAAGACAACTTTTTTTTTTTTTTTTTAGTGTTCCCACCCTACAAGGATTTTACATTTATTGGCAACAGACAGAACTAAATCTTGGGGTTAAATCTATAGACATTTTAAAGAGATATTTGAAAAACTAACTTCGTGCTTTTGGTATTGAAGTTATTAAATATGAGCTATCACAAACTGAGGAGCAATCTTTCAGACCACGATCTGGCTAGCTGACATCATTTTGTTCCACCCTCATGGGCACTGAGAGTAGCAGATTTCAAGTAGCCTGTAATGAGATGCTCCTATGAAGACTGTAGGCAGATGAGCCACTCAGGGACATTCTTAAATATCTGTTCCCTCTGGAAATAATTATCACCTTCAACGAAGATTTGTTGGGCATCTGTTACATTCAGGGCAACACGTTGGTGCTAGGAGTCCAATCCTCTTCAAGTCAGCCAAAATCTGGACACCTAGTTGGCATTGAATTACAACCACCACCACCACCACCACGACTACCCTGGACTCCCCACCCCACCCAGGCACACACACAGAGAATTGTTGTTACTAAATTATGCACAGGTATGATAATACGAAGGAGCCCTGGTGATACAATGGTTAAGTACTTGGCTGCTAATTGAAAGGTCAGTGATTGGAAACCACCAGTTGCTTCGCAGGGGAAAAGACCTGGCAGTTGTAAAGATTTCACTCTAGGAAACCCTATGGGACAGTTCTACTCTGTCCTTTAGTGTTGCTATGAGTTGGAATTTACTCGATGGAAAAAATAACAATGATAATATCAGCTTTTACTGACGGTGTTATAAGAAAGATGCCTAAGAAATTCGTTGAATTGTGAGAATGTTGTTGACTAGTTCACAAGGTATTCTCTTTACAAACCCCCCAGGATAAAATTTAGTCTATTCTACTTCCAAGAATATTTATAATCATCCTAGAATTTGATGTTTTTATCCAGTGAACAATGTGACTCTTGTTAACTGACAGGGATTCCTTGTTTGCAACTAGTTTCTAGAAAATTTAGTACTAAATTGATGGCCCAGTTATGGTAAATATAGGTCAAGATAATAATCATTTTTATGTCTTGTGCTATTTCATGTATTTTTGAAAATTTCCTGAAAGAAGGAGACTAAATATCTAACGTCATAGACTGAATCGTGTCCTCCCAAAATATCTGTTACCTTGTCTAGGCCATGATTCCCAGTATTGTGTGATTGTCTACCATTTTGCCATCTGATGTGATTTTCTTATGTTTCGTAAATCCTAATCTCTGTGGTGTTAATGAGATGGAATTAGCGGCAGTTACGTTAATGAGGCAAGACTCAATCTACAAGATTAGGTTGTGTTTTAAGCCAATCTCTTTGGGATATAAAAGAGAGAAGAGAACAGAGAGACATGAGGACCTCATACCACCAGGAAAGTAGAGCCAGGAGCTTGAGTCCATTGGACCAGGGGTCCCTGAGTTGAGAAGTTCCTGGAGCAGAAGAGGACTGATGACAAAGACCTTCACCCAGAGCCAACAGAGAGAGAAAGCTTTCCCCTGGAACTGGCACCCTGAATTTGGACATCTAGTCTCCTAGACTGTGAGAGAATAAATTTCTCTTTGTTAAAGCCTTCCACTTGTGGTATTTCTGTTATAGCAGCACTAGAAAACTAAGACACCTAATAAACTGATTCTGAACTCTTTTCACATCATCTTGGAGAGAAGAGGATGGTTGGTACTCTTGCTGAGATTAATGAAGTGGTGTCTACAATAACTCTTTTAAAAATTTAACATGATGAAACTATTAGTTGGATTAAATATTTTATGACAAGCCCTATTTCTTCCTAAATTTAAAATTTACTTCCAAAGAAAATTTTGTCTCTAGCATTGTAATTGATACCATTTTACACATGGGCCCTCTGCCTAAAAATATGCACAATGTAGACACATATATACACTCAAAAAGCAAAGAAAGTGCATCATTACCTAAACAGATAAAGAATACTTTAACAGGCCAAAGATACAGAAGAAGGTTTGATAAGAAGACTCAGGCTCAAGAGAAAAAATTAGCTACATTTCAAGTAGCTTAAATTAATTTTTTTATATTAAAATTTAAATTTAGAGAACAGAAAAAAATAATGCAAATGTTAGGTAATTTTGAAAAGCACATAATAGACTAAAAAATAACAAACAAGTTTTGTTTTATTGTTTCCCTACTCAAAGATCTACATGATTTAAAAAAGAAAAAAACACAAACCTGTTGCTGTCAAGTAAATCCGGACTCATAGCGACCCTATAGGACAAAGTAGAACTAACTGCCCCATAGGGTTTCCAAGGAGCGGTTGGTGGATATCAAAAGCCGACATTTTGGTTAAGAGCCTTAGCACTTAAGCACTGCACCGCCAGGGCTCAGAGTTTTATAGGTTTGTTTTATTATTTCCCTACTCAAGGGTCTATATGAAAGTAGTTCTCAAATAATGATGAACGTAAGAAACTCCTGTGTAAAAGGCTTTGGATTCAAGATGCCAAACTGAGCTTCTCCACTCCCTCTCAGAACCACAGTAAAGTGATCATAAAGTAATCTGAAATGGTATACTGCCAACAGTTGTGAAGACAATAAAAAGAGAATATCAGCAAATGAGAGATTCCAATACATTTCTAGCCGTCAGTTTGTAAAAGGCAAATAATGGTCTGCAAATATCTTAACCCCCGGAACATGTGAATATGTTACCATACATATCAAAAGGGACTTTGCAGGCATGATTAAGGTTACAGATCTTGAAATGGAAAAACTAGAATGGATTATCAGGCGGGCCCAATTTAATCACATGAGCCCTTAAAAGAGGAGAACCTTACCTTGCTGTGGTTGGCCAGAGACTTGGGATGTGAAAAGGACTTACATGCTCTTGCTGGCTTTGAAGATGGAGGAAGGGGCTATGAGGCATGAATATGGGCTGGAAAAGGCAAGGAAATGGATTCTCCCCCAAAGCTTTCAGAAAGGAAGAGAATACTGTCCATACCTTGATTGATTTTAGTCTGGTGAGATCTTTGTCAGACCTTTTATCTACGCAACTGTAAGAGAATACTTTTGTGTTCTTTTATGTTCCCAAGTTCATGGTAGTTCAATAGAAAATGAATACACAACTAATGGCGGACTGTTGGGAAATGAAGCTGGGAAAAGAAGGCTGTAGTCCAGCATTTTTCAGCATAGGGCTGTGGCCAAAGAGGAAGAGGAAAAAAAAAAAAAGAGAGAGAGAGAGAGATTACATTTTATAGGATTAATAAAATGCCCCAACATCCAACTACACGGAAATTCAAAAAAGAGGAAAGAGGGAAAATGAGAGAGGAATTATCAAAGACATAATATAATAGAAGCCCCAGTATTAAATAAGGACACAAAACTTCAGATTAAAAGTGCCTAATTGACTAGCACAATGAATGAATGAACACCACAGATATTCAACTGTAATATTCAATTGCTCAAAACTCACCAATAACTCCCACCATACTTGGACCAAAGCACCATTCCATGATGATGACTTCCTAAATAATCTGGCCATTGACTAACTCACACTCCAAATTCACTTCTTATCATTCTTCCCCTTTATCACTGACTTCCAACCATAGTGTCCTTGTTGGGGTTCATCAGACATGACAAGCACATTTTACCTCAATATTTATCCTTGCTGATTCTTCCTTTATTTCAGATACCAGCATGGCTAATCCTCACTTCCTTCAGGGCATTACTCAAAGTCTCCTCAGAGAGATCTTCCCTGACCACACTTCCTCAAATAGGTTCCATATTACCCCTAAAATATTTCCTTTGTAGCATTTGTTGCTACCTGACATTACAGTCTATATTCATCTTATTTTTGTTTATTTTCCATCTCCTCACTACAATGTAAGCTCCTTTAGCACAGAGAATGTCTTGTTGTTTTACCCCTATGCCTTATCACCAAGAACAATACATGATACATATTAAACACTAAATAATAGTTTGGGGAAATGTGAGGGTATAACAACAACAATCAGTAAAGCATAAAGAAAGAATATTTTACCTGAAACAAATTAAAGGGTACATAAAAGTTTTGGAAAATGTGAGGTTGTGATAACAACTAATAAGGTATGAATAAAGAGTGTTCTGCATTGTGGAGCCAAGAGTCATGTAATCCTTGCAACCTCTCTGTCTCTCTAGGAAACAGTAGACACAGTGCTGTAAATGTGGCTTGTTAATTTCTTACTTTTAAATTTAAATTATATACAAATAAAATGTAGATGGTAATGTAAATGTCTTCAACCTTGATTGTAAGAAAGTAGGTTCAGCCTGTAAGGGAAAAGTATAAGACAGAGCTGGAGGGAAGTATGAGGTCACAAATTACTCACCGTAAAAATGTACATTCAAAAAATACCATGTGTGGATGAGACAAAAAGAAATGGTAATATGAGAATATAGTTTAAAGCTGAAGAACTGATCAAAACAAAACTGAAAAGAGTGATATAATTATACTCTCAGAAGGCAGAGAAGGGAAGGTAGAGAATGTTTGAGTAGGTTAAATCTCCTTCTATCACTGCAATTATTGTTTTAACAAAAGGCAGATGTCTGGGCATCAACGCCAAAGGTTCTGGTTTTAGGACACATGGCTCAGAGCTCAGATATATTCCATTCATTTTTGTAGGTGAAAACAATCTCGTATTTATTTTTTTCCCAAATGTGTTCTTTTTTTTTTAATAATTTATTTTATTGTTGTTGGTGGTGTTGAAAATATATAACCCACTGCCTTTGAGTCGATTCTGAGAGCATAATATATACCACTTCAACAATTTCTACACGTACCATTTGATGACACTGATTACATTCTTCAGGTTGTGCAACCATTCTCACCCTCCTTTTCCAAATTGTTCCTCCCCCATTAACATTAATTCACTGCCCCCTAAGCTTCCTATCTAACCTTTCAAGTTGTTGTTGTCAATTTGATCCCACATAGACAGTTCTTTAAAAGAGCACAATGCTCAAGGCAGACATTGTATAGAATCTTTGATCAAAATGTTCAGTAATGGTGGCTGGGCACTGTTCAGTTCTTGCTGGTCTCGTGGCAAAGGATGCAGTTGTTCATGGAGGCAATTAGTCATGCATTCATTTTTCTTCTCCAGTTCCTAACTTTCCTTCTCTGTTGCTCCAGGAGAATAGAGACCACTTGTTGTACCTTGTATGGCCACTTGCAAGCTTTTAAGACCCCAGGCACTACACAACGAACTAGGAGGTAGAACAGAAGCACTAAACATGGTATTAGGCCAATTAACTGGGATGTCCCTTAAAACAATGACCCTAAACCTCCAAACCAAGAAATCAAGTCCCATGAGGTGTTTGGGTATACGTAAGCAGCCTCAGCAGTGCCCCTTTTTCCCCCCTAAAAATATATATCACACAAGATTTGTCAATTCAACTTTTTAAATGTGTGCAGCTTACTGACATCAATTCATTAATCTGCTGTTTAAACAATATGAATTTTTTATCACTGTAAACAGAAACTCACTGCTTGTTTTTTATTTTACTTTTAAAATTAACACAGAATAAAATTGACTTTTTGACGTACATATCTATGAATTTTAAAACAAAGACATAACCTGGTGATTTACTTCTGAGAATTAGCTAATGAAAGCCCTATGGATCCCAATGGTCTGATTTCCACCTGATCTTAGAGAGGGCACATGGTTGGGCAGTGTTTCTCTGGGCCTGGGGTCACCATGAGTTAGGGGCTAACTCTATGGCAGCTAACAACAATACAACATAGGGGCAGGGGAAGGGTGTGACCTACAAAGGTACACTAGGGAGCGTTTTGGGCCATTTCAACTGTTCCACATCCTGAATGTAGTGGTAGCGACAGAAATATGGCATTTTAAGTAGCACAGCACAAATTCTGATGCAGGTGATCTTCAGGCCGCACTTTGAGCAACACTGCTTTCATAGTTTGTTATTATGTCATCGTTGTGCCAAGCACAAATGTCATTCCCTAATTCTTAAACATCCTCATGATCAAGGCCACTCTACCTGTCATCCACACTTACCGCCTCGCTCACTAATCCTAGGTTCTGATTAGACTCCATGATTATGCCCATCACTGAGGTTTTCTCCATAGTTGACACCATCATTCACCAAATTTTATTTATTCCTTCAAGACAATCCATGTCTTAACTCTTCTGTGAATTTTCTCAAAGCAATTGAAATAAATTGATGTCTTTTCTATTCCTCAGTCATATTTTACTGCCTTTATTCTCAATATCACATAGTTGAATTCTTAATGGTTTTCTAATTATTTCAGAGGTATTTATTTACCTACCTAAATTGATTGAAAGCTCCATGAGTGCTTTTCTGATTCTTCTTTAGATCCTCCTACGGTGTTTGGCACAATGGCAGATGCACAGTAAGTGGTCAGAACTTATTATTGATTGAACAAGGCAGTCTACGTCAAGGTCATACCTAGGGCAGGATATGTCTGAAAAAATAAGTTTGGAAGGTGAGATGAATATGTTGTAAATAGCGGAGTGTTCTTTAATGCAGGAATTAGAAAAAAAAATTGAATTTAGAGATCTGGGAAATGATAGCAAGGAATGTATACTCAAAAAAATGCTTTTAAATGTTACCTAAGCTTACACAGAATCTAGAAAGCACGCATAACACAGTGTACGTTTTAGACACTGGCGGGCTTCCAACTGCCTTCAGTAAACCCCACTGCTTTTGGAAAACATCTAATAAGAGTTAGGGATCATAGCCTCCCTTCCTGTTATTTTTCAAAAGGTGAGATAGGGAATAAGAAAGGCCTCCGAAAACTAAGAGAAATTAGCGTTACCCATCAGTACTGCATGTTACAACTCACAGTGAAAGAAGTCAGATTAAGTGTGGGGGAGGGAGCAGCTGTTTCTGAGAGATCACAAATTTACTGGTTGACCCTTAGCAACTCTGCAGGTCCTCTGTGTGAGGAGGGAATGGGACCAGAAGACGAAGCACTCTTTCTGTCAAGCACCATTTAAGCTCTGACACATGATTCTAGCATTAATCCTGTTAATTCTTAGAATTCTTGGCAAAATCATGGTCAGAAAAGAAAAAAAAATCTATTTCCAAGTTAATTAATGTGGAATCACTGTGTTGTTAGTTGCTGTCAATTCAATTCAGACTCATGCTCGCCCCATGTGTGCAGAGTAGAACTGCTCCATAGGGGTTTCAAGGCTATAATCTTTCAAAACCTCATATTTTATCCTGGAAAAAGATGTGTATTGAAAAGAATTCCATTTCCTCACATTAGATCAGGGAAGCCTTGATTTGAAATTTACCTATGTGTATGTACCCTGGGGTCCTGGTGGTGCAATGGTTAAGATCTATGGCTGCTAACCAAAAGATTGGCAATTTCAATGCACCAGCTGCTCCTTGGAAACCCTATGGGGCAGTTCTACTCTGACCTTTAGGGTCTCTCTGCGCCAGAATCCACTGGAGACCGCGGGTTTTTTTTTTTTTTTAGTATGCGTATGTAGGAATTTGGTTTTATTTCCTTAAGTAACATCGTGTATTTTTGAAAATTATTTAATTCAGTCCATGTTCAGAAAGGATGTGGGTTATACTATAAAATGCTGCATGTTCCTCATTGCATTGAATCGAGCTGTCCAGTGTGTTCCAGGAACACAGGTGGGAAGGCAAAGTACATCTGCACAACCAGAAAGTGGGAGGAAGAAAAAGGAGAAAAGAAGGAAGGTTATCAGTCATGTGCCAAGGAAGGGAAATGACTGACGAGAGTGAGCTAACCTATGGAAGGGACACTCAGAGTATATACATCACCAGATGTGAACGGCATAGTGAGCTCAGCAAAGCAGAATTTCCTTAAAAAGGCAGGCTTATGGATTTCCACTTGACATAGAAGATATTTTAGTGACCTTCTATACTTTGTAATCAAGCATGTTTAGACATATGTAATAACAGAGACTAAACTGATATGTACTTTCAGGCAGATTATCTTTATATCTACTTTCTCTCACCTTCAAAATGAAAGATTAATTGAATGTGGGTCTGCAGGTAATGAAATCTCAGCTTTAGTTATACAAGAGGAAAGCAGCATAAGCTACTGACTGCTTTTCATTGCATATGCTACAATGGACAGACTTGTAGCAAGCCTAAACGAAACACTGTTTCCCTTTGAATCTTAATAGATTTTCTGCTGTGTTTAACATTCAGTGACTACAAACAGCTTTTATAGCTTTAGGAATTAATAAAATTTAATTTAACCACAAAACATAATATTACAGTTTCAAATAAAGTACAGAAGTGTTCTGTTTTGTGCAAACCCAATGTTTAAGTTATCTAGTGCTGCTATAGCAGAAATACCACAAGCGGATGGCTTTAACAAACAGAATTTTTTTTCCTCACAGTTTAAGAGGCTAGAAGTCTGAATTCAGGACGCCAGGTCTAGGGAAAAGCTTTGTCTCTGTTGGTTCTGGAGAAAGGTCCTTGTCTCTTCCTCCTCTGGAGGAAGGTCCTTGTCTCCTCAGTGGCCTTCATGCGGCTTGGCATTTCTCTTCCCCATCTCTGCTTCTTTAATCTGCTCCTTTTATCTTTTGTAATAGATTGACTCAAAACACAGCCTGCACTAACCCTGTCTCATTAATTTAGCAAAGACAGTCCATTCCCAAATGGGATTATAACCACAGGCATAGAGGTTAGGATTTATAACATATAATTTGGGGGGACAAAATTTAACTAAATATTCACAAAAGTGAAGGCTTTTTTCACTTTGCATAATGATATTCCAAGGGACTAAGCAAGATGAGGCTCCACCAGATAAAGGATTGGGGGCTTGTTCTATTTGTAGGGGTAAAGGAAGATCATATTGTTGTTGTTGTGTGCCATCAAGCTGATTCTGACTCATAGTGACCGTATATGACAGCTGCCCCATAGGGTTTTCTGGGCTGTAACCTTCACAACAGACCTTTCAGTTAGCAGCCGAGTGCTTCACCAATTGTGCCATCGGGGTCCTTAGTGAGAGAATGTGCTGGACCATATATAAAAAAGCTGAACCATACATAAAATCTATGCAAAAACTCCACATCAGCAATAGAGAGGACCACACCAAGCTGGGGGTGATTAGGGAAGACCTCTACCACCACCAGGCACCCATTTACAAATGTTCACTTATTCTTCTATTCCTTCTCCCAGCCCTGACATGGGAGAAATAAAGCCTCAAAAAGGAAAAGGGGGGACAGATTCCAGAAACTACTTTCCTCCCTTGCCTACTCCAAGATATTGGATCATGTCCCCTTCCCACTCCAAGTATCTAGGAGAACAAGATCTTTAAATCAAATATGAAATGGGAGCTTTAATCTAGAAAGGATTAGATACAGCTTTTTATAGATTCCGCTCAAGAGGATATTAAGGGAAGAAGGGTTCAATAGAGTGTGGCTGAAATCGGCAGCTGGAAAAAATAAAACTATCATTCCATCAGTTAGACACGTCAAACTCCCCAGTTCCACTGCACGAGTACCAGTTATGTACATATTAACGTGCTGAGAATCCCCATCTTTACACAAGCTTGAAGAGAACAAAGAGTTGAGAGGGCATAAAGGCAAGACTTCTCACCCCGTGAGTCCTAAGATGGTGTAAAATGCATGAGATCTGAAAATAGGAGATTGGGTTACATCATCACATTGCTACAAAGTCCCTGCCCATCCAAGATGTCCAGACTCAAGAAGCTGGAAGTAGATGCCACTGCTTTGGATCACGCTCCCACCTCCAGTCCTCAACAAGGCCAAACTCTGTTTAAGGTTATATTTCAGTTATTTTTTAAAGTTACTAGTTTCACTCAACAGTGAAGAAATCAAAAGGTATATCCCTCAGGAAAAGAGCCGTGAAATTTTGGGGGTAGAAGGGGAGGGATGTCCTGGGAGGGAAGTCTTAAGGAGATGTAACAGTGATGTAGAGTATCGGGGTTAGGAATGTGAACTCTGAATTTAAACTGCTTGGCTTTGAATCCTGGCTTCTCCACTGTGAACTGTTTGACACTGGGCATGCTGTTTGACACCTCTGTTCTGGCAGCTTCATGTTAAAGGTCTCCAGTAAAGGTAATTTACCAAAATACCAGATATAAAGGCCAGTTTCATGGTATTTTGGGTTTGTAACTCTTGACTGAGCCCTATGTGAATTAAAATGATAAATGCATAAAAAGAAATATAAATATATCTTATGGGACTAATGTATAAAGCTGCACTTTGGGAGGAGCATCGTATTAAATATGATAAATTCTAAAGTGCTCGAGTTGTGATATTTAGAGTCATTTGGCACCTTGGTAGGGGGTCCTTCTCTTTTGGAGAGGGAGTGTTGCTGAAGGTACCAAATGATCATGTAGTATTCAACTGTCAGAATAAAGTAACTGCAACTTGTGGCCTTATGGAGGCTATAATTCTGTAATGCTAATAATAAATAACTTCTGCCCAAGATGGTTGTGTGGTTATAAATCATATGTGAAAATTTTGTTCTGTTACTTATTTCTTGGCTAGAGGTCCCTATTGAACCTCTTTGAGAAGAATCAAAGAGAAGGTTGAATTGGCTTCTCCCACTTCATGAAAATTTTCTGACAGTGGGAGGAACTGGCGACTGTCTTTTTTTAGCTATTAGTTTTAAAGATGGGTGGGTATACAAGTTTTTGGATAACAAAAATCTGGATATTGAAAGATGGCAAAAAAAGACGTTTAGCATTAAAATAAATAAGCTGGGAAAAATATTAATGTAAAGGTGTTATAACATGAAATACAAAGATTATATCTAGAGTAATGTTGGCTCTTCAAAGCAGGTCTCTGTGTGTGACAGCCTCATACATGATTATGAGGATGAAGGGCTTCCTACAGGCAGGAGGAGGGGTACCTCAGTAGCCAGGGAATTCTTCCAGGTTTACTTTCAAAACTCTGGGAATGCTAAATGATATGATGATGAGCAACTATAAATTAATTCCTAAATCAGAACAGGTAAATTTCTGTATTTAGTGCAACTAATTTTCACTCATCTTGTCACTTGGTTCTGGTGAAGCTGTTTCACTGTTAGAAATAACAGGAAGCCCATTAAATGTAACTTCCCACACAAGACTCTGTGTTTCCCGAATGCATATTAAAAAAATAGACACCTGAAACACCACTCTCCTCCCTGAACCCTAGCTGCTATTCCCTGTCATGAGTGTATTCAGGTTTTCACAGGATTTTTTTTACTAACCTTTCTCTCTCAAATTTAAAATTATAAAATATTTTTACAACCCAGGCAAATTACATTCATTTTTACAGCTAAATTGATCAGCCTATATCGTTTTAAATCATTCAAGGTCATTAGTCTGACCTAACTTCTAGGGGTAAATTTTTGCTATCTGTAATGCATTTAATTATAGATGTCATAATATTTTATATTTTTACCACATGGCAAAATCTCAAATTCTTTCTTTGACTAGAGTCCAGTGCTATATTTTCTATTACTCTATTTTTTTTACTTGAATATGAAAATGATATTCAGTTTGAGTCATGTTAAATGATTATTTACTATTTAAAGAAATTTTTGTCGATGTCAGTTGCACTCAAGTTGATTTTGACTCATAGTGCCCCCATGTGGCAGAGTAGAAATGCCTCATAGGGTTTTCTAGGCTGTAATCTTTACGGAAAAAACCCTTTGTGGTGGAGTCAATTCTGACTCATAAAACCCTGGTGGTGTAGTGGTTAAGAGCTACAGCTCCTAACCAAAAGGTGAGCAGTTCAAATCCACCAGGTGCTCCTTGGAAGCTCTATGGGGCAGTTCTGCTCTGTCCGATAGGGTCACTATGAGTTGGAATGGACTCAATGGCAACAAGTTTTTTTTGTTGTTGTTGTTGTTTTTTTAATTTAATCTTGATGGAAGGAGACCCGGTACCACAGTGATTAAAGCTCTAAGCTATTAGCCAAAAGGTCTGAGATTTGAACTCACCAGGTGCCCCCACCAGGTGCTCTGCTGGAGATCTGTAAAGATTTGCAGACTTGGAAATCCTATGGGGTAATTATGAGTCAGAATCATCTCCATGGCAGTGGGCAGTCTTTATGGGAGCAGATTGTCAGGTCTTTCTCAACCATTCAGTTAGCAGCCGAATGCTTAATTAATCAATAAAAGCAAACCAAACCCACCGATAAATCCATTCTGACTCATAGTGATCCGACAGAGTAGAACTGCTCCACAGGGTTTCCAAGGAGCAGATGGTAGATTTGAATTGCCAACCTTTTGGTTAGCAGTCAAGCTCTTAACCACTGTACCACCAGGGTTCCACAATTTATCAAAAAAAAAAATCAATAAGCACCATTAAATAAAATAAATATATTATCTATCGTTAAATAAATAATATACATGAAAAGAGTTAGAAAAAAAGGAAATTGGCTTCAAAGTAGTACTGTCATGTACTTTTCCACTTTTTATAGTATGTGTAGCTCAGCTTTTTCTTAATATTAGTCAAAAGATAAAAGTGCAACTCTTTTATTCCAGACACATCACACGCTTAAAAAAAAAAAAAAAAAACGCTTAGGCGTGAAATAAAATAATGCCTGTTTTCTTCCTCCACCCAGACTCTTGATTTAGCTGATTTTGAGGGGTCTCTGATCTATTCTCCTCAATGGTGTTTCCTGGACACATTTCTTCTTATGGGTGGGGAAGGTAGGGGAGGAGGTTGGGAGGAGATAGTAAGCATCCCACACATATTGTCAAAATCCCTGGCCCCTACACAGGGCACATTAATTGGCACAGGTCTTCTGAGCCCCACCCAGGGCACAGAGTAGCCAGAGGGTAGTGGTACATTGGGAAGTGAGGTGAAGGAGGATAGGGCCAAGCAGAGACCCAATAGTCCTCCTCTCAATCTGTTTTCCAATAAATCTTCACATACATGCTGTCTGATTTTTCATAGAAATGATTGGAAATGTTCTAAGAAAATTATCATAGAGGTGCACAGACATTAACTAAGTGATTCGTGGTAATAAGGACATATTATTACTGAGAAATCAAAGTTCTCAAAAATGCATTTCACTGATGTCATGGATTGAATTGTGACCCCCCAAAATATGTGTCAACTTGGTTAGGCCATGATTCCCAGTATTGTGTGGTTGTCCTCCATTATGTTATTGTAATTTTAGGTTAAAGAGGATTAGAGTGGGATTGTAACACCCTTACTAAGGTCACATCCCTGATCCAACATAAAGGGAGTTTCCCTGGAGCATAGCCTGCACCACCTTTTATTTTACAAGAGATTAAAGGAAAGGGAAGCAAGCAGAGTTGGGGACCTCCTACCACTAAGAAAGCAGTGCTGGGAGCAGAGTGCATCCTTTGGACCTGAGGTTCCTGTGCAGAGAATCTCCTAGTCCCAGGGAAAATGGATGACAAGGACCTTCCTCCACACCTGACAGACAGAGAAAGCTTCCCCCTGGAGCTGACACCCTGAATTTGGACTTCAAGCCTACTAGACTGTGAGAAAATAAATTTCTCTTTGTTAAAGCCATCTACTTATGGTATATCTGTTATAGCAGCACCAGATCCCTAAAACAACTGAATATAAAAAACAAACGTTTGAATCCATTATTCCTAAAACCTATCTTTGAAGAGTCACGGTATCTACTACTTTAGTTCATTTTTAATATTTCTGATTTGCTTAATCTGCTCCACTGTTGCCTGCAAACTAGAACATCCTCCAACCATTTCAGCTCTCGCTTTATTGCTGAGACTTGAAACAGAGGGCTAACTGGGGCAAACTGTGCCAGGAACTTGACCCTATAGGACATGTGTCCCAACAAAGAGTACATATTGACTTCAGAGCCCATGTGTGATACCTTGACCACGTGGTACTCGTCCTCTGAAGTTCCAAAAAGAGCACATACTGACTTCAGATCCCATGCGTAATGAAGGTCACTCTGAAATAGCTCTTGCCAGGAACTATGACTCAGATAAAAGATCCTGTGGGCAGTGGACTTGTTCCAGGGCCATCCCATCACAGAGACAGAATACTTTGTAACATCCACAAACCTTATATATTATGTTACAAACGGCATTTTAAACTTCCACTTACAAAGAATCATTGTTGAGCTCAGTGGTGAGATGCAGTGAATACAACAGATATCAATTTAATAGGAATACTCTCCCATTGTAGTAAGATTTCTGAGTCCTGTAAGAACTTGTAAGAGGCCCAATGGAACAACCTCTTTAAACCATTAGAAGTTCATTTAAACACTCATTGTAACTGATCCTCTAGTTTATGACTTCTTTGAGCATTGCTTTCTTTGTACTAAGCTTCAGAGCATACACTCTATCAAAGCAATTTAAAAGGTCTAACATTTTTGAAGAAAATCAAAGGTAGAAATCTCTCTACTGACCTCAGTGTCAATATTCTGCTAGAAATGGTAGAAGGCTCATCAATGAGACATGAATGTCCTTCTTCCGTTAGGGGAATAAGGAACAGAGCTGTTTGCCCTTATTTCACCCAAACTCCTAGATCTCATCTGTGTATTTCCTGATAGCAGAACAAGAACAGTTCTATAAACAGTAAGATTGTCAAACCTGATTTTACTTCCCCTGTCATACAGCTCTTTAACTAGTCTGTTTGAACTTGCTCTTCATCTTCAAATCTTTGGCATTGTGTGTTTTCTAGGTGAAACCTAAAGATTGGTGTGTAGTCAGTAAGTAAAGGTCTCTTTTTAGACATAGAAGTCATTTTCCCTAAGAGTCGACCCCGTAATTTTCTATACTAACCTTATACAGCAACCTATGCACAATGTTCAATAAAGATAGGCCAAAGATACTCAAAGCAATTCACAATAATTTCCCAGGGTTATCTTCTCTTCTGTCTACCTGCCCTCTTGTCTGTTTTTGGACAGGAGCTGCCCTTTTGGTCTCTAAGAAGCATGCTGCTTACATGTGTTTTTTGTTTGTTTTATAGGCCTGTCTAATCTTTGTCTGAAAAGTGGGCTTTAGGAATGGTTTCAGTTCTGGGTTAGCAGAGCATCCCGGGACGATAGTTTCGGGAGTTCCTCCAGTCTCTGTCAGACCAGTAAGTCTGGTTTTTTTATGTGAATTTGAATTCTGCCCTTGCTCATTTTTAACTACACTCAACTCCTGAATTTATACCCTGTCTGCTCCTATCTCTAACACTTGGTTTTTTATATTAATTTCCCTATATTTTACACTACATGCTCTTTGTTTTGGGCTCAGCTTTCTACTTCTTGGGTTTTGTAGAATAACTTATTCTAGCCTTAATGTTTTGGTTCCAAAGTCTTGGTCACAGTTCCTTTGACCAGTATACTGACTGTGTCTTCTCAGTATATTGGAGGGTAGAGATTAAGAAGCAGTTTTGCATAGAAAAATGTTCCCTTCAGTGCTATATATACTCTGGATAAGCCCCCAACCTCCACCCCCAGTCTCTTTACACCTTGTCTCGACTCCAGGAGTACTTCTTCTACCAGTCAGCTGTAAGAATTGTATCCGCAGAACAGCACATTCAGAATCATCCTGGAGCCCAGGTTCCATCTCTGGGATAAGAAATTAGAACAGACATTTCTTCTTACCTTGATACCGAAAGCTTTATTGTAGTGGATGCTGTGGTGTGTTGCAGAGGTCCCTCCTTCAAGACCTGGAGTCTTGGCTGCTGATAGCTCAGCACTGGTTTCCTTTCTGGGAAATGCCTTCAGGCTGAAGGCAGCTGCATTACCCAGACTATGCTTCCTTCCTAGTGGCACCCAGCATCCTATGACTAGTTGATGTGGGAGTAGGGACAAAGGCCTAGCCCCCTTGCCTCAATTCAGGGCAACTCTAAAGGATCATCCAAGCTTCAATTCTTTCCTTAGTCTCCATTGTGACTGTATCATATTCCAACTTTTCCCTCTACCCTACTGTCTTGTAGTATTGTTCCTGAGAAAGCACTCAATGATTAAAAAGTTGTTGCCATTGATTCCAACTTATGGGGACCCTATAAGACAGAGTAGAACTGCCCCATAGGGTTTCCAAGGCTGTAATCTTTACATAAGTAGACTGCGACATCTTTCTCCTGTGGAGCACTTGGTGGGTTCAAACCACTGACAGCTCAGATGCTTACCCACTGTGCCACCAGGGCTCCCTCAGATTTGGGTGTTTTTAACCTGCACTCAAATCTCTGATCAGAGTCTGTTCCTAAGACAATGATATTCTGTTTTTGCAATTTAATGTTAATTTGGTTTCAAGGCCATGTTTCTGAAAACAACCATTTCAATAGGTCATGGCATCTTGGATAAATTCATCTGTCAAGATTGTGACAATGGATTGTGCATCATAACAAACATGAGCAACACATGGTGATAAACATACATGACTGGAAAACAGCTGTATTTACACATTTAAATAATATTAAGATTACAATAGAATATATAAATGATTGCAAGAAGCCTTGTATGTTGAGTTACTCAATATAAACAATTGCTTTTTAAACAGGTCTCAGTAGGCAACCTCTTAAAACAAAGAATTCTTCTGTTTTCAAGAAAAACGTGTCAAGAAGAAAATGCTTAACAATTTGGCAGGTAAATACAAGAAGCAAGACACAAGTCAGGCCTTTCACCACTAAGTATAGTGAATAATCTCTTTTTTCTTTTTATAGTTTAGAAGCAGGTTAGAAACTGAATAAATTGAGTAAGGAAATAGATAAACCATCTTTAACTTATTTTAAAAACTTCATAGTGTGTTTGGAGAATATGTGTATGCATTTGGGGAAAGTGTAGATATTCAGGTATATTGCATTTTCAAGATTATGCATAGTTCAGTGCTCTAAAATTTTAAAAGAAAATATAAATATGTCATAATCTTGCCACACACACAAAATCAAAGCCCGCTTCTAATGATGCCTATGGATGACTTGTCTCTTCCAGTCTCCGTATCTGTAAAATGGAGATAACAGTATTTACCGTCCTCATAAGGGTGTTGAGACGATGAATTCCCTAGTGTGCATAACGTACTTTGAAGATGAAAAGCTTCATGTAAATGCTAAGTGTTATTATTGTGCATAAATTTATGAAGTATCACAGGTGCACAATTCTGAAGACTACATTAAAGGTAAAATTCATTACGAATAATCTTTGAGGTTATAACCTGAATTAAACATAAAGGTAAAAGACTATCCTCTATACATTAAAGACAGGTGGGACTGATTTTGTTCAGATTTTCCTTGTACATAGGTTAATATATCTGGCCATTAGACAAAGATCTAAGTAGGCATAAATTAACTTTTTTAAAATCATGTGATGTTTGGCTTTCAAAGCCTTGTTCATTGCTGTTAAAATCCTCCCTTTTAAAAAATTAATAAAAGAGCACCTCTTTTCAATTATTTTGTGACTTGGGAATTTAATAGTAGAGCTTTAGGATTTCAGCCCCATCCATCAACAATAAAATTCTGCCCAAAATGTACGTGGTTATAATATTCTGGATCCTAAATGCTTTCCTCATGCCAAAAAAGGTATTTCTTTTAATATACTCCTACGGCATTTCTGAAATATATATTTCAGTAGAAAAAAACCCTATTACTATGGTGAAAACCTCGTTGAAATTTTCTTGGGTTCATAATCAAAGTGACCCTGCTACATTTTCTGACTTTGTGCTATAGTACTATGTTTCAAGGACAGATGAGAGATTCATTTTTGCTTAACTTGTGACATGTGGCATTTTATTCCTGGACAGCTATCTGCTTGGGATATTCTCGATTTCTTCTTGGTTGGGTCCAAAAACCTAGAGAGACCTGGTCCCAAAAGCATGAGTCCAACATGAATGTTTGTGCAGGCACTTTGCCAGCTTACTCCACAATCTCTGTGCTGGGGCCTGGGATTTGGCTCTTATCCATTGAAGAAAAGATGTAAGCAGTCCCAAAAGAAGAAAGATGTATTTGTCCCCTTTCACTTTTATTTTCGACTATTTCAAATGCAGGTATTTGGAAGGTGGGGTGGCCTGGTCTAGAAATCATGAAGAAATGTTCCACTTAGCACTGCTGCAAAAGCAACACCCTCTTCTCTGAGTGCTTTATTTCACTTCTGTAAAAAAATTCTTTCAGCATTTATAACCAATCTCTTCTCAGGAGGATGTTCAAATTGGTGATTCACAAGCCTGACTAACAGTGAAAAATATCATTCTCCCCCTTAAGAGTAGCACTGATTTGTTTTAAGTGTGAGGGCTGCCAGCTAGCACAGTGGACAAAGCCATTTACTGAGATACGGCCCCTTTGGCACGAAAGCTAATGCATGCTCAGAGAGGACAGAATTAACTCCATGCTGGCGGGCGATACCATGTGTGTGTTATAAAGTATTTTAAAGTAGTTAAGGCAAAGGTTACATGAAAATTAAAAATTTTTAGATAAGTAAAATATTGGTTTACCCAGTACCTGAAAGGCTGCTCCTAGAGCAGTCAGGAGTGGGCACGCTTTCCCTTATCCATACAACTACTTTTTATTTTGGGTAGGTTCTGTATGTCAGGACTGTGCTGAATGAAGAATACAAAGAGAAGCATAATTAAATCCCTGCCCTCCCAATGGTTACAGGGGCTCACAAACAGCTGATGGGAGTGAAGAAAGCTTATGCTTATTCACAGTGCAGATCCTTCCATGTTTCCCCTAGGAAAAACAATCTAGGAGCAGGTGGAGAGGAGAAAGGAAAACAAAAAAGGAGAAGAAAAGGAAGAGAAAGAAAAGAAGAGGTTAAATTTCCTTAGAAACAAAACTTATGAAAAAAAAATAGTCTGATCATTGCTCGTGTCAGCTGGATCTTGGCTGAAAGCAGAGAATAACAGAAAGATGTTTACCAGTGTCTTATTGGCTATGTAAAGACATTTGACTGTGTGGATCAGAACAAATTATGGATAACATTGCAAAGAATGAGAATTCCAGAACACTTATTTGTGCTCATGAGGAACCTATATTTAGACCAAGAAGCAGTCATTCAAACAGAGCAAGGGGATATTGCGTGGTTTAAAATCAGGAAAGGTGTGCGTCGGGGTTGTACCCTTCACCATACTTATTCAATCTGTGTGCTGAGCAAATAATCCAAGAAGTTTGGACCATACGAAGAAGAACGGGGCATCAGAATCAGAGAAAGACTCATTCAGAACCTTCAATACTCAGGTGACACAACCTTGCTTGTTGAAATTGAAGAGGTCTTGAAGCACTTACTGATGAAGATCAAAGACTACATACAGCCTTCAATATGAATTACACATTCACATAAAGAAAACAAAAATCCTCACAACTGGACCAGTTAGCAACATCATGATAAATGGAGGAAAGATTGAAGTGGTCAAGTCTCATTTTACCTGGATCCACCAATCAACTCCTGGGGAAGCAGCAGTCAAGAAATCAGAAGATGACAAATTGCATTACGCAAATCTGCTGCAAAAGACCTCTTTCAAGTGTTCAATAACAAAGATGTTACTTTGAGGACTGAGGTGTGCCTGACCCAAGCCATGGCATTTTCAATTGCCTTATATGCATGTGAAAGCTGGACAATGAATAAGGAAGACCAAGGAAGAACTGATGTCTTTGGATTACCCTGTTAGCAAAGAATATTGCATATACCCGGGACTGCCAGAAGAATGAAGAAATCTGTCTCGGAGGAAGTGCAGCCAGAAAGCTCCTTAGAAACAAGGATGCGGAGGCTTTGTCTCATGTACTTTTGACATATTATCAGGAGGCGCCAGTCTGGAGGACACCTCCTGGTTGGTAAAGGAGAGGATCAGCAAAAAAGAGGAAGACCCTCAACTGGGTGTATTGACACAGTGGCTGCAACAAGGGACTCAAATACAGCAATGATTGTGAGGATGGGGCAGCACCGGGCAGTATTTCTTTCTGTTGTACATAGGGTCGCTGTGAGTCAGAACCAACTCAATGGCATTTAACAAGACAGTTTAACTGCTAGAAATTGAGGACAGACAGATGCTGGGGAATCCCAGGTACTCAGACTCATAGCCCTTTGACTCTTTCCCTCCTTAGCTGTCTGTTTTGAGAGACTCTTGAACTGCTGCTTCTATCCCAATTTTTGGCTTCAAGGAGTCAAATTAAGTTATAATTGATGAAGGGCCAATTTCAAGAAAGATTTGGGGATTGATCTAATTTTAAACAAATTTTATCATAAGACATTTTATTTGAAAACCGAGATGCTTTTTTTTATATATACTTTATTTACATTAAGGAAACGAGAACTAATTTTATGGTGTGTATGTTTTTTCTTAAGGGGCCCTCACGGTGCAATAGTTAAAGCACTCAGCTGCTAACCAAAAGGTTGGCAGTTCAAACCCACCAGCTCCTCTGCAGGAGAAAGATGTGGCAGTCTGTTTCAGTAAAGATTTACAGCATTGAAAATCCTATGGGGCAGTTCTACTCTGTCCTATAGGGTTGCTGTAAGTCGAAATCGACATGATGACAGTTGGTATACTTTCTTTAACCTAATAGGATATGTGGAAATCCTGATGGTGTAGTGGCTAAGAGCGACAGCTGCTAACCAAAAGTTTGGCAGTTCGAGTCTACCAGCTGCTCCTTGGAAACCCTATGGGGCAGTTCTACTCTGTCCTATAGGGTTGTTATGAGTCAGAATTGACTTGATGGCAATGGGTTTGGTTTTGGGGTTTGGAATAGGATATGTTATTCTTGGTTTAAAAAACAATAAAAATTGTATTAAAATTAAACAGATTACAACCACCAAATTGTTAACAGTTTTTGGAAGAAAAACACTATCGGAAATGACATAATATATAATTTTTCCTTATGTATTTTCTTTTATTTAAAAATGGGAGCTTCTAAAAGCAGGGGCTATGAACACCTATACCTGTTTTGCTCTAAACAAAAACCCAATGCCATCAAGTCAATTCTGACTTGTAGTGACCCTACAGGACAAAGTAGAACTTCCCCACAGGGTTTCCAAGGAGGACCTGGCGGATTCGAACTGCTGACCTTCTGGTTAGCAGCTGTAGCACTTAACCACTATGCTACTAGGGTTTCCTGTTTTGCTCTAGAGCTTGTATATACACAGAGCTTTAATGGAGAGGTCATAAAGAACTTCATTATATTGCTCTCAACTTCACTTACCTCAAGAGGTCTAAGTTCCACACCCCATCCCTCTCTCCTCTGCCGTCTTCTAATCCATTCACGCCCCTATGCCAGTAGCCCTTCATCCAGTTCCTAGCCCTGGCTGCATATTAGAATCATGTGGGAAGCTTTTAGAAAAACCCAGTACCTGGGTCAGCCTCAAGGATTCAGATTTAATTTATCCAGGATATGACCCAGTCACTGGTAATTTTTTTTGTTGTTTTCATTTTATTGCTTTTTTTTCAGGAGATTCTTTTTATTGTTTTTAAATTGTATTCTAGATGAAGGCCCGCAGAACAAACCATCCTCTCACTAAACAATCAGCACACATATTGTTCTGCAACATCGGCTGCCAACCCCACAACCTGTCGACACTGCCCGCCTCTCAACCTTGGGTTCCTTATTACCAGCTTTCCTGTCCCTTCCCCCATAGCTGCCCCTGAGCTGGTGTGCCCATTTAGTCTCGTTTTGTTTTCTGGGTCTGTCTAATCTTTAGCTGGTAACACTGGTGACGTAGCAGTTAAGAGCTACTACGGCTGCTAACCAAAAGGTGGGCAGTTCGAATCCACCAGGCCCTATTTGGAAACTCTATGAGGCAGTTCTACTCTGTCCTACAGGATCACTATGAGTCAGAATCTACTCGAGAGCAATGGGTTAATGGAACCTTTGGCTGAAGAGGGCGTCTCAGGGGTTTCTCCAGTCTCTGTCAGGCCTGTATGTCTGTTTTTTGTTTGTTTGTTTTTGTGAGTTAGGATTTTGTTCTACATTTTTCTCCAGCTCTGTCTGGGACTCTTGTATTGTGATCCCTGTCAGAGCAGTCTGTGGTAGTAGCCTGGCACCGCATCTAGTTGTGCTGGACTCAGCCTGTTGGAGGCTGTAATACTTGTGGTCCATTAGTGATTTAGACTAATTTTTCCCTTGGGTCTTTGGTTTTCTTCATTCTCCCTTGCTCCAGACAGGATGAGATGAGTGGAGTATCTCAGATGGCTGGTCACAAACTTTTAAGACCCCAGATGCTACTCACGAAGCAGAATGTAGAACATTTTCTTTACAAAGTATATTATGCCAGTTGAGCTAGGTGTTCCCTGAGACCGTGGCCCCCACAGTCCAGTAATTCGGTCCCTCAGGGAGTTTGTCTATGGAGCTTCCATGACCTTGCCTCGGAGAAGTTGTGCTGGCTTCCCCAGTATTGTGTACTGTCTTACCCTTCACCAAAGTTACCACTTATCTATTGTCTATCTAGTGTTTTTCCATGCCCACACCCCCCTCCCTCGTAACCATCAAAGATTGTTTCTTTTTGTGTGTAAACCTTGTCATGAGTTTTTATAGTAGCGGTCTCATACAATGCTTGTCCTTTTGTGATTGACTGACTTCATTCAGCATAATGCCCTCCAGATTCACCCATGTCATGAGATACTTCTCAGGTTCATCATTGTTCTTTATCACTGCATAGTATCACCCCAAAGATTCAGGCTTAATTCGTCTTGGATGTGACCCAGGCACTAGTAATTTTTAAGCCTCCAGATGATTCTAAAGTGTTGTCAGTGTTGAAAACCATTCCCTTAAACCCTGCCATTGCCCACTGAAACTCACCCCTGTCGTCATAAAATCACCTATACTTTCATCTGCTTTTCTGAATATTTTCTTCTTATTGTTCTGACAGAAGCTGAGCCTTTTTTGAGGACACTGTCTTTTCTGCAGTCTTCTTTTCTCTCCTTCAACACCTGCTCCCTTTATCACATTCAGCTGATGACCTCGCCTATCCTATTTCCCTGATTAAAGAATAAGAGCAATCAGAGGGAAATCCCTCATTTTCCTGTCACCCAACCTTCCAGTCTTCCTGCATTTGTGCCCATCGCTAGGTCTTTCCTGCCATTAAAATGATTGACCTGACCATGCCGCTATAAAAGTGCAATCTTTCAACTTCTGCACTTCCCTCTCACTTACTCAAGGACTTTGATGCTGCAATTAACTCTTCTCTCTCCCTTTTTACCATACTTTCCCTCCCTGTTATTCACATCAGCCGGGATGATATTCAAGTATCAGTGTAAGACATGGGTACTGGCTAATGATAAGGAAGTGACTGGAACAATCTGTCTCAGGAGAATATCATCTATCTTGACCATCATAAAATTATCATACTTTATTATCACTCATCTTAATAAGCATCTTCCCTTGATCTCAGAAATCCACTGCCATAGAATCAATTTCTACTCATTGTGACCCCATGTGTGCAGAGCAGAACTGTGCTCCACAGGATTTTCAAGGCTGTGATCTGTTGGAAGCAGATTGCCAGGCCTTTCTTCCCAGGCACTTCTGGGTGGAGTCATCCTGCCAACCTTTCAGTTAGTAGTCAAGTGCTTAACTATTTGTGCCACTCAGGGACGCCTGATCCCATAATTTTCTCCAATTACCATCCTCTTTCTCTGCCTTTTTATTACAAAACCCCTACATAATTGTTTTACTTACTACCTCCTCATCTCATTCACTCTTGCAATTTCTCCTAACAGGCTTTCACCTCACTAGTCCAGTGAAACATCTTTTATCAAGGTCACGATTGTTCTCAATACTTCTACATTGGTGGTGAATTCTCAGTTTTTACCTAACTTCATGCCTCAGCATTTGATATCCTTCTCTGTTCCTTGAAAATCTTGAATAGTGAAATTATTATGGAGTTGATATTTTTGCGTTTAATATGTAAAATTGCAGTTGATATGTCATACTCATTTTTTGTAATAATAATTAGCACTGTTTGTTCTAAGGTTAAGAGAAAATATCCTAAGGCCTCTGGAAAAATATGAAAAATACCACTACATAATGCTTCTTTATGAAATTATGTTTGTTAAGACACAAACATGTTTTCTAGTCCTGAAACAAATAAAATGCATCCAAAAATATGACTGTATGACTGACAGGGTATCAATAACTAGATGAATATTTACCTTTATGTTTGGAGAGTCATAAAATATTTGTTTGTCTAGACCGATAAAAATAAAAGTTTAAATATGTCTCAAGTAGAACATAATGTAAACTGAATCTTCCATAATTCAAGTTAGGATATATTAAACTTATTCATGATAAGAAAATAATTTGACATTCTCAACATTAGGGTCAGAATATATTAAATTACTATGTGTTTACTGAGAGAATATAGTATAAAAAACTTCTACCTTGAAAAGTGTGAAAAATTGTAAGAAATCAAATGTATTAGTTATAATAAAGTAAATGAAAAAGTTCTTTTTGGAAAGGTACTACCTCTAATTAGTTTCTATTAATGCAATTCTAGCCAGGCAAGCTCTGCAAAGTCATGATAGTTAAAAGCTTCTACTATGAATGAAAGGGAAAGCCTGGTCTTCAGTAAAGAGGAGATAAACAAAACTCCATGAGGCTTCTGTAACCCAGGTGTACTGGCCCCTGAGGGCAGCTCTCTTCCTCTCAACTCCTACCTTGAAGGTGGACTTCAAACCTCAAGATAGTTCCAAAAATAGACCCAACTCAATGTGTATTAAAACCAAACCCATTGCCATCAAGTCGATTCAGACTCATAGCCACGCTATAGAACAAAGTAGAACTGCCCCATAGAGTTTCTAAGGAGTGCCTGGCAGATTCGAAATGCCGACCTCTTGATTAGTAACCGTACCACTTAACCACCACACCATCAGAGTTTCCATGTATTAAAAAGAGGCATTTATTTTGCTAGAGATTTGATAAGGACATGTCATGGATTGAATCGTGTCCCCCCAAAATATATGTCAACTTGGTTAGGCCATGATTCCCGGTATTGTGTGGTTGTCCTTCATTTTGTGATTGTAATTTTTATGTTAAAGAGGATTAGGGTGCAATTGTAACACCCTTACTAAAATTACATCCCTAATCCAATGTAAAGGGAGTGTCCCTTGTGTGTGGCCTGTATCACCTTTTATCTTATAAGAGATAAAAGGAAAGGGAAGCAAGCAGAGAGTGGGGACTTCCTACCACCAAGAAAGCAGTGCTGGGAGCAGAGCGCATCCTTTGGACTCAGGATCCCTGGGTGGAGAAGTTCCTAGTCTGGGGGAAGATTGATGAGAAGGCCAACAGAGAGGGAAAGCCTTCCCCCGGAGCTGACACCCTGAATTAGGACTTTTGGACTACTTTACTGTGAAGAAATAAATTTGTCTTTGTTAAAGCCATCCACTTGTGTGTGATGTTTCTGTTATAGAAGCGCTAGATGACTAAGACAGGACATAAGGAAAAGGAGTCTCATTACATCATCCATAACAGAATTTAATAAAATCTCCATTTAAATGTCTCTGTGCTTTCCAGAAACCGCTTCTTTCTGGCCAGACATGTAAATTCTTTTTGTCCCCTCCACCCACAAAGCCTTTCAAAGCCCTTTGCTTGTTTTGCTCTTCCCTCAAGATTGCTATTCCAGTAAGGAGAACAAAAGCCCAGTGGTAGCCAATAATGGACGATCCACCAATATTCCTCAGGCATATTCTATGGAGGCCTCACCATTCTCCCCTAGGCTCTGGTATCCAAACTCCTAAACTTGGACCCCTTATATCCCAAAGCTTACTAACTCAGCGACTTTGTAAAAATTACTAGAAATTCTTGTACCTCAGTTTTCTCATTTACAAATTGATAATACTAATACCTACCTCAAAGATTACGGTGTGGAATAAGTAAGATAATACATACAAAGCCCCAAGAACAGTGCCTGGCATATCTCTGAACAGTGCACTGAATATCTCTATACATGTGAGGTTTTGTTAGCTAGGATTATATATATGACAGATATACATATATTGTATGTTAGATATACATGATAAATATATGTATTGCATATATTGACATAGATACATGTACTACATATACTGTATATGTGAGTGTATTCAAAGATGTTCCCTGTGTGTTGATTGGCATTTAAAACTGAAAAATATTCAACAATAAAATATTAATCAAATAAATTGTGATACATCTATATTATTATACAGCCATTAAGATGCGCTTGATAAATATTTATTAACATAAGAATATGTTCAGAATTATATATAAATTGAAAAGAGCTGAATAAAAAGACATGCTTTGATCTTACAAAGAAAAAACTATGTACACATAATGAAGACTAAAGAAAATAGCAAAATGTTGGCAGTTTTGTACAAGTGATTTTATTGACTTTATACTTCTATGCATTTTCAAAATATCTATAATGAATACTATATACTATGAACATAATTATAGAAATAATAATCTTGCATTTGAGAATGGAATGAGAACTTGAAAACTTCAAAAGCTCCTGGTTCTTTCCTATTATTTAACATGTGAACAAACCAAGGCAAAGGGCATCTGCTGCTAGTCAAAGTTTACAGGGGTTAGCTATGGTGGTGCAATGGTTAAGTGCTAGGCTGTTAACTAAAAGGTTGGTAGTTCGACCCCACCCAGTGGCTCCATGGGAGAAAGACCTGTCATTCTGCACCTATAAAAATTACAGCTTAGAATACCCTATAAGGCAGTTCTACTCTGTCACATGGGTTCACTATGAGTCAAAATCGACACAATGGCACCTAACGACAATACAACATAGTTCTTACTGGAATAGCGATGCTCCTGATTTCTACTTCGCTACAGGAGGCTTTGAAAATAAATACCTAAATAAATATATATATTTTTAATTACAATATTGTTATTGCTAGGCGCTGTGGAGTTAGCTCTGGCATATGGAGACCCCATGCATAACAGAACTAGATGCCGCTCGGTCCTATGCCATCTCCATCACTGTTGATACGTTTGAGTTCATTGTTGTGGCCATAGTGTCAATCCATTTTCACTGAGGATTTCCCTCACCTTCGCTGTCCCTCTCTACTTTACCAAACATTATGTCCTTCTTCAGTGATTGGTCCCTCCTGATGACACATCCAAAGTAACTGAGCTGAAGACCCAGACAATATTCAGTGATCCACAGGGTTTTCACTGGCTAATTTTCAGAGGTAGATCACCAGACCTTTCTTCCTTGTTGGTCTGTCTTAGTCTGGAAGCTCTGCTGAAATCTGTCTACCCTGGACAACTCTGCAACTATTTGAAATACTGGTAGCGTAGCTTTCAGCATCATAACAACATGCAAGCCACAACTGTACCACGAACTGACAGATGAGTGGTGGAGAATTTTAATAGAGATATTGAACTCAAGTCAATTTCAAACTATATCTAACAAATCAAAAGGATGGTGTCTTAGTTATCTAGAGCTGCTATAACAGAAGTACCTCAAGTGAATAACTTTAACAAAGGGAAATTTATTCCCTCACAGTTTAGGAGGCTAGAAGTCCAAATTTTGGGCGTCAGCTCCAGGGGAAGGCTTTCTCTCCCTGTTAGCTCTGGAGTAAGGTCCTTGTCATCAATCTTCCCCTGAACTAGGAGCTTCTCAGTGCAGGGACCCCAGGTACAAAGGACATGCTGTGTTCCTGGCACTAGGTCTTGGTGGTATGAGGTTCCCCTGTCTCTTTGCTTACTTTTCTCTTTTATATCTCAAAAGATATTGATTTAAGATACAACCTAATCTTGTAGATTGAGTCCTGCCTCATTAACATAACTGCCACTAATCCCACCTCATTAACATCATGGAGGTAGGATTTATAACACAGAAGAAAATCACATTAAATGATAAAATGATGGACAATCACACAATACTGAGAATCATGGGCTAGCCAAGTTTACACTCTTTTTTGGAGGGGACAAGATTCAATCCATAACAGATGGCATAGCCATTAGAAATATCTATTGATGAGGAAGGAATACCACAAAACTGGCAGATTTCACAGAATGGCAGCAATGTCCTGGTGTGCCCTCTCCTCTGCTTGGAAGGCTTGGGAAGGGTGTGATCCATGTCTGAAGGTAAGACATGTCCACAACACACACAGACATTTGGGAATTCCTGAAGGACTATAGGTGGGCCCACGGAAGAGAGATGTGTCAGAAGTGGAGGTAGGCATACAAGTCTAGCCTGAAACGAAGCCTCTGTAATTCAAATGCAGAGGAAATTTTAAACAAGGACCCTGTGTCTGTCACTTAGATTTGTTCATATATCCATCTCTAGAAAAAAAATAATAATAATTTTTTTTTTCTAACTGGAGAAAACTCACATGCATGCACACATGCACACAGATACACACACCTTCTCTCTCTTTTCCAAAGAATTTAGACCTGAGTCCTGGGTTGTAAGCAAGTGCTGAAAGAGCAATTTTCACTAAAAGACATTCAGGGTTCAAAATGTAATTTAAAAGGATTGAGAGGCATTTTTTCCACTTCTGGGAGGAACACAGAATTAATTCCTTTGGAGCCCGGGGAACTTGAGAACAAAGCATCAATTTGGTACCCTGGAGGCCTCAGGGTATCAATAATAACGTTCTCTGAAGTGGTGGCTAAATGCCAGGTGGTAAAGAAACATCTATAAGCACAGCATTACCTAGCAAAGTGGATCAGATATAGTGGTGCTGGTAGCGTCACTATTCTTCTCTAGCCACTGAAGATACAATAAGGCAATCAGGTATCTTGGTCATGGGCTGGATGCTGGAATGATCTCAGTCTAGGGGACACTATGGGGCAGTTCTACTCTGTGCTATAGGACCACTATGAGTCAAAAATGACTTGATGGCAAACAACAGCAATATCTATAAGGAGGAGACCCTGGGTGGCACAAACTGTTAAGCACTTCACTACTAACAAAAAGGTTAATGGTTTGAACCACCTACAGGTACCTGGAAAGACAAGCCTGGTGATCCGCTTCCAAAAGGTCACAACCCTGCAAACACTATGAATAATTCTACTCTGCCTACATGGGGTAGCCCTGGGTCGGAATAGACTCGGCTGCGACTAACAACAACAACAATGTCTACAAGGAGGGTCCCTAGGTGGCACAAACACTTTGTGCTCAACTGCTAACCAAAAGGTTGGTGGTCCCAATCCACCCAGTGTTACCGTGGAAGAAAAGGCCTGGCGAGCTGTTTCAATTAAGATTACAGCCAAGAGGCGGGACCAAGATGGCAGAGTAGTCAGACACTTCCTGTGGTAACTCTTACAACAAAGTCCAGAAAAAACAAGTGAATCAATTATATATGACAATCTAGGAGCCTTGAATATTAAAGGCAAAGTTGAAGAACTGGACTGAGCAGCAAGTGGAGGGAGACATGATTCAAAAGCAGCAAAGAGTTGCCAGACCTGATCCAGTGGTAAACGGCACCCTGCAGGCCAGGATCAGCTGGTGCCAGAGGTGAGGCAAGCAGGATACATTTTACACATTGGGAAAGACTGAGTGGTGGAGGCTCTATTCATGCCTCCAGAATCAGTGAAAAGCAGCACTCACTCAGCAAAAAATAAGTACGTGTGTTTAACCTACTGCATGGATCAAAAACACCCCTTTGGGAAAAACCTCTCTCCCACTTACCTGCCCTCTTCCAGCTCTGCACTGGGTCTGAGCTGGCTTCAGAGATTGCTGTATCTCCCCGGCTGGAAGTAGGACTTGTCACAACTCTGAGCCATTCTCCTGGCCTTGGAGAGGGAACAAATTAACAAACAGGAGAAAAATAATCTGCTGGCTCCCCTAAGCTGGGAATTCAGGGCAGAAACAGCTCTTTGCCTAGGCACTGGCATAGCGGTCCACAGACTCTGAATGCCTTTCACCCCAGCATAGACGTGTGTGGGCCAATTTCAACAGTGTAGGCCCCAATTAGCATAGTACAACATGGTATATACCTGAAGTCTAACTTCAAAGGTTTCAGCTACCTGTTGGAGAGGGAGGTTTGTGACATTTCACACCACTTGGCCTATTAAGCAGGGTCCTCACCTACCCACATCAAGGGCCAGAGGACTGGTGGCTCTACCCATGCCACCTAGCCACCTGAAACAAGGGTCCAACAATAAATAGTGCCTCCCAGTCCTTACAGCCAATAGCACTGGGAGTCCATAGTCCAGCTGCAAAACCCACCTACCTACACACTCTATGGAACAGGGACATGCTTTCCTCACACTCAGGGGTGGTTCACAGCCCCTTGCCTTGCTCATCATGTGACCCCCTACTGCAGCCAGATACCTGTGCCTACATCAATCACCCCGTTCATCTAGGACTGTATGTGAGAGCTTACACCACACACCTGGTGACTGACTACCTGGACACCTGAAAGCTGAACCCATACAAGAAAATTAAACAGACTTCTGGACTTATATACCTAGTAACAGTTCTAACCATCTAGTGACAGAACTTTAGAGCTTCAAAACTACCAATAATCAAAATAGCTTACTGGAGCAGCCTACTTGGGTATATCAAAACAAGACAAAACAAGAAGCTAGGACACAGTAAACAAACATAAAATAAATAAATACAATAACTTACTGATGCCTTGGAGACAATAGTCAATATCAAATCACATAAAGAGGCAGACCATGATGATTTCAGCAAGCTCCCAAAACAAAGACTCAAGAAATCTTCTGGATGAAAAGAACTTCCTGGAATAACCAGAGGTAGAACACAAAAGATTAATATATAGATCTCTTGAGATCAGGAAGGAGATCAGGCAAAATACAGGACATGCCAGGGAACATACAGATAAAGCAATAGAGGAACTGAAGAAGATTAGAGAAGAGCATAATGACAAATTTAATAGGCTGCAAGAATCCATACAGAGACAGTAAACAGAAACCCAGATTAACAATAAAAATTCAGAATTAGACAACTCAATAGAAAGTGATAGGAGCACAATTGAGGCAATGGAAGTCAGAATTAGTGAGATTGAAGATAAAGCACTTGACAACAACACATTTGAGGAAAAGTCAGATAAAAGAGTTTAAAGAAAACAAAGAAACCCTAACAATTATGTGAGACTCTATCAAGAGGAATAACCTACAAGTGATTAGAGTACTAGAACAGGTAGGAGGGGGGAGGGATAACAGAAAATGCAGAGAGAATTGTTGAAGATTTGTTGGCAGAAAACTTCCCTGATATCGTGAAAGATGAGAAGATATCTATCCAAGATGCTTATTGAACATCACACAAGGCAGATCACAAAAGAAAGTCACCAAGACATATTATAATCAAACTTGCCAAAACTAAAGATACAGAGAGAATTTTAAGAGCAGATAGAAATAAATGAAAAGTCACCTACAAAGCAGAGTCAATAAGAATAAGCTCAGACTATTCAGCAGCAACCATGCAGGCAAGAAGACAATGGGATGACATATATAAAGCCTTGAAGGAAAAAAGTTGCCAGCCAAAAATTATATATCCCAGAAAACTATCTGTCAAATACGATGGCGAAATTAGGACATTTGCAGATAAACAAAAGTTTAGGGAATTTGCAAAAACCGAACTAAAATTACAAGAAATACTAAAGGGAGTCCTCTGATCAGAAAATCAGTAACATCAGATAACAACCCAAGAGTAGAACACAGGACAGAGCAACCAGATATCAACCCAGATAGGGAAATCACAAAAATCACTCAAAGCTAAAATACTCAAAACAGGGAAACAGAGATGGCATTACATAAAAGATGACAACATTAAAACAAAAAAGGAGGACTAAAAAGTCTAGTCTTAGATCTTACACATGGAGAGGAGGTCAAGGTGATATAAAGAAATAAAAGATTGTTTTTAACTTAGAAAAATATGGGTAAACATTAACGTAACCACAAAGGAACCTAACGATCCTACACATAAAAATAAAAAAACAAGAAAAACATAAAGGCTTAGCAAATACAAAACCAACAACAATAAAAAAGAGGAAAAGAAAATATATAAAAAAAGTGACTCAGCACAGAAGGAAAAAAGAAACTGTCAACAACACAAAAAAAGTTATCAAAATGACAGCACATAACTCATACCTACCAACGATTATGCTGAATGTAAATGGACTAAAGGCACCAATAAAGAGACAGAGAGTGGCAGAATGGACAAAAAAATACAATCTGCCTGTACAGTGCCTACAGGAGTCACACCTTAGACTTAAAGACACAAACTCAAACTCAACGGATGGAAAAAAATATATAAAGCAAACAACAATCAAGAAAGAGCAGGAGTAGCAATATTAATTTCTGACAAAATAGAATTTAAAGTAAAATCCACCACAAAGGATAAGGAAGGACACTATATAACGATTAAAGGGTCAATACGGCAGGAGGACATACCATAATAAATATTATGCACTGAACAACAGGGCCCCAAAATACATAAAACAAACTCTAACAGCACTGAAAAGAGAAATTGCTCCACAATAATAGCAGGAGACTTCAACACACCACTTTCAGGGAAGGACAGAACATCCAATAAGAAGCTCAGTAAAGACACAGAAGATATAAATGCCACAATCAACCAACTTGACTTCATAGACATATACAGAACGCTCCACCCAACAGCAGCCAAGTAGACTTTCTTTTCCAAGGTCCATGAAACGTTCTCCAGAATAGACCACATATTAGGCCATAAAGCAAACCTTAACAGAATCCAAAACACTGAAATATTACAAAGCATCTTTTCTGATCATAAAGCCATAAAAGTAGAAATCAATAACAGAAAAAGCAAGGGAAAAAAAAACCACATGGAAATTGAACAACACCTTGCTCAAAAACTACTGGGTTATAGAAGAAATTAAGGACCGAATGAAGACATTCATAGAATCAAATGAGAATGAAAACACATCCTACCAGAACCTTTCAGACATAGCAAAAGCAGTGCTCAGAGGTCAATTTATAGCAATAAATGCACACATCCAAAAAGAAGAAAGGGCCAAAATCAAAGAATTAACCTTACAACTCTAACAAATAGAGAGAAGCAAAAGAAGCCCTTGGGCACCAGAAGAAAGCAAATAATAAAAATTAGAGCAGAATTAAATGAAACAGAATGGAAAAACAACTAAAAGTTAACAAGGCCAAAAGCTCATTCTTTAAAAAGATCAACAAAACCAATAAACCATTGGCCAAACTGACAAAAGAAAAACAGGAGAGGAAGCAAATAACCCAAATAAAAAATGAGATGGGTGATATCACAATAGACCCAACTGAAAGAAGAAGAATCATAACAGAATACTATAAAAAATTGTACTCTAACAAGTTTGGAAACCTAGAGGAAATGGACAAATTTCTAGAAACACACTACCTACCTTTACTAACACAGAGCTAGAACAATTAAATAAACCCATAACAAAAGAAGAGATTGAAAAGGTAATTAAAAAGCTCCCAACAACAACAACAAAAAATCCCTGGCCCTGACGACTTTACTGGAGAACTCTATCAAACTTTCAGAGAAGAGTTAACACTACTACTACTAAAGGTATTTCAGAGCATAGAAAAGGATGGAATGAATACTACTCCCAAACCCATTCTATGAAGCTGGCATAACCCTGCTACCAAAATCAGGCAAAGACACCACTAAAAAAGAATATTATAGACCAATATCCCTTATGAACTTAGATGTGAAAATCCTCAACAAAAGTCTAGCCAATAGAATTCAATAACATATCAAAAAATAATTCACCATGACCAAGTGGGATTCATATTAGGTATGCAAAGATGCTTCAACTTTAGAAAAACAATCAATGTAACCCATCACATGAATAAAACAAAGAACCACTTGATCTTATCAATTGATTCAGAAAAGGCATTTGACAAAGTTCAACACTCATCCATAAAAGCTCTTAGCAAAATAGGAATAGAAGGGAAATTCTTCAACATAATCGAGGGGGTTTATATAAAGCCAACAGCCAACATCAACCTAAATGGAGAGAGTCTGAAAGCATACCCCCTGAGAATGGGAACCAGACAAGGATTCCCTCTATTACCACTTTTATTCAGTATTTTGCTGGAGGTCCTAGCCAGAGCAATTAGGCCAGAAAAAGAAATAAAGGGCACCCAAATTGTTAAGAAAGAAGTAGTAGTATCCCTGTTTGCAGATGGTATGATCATATACACAGAAAACCCTAAAGAATCCACAAGAAAACTACTGGAAGTAACAGGAGATTTCAGCAAATATCAGGATGCAAGATAAACATACAAAAATCGGTTGGATTCCTCTACACCAACAAAGAGAATGTCAAAGAAGAAATCGCCAAGTCAATACTATTTACAATAGCCCCCAAGAAGATAAAATACTCAAGAAAAAAATCTAACCAGAAACATAAGAGACCTATACAAAGAAAACTAGAAAACACTATTGCAAGAAACCAAGAGAGACCTACATAAATGGTAAAACATACCTTGCTCATGGGTAAGAACACTCAACATGAAAATGTCTGTTCTACACAAAGCGAGCTACAGATACAATGCAATTCTGATCCAAATTCCAATGGCATTTTTTGATGAGATGGAGAAACAAATCACCAACTTCATATGGAAAGGGAAGAGGCCCCAGGGAAGTAAAGCATTACGGAAAAAGAAGAACAAAGTGGGAGGTCTCACACTACCTGATTTGGGAACCTATTATACCTCCACAGTGATAAAAACGGCCTGGTGCTGGTACAACAACAGATACATAGACCCAAGGAACAGAATTGAGAATCCAGACGTTAAGTTCATCCACTTATGAGAAGCTGATATTTGACAAAGGCCCAAAGTCCATTAATGGGGAAAAGATATTCTCTTTAACAAATGGAACTGGCATAACTGGATATCCATCTGTAAAAAAATGAAACAAGACCCATACCTCACACCATGCACAAAAACTAACTCAAAATGGATCAAGGGCCTAAATCTGAACTCTAAAATGATAAAGATCATGGTAGAAAAAATAAGGACAATGCTAGGAGCCCTAATACATGGCATAAGCAATATACAAAACATTACTAACAGTGCATAAACACCAGAAGAGAAACTAGATAATTGGGAGCGCCTAAAAATCAAGCACTTATACTCATCCAAAGACTTGACAAAGAGTAAAAAGACAACATACAGACTTGGAAAAAATTCTTGTCTACAACAAATCCGATCAGCATCTAATCTCTAAAATCTATAAGACACTACAAAACCTCAACACAAAAAGACAAATAACCAAATGAAAAAGTGGGCAAAGGATATGAAAAGGCACTTCACCAAAGAAGACATTCAGGCAGCTAACAGATACACGAGGGAATGTTTACCATCATTAGTCATTAGAGAAATAGAAATCAAAACTACAATGAGATACCATTGCACCCCCAACGAGGCTGGCATTAATCCAAAAAAACACAAAACATTAAATGTTGAAGAGGCTGTGGAGAGACTGGAACACTTATGCACTGCTGCTGGGAATGTAAAATGGTACAACCACTTTGGAAATCGATTTGGCACTTCCTTAAAGTGTTAGAAATAGAACTACCATTAAGAAAAAAAAAAAAAAAAGCAAACCCACTCCTTGGAATATACCCTAGAGAAATAAGAGCTGTCACACAAATAGATATATGCACACCCATGTTCATTGCAGCGCTGTTTACAATAGCAAAAAGACGGAAACAACCTAGGTGTCTATCAACAGATGAATGGATAAACAAATTATGGAATATTCACACAATGGAATACTTCGAAACGATAAAGAACAATGATGAATCCAGGAAACATCCGATAACATGGAGGAATCTAGAAGGCATTATTCTGTGTGAAATTAGTCAGTCACAAAAGGACAAATATTGTACAAGAAGTATTATAAGAACTCAAGAAAAGATTTAAACACAGAATGAAACATTCTTTGATGGTTATGAGGGTGGGGAGAGAAGGAGAGGATTATTTGCTAACTTGATAAAAAATAAATAATAGTAAATAAGAATTATTTTAGGTGAAGGGAAGGACAACACACAATACAGGAGAAGTCAGAACAACTGGACTAAACCAAAAGCTAAGAAGTTTCCTGGATACAGCCAAACACTTTGAGGGACAGAGTAACAGGGGCAGGGGTCTGGGGACCACGGTTTTAGGGAACATTTAGGTCAACTGGCATAACAAAGTTTATTAAGAAAATGTTCTGCATCCCACTTTGGTGAGTGGCATTTGGCATCTTAAAAGGTAGCGAGCAGCCATCTAAGATGCATTGATTGGTTCCAACCCACCTAGATCAAAGGAGAATGAAGAACACCAAAGACACGAGGAAAATATTAGCTCAAGAGAAGAAAGGGCCACATAAACCAGAGACTACATCAGCCTGAGACTGGAAGAACTAGATGGTGCCCAGCTACCACCAATGACTGACCTGACAGGGAACACAACAGCGAGTCCCTGGTGGGCCGGGAGAAAAGTGGGGTGCGGAACTCAAATTCTTGTAAAAAGACCAGACTTAATGGTCTGACTGAGACTGGAGAAACCCCAAAGGACACAGTCCTCAGACTCTCTGTTAGTCCCAAACTAAAACCATTCCTGAAGCCAACTCTTCAGACAAAGATTAGGCTGGACTATAAGACATAAAATGATACTGGCGAGGAGTGTGCTTTTTAGCTCAAGTAGACACATGAGACTAAATGGGCAGCTCCTGACTGGAGGCAAGATGAGAAGGCAGACTGGGACAGGAACTGTTTGAATGGACAAGGGAAATACAGGGTGGAGAGAAGGAGTGTACTGTCACATTAAAGAGAGAGCAACTAGGGTCACATAACAATGTGTGTACAAATTTTTGCACGAGAAACTGACTTGAATTGAAAACTTTCACTTAAAGCAGAATTTTAAAAAATTAAAAAAAAAAAAAAAAAGATTACAGCCAAGAAAACCCTAAGGAGCAGTTCTACTTTGTAACAAAAATCGGGTCACCATGAATTGACTCAATGACAACTAACAACAACAACAACATGTCTACTAGAAGACAGAGAGAAAAAAACAAAAAACAAAACCAGCAAACATCATATTAATAAACGAGTAAATTTGATTGGGAGTACATGCACTATTCCCACTATGAATCTAGGGTTGGGTCTTATAATAACTGGAGAGAAAAAAAGTAGTGAAATATGATTATCACTCTAAAAAAGACCCTAAATATAACCTCAAGTTCAAATAGACTGGCAGTTACTTAAATGTCTTCAATTATAAAACGTGAGAGACATTTAGGACATAGAAAGGGGATTTTGACTATATACAAAGTCCTGATTCTAACAAGTAAAAAATATAGACTGTCCATGTTTCTTAAAATAACTTTGGGAAGTCATATTACAATAGATATGTTCTAACCTAGTGGTTCAGCTGTAAAGCACTCGGCTGCTAATCAATGGTTCTAACCAAGCCAGTGGCTTCGTAGGAGAAAGACCTTGTGATTTGCTTCTGTAGAGATTATAGCCTAGGAAACGCTATGGGGGCAGTTCTACTCGGCAACACTCTGCACCTAACAACAACATGCTTTCATAAAATTTATGTACAGATATTCAGTCTTCTGAAATTATAATTAGTAAATGTAAACCAATCATCATTCAGACACTAACAATCATTCTAATTTATCTCTATGCTGTTTTCTTTCAAACATGGAATGTTAGAAATGGAAGTGACCTTTAAAACCAGAGTTCAACATTTCAGTTTTTGGGAACAGAAGCCCTAGAGAGTGAAGTGACTTGTCTGTATCTACAGAGCAAAGTTAGGACTTTGTGTGGGTCTTGCCTACTGGGCCTCTACTCTGCATTGCTCGATTACAGAGTGCTGTTGGCTCTCCTGCATATCAACGATTACCTTCGTTAAAGTGTTTTTAGGAGACATTTCTCATCTGGTGCTTTCATCACCCTTTTTCTCCTCATTCTTATTTTTTTCTCAACTATTCTGTATTTCTCTTCTCCCTTTCCAATTTCTTCCTGATTTCACCCATTTCACATTTCCTTATTGCATCATGGTACAAATGAGCTAGAATGCAAATGAAAAAGAACAGTTAGGAATGAATTATTTATTAAATGTGAACAGTGAGAAACAGCATAACAAAAACACTTGAGGAGAGGGAGAAAACATAGAAACCAAAAAGCTGGAGAGTTAACCACATGCAGGTCTTAGCAGAAAAGCAAATCTCTATTTATTGTGCCATAAGCAAGATGTTTGCACATTGTGCAGTGTTGAAAGTGTTAAAATAAATGAAATTATATTCAAAGTGTTGAAAATTTAAATATTTCTATTAAAAATGTAAATTAAAGTATATATAAAAATTAAAACCATTTTATATGATTTCAAAAAAGTTATTTCTTATAATATTCAGTTAATGATTATAAAGAAAAGAAAAATAAAACAGTAATGAATATGTAAATTTAAAATAAAATTATTTAAATATAGCTAAAATTTTAATTTTTAAAAACATTTATTTGAATTTTTTATGTATTATTATGAAAATAAAAATTATTACCACTTCTAGTGCTCAATGTTCACATAATTTCCAGTAACAACAGTGTCAAGACACGCGTTATGTCTAGAGGTATATATGTAAATCTAGGAGAATTGGAATTGTTTAAGAGCAGAATATTCCCCAGATGCCACATCTGCAAATACACTAATTTGTGAGAACTTCATGAACTACACATTGGAACAGAAAGAGGAAAGAAGATGACTCTTAGCACAACTGGGAAATGAAATTTTGTATGCAAGAAGCTGTTGAATTCAGGCTAAGTATTTCCTCTTACCTAAATACTCCATTGCTCAAACCCTCCTTGCACCCTGAAAAAACACTATCACAAACATTCATGACATTAGAGTGTAAAAAACAAAAGAAAGTTAGAGTGTAGTCACCTTTTGTTTTAAGGTCATAAAGGAAGATAACATGGAGAATGTTGTCTTGGGGTCTGAACACGGTTAATGGGGAAAGTGAGTGTTTAGGATTCAAAGAGACATTATGCCAGCATTAAGTGCAGGAGGCTGCAATGGCAGAAGTGCACTGTTCTTTAAAGAGTGTGCACTTGTGTGTGTGTGTGTGTGTGAGAGAGAGAGAGAGAGAGAAAGGTTGGGGCAGTGCTCTACAGCACAGAGCCCAGGGCGGGGTATCCTTCTACCTTAGTCATAGGGTAGCACTTTCTAATTAGTCCATTCTCTCAAAAAGAATATTGACCACAAATATTGACTGGATTGATATAGATGAAGTATGCTCATAAACCATAATTCATAGTATTGTTTTAACATTAAAAATACTAACAAAAAGATCTGTATTAAAAAAAATTCACTGTATGAAGACCTATATTAGTAAATAAATGTAATTGTGTGTATACATGCACGATCACATTTCATTAGTTAGGTAATGTTTGGCTATGAGTGACAGAAAAGCCAAAACCGCAGTGGCTTAAATAAGATGAAGTTAACTTCTCTCTCATATAAATAAAACCCAGAGAGGTAAGTGGTGCTTCAGGGCCAGTTTGGCAGCTGCGCTCCATGAAATCTTCAGAAACCCAGGATCCTCCCAGTTCACCATCCCGCTATCTCTACGGTGGGGTCTTTGACCTCCTGTTCATTAGATGTTGGCATCTGCGCTCCAAGGAGTAGGATATAGGAGACAAAGGGAGTGGCACCAGCTAAATCTTAAGGGAGTTTTCCAGCAGCTGCCGCTTGACACTTCTGCTTAAATATCATTGGCCAGAATCGGTCACATGGCCACACCTACATGCAGTGAAATCTTTATTCTGGGTGGTTAAAAACTCTGCTAGCGTAGAAAAAATGGAAAATAATGAGGAATAATTATCACTCCACACATTTTACATGTATACATTATTTAAAGAGCCCTGGTGGCATAGCGATTAATAGCGATTAAGAGCTACAGCTGCAAACCAAAAGGTCGGTAGTTCAAATCCACCAGACGCTTCTTGGAAACCCTATGGGGCAGTTCTACTCTGTCCTATAGGGTTACTACGAGTCAGAATTGACTTGACAGCAACTGTTATACTCTATTTATAACATAAAATACATCATACTACAAAATGATTTCAGTGTCAATAATACCTTTTTTCTGTTGTGTTGTTATTAGGTACAATCAAGTTAGTTCTGACTCATAGAGACCCTATGTACGATGGAATGAAACACTGCCAGATCCTGTGCCATCCTGTCAATCCTTGTTATGCTTGAGCCCATCATTGCAGCCACTGTGTTAATCCATCTCCTTAAGGGTCTTTCTCTTTTTTGCTGACCCTCTACTTTATCAAGCAGGATGTCCTTCTCCAGGGACCAGTTTCTCATAACATGTCAAGGTATGTGAGATGAAGTCTTGCCATCCTCGCTTCTAAGAAGCTTTCTGGCTGTACTTCTTCCAAGACAGATTTGTTCATTCTTTAGGCAGTCCATGGTATGTTCAATATTCTTCACCAACACCATAATCCAAAGACATCAATTATTCAGTCTTCCTTATTCACTGTCCAGCTTTCACATGCATATGAGGCAATTGAAAACACTATGGCTTGGGTCAAGGGCATCTTAGTCCTTAAAGTTACATCTCTGTTTTTTAACACTTTAAAGAGGTCTTTTGCAGCAGATTTGCCCAATGCAATGCATCTTTTGATTTCTTGACTGCTGCTTACAGAGGTGTTGATTGTGGATCCAGGTAAAATGAAATTCTTGACAACGTCAATATTTTCTCTGTTTATCATGATGTTGCTTATTGGTCCAGTTGTGAGGATTTTTGTTTTCTTTATGTTGAGGTGTAATCCATACTGAAGGCTGTGGTTTTTGATCTTCATCAATAAGTGCTTAAAATCCTCTTCACTTTCAGCAAGCAAGGCTGTGCAATCTGCATAACGCAGGTTGTTAATGTGTCTTTCTTTAATCCTGGTGCCCAGTTCTTCATACAGTTCAGTTTCTCGGATTTTTTGCTCAGTATACAGATTAAATAAGTACAGTGAAAGGATACAACTCTGACACACACCCTTCCTGACTTTAAGCCACACAGCATCCCCTCATTCTTTTGGAACAACTGCCTCTTGATCTATGTACAGGTTCCTCATGAGCATAATTAAGTGTTCTGGAATTCCCATTCTTTGGGATGTTATCCATAATTTGTTATGATCCATACAGTCCATTGCCTTTGCATAGTCAATAAAACACAGGTAAACCTATTTCTCGTATTCTCTGTTTCCAGCCAGGATCCGTCTGACATCAGCAACGATATCCCTGGTTCCACATCCTCTTCTGAATCTGGCTTGAATTTCTGGCAGTTCCCCGTTGATATGCTGCTGCAGCCACTCTTGAATGATCTTCAGCAAAATTTTACTTGCATGTGATATTAATGATATTCTATAATTTCCACATTCTGTTGGATCACCTTTCTTTGGAATGGGTACAAATATGGATCTCTTCCAGTTAATTAGCCAGGTAGCTGTCTTCAAAATTTCTTGTCATAGACAAGTGAGCATTTCCGTTGCTGCATCTGTTTGTTGAAACATCTCAACTTGTATTTCACCAATTCCTGGAGTCTTGTTCTTTGCCAGTCCTTTCAGTACAGCTTGACCTCTTACTTCAGTACCATTGGTTCTTGATCATATGCTATCTCTTAAAATGGTCGAAAGTCTACCAATTCTTTTTGGTACAGTCACTCTGTATATTCTTCCATCTTCATTTGATGCTTCGTGCATCATTTAGCATTTTCCCTGTAGAATCCTTCAATATTCCAACTTAAGGCTTGAATGTTTTCTGCAGTTCTTTTGGCTTGAGAAATGCTGAGTGTGTTCTTCCCTTTTCTTTTTCTACCTCCAGGTCTTTGCACATGTTATTATAACACCTCGCTTTGTTTTCTTGAGCCACACTTTGAAATCTTCTGTTCAGTTCTCTTACATCAACATTTATTACTTTCGCTTTAGTTACTTTACTTTCAGGAACAGCTTTCAGAGTTTCTTTTGACATCCATTTTGGTCTTTTCTTTCTTTCTTCTCTTTTTAATGACCTCTTGCTTTCTTCATGTATGATGTCCTTAATGTCGTTCCACAAATCTTCTGGTCTTCAGTCATGAGTGTTCAGTGTGTTAAGTCTATTCTTGAAATGGTCTTAAATTCAGGTGGGCTATACTAAAGGTCCTACTTTGGCTCTCACAGATTTGTTCTAATTTTCTTCAGCTTAAACTTGAATTTGCATAGGAGTAATTGATAGTCTCTCCCACAGTTGGCCTCTGGCCTTGTTTGGACTGATGATTTTGAGCTTTTCCATTGCCTCTTTCCACAGATGTAGTTGATTTGATTCCTGTGTATCCATCTGGTGAGGGTCATATGTATAAAAAAAAAAAAATTTAGTCATCGTTTATGTTGGTGAAAAAAGGTATTTGCAATGAAGAAGTCATTGGTCTTGCAAAATTCTATCATGTGATTGCCGGTATCGTTTCTATCAACAAATCCATATTTTGCAACTACCAATGTCTTTCTTCTTTGTTTCCAACTTTCACATTCCAGTTGCATTTTGTGTCATGCCACATCAGCAAATAAAAGTCCCTATAACTTTATTCCATCCATGTCATTAAGTTAACTCTGCTTTAAGGAGGCAACTCTTCCCCAGTAGTATTTTGAGTGCCTTCCAACCTGAGGGGCTCATATTCCAGCAGTATATCAGACAATGTTCTGCTGTTATTCATAAGGTTTTCACTAGCCAATTTTTTCAGAGGTAAACTACCAGGCCCTTCTTCCTAGTCTGTCTTAGTCTGGAAGCTCAGCTGAAACCTGTCCACCAATAGTGACCCTGCTGGTATTTGAAACACTGGTGGCAAAGTTTCCAGTATCACAACATGCAAGCCACCACAATAAGACAAACTGACTGACAAGTGATGGATATTAACATTACAAATGGGTAAAATCATTGAAAGCTTCATCTTTTCATAGATTGGCTAAAAATTGCCAAATCACCATGATTCTACATTTTGAATTGTCTTTCTTAATAATCATTGGAATGGGTTTCAGTAATGACAGTCAGGAGGGTCTTCAGTGGTCCAACAAATCTTACTATTTACTAAATACTAATGAAAAAGATGAGTGGAAAATATGCTGGTCTTTTGTGTTCTGTTTATGCTTGTTTATAAGAAATGTTTCCTAAAAGATGTTTTCCAAGGCTGTCCCAGTTATTGTTTTTATACCTCCGGGTACTTTTGATGTGCTTATGAGTTCTTCTGGGTCCTTGTGCGTCCAGCTACAGCTGGGTCACATTTTTTATACTTGTGGACAGGGAATAATGGCTCCAATTTTAATCTCCTAAATCACTCCAAACTTACAGTTTGACATATAATTACCATACCAACCTGCAGTTAAACCCATGGGTGAATTTTGAGGTAGATAATTTTTTTTTTTAATCTCATTACCTCTGTTTATGAAGCCTGGATTTCCTATTGTTCCTATCTATTATATATAAATAGGTATGCATAAAAGAATGTGTAAGTTGACTTTGAGATACAAAGATTATTCAAGGAATTTACACATAAACAGCTCTTGCATACGTTTTTACTGGAAAGATTTAGGGAACAAATGGAATAAATTGTGGGGGAAGCTTATTTTCTCAATTGCTATAAATTTTTTTTCCAGAGAGAAACATTATTTACTTTTGTTTCTCATTTCCTTGAGAGATCAAAATTCGGTGAGCAGATTTCCTTTCCCCAATTTCTCTGGACTCAGTATCCCCACAAATTTCGAGTTTAGTTACTGTTATATATAAAAATAAGTCTTAAAGTTTTATACTAAATACCAGTTCTACCCAAACTATCAGCTTTTTATGGGTATGAATAATATTTTCTCATCACTAATATGATTTGTTTGAAATAATGAGAAAATGATTTGTTTCTCCTTGCTTATAAAAGGTCACTGGAAATATTAATATTCTGAAAACGACAGAAGAGGTAGCAGTTGCTATGAAATGAGTTTTTGATTTTAACAGGGATAATACATTTTGTTCAATCCTCAAATGATTTTCAAAGCATTTTTTGATTAATGTTAATTTTAGAGGACAAAATCTCTGAGAAATGGAGTTTTGATTCTTGTGAAATCCAGATTTCTGGGTTCCATAGAGCCTGGGGTGACCCACCCAAGCAATGGCCCTGACCTGATCTTTGAACTTTGAGCCCTGAGGAAACTTGGTCACCTAAAAGTCACCTTTGAGTCAAACAATGGTCTATCTAGTCAGAGAAGACTGTTTGCCTTAGGCATTGTACTCTTTTGAAGAGTTATCCATGTGCAGTCATGTTTGGAGAAACAGAAGCTCCAAAGGTCAGAGTAGAACTGTGTTTTAGGGTAATCAGTAATTGCTTTAATTGTTCTTCAAGACAATATTATATGAAATCCTTCCTGAATAAAAACTGTTTTATTAATCATTTCTGTTCTGGCCCTTTTTCCACGGCAATGTCGATAAGATGGGTTACAAGAATCTTTGGAAGTTCTTTCCTCTTTGGAACATTTATGACTGATGGCAATGGGTTAGTCAGAATGTTACCCTGATTTACAAATCATAGAGTAAGTAAACTTCATCAATTTCTATCATTGGCTTAATATGATTTTTGTTTTAACACCTCTTAGAAGTAGGTGCTGACAGATTACAGAATTTATATTTGTGTATGTGTGTGTGCTCATTAAAGGTATACAGCTTTTAAAATTTTTGTTTAGAAATATGGTTTAGACTTTAAGAATACTTTAATGCTTATTATAACTTAAAGTTTTACCCATTAGATTAAATTTTAATGTTTTAGTTTAGAGGAGTTTTTACTTTGAAGTTCTTAAAATTAGAATTTATAGTCTTCCTAAGTTATCTGTTATTCAATGAAGAAACTAGAACAAAAGTGGGCTCAGTCATCCTGAAAGTCATATAAGTATTAGAATTGTTATAAAAGCAGAAGTCAGTTACGAGCATGATTGACTGATAACAATGTAACATAAAGCAAGTTAGCTGAAAAGATTAGTGTTCGACTTTTAAAGGGACTTGTAAAGAATGTCCCAGGCATACAATTTATAATCAATGTCAAGATTTATCCAAATCTGTCAATCAAGTTTTCTGTTATGTTCTCAGAACAGTTGAGAAATGTAATTAATAAAACGTGGCAGAGCAGTGCCCCTGCCTTGTTAATTGGCGACAACTCTGAGTAAAGTCTGCTTCTGTGCAGAAGACAGGAAAGTGTTAACCACCCCTACATGGTGACTTAGTCCCTTGCAATTACATTCCCACCCTCACCTGTACCTCTCAAGCTTGAATTTTAGGGGTAAAAGGAATGATACTGAAAGAGCCACGATGAGTATAAACAAAGAGAAGCAAGGGAACTAGAATGTGTCCAAAACAAGGAGGTGAGTTTAAATAGCCCTACTGAAGCCTTACAAAGATGGTGTTGGGTTCATAGTGTTCATTTGGAAAAGCAAGCTGCTGTCTAATAAGAGAATAGAGTTTCTTAGAGAAGTTTATCAAATATTCTTTTAGTCAATGTCATGAAGTTTAAATGAAATAAAAAAAACTGGATGAAATGTTAAAACTTTCTTCAAAATAGAGACAATTTTAAATAAGGAGGTAATGTGTGTAAAGTAAGGAGCCCTGGTGGCACAGTGGTTAAAGTGCTCGGCTACTAACCAAAAAATGCAAACCCACCAGCCACTCTTCTGGAGAAGGATGTGGCAGTCTGCTTCTGTAAAGGTTTACAGCCTTGGAAACCCTGTGAAGACGATATGAGTCAGAATCTACTCAGTGGCAGTGGGTGGGTTTGGGTGTATAAAGTGCTTTCATTGCCGGTGTCTGACGTTCAGAAATTAAAGCTTTTGTTCCTGGTTTCTTAAGAAGATGACCATCTAGGCTTGATTTTTCCCTGCCTAGATTACTCTTCAGGGGCCTCGGCTTCTCTCTATGCTATTCTCCACTTTGCAAACAGAATAAGTTTTTGCTAAAAAAAAAAAAAAATTTGCTCATGTTGTGCCCCAACTTAAAGTCTTTAATGACTCCCTATCGCTATGGGAAACTACTTCTTAAATTATTGTCTATGAACATCTTTTAAAGATGTAAAAAGAAGTTGCAATTTTTAATTTCCTTGGGAAAAAAGTTACAAAAATAAAAAAATATGTTTTTATTTAACAATGTCAAAATTGCTCTATGTCATAGGATTTTTTTAGAGCTGTGATTCAAATATAGAATTCAATGTTCGTTATTAGAACCTCTTCCCATATTACATATTAAGACTGCAAGGAACTGGTGTGCCAGAGAACTCACTGTGAGAAAGCTCTCTGTGAAGCCCAAAATCATTTATCTTGTATCCAAGGACCTTCATAATCTGGTCCTTGCCAAACACACCAGTCTCAAAGTCCCCAATCTTGTCTTTGAACTCGACATTTTACATACACTTTCCTATAACTTCTTCAAGATACTTTGTTCACTCTGGCCATTCCCTCCATGTCTCCCATATGCATCTCTATTTTAATGCCATTCATTTACAATATTTTGACAACTATTTTGTTACATATCTGCCCCTCTTCTTAAAAGATGAGTTCCTTGAAGACAGGATCCTGTCTCTCTCGTAGTACATGGCACATAGTAGAGACCCATTTAGTGTTTGCTGAATGAATTCTTCTTTATATAAAGATTATCAGAGCTTCTTCAATATTTCCGTCTTCTGGTATTTACTTTGCCTAATACTACTGCATGAACCGCTGATTTTTAGAAAGACAAAAAGAAATAGATCTTAAGAAAATATTCTTTTCTACTTTTTTTTATTATATTATAAACCCCTAAGTCTTTCTGGCAGTTTCTGTCTGAAGGTTTATAGTTAGTCATGCTGGTTAAAAATGGCTCCATGGAGAACATCTAGATCAATTGACATAAAATAGTTTATAAAGAAAATGTTCTACATTCTACTTTAGTAAGTAGCATCTAGGGTCTTAAAAGCCTGTAAGTGGCCATATAAGATACTCCACTGCTCTTGCATTGTCTGGAGCAAGGACGAATGAAGAAAACTAAAGACACAAGGGTAAGATTAGTCAAAGGACTAATGGACCACAACTACCACAGCCTCCATCAGACTGAGTCCAGCACAATTAGATGGTGTCTGGCTACTACCACTGACTACTTTGACAGGGATCACAATAGAGGGTCCCAGACAGAGCCGGAGAAAAATGTAGAACAAAATTCTAACTCACAAAAAAAGACCAGACTTATTGGCCTGACAGAGATTCGAGAAACCCTGAGATTATGGCCCCAGACACCCTTTTAGTTCAGTGATGACGTCACTCCTGACGTTCACCCTTCATCCAAAGACTGGACAGGCCCATAAAACAAAACGAGACTAAAGGGGCTCACCAGCCCAGGAGCAAGGACTAGAAGACAGGAGGGAACAGGAAAGCTGGTAATAGGGAACCCAAGGCCAAGAAGCACTTACTGATGAAAATCAAAGATCATAGCCTTCAGTATGGATTGTACCTCAACGTAAATAAAAATCCTGACAACTAGACCAATAAACAACATCATGATAAATGGAAAAAAGATTGACGTTGTCAAGGATTTCATTTCACTTAAATATATAATCAACACCATGGAAGCATGGTCAAGAAATCTAAAGATGCATTGCATTGGGCAAATCTGCTGCAAAAGACCTCTTTAAAGTGTTGAAGAGCAAAGATGTCACCTTGAAGACTAAGGTGCGCCTGACCCAAGCCATAGTATTTTCAGTCGCATCATATGCATGTGAAAGGTGGACAATGAATAAAGAAGACAGAAGAATTGACACCTTTGAATTGTGGTGTTGGCAAAGAATATTGAATATACCATGGACTGCCAAAAGAATGAACAAATCTGTCTTAGAAGAAGTGCAAACAGAATGCTCCTTAGAAGCAAGGATGGCAATACTGTGTCTTATATACTTTGGACATGTTGTCAGGAGAGGTAAGCCCCTAGAGAAGGACATCATGGTTGGTAAAGTACCAGGTCAGTGAAAGAGAGGAAGACCCTCATCGAGATGAATTGACACAGTGGCTGCAACAATGGGCTCAAGCATAACAACGATTGTGGACATGGCACAGGACCAGGCAGTGTTTCATTCTATTCTGTCGCTATGAGTCAGAACAGACTTGATGGCACCTAGCAACAAAAAAAAAACAAGGTTGAGAGGGGAGAGTGTTGCTATATCATGGGGTTAGTAACCAAAGTCACAAAACAATATGTGTACTAATTGCTTGATGAGAAGATAGTTTGCTCTGTAAACCTTCATCTACAGTACAATTAAAAAAAAAAAATGGCCCCATGGATTCTCATCTAGCTTGATAAGACCTTTCAGAACAAACAAAATGCTGCCAAGAAATATAGCCACAAGAACCAAGTTCTATGTATTCTTTTTGTTGTTGTTGCAAGGTTAAACACTAGTCTGAAAAAAAAAGAAGTATAGAATTCTGTAATTTCAAGAAGGTTCAAAGGGACTTTAAAGGTCATTTAGCTCATTTCTTTCATGAATCTCAGTATCTTTGCTATCACATGATTGTGTATCTTCTGTTGAGACAGGACTCTTTCATTCATAGGGAATTAAGCTCATTCTGTCTTGTGATAAATCTGACTGGTATGTGAATTATTTCTACTCTGTCCTATAGGGTTGCTATGAGTCGGAATTGACTCGATGGCAACGGGTTTGGTTTATATGTATATATATTTATATAGCCTCTACCTATAATCCTAGTGTTGTTTTAAAGGACCACACAGAAAAAGTCCCATTCTTTTGTCACCAGTTCTTTTTGGTACAGTGACTCTGTGTATTCCATCCATCCTTTTTTTTTTATTGTTATTTAGATGAAGGTTTACAGAACAAAGTAGCTCCTCGTTAAACAGGTGGGACATATATTGTTTTATGAAATTGGTTACCAACCCCATGACGTGTCAACACTCTCTCTTCTCGACCTTGGGTTCCCTATTACCAGCTTTCTTGTTACCTCTTCCCTTCTAGTCCTTTCCCCTGGACTGGTGTGCCCCCTTTACTCTCTTTTTGTTTTATGGGCCTGTCTAATCTTTGGATGAAGGGTGAACCTCAGGAGTGACTTCATTACTGAGCTAAAAGGGTGTCCACAGGCCATACTCTTGGGATTTCTCCAGTCTCTGTTAGGCCAATAAGTCTGGTCTGTTTTTGTGAGTTAGAATTTTGTTCTACAATTTTCTGCAACTCTGCCCAGGACTCTCTCTTGTGATCCCTTTCACAGCACTCAGTGATAGTAGCTGGGCACCACCTAATTGTACTGGACTCAGTCTGGTGGAGGCCATGTTAGCTGTGATCCATTAGTCCTTTGGACTAATCTTGCCCTTGTGTCTTTAGTTTTCTTCATTCTCCCTTGCTCCCAAAGGGGTGAGACCAGTGGAGCATCTTAGATGGCCACTCACATGTTTTTAAGACCCCAGATGTTATTCACCATAGTAGAACATAGAACATTTTCTTTACAAGCTATGTTATGCCAATTGAGCTAGATGTTCCCCGAGACCATAGTCCCCACAGTCCTTAGCCCAGTAATTCAGTCCCTTGGGAAGTTTGGATGTGTACATGGAACTTTCCTCCCATGTGCCGGTCAGTTTATCGTACTGTGGGGGCTTGCGTGTTGCTGTGATGCTGGAAGCTATGCCACCAGTATTCAGATACCAGCAGGGTCACCCATGGAGGACAGGCTTCAGCTGAGCTTCCAGACTAAGACAGGCTAGGAAGAAGGATGCAGCAGTCTACTTCTGAAAAGCATTAGCCAGTGAAAACCTTATGAATAGCAGAGGAACATTGTCTGATATAGTGCTGGAAGATGAGCCCCCCAGGTTGGAAGGCACTCAAAAGATGACTGGGGAAGAGCTGCCTCCTCAAAGCAGAGTCAACCTTAATGACGTGGATGGAGTAAAGCTTTCGGGACCTTCATTTACTGATGTAGCATGACTCAAAATGAGAAGAATCAGCTGCAAACATCCATTAGTAATCAGAACCTGGAATGTACGAAGTATGAATCTAGGAAAATTGGAAATCGTCAAAAATGAAATGGAACAGATAAACATTGATATCCTAGGCATTAATGAGCTGAAATGACTGGTATTGGCCATTTTGAATCAGACAGTCATATAGTCTACTATGCTGGGAATGACAACTCGAAGAGAAATGCTGTTGCATTCATTGGCAAGAAGAATGTTTCAAGATCTATCCTGAAGTACAACGCCGACAGTGATAGGATCCTGAAGTACAATGCCGACAGTGATAGGATAATACCCATACGCCTACAAGGAAGACCAGTTAATACAACTATTTTTCAAATTTATGCACCAACCACTAGGGCCAAAGATAAAGAAATAGAAGATTTTTATCAGCTGCCGCAGTCTGAAATTGATCGAACATGCAATCAAGATGTGTTGATAATTACTGGCGATTGGAATGTGAAAGTTGGAAACAAAGAAGGATCAGTAGTTGGAAAATATGGCCTTGGTGATAGGAACAATGCCAGAGATCGAATGATGGAATTTTGCAAGACAAATGACTTCTTCATTGCAAATACCTTCTTTCTCCAACATAAACCGTGACTATACACATGAACCTCACCATGGAACACAGAGAAATCAAATTCACTACATCTGTGGAAAGAGACGATGGAAAAGCTCAATATCATCAGTCAGAACAAGGCCAGGGGCTGACTGTGAAATGGACCATCAATTGCTCATATGCAAGTTCCAGCTGAAACTGAAGGAAATCAGAGCAAGTCCACGAGAGCCAAAATACGACCTTGACTATATCCCACCTGAATTTAGAGACCATCTCAAGAATAGATTTGATGCATTGAACTCTAGTGACTGAACAGCAGACGAGTTGTAGAATGACATCAAGGACATCATACAAGAAGAAAGCAAGAGGTCATTGAAAAGACAGGAAAGAAAGAAAAGACCAAGATGGATGTCAGAGGAGACTCTGAAACTTGCTCTTGGGCATCGAGCAGCTAAAGCAAAAGGAAGAATTGATGAAGTAAAAGAACTGAACAGAAGATTTCAAAGGGCCTCTCTAGAAGATAAAGTAAAGTATTATAATGACATGTGCAAAGAGCTGGAGATGGAAAACCAAAAGGGAAGAACACACTCGGCGTTTACTCAAGCTCAAAGAACTGAAGAAAAAATTCAAGCCTCAAGTTGCAATAGTGAAGGATTCCATGGGGGAAAATATTAAATGATGCAGGAAGCATCAAAAGGGGATGGAAAGAATACACAGTCATTACACCAAAAAGAATGAGTCGATGTTCAACCATTTCAAGAGGTGGCATATGATCAGGAACCGATGGTACTGAAGGAAGAAGTCCAAGCTGCTCTGAAGGCATTGGCAAAAAATAAGGCTCCAGGAATGAATGGAATATCAATTGAGATGTTTCAATAAGCAGATGCAGCGCTGGAGGTGCTCACTCGCCTACGCCAAGAAGTATGGAAGACAGCTTCCTGGCCAACAGACTGGAAGAGATCCACATTTATGCCTATTTCCAAGAAAGTTGATCCAATCGAATGTGGAAATTATAGAACAATATCATTAATATCACACGCAAGCAAAATTTTGCTGAAGATCATTCAAAAGCGGTTGAAGCAGTATATCGACAGGGAACTGCCAGAAATTCAGGCTGGTTTCAGAAGAGGACGTGGAACCAGGGATATCATTGCTGATGTCAGATGGATCCTGGCTGAAAGCAGAGAATACCAGAAGGATGTTAACCTGTGTCTTATTGACTATGCAAAGGCATTTGGCTGTGTGGATCATAACAAACTATGGATAACACTGCGAGGAATGGAAATTCCAGAACACTTAATTGTGCTCATGAGGAATCTTTATATGGATCAAGAGGCAGTTGTTCGGACAGAACAAGGGGATACTGATTGGTTTAAAGTCAGGAAAGGTGTGCATCAGGGTTGTATTCTTTCATCATACCTATTTATTCTGTATGTTGAACAAATAATAAGAGAAGCTGGACTATACGAAGAAGAACGGGGCATCAGGATTGTAGGAAGATTCATTAACAACCTGCATTATGCAGATGACACAACCTTGCTTGCTGAAAGTGAAGAGGCCTTAAAGCACTTACTAATGAAGATCAAAGACCACAGCCTTCAGTACGGATTGCACCTCAACATAAAGAAAACAAAAATCCTCACAACTGCACCAATGAGCAACATCATGATAAACAGAGAAAAGATTGGGAAGTTGTCAAGGATTTCGTTTTACTTGGATCCAGAATCAACAGCCATGGAAGCAGCAGTCAAGAGATCAAAAGACGCATTGCGTTGGGTAAATCTGCTGCAAAGGACCTCTTCAAAGTGTTGAAGAGCAAAGATGTCACCCTGAAGATTAAGGTGCGCCTGACCCGAGCCATGGTGTTTTCAATCGTGTCATATGCATGTGAAAGCTGGACAATGAATAAGGAAGACCGAAGAAGAGCTGACAGCTTTGAATTGTGGTGTTGGTGAAGAATATTGAATATACCATGGACTGCCAAAAAGAATGAACAAATCTGTCTTGGAAGAAGTGCAGCCAGATTGCTCCTTAGAGATAAGTATGATGAGACTGAGTCTTACATACTTTGGACATGTTGTCAGGAGGGATCAGTCCCTGGAGGACGTTGTGCTTGGCAGAGTACAGGATCAGCAGAAGAGAGGAAGACCCTCAACGAGGTGGGTTGACACAGTGGCTGCAACAATGAGCTCAAGCATAACAACGATTGTAAGGATGGCACAGGGCCGGGCAGTGTTTCATTCTGTTGTGCATAGGGTCGCTATGGGTCAGAACCGACTCGACGGCACCTAACAACAACAACAATGGAACTTCCATGACCTTGCCTTGGACAAGTTGTGCTGGCTTCCTCAGTTTTGTGTACTGTCTTACCCTTCACTAAAATTACCACTTAACTATTGTCTATTTAGTGTTTTCATCCCCTCCCCTCCTCTCCCTCATAACCATCAAAGATTATTTCTTTTTGGGTGTAAACCGTTTTGTGTGAGTTTTTATACTAGTGGTCTCCTACAATATTTGTCTTTTGGAGTTGACTTATTTCACTCAGCATAATGGCCTACAGATTCAACCATGTTGTGAGGTGCTTCCCAGATTCATCATTGTTCTTTACCGTTTCACAGTACTCTATTGTGTGTATGTACCATAGTTTGTTTATCCATTCATCTATTGATAGGCCATCTAAACTGTTTCCATCTTTCCGCTGTTATGAACAATGCTGCGGTGAACATGGGTGTGCATATGTCTATTCGTGTGACGGCTCTTATCTCTAGGATATATTCCTAGGAGTGGAATTGTTGGATCACATGGTATTTCTATTTCTAGCTTTCTAAGGAAACACTGTATAGTTTTCCAAAATGGTTTTACCATTTTGCATTCTCATGAGCAGTTCATAAGAGTTCGGATTCCCCTGCAGCCTCTCCAACATTTGTTAATTTTCTGTTTTTTTGATTCATGCCAGTAATGCTGGGGTGAGATGGTATCTCACTGTGGTATTGATTTGCACTTCTTTGATGGCTGGTGATCAGGAGCATTTTCTCGAGTGTGTTATCTGCTTGAATGTCATTTCCTTGGCCCATTTTTTAGTTGGATTATTTTGTCTTTTTGCCATAGAGGTGTTGGATTTTCCTGTAGGTTTTAGAGATTAGACCTTTGTAGGATTTGTCAGCATCAATTTTTTTTTCCCAGACTGTAGGTTCTCTTTTTACACTTTTGGTGAAAAAAATTTTTTTTAATTATTTTATTGCACTTCAGATGAAGGCTTCCAGAACAAACTAGTTTCTCATTAAATAATTAGTGCTTGTGTTATGACATTGGTTAACATCCCCACAACATGTCAACACTCTCCCTTCTCAACCTTAGGTTCCATGTTACCAGCTTTCTTGTCCCCTCCTGCCTTCTAGTCCTTGCCCCTGGGCTGGCGTGCTCCTTTAGTCTCCTTTTGTTTTATGGGCACGCCCAATCTTTGGTTGAAAGGTGAATCTCAGGAGTGACTTCACTACTGAGCTGAAAGGGTGTCCAGGGGTCATACTCTCAGGATTTCTCCAGTCTCTGTCAGGCCATCAGGTTTGGTCTTTCTTTTTGAGTTAGAATTTTGTTCTACATTTTTCTCCAGCTCTGTCCAGGACCCTCTATTGTGATCCTTGTCATAGCAGTCAGTGGTGGTAGCCAGGTACCATCTAGTTGTACTGGACTCAGTCTGGTGGAGGCCGTGGTAGATGTGGTCCATTAGGCCTTCGGACTAATCTTTCCCTTGTATCTTTAGTTTTCTTTATTCTCCCTTGCTCCCAAAGGGGTGAGACCAGTGGAGTGTCCTATATGGTAGCTCACAGGCTTTTAAGACCCCAGACGCTACTCACGTTTGGTGAACTCTTTTGATGAGCATAAGTGTTACATTTTAAAGAAGATTCCAGTTATCTAGCTTATCTTCTGGAGTTTGTGTATTGTTAGTTATGGTTCAAATCCTGTTAAGGCATGTATTAGGGCCTCTAGCGTTGATCATATTTTTTCTTCTATGATCTTTATAGTTTTATACTTAAGTCTTTAATTCATTTTGAATTAGTTTTTGTGTATGGTGTGAGGTATAGGTCCTGTTTCATTTTTTTTTTTTTTCACAGATGGATATCCAGTTTTGCCAGCACCATTTGTTAAAAAAACTCTTTTCCCCATTTGATGGACTTTGGGCCCTTGTTGAATATCAGGTGATCTTAGGTGGATGTATTTTAATCCGGGTTCTCAATTCTGTTCCACTGGTTGATGTATCTGTCATTGTACCCATCCCAGGCTGTTTTGACTACCTTAGCTGTATGGTAGTATCTGAGGTCAAGTAGTCGGAGTCCTTTTACTTTATTCTTCTTCAATAGTGCTTTACTTATTCGGGGATCCTTCCCTTTCCATATAAAGTTAATGATTAGTTTTTCCACGTCTTTAAAGAATATTGTTGGTATTGGATTGGGATCACATTATGTTTGTAGTTCACGTTAGGTAGAATTGTCATTTTCACAATGTTGAGTCTACCTATCTATGAGCACAGTATGTATTTCCATTTATGTAGATCTCTTTTGGTTTCTTGCAGTAATGTTTTGTAGTTTTCTTCGTGTAGGTATTTTACATCCCTGGTTAGATTTATTCCTAAGTATTTTAATTTTTTAGGGGCTATTATAAACAGTATTGTTTTCCTAATTTCCTTTTCGTCATTCTCTTTATTGGTGTATAGGAATCCAACTTATTTTTGTATGTTTATCTAGTATCCTGCTTCTCTGCTGAATCTTTCTATTAGTTCCAAAAGCTTTCTCATGGAATGTTTTGGATTTTCTATGTATAGTATCATATCATTCGCAAATAAGGACAGTTTTACTTCTTAATTACCAATTTGGATGCCTTTTCTTTCTTTTGCTTTATTGTTTCTAGCTACGACTTCCAGCACAATGTTGAATAAGAGTGGTGATAAAGGGCAACCTTGTCTTGTTCCTGTTCTCAAGGGGAATGATTGCAGCTTCTCTCCATTAAGAATGATGTTGGCTGTTTTTTATATACAGATGCCCTTTATTATGTTGAGGAATTTCCCTTCTATACCTATTTTATTGAGAGTTTTTGTCAGAAATGGGTGTTGGACTTTGTCAAATGCCTTTTCTGTGTCAAGCGAGATGATCAAATGATTATTTTACTTTATTTATATGATGGATATGTTGATTGATTTTCTAATGTTGAACAATTTTTGCATACCTGGTATGAAACCTACTTGGTCATGGTGTATTATTTTTTTGACATGATGCTGAATTCTATTGGCTAGAATTTTGTTGAGAATTTTTGCATCTATATTCATGAGAGATATTGGTCTGTAATGTTCTTTTTTTGTGCTGTCTTTAACTAGTTTGGTATCAGGGTTATGCTGGCTTCATAGAGTGAATTCGGAAGTATCCCTTCCATTTCTATGTTCTGAAATAGTACTGGTAGTACTGGTATGAGTAGCACTGGTGTAATGAGTAGTACTGGCGTAAGCTCTTCTCTGAAGGTTTGATAAAAGTTCCAGTAAAGCCTTCTGGGCCAGGGCTTTTTTATTTATTTTTTTTTGCCAGGACTTCTTTTTAGTACCTTTTCAATCTCTTCTCTTGTTATGGGTCTGTTCAGATTTTCAACATCATTTTGTGCTAGTTTGGGTAGGTAGTGTGTTTCTAGAAATTTGTCCATTTCCTCTAGGCTTTCAAATTTGTTGGAGTACAGTTTTTCATAACACTCTGTTATGATCCTTTTTATTTCATTTGGATCTGTTGTAATGTCCACCGTTTCATTTCACAATTGGTTTATTTGCATCCTCTTCTGTTTTTCTTTTGTCAGTTTGGCCAGTGGTTTGGCGATTTTGTTGATCCTTTCAAAGAACCAACTTTTAGCTTTGTTGATTTTTTCTATTGCTTTTCTATTCTCTATTTCATTTGTTTCTGCTTTGATCTTTATCATTTCCTTTCTTCTGGTGTCTGTGAGCTTCTTTTCCTGTTCTCTTTCTATTTGTTCGAGTTGTATAGGTAATGTTTTGATTTTGTCCCTTTCTTCTTTTTTGATATGTACATCTATTGCTATTAATTGACCTCTGAGCACTGCCTTTGCTGTGTCCCAAAGGTTTTGGTATGATGTGTTTTCATTCTCTTTTGATTCTAGGAATTTTTTTATTCCATATTTGATTTCTTTTATTACCCAGTGGTTTTTAAGCATGGTGTTATTCAGTTTCCATGTATTTGATTTTTTTTCCTTGCTCTTCCTGTTGTTAATTTCTACTTTGATGATGTTGTGATCAGAGAAGATACTTTGTATTCTCTTAAGGTTTTGGATTTCTTTCAGGGTTGCTTTTTGGCCTAAAATGTGGCCTATTCTGGAGAACATTCTATGTGTGTTGGAAAAGAATGTGTATTTTGCAGCCGTTGGTTGGAGGCTGTATATATGTCTATGAGTTCAAGTTGGCTGATTGTGGCCTTTAGATATTCTGTGTCTTTGTTGTGTTTCTTTCTAGATGTTCTGTCCTTTATAGAGAGTGGTATGTTGAAGTCTCCTACTATTATTATGGAACTGTCAATTTCTCTTTTCTGTGCTGTTAGAGTTTGTCTTATGTATTTTGGAGCCCCATCATTGGGTGTGTAAATATTTATTATAGTTATGTCTTTATTTTGGATCATCCGTTTAATCATTATATAATGTCCTTCTTTGTCTTTTACGGTGGATTTTGTTTTAAAATCTATTTTATCTGAGATTAGTATTGCCACTCCTGGTCTTTTTCTGGTTTGCTTGATATACTTTTTTCCATCCTTTGATTTTTTAAAATAAATTTACATCTTTGTTTCTAAGTTGTGTCTCTTGTAGACAGGATATTGATGAATTCTGTTTTTTTAATCCATTCTGTCACTCTCTCCTTATGGGTGCATTTAGGCCATTTATCTTCAGTGTAATTATTGATAGCTGTGAGTTTATTGCTATCATTTTGTAGTGCTGATGTTTTCTTTGTTCCTCTTACTCTTCTGTGCTGAATTCCTTCTGTTTGCGGATTTTTTTTTTTTTCGCTTTTGTTTTTGCAGATTTTTTTTTAACTAAAACTTTGTTTTTCTTCTCTATTTTGCTGAGTAGGTTTTTAACTTTCTTTGTGGTTACCTTGAAATTTACCCTTATCTTCCTAGGTTTGAACCAGTCTTTTATTACTTGATATCGCCTTGCCTTCCCCCCATTAGAAAGTTCTATATCTACACTGCCTATTCCTTCTTTTATTGTTCTGACATTGTTATCATTTACGGATTAATCTCTCTGGTTCCCTGTTGTAAATCTTTTGGTTTTGGATAATCCTTGACAGTTTCTTTCCTACGTCAGTATCTGGCTAGTGCTATCTTGTGTCCTAGATTCAGGCTCTCATCTGAAGTTGTTCATCCTCAAGCTGAAGGACTCCCTTTAATAATTTTTGTAAGTTTGGTGTGGTTTTTACATATTCCCTTCTGTCTTTTCTTCTGTAACAATCATTTAATGAATTATTTTGCCAACAAACCTGGAGTGTTTTTTAAACAGAAGACCCTTGACAAGATGGATTGACATAGTGGCTGCAACAATGGGCTCAAGCATACCAATGATTGTGAGGATGGCACAGGATAGGGCAGTGTTTCATTCTGTTGTACATATGATCATTATGGGTTGGAACTGACATGACGGTACCTAACAACAACAACCTCCCCATGCATGTGCTGTTCTCTAAAACAAGCAGTCTAAATCTTTCATTTCTCTTACCTATGGTAGTTTTTTTTATGGTAGGATCCATAGTCTGTCTTATCTCAATTATTACATTATTTCATAAGTTTTAAAGAATGGCATGCAGAAATGAATCTTAAACTCCATGCGTGCTATAACCAGCACCCAAACATTAGATAAATTTTCAGCCTAAGTGTTATATACCAGTTAATGCTGATATTTTGAACAATGGCATTACACTATTGATATTTTAAGGATTTTGCTGACGTCGAAAACCTTTTCAGCCATCTTTATTTAATTCTTGTCATTTTCCAGGCCAAGTGCTACATTATGTAGTTATAGATTTGGGCTTTTGGAACCATGTATGAGATCTTATATTCTTATAAAATTTAATTTTTTAAACATCTCTTTCCCTAAAAAAAAAAAAAATTTTTTTTTTTTTGCCTGTCATTATTTTATATCCTTGTTTTGTTTCCTAGTCAACACTTACTGAGCATCTAAAATATATAAGGCTCTAAAACATATAAGACCCCTTGCTAGACAGTAAGGATGCAAAATCCGATAAGATATATTCCCTGTCTTCTATAAATTAGTAACATATAAGAGAAGACAGACAATAATATCAGTAATTACAGTATGGTATGGACACAACAAATTCTTCATCCCAATCAGTTCACTGGTTGCATGTGTGCTTTTAATTCATATGAAAAGAATTTGAGCCTTTTCTTGCACTAAAGTAAAGCTAAATAAGAACCATATGCACCTGTTTCAACTTACCTACAAATTCAACTTAAAAACACAGTTAGGAGCATATCTCATTCATAACCCAGGGACTGCCTGTATAGCAAAAGAAATCTTATGGACTACTTTCTAAATTCATTTTACAATTCATTGGTTTGAGTAAAGAAATAAATAATGAAAATTGGTTGACAAGAATAGATTTTTTAAAATTCTTTAAATACGGAATGTCAAATACTTGTAACTAAACTTGAAGACTGCTTCTTTTTCAAAGTCTTCATGAACTATGTCTCCTCAATAAACCAGTCTATATTGTAGGGACGAAAAATCAAGAAAACTGATCTACTTTTTAAAATTTTCATCTCTTTAAAAACTATTATGAAGTATTATTAATATGTAAGTTAGCAATATTCTAAATCTCTTTCATATACTTGTGTCAGACTTGAATTATTTTACCATTTGCACAGTTGGAAATGATTGATTAGATAGCATGCTCTCAAGAAATATATGGAAATAGACATGTTTATAAAACTAGGTTAGTCTACCTTATTGTAGCTACTGAATTAAGGCCACCATCTGGGTCCCTTCCGAGGTATAACAGTATATTCACAAATATACACTAGAAAATGAGTGCGTAAGAGTGGTAGGCATTGTTGAATATATATATATATATATATATATATATGTAATTGCTTTGATGCCTATGCCAAAATTGTGTGGTTGATTTTACATATTTGCAAATGTATTTTGAGGTACTCTTGTTAGAGCTAAGTAAATGGATGCCCTGAGGCCACCAGTTAACTTAGGCTAGATCACAAAAAAAAGGATGTTAACTATCTAGACCAAGCCTAGATAATACAATAATTGAAGTTTCATGTGTAGCTATCCCCTACAAATGCTAGTAATTAATTCTAATTGTTCTTGCCTAGTTTACAATTATTTATTAACTAGGAAGAAGTGACCCATATTACCTTGAAAATGGTTTTCTATGTATCATGAAATAAGTATGGGGTATTATTGTCTTGCCAGTAGCCGGAACATGTCCAGTTCCTTAAACCTTTCTTTACATACTTTATTTAGTCAAAGTTTTTATTTTATTTATGATATTAGAATTGGTTTTCTATTGTAATGACAAAGTATAATATGAATATAAAACTCTTAACGAGATTTAGAAAGTGGCAAATGAAGTGGGAATAATAATTTTGTTCAGGTAAATACAGAATATTTTTCTTTTTGAACAACCGCATTTAGCTAGATTATTTCCTAGAACTTCATGCCTGGGATTTATTCATTTTTGCAATTCTTTTCTTCTTCTTCAATTTACTTATCTACATTACCATGGAGAGGAGCGTTATTGAGGAGACTACTTACTATTAGCCTCTCATTATCTCAATTTACCAATTTTAGGTCATTTCTTCAAACTATTGAGCTATTCACATTTTCATAACTTTCTCTTTGCTGGAAATTAAATGCATGATTTTTCTAAGTGATACAGCAACAAAAGCCTGGGGACTATGTTTGAAATGGACTCTGATTATTCTAAATCTAGAAGGGGGTGAGTTTAGGCTGATTTTATTCCTAAGACTACACTTACAATAGTACAGTTCAGGAAGTCCCCCCCACAAAAACCCTCAGGTTCAATAATTTGCTAGAAGGACTCATGGAACTCAAAAAGGCCATTATAGGCATGGTTATTGTTCATTACAGTGAAAGGTACAAATTAAAATCAGCCAAGAGAAGAGGTGCATAGGGCCAGGTCCAGGAGTGACATGATGGTTCCAGTTATTCTCTCCCAATGGAATCCAGCAGATATCACTTTTTTATTCCAGCAGCAATGCATGACACCACACATGGAGTATTGCCAATAAGGGAAGCACATCTGTGCCTTGGCCTGCAGGGTTTTTATTGGGGATTGGTCATATAGGCATGGCTGACGATCTATGGGGCTGACCTTAGTCTCCAGCCCCATTCAGGGGTCAAGCTGTTGCCACATGGCCCAAAGTCCTTACCATAAATCACATTGTTAGCATAGATTATCTGGTGTGGCCCAAGGCTCCAGGTAAACCTCTTATCAGGCAGAACTTTTCAAGGGCTTAGAGCTTATCTCCCAGGTGGCAAGGTAATCTTTCCCCGCACACATAGATTTGGAATTCAGTGTGTAGAACATCTGAGAGAAAATGAATTCACTTTGTTTAATAACCAAAACTTAGAAATTATGATGGCATACTTAAAATTGGTAAAAGATATACCAGAGATTCTCTGAAAGGCATCTTTGTTATAGAAAGGATATTTAGATATTTCTAGTTTGGGTTTTTTTTTTTTTCTTTTGCAATGATAACACAATCCTGAATTCATAAATCTTTGATAAATTCAGAGTTTTTATGAATCCCCTAAGACAACATTTTAAGTAGCAGTATTACTAGGTTCAAAGGAATTAATACTGTAAGGTTTGATATATGTAGCCAAGATTGTCCTTAAAAGAAGGTCGTTCCAATTTACTTCCCCTCATCATTGTAGGAAAATACGTAAAAAGTTGCAGTTTCTATATATTTTACAAATATTAGGTTTAATTATTCTTTATATTCATTGACGATATGAAAGGAAAAGATGTTTTCCTATTATTATTTAATTTGTAATTATTATGGGGTTGAACACTCATTTTTTATTTCTTCAGAGAATTTCCTCATCATTTTACAATTTTGGTCATCTTTTTTTTCAATTGATTTTTAAAAATCTCTTCATCTTTCAAGAGTATCAATTGTATTTGCCATATATTAGACACATTTTTCACATTTGTACTTTGTCTCTTAACTATATGCTGTGTGCTATTTTCTAATGCACAAATGAGGCAGGTTGCTGCCACATGGCAGCTGGGTGGAGCTAAGCCACTATTTTCCCTCACAGATGGCCCCAGTGCGACTGTGCCTATCTGATTACATCAGCATCATTACAGGGGCTGTCCACCAATCCTGATGGACCATGCCCCTGGACACACCCTGAACATACCTTGAAGAAGAGCCCAGGCTTACCCTGTGTCCTTCCCCTATATAAACCCCTGTGCCTGCCTATTGTGGAGCCATGTTGGTGATGCAGGTCTCAGTATGCTCCTTTGCTTGGCCAGCCAAATAAAGTTTTCTTCTTTTGCTTTCATCCAACTTTCAACGGACTCATTTCTCTGTGTCATGCTGAGTGAGATGTGGAGAGCTGGCAACGGAAACTTTAAAAAAAAAAATATTTTTCAAACCTAATTGTTGTTCTACTATAGTTTCTGCCTGTAGAGGCAAAGAAGGAGGGGTAAAACTTCATACAGTTTATACAGGAGATGACATTTTTGTTGTTGTTGTTTTACTTGCTTTTCAAATTCTAAATTTCTTAAAAAAAATAAAAATAAAAAAAATAACAGAACCCGGCAGGAGGAATACAAGATCAGACTTCAGATGCTCCAAAGACATGTGGTGAATGGATGAATAGATGGATGGATGGATGGGTAAATACTGGGCATTGACCTTGGAGCTGCAGACAACAACCTGACCTTCAGCCGTAGATATAACAACGGAATTCTATCAATACTTTGGTAGAATTTGAGACAGGACAAGGGGAATCTATGCACACTGTTCATTGGTAATCACCAGATATGGATACCTCTGTCTTCATTCAAAGATATGTGAACAATAGGACATTTTCTGTAGCACAAGTGTCTTAGTTCCCTAAGATTGCCAAACAAAATACCACAAAGTGGGTGACTTTGTTAAGGGATGCTAGAGGCTGAGGACACCTAATTAATTAGTATTCCACTAATTATTAGGCCACTCCCAGTCACTCCCCCCGGCCCCACCACCACCATATCACTCACTTCCTCTAAGCTGTTTTTCAGAACCTCCAGAGAGTCCTGGAGGAGTCCAGATCTAACTGGCTCAGAGTAGCCAGACATGCAAATAACAGACTACAATGACCAACAAACAACTCTGGGCCACCATGCATGCTCAATAATGCAAGTGAACTTATGTGAAGGAAACAAAAGACCCATGCCAAGCAGCCAAAAATCACTGGATATATGTCATCAGCAGTAGTCAAGCCCATCTCGAAAGCAAAGGATCTGTCGGCCACTTCCATGCCAAGTCTGAGCCCTGCCTCTTAATGAATAATCAGTAGAAACTATGAATAGTTAAAACTTTCTGATCCTGTCCACCAGCTTCCTCCACCCTTAAATGAGTATGTATAAGTATAAATTGTAAATTGCTTGTGCAGATCAGGGAACTCTATCTGAGGTCAACACCTCTGAGTTCCCACTTACTAGCCTGCCAAATAAACTCTTTCTTCCTCTCAAAGACAGCATCTGAGAGTTTGGCTTCTTGCACACTGGGCACAGACCCATTGGTCTGGTTTCAACTTTAGAGAACACAAATTTATTTACTCAGAGTTCTGGAGGCTAGAAGTCCAAATCCTGGGGACTTACAGGCCTATGCTTCTCTCTATCTGCTCTAGAGGAAGATACTTCCTTTTCTTCTTCAGCTTCTGGTAGCCCCAGTGTTTCTTGAAGTTCCTTGGCTGTTTATAGAATCATCTGCTTCCATTATCACATGGCATCTCTCTTTCCCCTATGAATCTTTGCTTCTGTGTCTGTTCCACTCAGAAGGGATTAGGATTAGAACTCACCATGCTCTGGTAGGACTTTATTCATTTAACTGATAATGAAAGAAAAATCCTATCTTCAAACAATATCACATTCACAGGTACAAGGATTAGAACTCAAACATATCCTTTTTGGGGACACATTACAACATGTGATTGAGAATTTCTTCTGATTCACTGGTATCATACCTATAAGACTATAAACATGCTTTAGATATTCCATCTCCAAAATGCCCTTGAATGACCCCTCTTCCACTTCCTTTACATAGCCAAGTTTCTCAAAGGAGATAATATTTGCAACTATTCCATTTCCTATCCACTCATTGATGACTATGAAATCAGAATTCTGCTCCTATCACTGTTTTGTCAGGGTCAACAATAACCTCTTGGCAAGATCACAATTGCCAAATCAAGTAGAAGCATTTCTGTTCTCAATATATCCAAGCTTTTATACACATTTACATTATTGATGAAAGTAGTCTTCTTGAGTCATATACTTATCTTAGCCTTGACTCCATACTTTCTTAGGTTTCCTCCTACTTTCAGGATACTGTTTCTTACCTTTTTTGAAATTTTCTTCTCTAGTACTCTAACTTCTAATGGTGGAGTTGCTCAATGACCTGAGCCACCTTCAATTTATCTCTAAACTGTTTCCATTAGATCGTTTCATCATTTCACATTGTTTTAAATAACTTCTATCTTCTGGCTCTGATATTTATATCTCTAGCACAATATATGCTGTATTCCTTTCTTATGTATACAACATAAGTATACCTGACTCTCCTGCTTGAACGTGTCCTAGGATTCTCAAGCTGAAAATTCACAAAACTTAATTCTTGAGTTGCTTCCTAAACCCTATAGCAGAGGCTGCCAGCTCTCTGCCCATATCCCCTTAGCCCTTGTCATTTTACTGCTTGCCACCCTGACTTCCAAATTTCAGCACCTATGATCTCGGGCTGCTGAAGTCTGCTTTACTTATATGCTGTAGAATTAATGATTTGAGTGCAGCCCTCAGTAAACACTAATGGGAAGTGGTGTATAAATACCCCTGGTTCTTAGAGCCTTGATTTGGATAACTCTTAAGCATCTATGCTCTTTCCCAGATTTTCTCAGTGGTATTTGGACCAATTTGGCCATGGTGTTGACCCACTCACTAATGCACCCTGCACTGGCTTCCTTGTCTTTCTTTCTTATTTCTCTAATCAATAAGTATTTGGAATATTTCCTAAGATTATCTCCTAAGTAAACTACTTTTACTCAAATCCTTGTCTCATTATCTTCTTATGGGGAATCCAAGCTAAATATGCTCCCAAGCTTTCCCCATCTGAGTAAATGATACACCCTGTATCCACTGCTCAATCTAGAAATATAGAACTCAAACTTAATTTCTTCCATTCTCATTCTCTGTAAGTTCTATGCGATCCACTTCCAAATGAATATATATTGAATCCATCCCCTTCTCTTTATTACAAATGCCAATATTTTAGTCCACATCACTATCTTCTATCATCTCAATTACTGGAAGAGCTTCCTAAGGCTTTGTCCCACTTTTATTCATACCCATCTCCAGACCATTCTCCACACAGAAACCAGAATGATCTTTTTTAGATGTTAAAAGCATTATCATACTTCATAGCTTAAAATATTCAGTAGTTTCTCATTGTACATGAGGTAAAATCTAAACTCCTCTGACCTTTAAGACCTTATATAATCTACCCGTGCTTATGACCTCCAAACATATATTTTTAATTTTGATGGATGTAGCCAAATTTCTTTCCCCCAAAGTCGTGACAAATTACATTTTCATAGAAATGTACTATTATTTTTTCTTTCTTACCAGTTATAGGTAGTATTTTGATTTAACTTTTGGTAATCTGATGGATTTAGTGGGATCTATTTTCTCTCATTGGTACTATACTTTGTATTCTTACGGGTACTAATGAATTTGAATATCTTTGTGTTTGTTGACTAGTTGGATGCGCTCCCTGTGAATTGCTTATTTAGATTTTTTTTGCCTAATTTGTTTTGGTCCTTTACTGATCAACTTGTGGTTAATAATGGTCTTTAATCAGTCATAAGCACTGGGAAAAATTTCAATAATTCTTTCATTATCTATTTCATTATATTTATGTGTGCATATGTGTATATATATGTATAATTTTTATATAATCAAATAGATCATTTTCTTTTACATTCAGGATTTTCTATTTTGATTAAGAAGATCTCCCCAACTACTAGGATATAGATTTATATCCTTTAAAACATTTTTGGTTTATTTTCACATTAAACCTTCAATCCAGTAGGAATATATTTACTTATTTATTTGGTGTCAGAGGGTTCCAATTCTATTTAATAGTTGACATTTATTCATTAATTTTTTTACATTGATTTGAACTACTATTTTGTTATATATTAAATTTTCATATCAATTGTGATATTTCAGATTTTTCTATTGTGTTCCACTGATCTTTCTGTTTGATATTTATTATTAATTTACGTGCATTGCAACACACCTTTTTTTTAAAAAAAAAATATATTATAAGGCAAGTGCTCTTTGTTTCTATTTTTATTTTTGTTTTCCCTCTTTTTCTATATCTGGGTATTTACTCCATATTATCTTTAACATCTATGAATTTAATTCTATTCCCCCCTTAAAAAAAAAACTATTGGAATTATTATTGTAATTTAAATAAATTCATATATCAGTTTTAGAGAATTGTTGTTGTTGTTGTTATGTGCTGTAGAGTCAGTTCTGACTCATAGTGACCCTATAGGACAGAGTAGAACTGCCCCATAGGGTTTCCAAGTAGCAGCTGGTGGATTCAAACTGCCGACCTTTTTGTTAGCAGCCCACTGTTCACCAGGGCTCCTTTAGAGGATAAAAAATTTAGAAGATTATAGATTTTAAATTTTTAAATTAGGATTCTTGGTTATATTAGTGCTTATGATAAATATAATATTTTTATGAGGTCTTCATAGTTAAAATATTAAATGCCTAAATTAGAAAATTGATTTCTTATTTTAGCAACCTAAGGAACAATTTTGTAAACAGTGCAATCATATGGAAAAAAATTGTGAATGGGGAAGAAAAGAGGCAGTAAGAAACACTGCTTTCCCTTTTCAAAGAATCATCAAATAATTGTTGCTGTATATTTGATTTTTAATATCACGTTTCTAAGACAAAAAGAACTCTATATTAAGTAGAAATTTATGGATAAGTTAACTGATCTTTAAGTAAATAATGATCAGATTTGGATATCTGCAATTGAATTTTTTTTTTAATCAAAACAAGAGCAACTATCAAGTGTTTTGAGGCTTTTCCTGTAATTTGATGCAGTGCTTACTTTTGCCTTGTCATAGTTTTTTTTTTCTTTGGATTATTCCCATAATGCAAGGGTTGTGAAGTGATACTCTCTACCATTTTGAACAGATTAATATGGTTTATTTCTCTCAGGGAACTCACTTGCTTGCTTCTGTTTTCTCTTTTCAGTGGAGATTTTAACACATAAAGCAATAAAGCACTGCATTAGTTGGTTTATCATAGTTTCTAAGATTGCCTCTACCACTACCAGTTTAGGTAGCATGTTTTGATCCTATTTTGAAGCTTAGAGCAACACTCAATACCCTACTGGTTTTGATTATAAATAAATAAGAAAGTAAAATTAAAGTTAGAACTCTTCTAAGTTTGTTTATTTAGGTGGTTGTATTTGCATTTGTTACAACTCCAGTAACAAATTTAAAATTAGTTTTTCATTTTCTATATTTAGCCCTTTTTCTACCTCATTCCCTTGACAGCTCCCTTTCTAGCTTCCCTTTCCCTTTTCCCTTTCAAGGTTTTACCCCACATCTCTGTCCTGAGTCTAATTTTCATCTCATTCCAATACTCTTCGTGGACAGTCCTATCTACCTGTTGTATCTGGTTTGCTAAGTCTCCAAACAACATCTAGAGTTCTAACCTCTTTAATGAAATTGAGACTTAAATATCTGTCTCTCTACTGTATAAACTTCCTCTGCATGGACCAATCACTTAAGTCAACACTGTCATAATGCGAATAAAATCATCATATTCTTTGCAAATACATTCCTTTTCTTAAGTTCTAGATCCCCACTGATGACACCACCATCCTCCTGGTTGTTCAAGCCAGAAACCTGGGCATTATCCACAGCTATTTATCCTTCTTCTACCTCAATATCCAAAAAATTAGGAGTCTTATCCAATCTACTTTCTATCTTTCATTCTCAAATATACACAACTTATTCCACCCTCGCAGTGAATACTCTGATATAAATCAACATCATCTCTTACTCGGATCGTTGCAATGGCATCAAAATTGATCCTAATCCAACTTCCTTCTAAGCTAACGCCTACACTCTGATTATGTCATTCCCCTATGGAAAATCTGTGTATGATTTCACATTGCACTTGTTGTTGTTGTTATGTGCTGTGGAGTCAATTCTGACTCATAGTGACCCTATGCACAACAGAACGAAATACCGTGTGGTCCTGCACCATCTTCACAATCGTTATGCTTGAGCCCATTGTTGCAGCCACTGTGTCAATCCATCTCACTGAGGGTCTTCCTCTTTTTTGCAGACCCTCTACATTGCACTCAGAATCAGGTAACCTCCTTGGCAAGGTTCAAAATACCTTTCATGATGCAACTTCCCCTTGCTGTAACTAGTCATGTAAATCATGACAAGCCACACTGCACCACTTTTAAATTTCCAAACATACCATGTCTTTTTCTCAACTTCCAGCCTGCTCACATGCTTCTCTATTCTTATAATAGTCTCCCCTAGCCCCAGTTTTTGTGGCCAAATGCAGTACATTCTTCAAGTTTCAGTTATGGTGTTACTCTGTCCAGAAAACCTTCTATAAACGTCCCTTCCTGATTCAGCCTGCCTGGATCCAATCCAAAGTCTGCCATTCAGTGACCATGTCACTTGAGCAAAATAAACTTTCTGCCCTTGGATTTCTCATAGATAACATGTGGGAATGTTTCTCATAAGGTTGTCTTTATAAATTAAATGAGATACCGCATCAAATATGAAAAGCAGTTAGTAAATGTGTGCTTTATTATTTCAATGGCTGCAATTACTTGTTCTTTTTTCTATTTAGCAGAAATTCTATTTATGTTATTTACAACTATACCCCTTCCATACAAGAACAGGAGCTCTAACATTTTGTAGTATGAGATGGAAGAACAAATGTGATACAACAGAAGCAATCTGATGAATTTTAGAACTTAGAGATGCAATAACAAGAAGGTTAGTACTCCAAAAACTTGAGAAAATATGACCAGTCAGGAATGTGAGACTAGAAACCACAAGTAAATATGAAAAAGAAAAGGCAAATTTGAAAAATAGCTAAGTAGAACTGGAAATGAAAAATACAGTTTTTAAAATGGGTGAAGAGCAAACTAGTCTCAGATTCAAAGGAGCTGATAAGTGGAATATAAGCCTGGGACAACCACTCAAAAGTCAAAGCAGAGTGGAATAGGAGTACAAACTATAGAAACAAGGGATATAGATGATAGAAACAAAATGTTCAACTTAAGAAGGATAATTAGAGTATTAAAGAGGTAAGGAGTGAAAATTTTTTCAGAACAAATAAAGAAGCAAACAGAATCTGAAGCATGATTTATAAGAAGAAAGCCCTAGACACATTATAGTTAAAATGCAGAACACACACAAACTAAGATAAAATCTCTGTTAAGGAACACAATTATATATGGAGAGAACCCTTATCAAAAGCAAAAGCAAGGTAGAAAAATAAATAATATCATAAAGTGCTAAGGGAAACCAACATTCAACCTAGAATTTCCCATACCAAGATAATATATTATTCAAAACTGAGGTTGAAATAAACACAATTTCAAACAATGACAGAGTGAATAATTTTCACATATTCTTACCGAAATACTAACTGCAAGATATTCTTTACTACAAAGTAAATTGATCCCAGAAATAAAGTAATAGGATTCATGAAGTAGCAAAGATAAGTAAAGAAATTAATAGACATGTGGGTAGATCTAAAAAAAAGCCTTTAAAAAAATAACAAATTTGAAAGATATTTAAAACAAGACAATTAAAATACTGGGCAGAGTAACATGCAAGATAGAAAAGCGGTGATCAGAATTGAAGAGTTTTTAACATCACGTGTGTTTTTGGATGTCTGTAGAGATGTTATTTTAAACTGTCTGAGTTGGAATTGACTCGATGGCACTGGGTTTGGTTTTTGGTTTTTAAGTCAACTACGCAGGTTAAAAATTTAACACCAATCAATGAAAGATTAGAAATAGAAAATATAACTTTCAAAATAGGAAGGTGAAAAAGTGAATAAGAAAAGACTGAGTACGAGCTATTTTTAAAGTACAGTATATTACTTGTGCCATTTATCATTCACAAGATACTCTAAAACTCGTATTAGCCTTGAAATTGACTCACTTCTCCACAAATAATATTGACAGAATTAACAAACATTAAGGCAACCAAACGTATTGGGCAGTCCCTGCCTTTATCTTAGATAATTGTGTACGTGCTCACATGTGGTATGTACACACGTGTACATCTGTCTTTGCCGGTCCAATGGCTATAGACTAGAGCTTAAAAAGTTAACGTGGCTTGAAATTTAAAAATTTGGGAAGCAAACCATGGAAAATGGCCACTATCTGCAGCACTATGTTGTATATAGAGGTTTTTATTAAAAAACCTTGGATATACTTGCCCTTAAGTATCTTAGAGAACATGTTTGGTTTTCTGTGATTTGTGTAACTCTGGACCTCTGTGGAATATATTGATTTAGATGACATAGACATAGTACTGTTAAAATGAGACCTTGTTTTTCTATTTCCCTAGGTCTTACCTGCCAAAATGTATAGATGTTTCTTTTGTCTTGTTTTCTTTTTGAAATGGTTCAGCCCATGCTTAGTTATGAATGGCCCCAGGATCCTAACCTCTGAAATGCTGGTGGTGACTAATTTGGTCCCAGGGAAGCTGGACAGGCCTCTCTTCTACAGTGGATTTTATTTGTTCTTGGACATATTTTTGCCAGAGGCAAGTAAAGAGTTGACGTGAGGTGCTGCTCTATTGTTCAGTTCTCGAGGATATAAAAATAAATTATTTTGTACATTTTGTGAATTATTTGACTATAAATTAGTGAACACACTCATTTAACTTCCTTTGAAATTCATCAACTTGTTTTATCATTATAAAAGGAGCTTTTATAGTCTATAAAACAGTAATCCATTGATAACAAAAGAATGTTACAGTCCAGTTATCATATAGATTAAAGCCTTTACTAAGTTCGTACACCATTCCTGAAAATAAAATTAAGATGTTATTGCTATTTTAAAACCCCAATACTGTAAACATTAAAAAATAAAGAAACTCCAAAATGTTGGCATGAGGAGCTCCACGGACCCTCTCGCCTATGAAACAACCATAAATGGTAAAAGTTATCAAACATTTAATGTTTCTGGAAATTATCCTAAGGAAAAACGGCAATCAAAGACATATTTATTCAAGAAAAATTATTAAACCTTGGTAAGAACAGTAAGATTCTGTGGTGTTTGAGCCACAATCCACTCTCAGTGGTCATAGCTAAGAAGATGGGGCTCACTCTGCCCCTGGAAGGGGAAGGGCACCAGAATTCCTCATCCCTGGATGGTGCAAACAGTTAACATGCTTGGTTACTGACCGACTGAAAGATTGGTGGCTTAAGTCTACCCAGAGGTGTCTTGGAAGAAAGCTGTTGGAAACTGTATGGAGCATAATTTTACTCTGACATACAGGGCATCATCATGAGCCAGAATCAACTTACCAGCAACTGTTATTTTTTTAACCTCTTTCAAAGTTTCATGTTGCAGCAGCTCTATCCCAAGCAAGGGCAGCTGAGAGATGTAGTAAGTGGATCTCTTCTTCTCCCCAAATTGCAGTTATAGAATAGGAATTTTAACCCAGGTGTGGTAGGCCAAGAATACTGGGGCCCTAATCACCTTCACCCCAGCTCTTTTGTCGAGCAGATCTTCCAGGTTGGGAGGAGCCACGCTAAAGACCAGAGTCTACCACCACCACCCCTCCCACCAACATCCTCCTCATCATCTCACTCTGAGAGAAACAGGCTATTGTCTGTGCTTCTAGTGGTGGCGCTGAGTCTTTACCCAGGGACAGAGGCAGGCCATAGGAACAGAGATCTGTGAAGTTCTACCTGAGGAAACTGACTTTATTTGGAACAGAGTGTAGGGAGTTTAACCCTAAGACTGCTCTCAAAAATAATGAAATCTGTGTGATAAGCAATTAAGAGGAGGTTGGTAGCTCCATAAGGGCTCTTTTTAGCTCTTTCCCTGATTCTCTCTGGTAAACTTGTGGCTTGTCTACAGTTTAGCTAAACAGCTGGGTGTGATACCTACAGAGACAGATAGTTTAACAGAGAGAACCAGGAAAGAGATGAAGAGACTTGCTGAAGTATCTCTTACAAATACGTTCAAAGAGCTAAAGAAAACTATGCTGAAGGAAGAAAAGGACAGTATGATGAAAATGTTTCATAAAATCTAGAATATGACTAAAGAGATAGAAATTAAAAAAAAAAAAAAGAACCAAATGGAAATTCTGGAGTAGAAAAGTACAAAAAAAATCTCTCTCTTTCCTTCTCTTTCTCTCTCTATCCTATATGGCACAGTAGGCATTGAAGTACCATTCTATTTACCTTTGAATGCCCCACTCTCCCATAACTAGCAGTAGTTGTTTGAAAATCTCTGCATTTATTGCTTCATTTTTCAATTATTTAGTCACCAGTGCAAAGCTTACAGTTTGGAGCATTAACTTGAGTATTATGTATTTTATTTTAATAGTGCATATCTGCATATTTATAGTCCTTTAAAATATAACCTTCATTTTTCTTTAACTGGAAAGAGCAAAAGTCAAATAAATCAGGTGGGTAAGCAACGAATATTGAACATGGCTTACTTTAAATATAGAGTCGGTGTAATCCTTCTATGAAACAACTTTTTTTCAATATATTAAGCACAATATTCTGCTATCTCCTAAATTTCCAGTGAAAGAATTATTTCTACTCCCCTCATAAAAAGTCTGAGGTTAAAAAGCAGTGTTTTGCGAAGTCACCTAATCAGTGTTAATGCTAGGGATCAAAATTTTCTTGCCATACACATTTTTTGAGTGTTTTGCTTAAGGAAGAATGTATTTTTATGTTAAAAAACAAAAACAAAAACCCATTGTCGTCAAGTCGATTTCAACTTATAGTGACCCTATAGGACAGAGTAGAGCTGCCCCATAGTGTTTCCAAGGAGCAGATAGTGGATTCAAACTGCCAGGCTTTTGGTTAGTAGACAAGCTCTTAACCACTATGCCATCAAGACTCCTTTTATACTTTAGGAACCAAATTAGTCAGTTTATATCTGTCTTTGATTAAATATTTCTAGATAAAAACTAATCTTATTAATAAATATGGTTCTAAATTTCTAGAATTTTCTACTTAATGTAACTATGTTATGCTTGGGGCCCCAGGCAGGAGGGAAAAAAAGAAATCTCCTCATTTAATCTTGCAGGTTTTGTTTTCTCATTTCTGAAATGGGGGTAAGAATACCTACTCTGCCAGTGCTCAGGGTGGCTGCGAGGAGCAAATGTGATAATGGCTGTGAATGTGACCCTGGTAAACCAGAAACCAAACCGAACCCAGTGCCATCGAGTCCATTCCAACTTATAGCGACCCTATGGGACAGAGTAGAACTGCCCCAGAGAGTTTCCAAGGAGCACCTGGCAGATTCAAACTGCCAACCCTTTGGTTAGCAGCCATAGCACTTAACCACTATGCCACGAGGGTTTCCTTGGTAGCATTTCCATAGTCTGTGCAATAGCATCTTATTTTTGTTATTTCATTTAGGTAGTAATGTTTGTCAAATTAGCTTAAAACAAAGAAAAAAATCAAACATTAAACTTTCACATGTATATTTCATATCCCAAATTTTAATGGGGAGTAAATAATGTTTTCTTCTTCCATGAAAAACCGATCAGGCATGAATAAATATGCAGTGATGCGAGTAATTATACTCACAGAATTCTGCAAATGAAAAGCAGAACAAACAGGTCCTTATGTCTTGAGTTCTGTGAGATCTTATATAGAAAGTGGAGATAGTGAATGTTTATCCTGGTTACATTAACATAGCCTTCTTATTGGTGATGATTATGATGGTTATGACAATGATTATTTGTGTAACATACTGTTTCTGACTTTTATGGTCCAGGTACCTGACCACTGGCAGTGTCTCCAATATTGTCATGTATTCTTAAACTGCATTGTTACACTCTTTCCAATAGTGTAGAAACTGATACAGCACTGTGACTATCATACAGCTGAAAAACTGCCATTTCCTGTGTATTAAAAAGAAACTCATGTATGATACTGACTGCCAACAGAAATTTTTTTTTACCCATTGTTGGTGAACAGTTTCCACGTGTTCTGAAAGACTGTACCAAAGACAATCAGGAGGAACTACCATACACCAAGACCCTCCTGAACTCTGAGGAAGCTAGGATACATCTGTGGTATTAAAGGTACATGTGTGGCACTAAGATCCCCAGTTAATCCTCTCTGGAAGTCTAAAAGGGAGAAAATCTAAAAACTCAGGTTCTTCCTCTTGAGTATGCCATTAAACAAAGTTGAAATGACTCTTCTTCACAACCTGAGGGATATGAACACCCACTAATTTGTCATTAACTTGAAGTTGGTACATCAGTTAGGTAATGAAGAATCAGTATCTTTACACTCCAAACTTTTTTTTTTAGAGCCGTTTTAGGTTTACAGAAAAAATTGTACAGAAATTACAGGTAGTTCCCATATACTATCTCCCCCCTCTACACACACACATTGTTTTTTCTAGTACTAACATCTTGCGTTTGGGTGGTATATTTGTTAAAATTGATGAGCCAGTATTGATGTATTATTAGTAACTAAAGTCCATAGTTTACATTAAGGTTCACTCTTTGTGTAGGACAGCCTTGTGCACTAGTTTTGACAAATGCATACGTTGTGTGTCCACCATTGCCGTGTCATGCAGAATAGTTTCACTGCTTTAAAAATGCCATTCTCCTCTCCTCCTGAAACCCTGACAACCACTAACCTTTTTACTGTCTCTATACTTGTGCCTTGTCCAAAATGTCATATAGTTGGAATCATACAGTATGTAGCTTTTTCAAATTGGTTTCTTTCACTTAGCAAAACACATTTGAAGTTTCTTTATGTCTATTTGTGGTATCTTCATAGACTTTGCATTGCTGAATTATATTCCATTGTATGGATGTACCACAGTTTGTTTCTCCCTTCACCTCTTGAAGGGGATCTTGGCTGCTTCCAATCTCAGGGTGTAATGAATAAAGCTGCTATAAGCATTTATGCACAGGTTTTTATGTGGATCTATGTTTTCATCTCCCTTGGGTAAATAATAATTTTCTAGTACCATCTATTGATCAATCTTGTAGATCACTCATTCCAAGAAGCTACAAAAAAAGTGAAGATAGGTTTATAATCCTAAATTTAAGGAAATCGATGAGCTACCAATCATTGCAGAAATTTCTAGCTGTTACTCTTCTTCTCAGGTTTACTTAGAAATTCATCACCTGAATCCTGAATATTCTCTACAGATTAAGTATTTGTTCTAATATTTTTATATAAAATCTTTCATATAGAATAATTCAAATAGATGGCTATGCTGAATTTTAGAAGTAAAGAGGAATCATGAGCAGGGTTAACTCTGAGGATCTAGCACAATCCCTTTTCCTTGAGAAGAGTCTTCTCTGAGAGAGTGTGCTGGTCTGTGCTCAGGACTTCTGGTCAGTGGTAGGGCTAAGCATCAGGGAAAACAAAGTTTCTATTCAGAGAATACATTCCCTGATGAGATAGAATTGGCAGGAAGGATGTAAAGAGAAGTTCTCAGTCTCCTGAAAGGAATACAGGGATGATTTTTCTGAGGACATATGAAGATTAAGGATACCCAGTGCTACAGCCCTGGATTTACATATCCCAAAGACATAGATTGGTCCTCTCATGGACAGGGAGTGACAGTATAGGCAGTGCCATGAAAAAAATAATGGCTCTGTGAGTGAGGAAATGTCTGTTAGGCCCAGGCATATTGGGTTCTGTTGGTTTTCTATAGGAGAGGGGCAGATTTCAGTGGCTGGCCTGTCTGATTAGCTGATTTAGCAGGAATGGACTTGGAGGGTACTATGTCTCTGATCTCAGTAGTAATCTGTTTCCAGAGAAATCTCCACCAGGGTATCTATCAAATAACATAATATCAATTGCCTACTATAAGGCAAGTTCCCTTGCCTATGAAAGAAGAAAAGCTTCTCAAATGATTTGTCTAGCCAAGCCAGGATTGGTATTAGAACCAACACATCACAAACGTAGAACCCCAGTACTCAAAGGGCCAGAAGAACTTCATTCTACTGTGCAACATTTTATTTGCAGCTTATCACAAAAGGTTTAATGGAAAGAATACAATGAGGCTCAAATGTAAAGTATAATTTTTTTTAAATAATTGCAGTCTACAGTTTTAAGAAGTTACGATTTTTGACATTTTGAATGCTGCTCATTCAAGTGCAAAGAGCTCCATTGTCTAAAGGTTTCATGTGAGCAATCTTGTGACAGCTTGTGCTTGTCTGATTACTGATATCTTGATTTAATCAGCCTCCACAGAAATTTTAAAGTGCAATTTCAATAATTACATAAGACTTTGTGTGGCGATTATTTATTAAAATGTTCCAATCTATTCTAAACGTTAGTTGGTAGCTTTGATGAAAAACACCCAACGATAACATTCTAAAAGATATATAACCACAATGACAGTAGCAACAGTGTTTGTAATACAGACTTGGATAAAAATGGCCCTAGACAGATGAATCGCAGCCTATATTAAATAAAACGTCCCAGTATCATCTTTTGCTAAACCTATTTGAACTTCTTTTTTGATGTACTCAGTAATAGTTATGATTCTAATTTAATAATTTTATAAGAACTGTAAAATTTTCCTTTAAAACATGTGCTGAATGTTTGAAAACAATACTGACTGTCATCAAAGGAAATTGTGTTAGATGAGAAAGCAGAGGAATTGGCTCAGATGAGAGAGACTGTCACATTTCAAAAGGTGCTATAGAAAAATTGATAGCTGACATTTCAAAGCTGGAACACAATTGCATTATCATGGGCAACTCAGGGTCTATGCCTAGGAATCAGATGAAGGGAAGTTCAGCGAAAATTTGAGTTCTCCAGTTCCTGTGGAAAGTCTGTATGGGTTTCATTATTCAATAGTAGTTGGATTGTGGGTAACAATCCCTTGCTGCTGTATAACTGTCAAAATGCTGAAAGGAACTGAACAAATGCTGAATTATCAGAATTGCGAAAGAATACTCATTTCAGGAAAGTAATATAAAATACAAGAAATTAGCTCTGTCTCTGTGCTAGGTCAGTTTTGAAGACTGCCGTACCCTTAATGTGCAGTTGACAATGATCCAGAGTACAAAAAAAAAAAAAATTATTTATTTATTTTTTTGTAAGTAATCAATCAACAAATATTTATGAAACAAATATAGTAGTGAAGGCATTGTATCAAGTACTACAGGAAATACAAACATGTATAAACCCAAATCCTTGCAAATAATTTACCAACTTATTGCAAGATAACTTATAAATAAATACATAACCTCTGTCTAGTTACCTAGTGCTGCTATAACAGAAAGACCACAAATGGATGGCTTTAATGGATGAATAATTTGCTTCTAGAACAGGACATGATAATCTATTACTATGTGTTAGGAGCAATGCAGTACTATATACGCTATGTCTCATTGCAAATCATTTAGGCGTTTTATTTGATCCTTAATCATAAATGTCATTTTAAGTCTATTGCATTATATAGAAGGCAAGTCGTCTTTTTTCATACTAAATTTTAACTAAATTACTAATCTTTCCACATGTATTTACTACATGTATTCCCTGATGATATCTCAACTTATGATCTGGTTAATATCATACTACTATCTCCATTATAATTGTTTTTTTTTCCTCCTGATTCTTTCCATTTTTCAATTTCTACTTCCCCATTGCAGCTCTTTCTGTAGCAGTTTGGAGGCATATGAAAAACTTTGAAAAGCAATTTTGGTTTTGTTTTTACTTTTGCATTTCTTCCACCGTGGACATTACTATTTGTTCTAATAATATCTTCCAGGTAAATTTCTATTTGTTTTGAAATGTTTCCCTTTCATGTTAAACACTTCTTTCTATCAGAAAAATCATAACTTGTCACTCTCTGCTTTGTTCAGTTCTTCTGTTTATGTATTACTGTTGCCTTGTAGTAAAATCGTAGCCAAATGGGGTTCTTTGGTATACTTTGTATTCACAACGGATACAGGAAGACATACAGTCATGAAGTGGCTGAGGCCACGGTACCAGGCTTTCATTGTACTGCACTCATCCAGCACCCTACTGAAAATAAGACAAGCAGCTTCACCGCGGAAACCTTGTGCTATGCAGCTCTCCACAGCCTCCTAAAGACACCACTCTCAACCCACTGAGGAGTTTCTACTTCTGTCTGCTTTCCTACTCCCATTACTTCTCTTTCAAAATGTTTTTTGGCAGTTTACATCCTAGAAATATGACAAGCCATGAATTTGGAGTTTGCAGGTAGCCAGGACAATCAGAAAAATGAATGCATAGAATAATAAAGATACTATCATTAAAATAAAGCATCTTGCTAACAGCATATGTGAAGAACCAGAAGGACTCACATAAACAGCTTTGTGATGGAAAGATAGCCATCCACTTACAGTGTCCATTAAAATGATGAAACATTTCTTATGGTCTCTTTCTCTCTAACAATCAAATCCTGCATCTAAAAATGTTCTGTGCCTTATGTTGTAGTAGAACAAACTTGTAATATATATATATATAAAATCATATATATATATATGAATAGGATACCTATGCATCAAATAAAACATTAATTTTTTTCCCTAAGGTTAACAAATAAAAATAAAACTACCTGAACCTCCTTTTATCTAAGTTCAAGAAACACATTCATTCAAAAGTTTGGTATTCAGTAGTCCAGGAATCTGTTTCATTATTCCCTTGTGAAGACCTGAGGATGTAAAATACATCCTTTCTTGATTCTAAAATGCATTTTCTTCTTCTGGACTGTATTTTATTGTGTCACATTTGAAGAGTATATTCAGTATGTGAAGGCTGATGCTAAACCCATATCAAAGTAAAGATAATGAAAGTGATATTGGTTTCTAAAAGTACATAAGCAATTGCAGACAGCTTAGGTGAAGTAATTCTCAATTCTAACCTGGCATTTTAATTTTGTCTCTTTTCCCTTTCCAACTCATACAGTCACACTACGTTTTGGAATTCTTGGAGTTCTTTTTCGTAGAGAATGACTAAAAACTGGTATCCTTAGAGAGCATAATAAAGTGATTTCAAATCACAGATTTGTGGTATGTTCTCAATATGTCCCTCCTCTAACTGAATGCCTGAAAAAAGCAATTGCAAGGCTGAAAATCTAATTCATTAAAATGACAATAACGGAATTAGAGGATGAATGCTCAGATGCAAATCTCTTCTCTAAATGAAGAAAAATTATTCATGCTGGAGAATCATCAAACAATTTTGGGCTTCTCTAATAACATGCTAGATCATTTGTTATATTTAATGTAGTTGCAAATATTTACCACTTACTAATTCCTGCAAAAGTTAATACAACCAACAGGTAAAAGACAAGTTAGAGAATATGAATGTCACATTAAAAATGATATTAAAGTTTACATTAGAGTTGAAATGAACTTAGCGATAATATAGTCTAATCTCCTCATTTTATTATGAGCAAGTGTACTCCTAGAGGTAAAAAACACAGGTATAGTCCACTTTTCACAAGTTTGTTTTATGCCACTTCGATTTTACAAAAGACCTACATTAATACCTGTTTTCACTAACCAAAAGAAATGCGGAGACGATTTTTGCTTTTACGAAAAAAAGAGTAAAAAGCGAAAATAATGTTCAGCGTTTGTTTTGCAGCAAGTCGTTATAGAGGCAGCGCGGACCCTGTGCAGCCAGAATGGCGCCACCAGCCTCCTTTCCTGGAACTACACTCAGCATCCCAGCATCAAGACGCCATGGCTTTGATCTATGTCTGTGAGCATCCATGCTTTATCTGGATTTATTTTGTGCATCCGTTAGCAAGATGTGTCGTCATAAGGTATCAGAAAAGCTTAAGAGAGCTCAACCTCTGACGACTCAGCCTAACACCCCATCATTGCCACCACCACCTCTCAGCCTGCTAGTGTCCTCGCTGTCTTCCCGACCCTGGTAGGTGAAACTACGCTGCACGTTCATTATTTCTACTTTATGTAGGCTGTGTATTTATCGTATCAGTCCTGTTTTTACTAAATGTGAATGCTTTTTCGGGCTTTATGTGTTATTTGGTATGATTTGGTAGGTTACTTTTTGGGTCTAGGAACGCTCAAAAAATTTTCCCATGTAAATTAATGGTAATTGCTTCTTCACTTTACGCCATTTCTGCTTACCAAAGGTTTCACAGGAACGCTCTACTTTCGGATAGTGGGGAAAAACTGTAAAAGTCCATGGAATTAGTGAGATAAGAACCCAGTTCATTTGACTCCATGCTGAGTTCCTTCCTATACCTTCACCTTGGGCTTCCTACCCAGGCAAAATGGAGAGCAGAGCTCTTTTTTAGGTAACAAACGGAGTGCTGGTCCTTAGAGAGGCAACTCTCACTAAATTTTTCTCTACTTGTAGAGTAAGTCTTTTATCTCATAAAAACATAGATCACATTGTTTATCATAACATACAATCATATAACTTGCCTAAGCCCTTACGTATTGAGGTTGCCTTAAACTTTTGTAAATTAAAAAAAAAAAAAAAAAAGCTCTTTTCTTTTAAATTACAAAAAAAAAAATTGAAAGCAATCTAAATGCCCAGCTGTTGGGGATAGGTTGTGATTTATTCATGTATTGCAACAACTAAAGCTTCTGTGGATCTAAATGCTCGATGATCTAGCCATTTCATTGGGAGGTACGTGCCTAAAAGAAATGTATCAAAATAAATGTGCAGGAATATTAATAGTAGCCTTATTTATAACTGCCAATAAGTTAAAACAATCCAAATGTCTAGCCACATTAAAATGAATAAATGAATTCTGGTTTGTTCATGTAATGGACTATTACATAGCAATGAGACTGAACAAACTTCAGTTACAGTCAACAACATTCATGTATCTCAAACAAAGTGTTTGGTACAAGAAACCAGACAGCAGAGGATACAGAGTATATATTTGATTTATAAAAAGTGCAAGAACAATTAAAACTAATCATCTATTTTGTTAAAAGTCAAAATAGTGGTTGCCTTTGGGAAAGAGAGATGGCAGTGGCTGGCAAAGCATAAAAGAAAAGCTCTGGAGTACTTAGGATATTGTTTTTCTTTATCAGGGAGGTGTGACAATTTATTGAGTTATTACACTTAAGATTGGTGCATTCTTCTATATTTATGTCATACTTTAATAGATGTATTTTTAAAATGCTATGAAAAGTTGTATAATGGTGATGGGGAATGAGTATGACATATTAAATGACAAAAGCGATTTTAACAGTTAAAAAAGAGAACTTAATCATATGCTAAAATATTGGCATATATTAATAAACCTGTTAATCATATCTCTAGGTGATAGAATTATAGATAAGCTTAAATGTCCTCTTTTTCCTTACTCATTCAAATATATATATACTTTTAATGGGAAAGTGTTATAACATTCATATATGTATTCTTATGTGTATTTTTTTAAAACACATTATTTCAGCTGTACAGGGGAATGCACATGCTAGGAAGGTATATATTGCTTTTTCTCTTAAATCCTCTGGGTTTGTTAAAAAAAAAAAAACAAAAAACCCACTGCTGTCAAGTCAATTCCGACTCACAGCGACCCTATAGGACAGAGTAGAACTGCCCCATAGAGTTTCCAAGGTTTATTTTAGGTCTTAGCTATTCAATTCTACTTTTTTTGATTATTTTTATTAGCTAAGATTCAATAGGAATATCTTTGTAAAAGTTATTGAAAATGAAGGAATAGACTCAGCAGGTAAAATACAGAGACCGTAAGGAAGAGGAATGTGCATAGCACTTCTTGTGTAGACTGTTGTGCTGTTTACACTGGTTTATATTATAGCACTTACCCTTAAATATGAGTACCAGTAAGAGACTGGTCTCTAATTCAGCTTTAGCTGAGTATCAACCACCCAAGTGAAAAACACTGATATTGAATTTGATTGCTCAATTTTTTTCTGTCCTAGACTGAATAGCCTAGGACAAAATCCAACTCTTGATTTTCAAGATGTGTTGGCACAAAGAATACAAAGTTTCCTATTAATGTCTGGCTTTGAAAAGGAGAATTTGAGGATGAAAAACCTAATGACTTCTGAACCTACATGTTAAAAACAAAAAAAATGACTTCTGAACCTACATGTTAGTACAGCACAAATGGATCTCAAAGGGATTTTATGAGAAAGGCTAAATTTCATTCATATTGATTCATGTGGCTTTCAGAAAGTGGAAAGCAAGTCTATTAGAAAATAAATGACATTGAAATCTAATACAACACTGCTGTCCCACAGTATCTATCCCTGGAAACTAGGCCATGAAGCTCTTTTTTTGGGTCAAACTACTCCCCTCCTACCGTTTTATGCTGGACACTTCAGAGTGTCTTTTCTTGGTTGGAGCACAAGATAGACCTGGTTTAGGACTGGCGTCATTACTAAGTGGAACAGGCCTCCCTACTCATACACTGCAAAACAAATATTCTACCATGAATGTTCCGTTTATTACCACCTAAGTCCAAAATTTACTACTCCACTCTGATGCATACCAAATCAGATAATCCCTCTTAATCTTAGTTGTTGTTGCTTTCATTTTATTAATTCTAAAATGTGAATGTTTACCCAAAACAGTGGTTTCCAAACCTCCCTGGTTGTTAGAATTTCATGGAGAGATTTTAAATTGGCATATTCCTAGTTGGGAAGTGAGAACCATAAGTCATTCTAAAAAACTGCCCACGCTTGGAAACAACATATGTAATGCTTAAGATTATTTAAAATTTTATATGTCAATGATGTCAAAATGCTGTAAGATTTCTAAAAACGAGATGTTGTTGCTGCTCTAATGGTTGTTAAGAATTTTGTCCTTTGGGCTCCTCTCTGTAAATGCAAATATACCACTTTGTGGACATGTATAAGAGAGAAGTCCCTTACTATACTAACATATAACACCTGAAGGTTAGAAAGAAGGTAGAAAAAGAGGTGATGGCATGGGAGGTTTCCGATGCTCTCCTTGAATTGCACCCACCTCTTGAGTGCTTCACCTGTATTTCCTCTGATACCACTGTAAAACAACACTCCAAATCTGCATGGTGCTCACAGGTTATACCCTATACCTAGATAGCCAGGAGGCCATTAGAGAAAGTGCACCAATAACTAATGTGGACTGCTCCATAAACATCACGTCCTTCTGATCGGAGTCTGAACATACATTGTTGTTGTTGTGTGCAAAGGAGTCTATTCTTACTCATAGTGACCCTATATGTCAGAGTAGAACTGCCCCGTGGGGTTTTCTAGGCTGCAATCTTTTTTTCTTCTTTTTTTAAATTGTACGTTAGATGAAGGTTTACAGAACAAACTAGTTTCTCATCAAACAAGTAGTTTACACATTGTTCTATGACATTGGTTAACAACCCCATGACATGTCAACACTCTCCTTTCTCAACCCTGGGTTCCATATTACCAGCTTTTCTGTGCCCTCCTGCCTTGCACTCCCTGCCTCAGGGCTGGTGTGCCCCTTTAGTCTTGTTTTGTTCCATAGGCCTGTTCAATCTTCGGCTGAAGGGTGAACCTCGGGAGTGACCTCATTACTGAACTGAAAGGGTGCCTGGGGCCATACTCTCAGGGTTTCTTCAGCCTCTGTCAGGCCAGCAAGTCTGGTCCTTCTTTTTGAGTTAGAATTTTGTTGTACGTTTTTCTCCAGCTCTGTCCCAGCTGCTCTACTGTGATCCCTGTCAGAGCAGTCAATGGGTGGTAGCCAGGCACCATCTAGTTGTATTGGACTCAGTCTGGTGGAGGCCATGGTAGATGTGGTCCATTAGTCCTTTGGACTAATCTTTCCCTTGTACCTTTAGTTGTCTTCATTTTCTTTGCTCCCAGAGGGGTGAGACCAGTGGAGTATCCTAAATGGCTTTTAAGACCCCAGGCACTACTTACCAAAGTAGAATGTAGAACATATTCTTTATAAACTATGTTATACCAATTGAGCTAGATGTTCCCTGAGACCATGGTCCTCACAGCCCTCAGCCCGGCAATTCCACCCCTCAGGGAGTTTGGATGCATCTATGGAGCTACCAGGACCTTACCTTCTACAGGTTGTACTGGCTTCCCCAGTAATGTGTACTGTCTTACCCTTCACCAAAGTATCCAGTTATCTATTGTCTATTAAATGTTTTTCCATTCCCAGCCCTCCCCTCCCTTGTAACCATCAAAGATTGTTTCTTTTTGTGTGTAAATCTTTTCATGAGTTTTTACAGTAGTGGTCTCATACAATATTTGTCCTTTCGTGATTGACTTGTTTCACTCAGTATAATGCCCTCCAGATTCATCCATGTTATGAAATGCTTCAGAGATTCATCATCGTTCTTTATCATGGCATAATACTCCATTGTGTGTATGTACCACACTTAGTTTATCCATTCATGTGTTGATGGGCATCTAGGTTGTTTCCATCTTTTTTGCTATTGTGAACAATGCTGCAGTGAACATGGGAGTGCATACGTCTATTCGTGTGACAACTCTTATTTCTCTAGGATATATTCCTAGGAGTGGGATTGCTGTATCATATGGTACTTCTATTTCTAGCTTTCTAAGGAAGTACCATATCATTTCCAAAATGGTTGTATCATTTTGCATTCTCACCAGCAGTGCATAAGAGTTCCGATATCCATACAGCCTCTCCAACATTTGTTATTTCATGTTTTATTGATTCCTGCCAGTAATGCCAGGGTGAGATGGTATCTCATTGTGGTTTTGATTTGCATTTCTCTAATGACTAGAGATAGTGAGCATTTCCTCATGTGTCTTTTGGTCACTTGAATGTCTTCTTTGAAGTGTCTGTTCATTTCCTTTGCGTATTTTTTAATTGGATTATTTGTTTTTTGTTGTAGAGGTGTTGGATTTTCCTGTAGATTTTAGAGATTAGACCTTTGTCTGATTTGTAGTAGCCAAAGATTTTTTCTTCAGTCTGTAGGTTCTCTTTTGGTGAAGTCTTTTGATGAGCTTAAGTGTTTAATTTTCAGAAGATCCAGTTATCTAGTTTATCCTACGGAGCTTGTGTGTTGCTGGTTGTGGTTTGTATCCTGTTAATGGCGTGTATTAGGGCCTCTAGCATTGATCCTATTTTTTCTTCTATGAACTTCATAGTTTTTGGCATTATATTTAGGTCTTTGATTCATTTTTAGTTAGTTTTTCTATATGGTGTGAGCATGGATCCTGTTTCCTTTTTTGCAGATGGACTTCCAGTTTTGCCATAGGCTGCAATATTTATGGAAGCAGATTGCCATGTCTTTTCTCCTGCAGAGCAGCTGGTGGATTTGGAACACCAATCTTTTGGTTAGCAGCTGAGTGCTTAACCATTGCACCACCAGGACTCCTTGAATACACGTTAGCACATAGAAAGTAGCTTTTATTATTTACAAGAATCAGACAGTATACAACAGGAAAAGTTCCATCATGAGCAGTCTATCCTCAAAAGCTGTCTGAAAAGAGATGATGACTTCCTTGCATACCCCATTTTTTTGCCATGGGTGCAGGGCTTAAATGGGACCCTACCTACTGCCAATCTCTGCCTGGCCAGATTGGTCAGCTTAGCTGAACTGTAATCATATGCTTTGTGTGCCCCACCTACCTTATAACTGAGGAGACTCAGAAAACTTCTCCTAGGTATTTAATACCCTCAGCCTAAGTGACTAATTGTATCTTTTTAACCCTGCTGACAAACATCCTACTGCATCATGCCCTCCCCACCTCCGACTTACTGAGGAGGGGAGTTGGTTAGCCCAGAATTGTACCTTTTTAACCTTGCTAACAAACATCAGGCCTTGTGGGGGGGCAGGGGTAGGGAGGGTGGTTCGTTCTGAGGCCTGAAGATGCCAGCAGGGAATGGAATGGAGAAAATCATGGCCATATGGCTCATCTAAAGGACTTCTCACCACCACCATTTTGAGTCTTCTGGAGACTTTAAAGGAAGTCCAGTTAATGTCTAATCCAAATGTCATCAGAAACAATACATCTTTTTGTTTTCTACTTTAGTACAGTTTTGGCAGGCTTCCCTTTTCACAGTTAATTTTACAAAAAAATTTAAAGGAAAATATAATTTTCAAAATTATAAAAATTTTTAAAGGAAAATATAAATAAAGATGACTACCATATAAAGTGCAGTCCTCTCAAATTCAATTTTAGGAAGTTCCATTTCCCTAAAATCTTTGTGGTAGGAGAATTGGTGGTGGAATAACTTAACATTTTCTGGAAAAGAGACTTGGGGACCAAATCTTCAAAAAAATTTTGAATATATTAATTCTTTGCAATAAAGCAACAAAGTCATTAATACCAGCTTTTTTTTAATATATATACACATTTAATTAGTCATGTTATGTTCAGAAAGAACTGAAGAAAGAATTCAAGCCTCAGTTGCAATTTTGAAGGATTCTATGAGCAAAATGTTGAACGACCCGGGAAGCATCAAAAGAAGGTGGAAGGAATACACAGAGTCACTGTACCAGAAAGAATTGGTCCATGTTCAACCATTTCAGGAAGCAGCACATGATCAAGAATCACTGACACAGAAGGAAGAGTCCAAGGTGCTCTGAAGACATTGGCAAAAAAAAGACTCCAGGAATTGATGGAATACCAACTGAATTGTTTCAACAAACAGATGCAATGCTGGAAGCACTCACTCATCTTTGCCAAGACGTTTGGAAGACAGCTCCCTGTTCAACCAACTGGAAGAGATCCATATCTGTGTCCATTTCAAAGAAAGGTGATCCAACATATTTTGGACATTATCTAACAATATCATTAATATCACACACAAGTAAAATTCTGCTGAAGATAAATCAAAAGTGATTGCAGCAGTACATCGACAGGGAACTACCAGAAATTCAAGCCAGATTCAGAAGAGTATGTGGAATGAGAGATATCATTATTGATGTCAGATGGATCTTGGCTGAAAGCAGAAAATACCAGTAAGATGTTTACCTCCGTTTTATTGACTATGCTAAGGAATTCGACTGTGTGGCTCATAACAAATTATGGATAACATAGCAAAGAATGGGGAATTCCAGAACACTTTATTGTGCTCATGCAGAACCTATACATAGGCCAGAGGCAGTCATTCAAACAGAACAAGGGGATAGTGAGTGGTTTAAAATAAAAAAAGATGTGTGTCAGGGTTGTATCCTTTCACCGTACTTATTCAATCTGTATGCTGAGCAAATAATCTGAGAATTGGACTATATGAAGAAGAATGCAGCACTAGGATTGGAGGAAGACTCACTATTAACAATCTGCTATATGCAGATGACAAAACCTTGAATTTGTTGTAAAGGAAAGAGGACTGAAAGCACTTATTGATGAAGATCAAAGACTACAGCTTTCAGAATGGATTACACCTCAACATAAAGAAAACAAAAACCCTCACAACTGGACTAATAAACAACATCATGATAAATGGAGAAAAGATTAAAGTTGTCAAGGATTTCATTTTACTTGGATCCATAATCAACACCAATGGAAGCAGCAATCAAGAAATCAAACAACATATTGCATTGGCACATCTGTTGCAAAAGATCTCTTCAAAGTGTTAAGAAGCAAAGATGTCACTTTGAGGACTAAGGTGCACCTGGCCCAAACCTTAGTATTTTCCATTACCTCATATGCATGCAACACCTGGACAATGAATAAGGAAGACCAAAGAAGAATTGACACCTTCGAATTATGGTGTTGATGAAGAATATTCAATATACCAGGACTGCCGGAAGAACGAATAAGTCTGTCTTGTAAGAAGTACAGCCAGAATGCTCTTTGGAAATGAGGATGTACTTTGGACATGTTATCAGGTGGGACTACTCCCTGGAGAAGCACATCATGCTTGATAAAGCAGAGGGTCAGCAAAAAAGAGGAAGTCCCTCAATGAGATGGATTGACATAGTGGCTGCAACAAAGCGTTCAAACATAGCAAAGATTGTGAGGATGGCACAGGACCAGGCGTTGTTTCATTCTGTTGCACATAGGGTCGTTATGAGTTGGAACTGACTAGATGACACCTAACAACAATAATTAGTAGTGTTATGTTGGGAACAGTTAATAATACTTAATGTCCCTTAGTTTCTAGAAAACCGGTCTCTTGAACTACCAATATTTATAAATTAGAGATATTGTGAATATTTAAATTAATATGTTCTGTAACTTTTCTCATGATGTAGTGGTTAAGAGCTGGCTGCTAACCAAAAAGTTGACAGTTTGACTCCACCAGGCACTCCTTGAAAACTCTATGGGGCAGTTCTTCTCTGTCCTATAGGATGGCTCTGAGTTGGAATTGATCGACAGCAACAGCTTGAATTTCTTTGGGTACCTTTCCTGTACTCAAATTTTCATTTCTGCATAATTTAATCACTCAGAATTGTTAACTCTTGTCTCTTTGGCTCTATTCAAATGCCACGTGTTTTCTGTGCTACCCACTGATTATTTCCTACCTTCTCTGCCACTTTTGTTTCTCAAGTGGACAATTGCAGTAGACTCTTAACTGGTAGACTTTATATTTTTCAGTAAGAGCTTCTGGTGCTCTTTAATAATGTCTGAAATCCTCACTGTGGTATATAATAGCATGTAGGCAAACAGGTGGCCTTATAAATAATAATTTTATAATATTCATAATATGTAATGAAACCTAACTTCTAGTCAGATACAGTACAAATACACATACAGTGCTTCGAGAGAGTCAGTTTCTCCCTGTCCCACCATCAAATAACACTCTGAAGTTAAACATGTGTGCAGGGATTTATCAGGTAGATTTTCTACTGGTAGAAAGAGCAGTCAAAATAAAAAGGTAGGGGACCTGGAGTTAAAAGATAAGTGGCTATAGAAAGATAGGAAAATGGCACAGAAAGAGGAATTAAAGGCAATATTAAATTTCCAAGGAGCTTTCTTGTGGCTTTCCTTGGGAAGTATGAATCATGAGAATGCAAAACATAATTTCATATAACCTGGCTACAATCAGATATCTATCCTTTTCTGTGGAGTATAGAAGCATGTGACTAGACTACTGTTACCTCTCCATCACTCTCCCCGTTGTCCATTATTTTCCAGCCACATAACAGTCTTTGTGTTTATGGATCACCCTAAAAGTCAGAACTGACTTGCTGGCACTAACAACAGCAAAAACAACATTCATTTGTTACTTGTTTTTCTGTTACTACCTTACTCTTCTCCATTCCACATGAATGTCAATGACCGTTGATAAATATATATATATATATATTTTTTTTTTTCCAGCACTGTATCCTGGAGACTAGAGCAATGCCTGTTAGTTCGAAAGTGTTTTAAAATGCTGGAAGATGAGTATCCCAAGTTGTAAGGCACTCAAAATATGACTAGGGAAGAGCTGCCTCCTCAAAGTAGAGTTGGCCTTAATGATGTGGATGGAGTAAAGCATTCAGGACCTTCATTTGTCTAGGGTCGGAATCTCATCACTCCCTGGATGTTTAGATAGCCAAGTTGGAGCACTGGCCAAGTAGCCAATATCCTTTAGACATATCCAAAAAAAGATAAATAGACCTCAAGTCCAGATCGTAAGATCAAAGACTGGTATCAGAGTGGTCAAGATTTCAGGGTAAAATGGAAGTATTATTGGAGCAGGTCGGAAAAACCTAATGAGTGTTCTCTGAATTACTATATCTTTAGCTAACTTTATTGGTCCAGGCACATAATCTGCAGATGTATAGAGACAAGTTAAAAGGAGAGAAAAAAGACCATTACTAAGTGAAGTTTTCAATCCAAAATTCTCTGTGATTTTTTCTATCTGGTCGAAACTTACTACCCCTTTTACTCATCTTTGTTAAGGTCTAAAGCAGAGCCAGCCTCAATCACTCACTGCATTCTTCCCTTCTTTGGTGTTTTTCAGTGAACCTGCTTGACCATTGAAAAATGACAGGTCACAACTCATTGGCCAAAACTAGTGACACGGCCCCATCCAATTTCAAGGATCAAGCCTTTTTAATCTTAGAAGGGAAAAATAACAACAACAACAACAACAACAAAAACAGTTGTCAAATGCCAATTCTGACTCTTGGTTATCCCAACTGTGCTCCACAGGGTTTTGAACGGCTAATATTTTGGAAGTAGATTGCCAGGTCTTTCTTCAAAGGTGCCTCTGTGTGGTCTCCCACCTCTGCCTTTTCACTTAGCAGCCTAGTGAATTAACAGCACCACCCCGAGACTCCTTCTTAGGGCTTCAGGATTCAGTAAGTGACATAGCTGAATCTGTGTTACAATATTTATCTCCATTATTGAAATATAAATGATTGGCATTGGGAAATTGTTCTTAGTTGAATAAAGTGGACAGTTGAACGTTTAGCTAGCAAACCCACTTTGAGAATCTGAGCAATCTAGACTGAGAAGATGCCAAAAATGATCAAGAAAATATTAATTAGATATATGAACATTTTTATCTCTCCCTATTGACTCTAGCTTTTCATTAAGAGGAATATTCCCTAAGACCTTTCAAAGTATTCTGTGTAGTCTAAAAATACCAGGCCTGCATATCCAAAGCAAAATGGAATAGGAGAGTCTTAATGATCTAAAAGCTGTCTGCAGTAACTCAGATCACCTTTCTGCTCTGATTTGTGTGTACATTTTTGGCTATGGGATGGTGAGGAATGAACTATAAACACGCCCAAATTAAATCCAGCACAGCATTTAAGGAGTGACTGCTTATTAATTTGTTAGTAGAAACTAGATCTAAAATAATTTTGTTTCTTGCATAGATGGATTTAAGGCAATATGCCTAGTGGTTAGAAGCATGGGCTCTGGAGCCAGACTCTCTGGATGCAAATTCGCTGTGTGACTATAGGCAATTTATGCAACTTCTTCCTGCCTCAATTTATCCACCAATAAATAAAATTAAATACATCATTAGGTGGTTGTGAGGATAAAGCATATAGAATAGTATCTGGCACACACTAAGCACTCAGAAATATCAACTATTGTGATTAGATAAATAGTAGGGTGGCAGAAACAGTTTGCACCCAATGAGTCCTGGTGGCAAAGTGGTTAAAAGTTCAGCTGCTAACCAAAAGGTTGGTGGTTCAAACTCACCAGTGACTCAGCGGGAGAAAGCTGTGGTAGTCTGCTCCTGTAAATATTATAAATATTACAGCATAGGAAACCCTGTGGTGCAGCTCTACTCTGTCCTGTAGGGTCACTATGAGTTGGAATCAATTCGAGGGCAATGAGTCTTTTTTTTTTTTTTTTTTGTACTAACCTAAAGGTTGGCTGTTTGAACCCACCTACTGGTGCAGCTGGAAACCCTGGTGGCATAGTGGTTAAGTGCTACCGCTCCTAACCAAAGGGTTGGCAGTTCAAATCCGCCAGGCACTCCTTGGAAACTCTATGGGGGCAGTTCTACTCTGTCCTATAGGGTTGCTATGAGTCGGAGTCGACTTGACGGCACTGGGTTTGGTTTTTTTTTTCTTTTTTTTTTGCACTGGTGCAGCAGAGGAGTGGCCTGTCAATCTACTTCCATAAAGGTAACAGCCAAGAAAACTGTATGGAGGAGCTCTACCCTGCAATTGACTTGACAGCAACAGGTATCTCAGAATTGACTTGACGGCAATGGGTATCTCATACTTACGGATGCTTTTCATTAAACTATTGCTTCATCAGTTTTTGCATAAAGCATTCAGTTGTGTAGCGTGAAACAATCTGGGCCGAAATTTGAGTCCTGTATCTGCAAATTAGAGGTTGGATGACCCTGGCAAGCCACCTCCTTTCTCTGCACCTATTGTTCCTGACCTAGGACGGGGACTTGACAATCCCTGTTGTACCTATGTCATTATGAGGATCAAATGTGATGATATTTACTGAATGTGAGCTATAAGATTCTATATAGCTGTGAGGGCCTGGCATCTACGCATTTAATCAGTTATCTTCAAAATAGATAAGCCTGCAACCAGGTTCTGCAGCCGGTGTTCCACAAACAAGTGCCAAAGAAATATGTTCAAAGAAGCAAATATCAGAATACCCACAGTTATTTTTAAGTATATGAGGAAGATTTATTTTTCTCTCATAAATTACCAACTTAGTGCTGGAACATTTGTTTCTGTATAGGCATATTTACCCTTAGTTCTCCTTCCATCCTCTGACTTTCACTGTTTTTTGTTTTTTCCCGTTGTTGATGCATGCAAGCTCCAGAAGCAAATTGTCTGCTGTACCTGCTACTTCTGTCAATCTCCTCTCCTTCACCTGCCTGGGTAGTTTTGCTACTCTTTGTTTCCTGTTCTGACTTGGTCTCCACCAGAGTAAAATGAGAGATAATCAACACAGAGGATAATGAATATTGATCTTCCAATTTATCCCCAAAATACCTATAGCAGTTGATCTACTTAAAGAAAACTCAGGTGTAAGGAAATTTAATAGTCACACTGAAAACAGCAGCAAGCTGTGTTTTGATGGAGCCATGTCTTTAGCTGTTTGAATGCAGTACTCTCACAGACTTTTAAACTAAAATCATATTATGGCTTTACAGCTTTGGGCTCCACATATTCTCCTGAAAAAAGGAAAATCATAATGTAAAAATGTTAAAGTTACAGGAGCTTTATATTAAAATACAGTGGCAAAAGCTATGTGGGCAATCAGAAATACTATTCTTTATTCACTATCAAATCTGTATAGAAATTGACAGTAAAAAATAATAATTTGAAATATCCAGACAACTGCCTATAGATTTTCTTTATGTCCTTTTACTTGATCTAGCTAATTTCTTAGGACATTTCTGCTAATCCCACATATCCTATTTGCCAAAAGCCTTTGCTAACCATGGTAGGGTCTCCAGTGTTTAAAAATTAAACATCATGAGATGTTCAAAAATAAGAGACTTGGTTTCAGGATTTATGAAGTGATTGGAAAGATTCTGTTTGTGATGAATATGTGTCTTTCTATTCCTCTGGTTAAATAGCTTTTCCTCCCACACTTTCCCAGGGATATTATGGCCCCATTTATTAAGTTCCCGCATAGCTCCTCCAGTGTTTACTGTTTTTTCCTGTCCCTACTCTCCAGTTGGAGCCCTGGTGGTGCAGCGGTTAAGAGCTATGGCAAGCTATGCCTGCTGACCAAAAGGTTGGCAGTTCAAATCCACCAGCAGTTCCTTGGAAACCCTATGGAGCAGTTGTATTCTGTGCTATAGGGTCGCTATAAGTCAGAATTGACAGCACAGGGTTTGGTTTGGCTTTTGACTCTCCATTTGCAAAAAGTGTGGCTACCTTGAAGACCCAGATCAAAGGTGAATTCTTCTGTAAAGCCTTTTCTGATTCTCTAGGAGGAATTCATCTTTTCCTCTCTTCATTTTCTAGTTGTGGATTTTTTTTGTTTCCCTATTTGCCACAGATTGCCTTAAACATGTGTGACTACTAAAGCAGATTAAATGTCCTTTTAGGCCAGGGGCTTTGTCTTTGTTCATCTTGCTATCCTTTATATCCCCAAATACAGTGTCCTACAGATGGTTGTTAGTAAGTATGGAATTAAATTTAATGGAATAAATTTATTGAGTAAACATAATAACTGGATGAAAAAATTGTAACACAGGGTTATGCTAAAAGGTATATTATTTCTTGTTTCCAATGATGAAGACTGAATGAAAATCCCAGTGTTACCAGTAGAGAAAAAGAGGAGAAACTTGTCCAAAGACATGAAACAAACTGTGACAAAGTACCACAAAACTTATGGTTTAATACAACAAGAATTTATTCTCTCATAGTTTTGGAGGCCAGAAGTCCAAAATCAGTTTTGCTGGGCAGAAATCAAGGTGTCAACAGGGCTGCTGTCCCTCCTGAGGCACTATGGGCAAATTTGTTCCTTGTTTTGCCAGCTTCTGGTGGCTGCTGGTATTTCTTGGCTTACAACCACACCACTCCAATCTCTGCCTCCATTGTTATATTCCTTTCTCCTCTATCTGTGTTAAATCTGCCTCTACCTCTCTCTTTAAAGACAATTGTGATTGTACTTAGGGCCAGCCTAGATAATCCAGGATAACCTTTCCATCTCAAGATCCTTAGTTTAATCTTATTTGCAAAGATCCTTTTCCAATAAAAGGTAACATTTACAGTTTCCAGGGATTAGAACCTGATCTTTGGGGGCTGTTACTCAGCCTGCTACAAACACCAAGCAGGTATCTGCCTATACATGGTTTTACTCAATTTATACACCTTGTCTTTGAAGTAGTTGTTACCATTCTAATTGCACAGGTGAGACCACTGAAGTGCAAGAGTCCAGATGATTCACCCAAGGGCATATGCAGTAAATGGTGGAGATTTGATTCAAACCTACATCTGACTGGCTCCAACTTGATTCTCTTTTTCCATTACACCCTAGCAGCCTCCCAATACAAAACACACAGTAGATTGTTAATAAATATTTGTTGATATAAAAGAAAACCTTCTTTGAGCTTTGAAGTTTGCTCCTTTATCATTTTGTCACCATGTCTCAAAGTTCATTGATTTTTTTAAAGCATTTTTATACATCAGATGTCTCTTCAGAAAGTGTTTTCTTATTTGAGTGCACTGTTGCCTCCAATTGGATTGACACTTAGGATTAGAGGCAGTTTTGTCAATTTAACACAGTATAAGAGATGTGAAGATTTCATGTACAAAGTAAAAAAGAATTGAAAATTTGAGAGGGTATAAATCCACACCAAAGTCATTAGTCTACAATTGCTGAAAATATATGTTCTCAATTGAATCCAAGATGACTGGAAATCAGATGTATTGTCACTATGAAATAATGAAGTTTCTGTAGGCACTGAAAATAAGGTTAAAAGTCATTCAAGTAGTTTTACACACTCTCCCTGATTTCCCCTCAGTCATAGACACTTGCAAAGTTGAATTACTGTGCTCTGATAAGTCACTATACGCTTTTTCATTGGCAAAATGATTTTTAAAAATTCAGGAAGTACCACTGGGTCATTATCACTCCACTAGGTTATGATGCCTAATGTTAAAACACCAGTTTTCTTGGCCATGAAGATTTGTACTTTTTCTATTGCTGCCTGTAGGCTAATGCCATTTAGCTATGTGCATCCTCTTCTAATGGAGTCAGCTTTGCCCTTCCCCAAAGCATGCTGAGGATAACTGAGAATGGACTCGGGCTAAGGTACAAGGCTGGGAGTGGTGTGACTGGGTTGATAGCCAAGGCCGAGGAATGCCTTAGCAACATGAAGAAAAACATCTGGGCCTGGACATGAAGTCCCTGGGAACCCTAGCTGCCCAAAGACTCGGGAGAAATAACAATAAGCCTTAGCCCCAGCTGGAACAGTATATAAGCTTGTGTCCCTTGCTAGGTGGTTTTGGAGTGCTAAACTGATCCAGCTGCTACACTGGACCAACCATTCCATAAATAAGCTCCCCTTACAAACCATATGTCACAACCACTATTTCCGGAGTCTTTCTTTGCTCTCTTGAAGACACAGCCAACAACGGATCCACGCAACACTGCCATAATTAATTACACAAATTTAGTGGCTTAAAATAGTGCCTGGGATATATCCCAGAGAAATAAGAGTCATCACATGAATAGATATATGCACACCCACATTCATTGCAGCACTATTCACAATAGCAAAAAATGGAAATAACCTAAGTGTCCATTGACAGATGAATGGATAAACAAAATATAGTACATACACACAATAGAATACTACACAATGATAAGGAACACTGATGAATCCACAAAACATCTCACAACATGGATGAATCTGGAGGACATCATGCTTAGTGAAATAAGTCAGTCACAAAAGGACAAATATTGTATAAGACCATTAGTGTAAAAACTCAGGAAAAGGTTTATACACAGAAAAAAACAATCTTTGATGGTTACAAGGGAGGAGATAGGTGGGAAGGGAAAACACTAACTGTACAGTAGATAAGTGTTAACTTTGATGAAAGCATAGACAATACACTATATAGAGAAAGTCAGTACAACTTGACCAAGGCAAAGCCATAGAAGGTTCCTAGACATATCCAAATACCTTGAGAGACCAAGTTACTGGGGCTGAGCGCTGGGGACCATGGTCTCGGGGGACATCTAGAACATGAAGAAAATGTTCTATATCCTACTTTGGTGAGCAGCATCTGGGATCTTAAAAGCTCGTGAGCAGCCATCTAAAATACATATATTTGTCCTACCACGTTCAGAGCAGAGGAGAATGGAGATAATCAAAGACACAAGGAAAATATCAGTCCAGAGGACAATGGGCCACAAGTACCACAACCTCTGCCAGATTGAGCCCAGAACAACTAGACGGTGCCCGGCTATCACCACCAATAGCTCTGACAGGGATCACAATTAAGCGTTCCGAATAGTGCAGGAGAAACATGTAGAACAAAATTCAAACTCACACACACACACAAAACAGGTCAGATTTACTGGCCTAGCAGAGACTGGAAAGACCTCCAAAACTATGACTGCTGGACATCTCGCTAACTCAGAACTGAAGCCATTCCCAAAGTCCACCTTTCAGCTGAAGATTAGACAGGTCTGTAAAGTAAACAATAATACATTTGAAGAACCTGTTTCTTACTTCAATCAAATATGAGACCTAATGGGCAACACCTGCCCAAAAGCAAAGATGGGAATGCAGGAAGGCACAGGAAACCTGGAGAAATGGACATGGGGAACCTGGAATGGAAAGGGAAAGGCGGAGTGCTGACTCACTGTGGGGACTGCAACCAATGTCACAAAATGATTTGTGTATAAATTTTTGAATGAGAAACTGATTAGCGCTGTAAACTTTCACCTAAAACAAAACAAAACAACCTAGCATCCAGGAAGAGGATGAATAATCAGTCTTCAAAATGAAAAATAAACTGTCCTTTTTATTTAAAAAAAAAAAAAAACCAGTTTATTATCCTACAGTTTTGTAAGTCAGAAGTCCAGGTACAGTGTGGTTCAGCTGGTGCTCTGCTTTTGGTTTCACAGGCTGGAATTGTTGGCAGGACTGTGTTCCTTTTCTGGAGATTCTGGGGGTGAATCCAGTTTCAAGCTTATTCATGTTGGCAGAATCCAATTCTTTGTGGTTTTAGGACTGAGGTTCCATTTCTTTGCTGGCTGTCAGCTGGGGATTATTCATGACTTCTAGAGGCTGTCTGCGTGCTTTGATTTATGGTCCCCTTTCTCCATCTTCAGAAGCCCTAGTGGCATATTGGAGCTATGGCTGCTAACCAAAAGGTTGGCAGTTCAAATCCACCGGATGCTCCTTGGAAACCCTATGGGGCAGTTCTACTCTGTCTTTTAGGGTCGCTATGAGTTTAAATCGACTCGACAGCAACAGGTTTGGTCTTGGTTTTTCTTCGTCTTTCAAAGACTGCAATGCCATGTTGAATCCGTCTCACCTTTCAAATGTCTCTGACACCTCCTTCTGCCTCATCTTTCCTCTGTTCTTTTTCACCACATCTTTTTAACTGACTGCGACCTTCTTGTTCTGATTTTAAGGGCCCATACAATTAATTACATTGGGTCCACCGGGATGATCTTCCTATTTTAAGATCATTTGATTGATAACCTTCATCCCACCTGCAAGGGCCTATCACAGTAGTACCTAGTGTACCAAGTATTTGACTGAATAGCCAGTACACTGAAATATTGGGAGAACATCTTTAGAATTCTGCCTGCCATAATGTGCAAAGTCTCAACTAAAGTGTGTTTTTATCCTTAACTCTCTACATTTAGCTTTCAAAGAGCAGATTATATAGCAAGGTAAACTCCTTGTCTCATAATACCAGGAACATGAAATTAGCTGCCTATTTTCCTGAATAAAACTGATAGACAGAATATTTGAAAGCTTGGATATACCTACGTAGTCAAATTTCTATTTCATATATGAAAACTAGATGAGGAGCAAAGAGTAGATACAACTAAAAAAAAAAAATTAAAAACTTCACTTATTCTTATAAGCTTATAATGCACCCAGGTATATAGTAGGCTGTGCTCAAATGGAAAGAACAAGCATGTACTGAAATTTAAGACAAGGATTGGCAAGAGCAAGTGATTACTGAGAAAAGTGTGTTAAAATACATTTTTGTACGCTATTTAATGTCTCATCTCAGCATTATCAAGCGTCTCGTCTTGGAGGCAGGTACCTCTAGTCCTTTCATTTGCTCTTTTTTTGGAGTCATTCTGGCTGGTAATAAGGGAACCTTTCCCACATACCATTAGGCATTGGAAGATAGCCCCTGTATATGATAATTTAGTGCTTTCATTTACTGACATACAGGAACTTTATTAACACTGAAAAATCTGATATTATTAACAGCTTAGTTTCCTGATGTGAATATTCTCATGGATGGAGTAAGAAAGAGTGTAAGTGATGTGGGCCAAGGCTTTTAAGAAGCAGGTGAATTTCTTGCTCACTCACTTCCCATTCAGCCAATTGGACACTATGAGCTGCAGACAGTGAGGAGGCCTTAGGGGATAGCTGACCCACAGGATGGAAGGATCCTGGTCACTGAACCACCACATGGAGGAGTTCTTCCATCAACCAGGAATACCTGCCTTGGATAGTTAGGTGAGCTAAAAATAAACTTGTTGTGTTTGAGCCTTTAGACCTTTTGTGTTTATTCTTTTGAGCAGCCGGTGTTACTCACACCCTACCTTCTTCCTTGTATAAACTAGAATGTCATTAATAGTATAAATCTCATGCTCTAAGTTCTCTATGCTTTAGCTCTTTACAGTACATAAATCTTTATCAATCTCAAAAAATGTGTAAGAATTTTATTTTTGTAGTAAAGGTCAAGAGTATATTTTTGAACACCAAGCTAGGAATTTGAAACAATAAAAGACCTTTTTATGCATTCTTTACACTGGAACAAAACATTTTAACCTCATTTTTTTTTCAGCTTTAATAACAGGAGGGCTGGAGGGAAAAGAAAAAAATTAACTGTAGTAAAAATAAATATGGACAAACATATTGAAATATTATTCTCTTACATGAGGTTAATGCAATTGGACTGAAGGCTCTTGGTTGGCATAAAATTAAGGACAAGATGAAAGAAAAGGGAAATACATATCTTCTTTCAGGTGAAGAGGGTCTGCATCTTGAGCTGTTTTTGGAATGTGGAGTTTAAAACATACTCTTACTTACAATTCTAACCTTCTGGAAAAGGAAGGGGCCTTACAGTAAATCAGGCCAGAGAATGCTGAGAGCTGAAGTAATAGGCCTGTGCTGTTTATAGGAGTAATAAAAAATCCATTGCCACTGAGTTAGTCCAACTCATAGTGACCACACAGGACAGAGTGGAACTGCCCTATTCATTTACCAAGGCTATAAATCTTTATGGAAGCAGACTGCCACATCTTCCTCCCATGGAACTGCTGGTGGGTTTGAACCACTGACCTTTGGATTAGCAGCCATGTGCTTAACTACTGCACCACCAGGGCTCCTTATTTATGACTAATTCTTTCTTACAAATGCCTCATCTGAGCAGAAGTTTTCAAGTAAGATGTAGGAACCAACAGGAGCTAATATGAAGCTGATCCACATATTGTAAAATTTTCAAAGGTAAATGATAAAAGTAGGCTGACACTTGAGAATAGTTATACTGGGTCAATGGGATCAATGATTAGCAGTAATAATAATATCACTAGGAGTTCTGGTGGCGTAGTGGTTAAGAGTTCAGCTGCTAATCCAAAGGTCGCCAGTGCAGATCTACCAGCTGTTCCTTGGAAACCCTGTGGGGCAGTTCTCCTCTCTCCTATAGGGTCGCTATGAGTTGGAATCGACTCAATGGCAATTTTTTTTTTTTTAAGTTAATACTACTACTTATAACATCTTTCACCTCTATAAGTTTGCAGTTTTCAAACATTTTCTTAAATATAATCCCTCAGCAAGTATGAATGCAATTATTATCATACATTGTAAATATAGGAGGAAACAGGTTTAGAGAGATTCCAGCAAATGAGATAATGCCATACAGCTACTATGCTCAAGTTTTCAGAACTGGGAATTGAGTCCAAGTCCTTCAGAAATTTAACAAATATCCTGGTTAGGAGCCACTGATTCACCATAGTAACCATCGACCAAAAAGGATTCTTGATAAACTGCCATGACACAGTGGCTGCAACAATGGGCTCAAGCACAGCAACAATTGTGAGGATGGCGCAGGACCAGGCAGTGTTTTGTTCTGTTGTGCATAGCGTCACTATGAGTCGGAACTGACTCAACACCACCTCACAACAACAAAACAACCATGTCCTAAGAATATCAGGATTCTTTTTATTGTGTCCATTCTCACTAGTGTTTTTACTAATCTTTATATCAATAGCCCTTGGGCTCAGATAAAAAGGTAATGTTGTTGTTAGTTACTGTAGTTAGTTACTGGTGTTAGTTGCTGTCGAGTTGATTCCAACTCATGGTAACCCCATGTGTGCAGAGTAGAACTGCTTCATAAGGTTTTCAAGGCTGTGACCTTTCAGAAGCGGATCTTCAGGCCTGTCTTCCAAGGCACCTCTGGGTGAACTCAAACTGCCAACCTTTCAGCTAGTAGTTGAGTGCTTAACAGTTTGCACCACACAGGGATTCCAAAAAGGCTATAGTGCTTCTAATGTGCTTTCCTAAGGACATAGAGTTAAATCCTCCAACAAATAACAAAATCATATTTAAAAAAAAACAAAACAACCATTTAGACATACACAAAATGACGTTTTAAAATAAAAGTAAAGAAACAATGTTTCAGGCTTTTAAAATATTTAGTAAATATGCTGTTAATAAACACAATGTCCAAATTAACAGTTTTTACTTATTTAAGTTTTTTTAAGTCAGTTAGTGTGCTATTTCTGGTTATTATGTTGCTACAGAGTAAGGATTTTAAGAAAGCCAATATTTTACAAAGAAAACTGATAAAATGTTGTTACCGAGGCGACAGCTTAATTTAAATTTTGTCCTTTATATATTATACTCTGATTTATGGTTATTTACAAAAATTACATTATTGATTATATTAAGAAGGCAACGAGCATTTCTACAAATGGATGCAAATTGTGGTATGTTCACACAACACTGGGTTACAGCTAACTATAGGGAGACTGAGGAAGGTAGGGAGGAACTCAGCTTCAAATAATTAGTCAGAATATTCATTAGGATAGCAGATGGTCTTAAGGATTTGGTTATTAAATTATGCTATTTGTTAATAGTATTTATTCAAGTCATTCAACAATAATTTATTGTCGTACCAGAAATAGGAGATATAGGAATAGGAGGCAAGCTGGGGAAACAAGATATGCAAAATCACTGCTCTTATGGTGCTTTCTTCCCAATAAGGAGAGACAAGAAAAGGAAGAAAGGAATAAAAGAAAGGAAGGAGGGAGGAGAGGTTGGAGGAAAGGAAGGAAAAAAGGAGAAAGGAGTTGAGAAGGAAACGTTAATTATATCAGCAGTTATAATAGGACAATCTGTACTTTACTACTGAGATGTTATTGCCTCTAGGCCCTAAGTGTATGTGTATGAATATACTGATATATCTATGTCTGTGTCTGTCTATGTCTATGTCTATGGCTATATCTGTCTAAGGGAGTCCTGGTAGCACAGTGGTTAAGAGCTTGGCTGCTAACCAAAGGGTCAGCAGTTCAAATCCACCAGACACTCCTTGGAAACCATATGGGGCAATTCTACTCTATCCTATAGGGTCGCTGTGAGTCAGAATTGACTTGATGGCAACAGGTTTTATAGCTATCTATTAAAAACCGTGAGTTCCTGCTGATATTTGACAACTCCAATTCCAATACAACACCCATGTTCAGCCTAAACATCCCCCTTTTCATATTTGTATTCCCTTCTCACATGGTAAGAAACCTGGCTGTCATTATCTACAGTATATAAAACAAGATGCTAAGTTCTAGAATATGCAGAAAATAGTTTCAGAATTGCTAGCCCACACCACTGCAAAAAATAAACCTAACGTTTGGAGTTCAATAATTGTTTAGAGCTCTTTTTGTTAAAGCTAGAAATCAAGAACAGGAATGTTCAAGTCATTGTAATGGAAGGTGGTGTGCATTCTAGGCTAAGGGAACAGCCAGTGCAAAAGCCCTGAGGTGGGAACAAACCAGAAAAATTAAAAAGAGAATTTTAGTTAAACATGGCAGACTGAAAACACATTTTTTAAAACATTTTTATTGTGCTTTAAGTTCACAAATCAAGTCAGTCTTTCATACAAAACCTTATATACACCTTTGTATATACTCCTAGTTGCTCTCCCCCAATGAGATAGCACACTCCTCTCCACCCTATATTTTCATGTCCATTCAGCCAGCTTCTGTCCCCCTCGGCCTTCACATCTCCCCTCCAAAGAGGAGCTGCACACATAGTCTTATGTGTCTACTTGATCCAAGAAGCTCACTCCTCACCAGTATCATTTTTCGTTTTATAGTCCAGTCGAATCCCTGTCTGAAAAATTGGCTTTGGGAATAGTTCCTGTCTTGGGCTTAGAGAAGGTCTGGGAACCATGACCTCTGGAGTCCTCATAGTCTGAGTCAGACCATTAAGTCTGGTCTTCTTACGAGAATTTGAGGCCTGCATCCCACTGCTCTCCTGCTCCTTCAGGGATTCTCCGTTGTGTTCCCTGTCATGCCAGTCATTGGTCGTAGCCGGGCACCATCTAGTTCTTCTGGTCTCAGGCTGATATAGTCTCTGATTTATGTGGCCCATTCTGACTCTTGGGGTGATACTCACCTTGTGTCTTTGGTGTTCTTCAATTTCCTTTGCTCATCTGGGCTGAGACCAATTGTTGCACCTTAGATGGCCGCTTGCTAGCATTTAAGACCCCAGATTGCCACTCTCCAAAATGGGATGGAGAATGTTTCCTTAATAAATTTTATTATGTCAGTTGACCTAGATGTCCCCTGAAACCATGGTCCCCAAACCCCCACCCCTGGTACACTGGCCTTCAAAGCATTTGGTTTGTTTAGGAAACTTCCTTGCTTTTGGTTTAGTTCAGTTGTGCTGACCTCTCCTGTATTGTGTGTTTTCCTTCCCTTCCCTAAATTAGTTCTTGTCTACTATCTAATTAGTGAATTCTCCTCTCCCTCCCTTCCTCCCTTCCCCCTCTCATAACCATCAAAGAACATTTTCTTCTCTGTTTAAACTGTTTCTTGAGTTCTTATACTAGTGGTCTCACACAATATTTGATGTTTTGCAAATAATTTCACTCAGCATAATGCCTTCCAGATTCCTACACGTTATGAAATGTTTCACAGATTCATCATTGTTCTTTATCAACACACAGTATTCCATTGTGTGAATATACCGTACTTTATTTATCCATTCATCCGTTGATGGGCACCTTGGTTGATTCCATCTTTTTGCTATGGTAAACACTGCTGCAGTGAACATGAGTATGCACATATCTGTTCATGTGAAGGCCCTTACTTCTTTAGGATATATTCCAAAAAGTGGGATTGCTGGACCCTATAGCTTTTTAAGGAAGTGCCAAATCGATTTCCAAAGTGGTTGTACCATTTGACGTTCCCACCAGCAGTGTGTAAGTGTTTCAGTCTCTCCACAACCTCTCCGACATTGATTATTTTGTATTTTTTGGATTAATGCCAGCCTTCTTGGAGTGAGATGGAATCTCATTGTAGTTTTGATTTGCATTTCTCTAATGGCTAATGGTCATGAGCATTTCCTCATGTATCTGTTAGCTGCCTGAATGTCTTCTTTGGTGAAGTGCCTGTTCATATCCTTTGCCCATTTTTTAATTGCGTTATTTGTCTTTTTGTTGTTGAGTTTTCGCAATAACATGTACATTTTAGAGATCAGGCACTAATTGGAAATGTCATAGCTAAAAACTTTTTCCCAGTCTGTAGGTAATCTTATTACTCTTTTAGTGAAGTCTTTGGATGAGCACAGGTGTTTGACTTTTAGGTGCGACCAGTTATCTGATTTCTCTTTTGCTGTTTTTATAGTTCTAGTAATGTTTTATATACTGTTTGTGCCATGTATTAGGGCTCCTAATGTTGTCCCTATTTTTTCTTCCATGATCTTTATCGTTTCAGATTTTATATTTAGGTCTTTGATCCATTTTGAGTTGGTTTTTGTGCATGGAGTGAGGTATGGGTCTTGTTTCAATTTTTTGTAAATGGATATCCAGTTATGCCAGCACCATTGGTTAAAGAGACTGTCTTTTCCCCATTTAACTGACTTTGGGCCTTTGTCAAATATCAACTGCTTATATGTGGATGGATTTATGTCTGGATTCTCAGTTCTGTTCCATTGGTCCATGTATCTGTTGCTGTACCAGTACCAGGCTGTTTTGACTACTGTGGTGGTATAATAGGTTCTAAAATCAGGTGGAGTGAAGCCTCCCACTTTGTTCTTCTTTTTCAGTAATGCTTCACTCATCCGGAGCCTCTTTCCCTTCCATATGAAGTTGGTGATTTGTTTCTCCATCTCAATAAAAAATGTCACTGGTATTTGGATCGGTCCTGCAGTGTATCTATAGATTGCTTTGGGCAGAATAGACATTTCTACAATGTTGAGTCTTCCTATCCATAAGCAAGGTATGTTCTTCCACTTAGGTAGGTCTCTTTTGATTTCTTGCAGTAGTGTCTTATAGTTTTCTTTGTATAGGTCTTTTAAGTCTCTGGTTAGATTTATTCTTAAGTATTTTATCTTCTTAGGGGCTATTGTAAATGCTATTGATTTAGTGATTTCCTCTTTGTCGCTATGGAGGAATTTGGCTGATTTATGTATGCAAGATAAAAAAAAAATATTTATTTAGTTTTATCTTGTATCCTGATACTCTGCTGAACTATTCATTTCAGTAGTTTTCTGAGGATTCTTTAGGTTTTTCTGTGATAAGATCATATCATCTGCAAACAGAGATACTTTTACTTCTTTGCCAACTTGGATGCCCTTTATTTATTGATCTAGCCTAATAGCTCTGGCTAGGACCTCCAGTACAATGTTGAATAAGAGTGGTGATAAAGGGCATCTTTGTCTGGTTCCCGTTCTCAATGGGAATGGTTTCAGTCTCTCTCTGTTTAGGATGATGTTGGCTGTTGGCTTTGTATAAAAGCCCTTTATAATGCCGAGGAATTTTTCTTCTACTTCTATTTTGCTGAGAGTTTTTATCATGAATGGGTGTTGGACTTTGTCAAATGCCTTTCCTGCATCAATTGGTAAGATCATGTGGTTCTTGTCTTTTGTTTTATTTATGTGATGGATTGCATTGATTGTTTTTCTAATGTTGAACCATCCCTGCATAAAATCCCCGCATACCTGGTATGAATTCTACTTGATAATGGTGAATTATTTTTTTGATATGTTGTTGAATTCTATTGGCTAGAATTTTGTTGAGGATTTTTGTGTCTAAGTTCCTGAGGGATATAGGTCTGTAATTTTCTTTTTTTTGTGATATCTTTACCCGGTTTTAGTATCAAGCTTATGCTGGCTTCATAGAGTGAGTTTGGGAGTATTCCATCCTTTGCTATGATCTGAAATACCTTTAGTAGTAGTGGTGTTAACTCTTCTCTGAAAGTTTGGTAGAATTCTCCAGTGAAGCCATCAGGGCCAGGGTTTTTCTTTTTTTGGGAGTTTTTTGATTACTTTTTCAATCTCTCCTTTTGCTATAGGTTTATTTAGTTGTTCACCTCTGTTTGTGTTAGTTTAGGTAGGTAGTGTATTTCTAGAAATTTGTCCATTTCCTCTAGGTTTTCAAATATGTTAAAGTAAAGCTTTTCATAGTACTCTGTTACGATTCTTTTAATTTCAGTTGGGTCTTTTGTGATAGTGCCCATCTTATTTCTTATTTGGGTTATTTGATTGGTCTCCTGTTCTTTTCTCTGTCTGGCCAATGGTTTATCGATTTTGTTAATCTTTTCAAAGAACCAGCTTTTGGTCTTGTTAATGCTTTCAATTATTTTTCTCTTTTCTATTTCATTTAATTCTGCTCTAATTTTTATGTATTTGCTTTCTTCTGGTGCCTGAGGGTTTCTTTTGTTGCTGTCTTTCTACTTGTTCAAGTTGTAGGGATAATTCTTTGATTTTGGCCCTTTCTTCTCTTTGTATATGTGCATTTATTGATATAAACTGACCTCTGAGTACTGCTTTTGCTGTGTCCCAAAGGTTCTGATAGGAAGTGTTTTCATTCTGCTTGGATTCTATGAATTTCTTTATTCTGTCCTTAATTTGTTCTATAATTTAATCGTTTTTGAGCAAAGTGTTGTTCGGTTTGCATGTGTTTGATTTCTTGTCCCTGATTTTTCTGTTATTGACTTCTAGCTTTATGGCTTTATGGTCAGAGAAGATGCTTTGTAATATTTCAGTGTTTTGAATTGTGTTAAGGCTTGCTTTATGGCCTAATAATACATGGTCTATCCTAGAGAATGTTCCATGTGTACTGGAAAAGAAAATATACTTGGCTGCTGTTGGGTGGAGTGTTCTGTATATGCCTATGAGGTCAAGTTGATTAATTGTGGCATTTAGCTCTTCTGTGTGTTTATTGAGCTTCTTTCTAGATGTTCTGTCCTTCACTGAAAGTGGTGTGTCAAAGTCTGCTACTATTATTGTGTAGCTATCTGTCTTACTTTTCAATGCTGTTAGAGTTTGTTTATGTATCCATGCAGGGGTAAAAGACAAAGTCTGTGGATTGCTTGTGCCTGGACTGGAGCTGCTTCTGCTCTGAGCTTCCAGATTAGGGGAGTTGGCAGAGTATTTTTCTCCCATTTGTTAACTTGTTCCTTCTCCAAGGCGTGGCGAATGGCTCAGGGAGCACAGCAGAGCCTATCTCAGGCCCAGGGAAATCAACAGTTAATGAAGCTGACTGGGGAAGAGGGATCAGATAGGAGAGAGTTCTTTCAAAAGAAGCAGCTATTTTTAGATCCCACAAGGTAAATTAGACAAAATCACTTATCTTATGCTGAGAATGCTGTTTAATCTCAGATTACAGAGGCATGTGTAGCCTCTGTGCTCTGGCTGGGTCGCCACCAAGATTGCCTCAGAGGATTAGGGCTGTGTCCCAGGCTTGCCTTCTTTTGCTGCAGCAGCTGTGTCCTAAACTCCACCACCAGTCCCGCGTCCATCACACCAGTGGGTCGGGGTGCCGGCACTTCAGTTGCCTTCTTTCGTTGAAGCAGCCACTTCCTAAACATCATGGCCAGCCCCCCTGTAGACACACCACAGGGTCAGGGGTGCACCACTCTGCTTGCCTTCTTTCACTGAAGCTGCCATGTCCCAGGAAACTACCATCAGCCTTGCTGCAGTCGTGCTAAGGAATGTGCCAAGGAATCAGAGCTGAGGCACTTCCGCGGGCTTGGCAGCTCCTCACTGCTTCTGCACCTTCTCTCCCTCCCCCATCACTCACTCCAATTCCTTTACTTTGCCTTTGATGCTCAGGGTTCCTAGCTTGTCATATATAATCGATTCACTTGTTTTTTTGGGTCTTTGTTGTAAGAGGGATCACCAGAAGCATCTGGCTACTTCACCATCTTGGCGCCGCCTCCCACATTTTTAAAAAAATAATATTATGTTTTTGGTGAAGGTTTACACAGCAGTTTAAATTTCCATTCGACAATTTCTACATAAATTATTCAGTGACAGTGGTTACATTCTTCACAATTGATAAACATTCTCAATATTTCTGTTTTGATTGTTCCATTTGAAAACAGATATTTTTACTCTTTCCCAAAACAGTTAAAATAAGAGTAAAAGAATATATGTTGTTGTTAGGTGCCATTGAGTCGTTTTCAACTCATAGTGGCCCTATGTGACAGCAAGATTGCCCTATAGGGATTTCTTGTCTGTAATCTTTACAGGAGCAGATCACCAGGTCTTTCTTCTGCAGAGCTGCTGGGTGGGTTCAAATCACCAACCTTTTGATTAACATCTGAGTACTTAGCCGTTTGTGCCACCATGGCTCTAAAAGAATATGTAGGCCCAAACCTACATGCACACATAAGAGAATGAAAGAGAAGAAAACCTCTTTATATCAATTTATACCTTTAATAACATTTCGAAGGACGGAAATGAAGCAGTCAGAGTTAGTCAGGAAAAGAGGGTCACTAACCATATTCTGGAAATGGATTTATCATAGGAATTTGATCTTGCACAAATGTGGGAGGAGCTGGAGAAGTGAAGCCTTGGAAGGAGGGAGTCAGATCAGCGAAATAGTTACTAACCTGTCTATCTAATACTGATATGGATGGACAAGATGGGTCTTGCAGCAATCCCTGAGAAGCCAAGCATTTCTGGTGGCTGAAAACACCCTTCAGGTGAAATGGAAGCTTATGGAGAATTCTATGGAACTGACATCTCTGGGTTCATAGCTAAATATCTGGGGTTTCAGTTGTCATATTGTCAACATAGCAGCTGGAATGATACTGTTGAAATACAAGTCATGAAATAACATTTGCTTGCTCAAACTCTTTCATTGTAGTGGAAGCCCAAGTCCACAATAGTCCGCAAGGCCCTATAAGATCCAGGCCCCTACTGAGGGCTGAAGACCATGGTCCCAGGGGACATCTAGGTCAACTGGCATAACACAGTTCATAAAGAAAATGTTTTACATCCTACTTTGGTGAGTAGCGTCGGGAGTCTTAAAAGCTTGCAAGTGGCCATCTAAGACACATCTATTGGTCTCATCCCATCTGGAACAAAGAAGAATGAAGAAAACCAAAGACACAAGGAAAATATTAGTCCAAAGGACTAATGGACCACATGAACCACAGCCTCCACCAACTCAGAACTAGATGATGCCTAGCTACCGCTACTGCCCACACTGACAGGGATCACAATAGAGGGTTCCAGGCAGAATAAGAGAAAAATGTAGAATAAAATTCAAATTCACACACACACACACACACACAAACACAAAAAGACGAGACTTACTGGTCTGCTAGAGACTGGAGGAATCCCTGAGACTATGGCTCCCGGACACCTTTCTAACTCAGAACTGAAGCCACTCTCAAAGTTTACCTTTCAATCAAAGATTATATGGGCCTATAAAACAAACAATAACACATGTGAGGAACTTGCTTCTTAGTTCAATCAAGTATATGAGATCAAATGGGCAACACCTGCCCAAAAGCAAAGAGGAGAAGGCAGGAAGAGACGGGAAAACTGGAGGAATGGAAATAGGGAACCCAGGGTGGAAAGGGGGAGAGTGCTGACAAAATGTGTGTATTGCAACCGATGTCACAAAACAATTTGCGTATAAATTTTTGAGAATGAGAAATCAGTTTGCTGTGTAAACTTTCACCTAAAGCACAAAAAGTTTATATATATATACACACACATATATAATAACCATTCAGAAAAAATCTAGACCGCTTTACTCATTACTACTACTGTCTATTTATCTGCTCTTACTATCTCCTCTCTTACCTTACTCCAGCTACATGAGCCTCCCTGCTGATTTCTGAACAGATTGGCCCACTCCCAACTCTGAGCCTACACTTGCTATTCCTGTCTTTCAAAATGCTATTTTCCCAGGTATCCATCTGGCTCATTCTTTGCCTTCCTTCATGTCATTGTTAAAATGTCACTTTCTTAGTGAGGCCTTTCCTAACCTCCCTACATAAAATTAACCATCCCATCTACCCAACGTTCTCCTTCCTCATTACCCTGCTTTGTTTTTTAGCTATAGCACTATTACCATGTAACTACAGTATTTCATTTATCCACTCAGTTTCCTGTCTATTGCCCTCAAATGGAATATAAGCATGGGATGGTGGGCCTGGGAAGCTGTAGTTAAGAAAGACCAGCAGTCAGGGAATAGATGAGCAAGTAAAAGAATTTGGATAACCTGGGACCAGCCAGCTCCTCTCTGCACCTGTCTTCCCCTGCCTCCAACTATGATGACCTTTTACAGAATGATGGCTGCTGCTTCACTGGTCCAAACAGCACGCCAATTTATCTTGTAGCCAACTTTAAACTGGAACCATACAGAAAGGAAATTCTGGGAAATGTAGTTCCAGCTTGGCCAAGCAGGGTGGGGGGATTAAAAAAAATGTTTTTCATGAGTCAGTTGTGACTCATGGTGACTTCATGTGTTGCAGAGTAGGACTGACTTCCATGGGTTTTCTTGGGTGTAATTTTTATGGAAGCAGATTGCCAAGCCTTTCTTCGGTGGCATAAGTGGGTTGGTTTAAACTGCCAACCTTTCATTTAGAAGTCAATCACAGACAATTTTCACTATCTAGGGACCCATTAGCCAAGCTGATTTGGTACAAAACTAATTTCAATAAGAATTTATGGAGGATACCTAATTTCATTTTTACCTAGACTATTTTTTTTTTTTTTTATGTAGTATCTATGGAGCCCTCATGGCACAGTGGTTAAGCAGCTGGGCTGCTAACTGAATGATCAGTGATTCAAATCTACCAGCTGCTCTGGGGAAGAAAAGACCTTGTGATCTTTTCCTGTAAAGATTACAGCCTAGGAAACTCTATTGCACAGTTCTACTCTGTCCTATAGGGTCACTGTGATTTGAAATTGACAGCACACTCAACAGCCCCAAACCAAACCCATTTCCATCAAGTCAATTCTGACTCATAGCCACTCTATAGGACAGAATAAGACTTCCCATAGGGTTTCTAAGGCTGTAAATCTTTATGAAGGAGACTGCCACATCTTTTTCTCTTGAAGCGACTGGTGGGTTTGAACCATCCACCTTTGGGTTAGCAGCCAAGCACTTAACCACTGTGTCACCAGGGCTCCTTTAACAACAACAACATATCCATACGTGTATACCAAACAAAAACCAAACCCAGTGCCGTCGAGTCGATTCCGACTCATAGCGACCGTACAGGACAGAGTAGAACTGCCCCATAGAGTTTCCAAGGAGCACCTGGCGGATTCAAACTGCCCTATATCTATATTTTCTATTAACAATGTTATATCAAAATAAATACATTTGTTGTTATCACTGTGTGCCTTTGGGTCAATTCTGACTCATAGCAACTCTATAGGAAAGAGTATAACTGCCCCATAGGGTTTCCAAGTACATTTGAAGAGCTAACCTTTTTTGGTTAGCAGCCGAGCTCTTAACCTCTACGCCACCAGGGCCCCATTAATGTATGTTATAGCAAAATAAATACATAAGCAAAAATAATTACTTCAGAAAATCACATTAAAAAATCAAAGTCCGTAAGCACAAAAGCTACAAGGTTATAAAATCCTTTCTGAGTCTCCTCTTAGTGATTTTTGCATGTTTCTCTACTTATTTATGCAGTGCTTTGCACTTGGCAAATATAATTTTAAATTCTTAGGCAATCCCCACAGAATAGGTGCCAATTTGCCAGTGTGTTTTTTTTCTCACTATTCTAAAAAAAATAAGTGAGGTGAAGAGAAATGGAGTGGCTTGTGCAGGATTACAACACCCACGTGTGTGTAACTCCCCCCGCCCCCAACCCCAAGCTCTTGGCCAGACTACTGTTCTGCTCACTGCTGAATGTAGTGAGGACAACGCTCTTTGAAACTAGAAGTCAGAACAGCTATCAGGGATGAGATTATCTGATCTGCAAGTGTAACGTTTACTTTTATCCTGAAATGCATGGAAAACTTCCATGCAATTCAGACCATTTCTCTGAAGGACGTTAAGGGCTGGCAACCACATCCAGAAAGTCTGACAATCTTTATAGCACGAAAATAACTCAGGGCACACTTTAAACTGAAAGAATAAGATTGTGCATGATTAATAAATAACGCTTTTGCAAGTCTAAATATGAATTCACTTTAGTAATTCTCTGGAGCCCAGCTATGCCATTGATATTTCATTCTCCAATAATCAATAGCTAGAGTCAACCAATTTTATTTTTCAACATGATTCATCTATTTATATTTAGGCAGTACCTATAAAAAACAAAGTAATTTAAATTGTAGAGGTATTTTTATATTGAAGACACAGCCTTAAAACTGATGTGTAAATAAAATGCATATGCATTTTTATATTTCCAAACCCAATATCATCAGAATCCTGTAACAGAATATTAATATCAATGGAACACTTTAAGTTGGCTATTGCTATAAAACTGAAACAGTGAAATACAATGCTTGCTGCAAAGGAATTACTACTTTAAGGTGAGGCTTAAATGCATTTTTTTCCTCTACACCTATCAAATGGATTGTGTGTCATTAAAATGAAAGTAACCACTATATATCATCTTTAGAGACTGACAGAAAAGAGTTTTAAGGGAAGTAAATAGCATATTAAAGTAACCACCCTTACTAAAATGTGGAGCTTCAAGTCAAAAAGCATTCCAGCATACCTGCTAGTTACATTCTTACTGGTACATTCTTTGGTTAATAGTTGGAAATCACTATTCTTGTGTCAGTATTAAAAAATGCCTCTACAGGATGTTTGCAATGGCCCTCCCTGCAGTAAAAATAACCTACACAATGGCTGTCTTTGACATAAAATATTTATTAAGAAAATATACATTTGGGAAAGTTTAATATGAAAGTGATCACACCAGAGAAAAGAAAGTTGTCAATAAGCAAGTTTGAGCTAACATTTTTACAGAAAGCATTCTGCCTCATATTTATTATTTCACATTTCATAATGACAATGACATTAATTCTCAAGATGACTAATCTGGATTAATATTTAAATTATACATATAATATATATACTCACACATATATTTCATAAAAAATTTTTTTTTTTTTTTTATTAAAAGAAGAACCAAACCCATTGCCGTAGAGTTGGTTACAACTTACAGTGACCCTATAGAACAGGGGAGAACTGCCCCATAGGGTTTCCAAGGAGCAGCTGGTAGATTTGAAAATGCTGACCTTTTGGTTAGCAGCCAAGCTCTTAACCGCTACACCACCAGTGCTCTGAATATATATGTTATGTACTGTCAAAAAAGTATGTAAGCAATCAAGATGTTGCTATTTCATCACTCTCAAAGGTTTAACTTTTTTCAAATTAGGTAACTATATAACTGCACACTGTTTGATATCCCCGCTTATGCATATATTCTTAACAAGGGCTTGTTGCAAACTCAAATTTACTATAGAACGAGATTAATGTGCTCCTTAAAGTTGTGTGTCAACTTAACTGGGCCATGATTCTCAGTGGTTTAGCAGTTATGATGTAGTTTGACAGTCATGTGATGTTGTGATCACTTCCACGATGAGATTTGATACAATGTAATCGCCTCCATGATGGGATCTGCTGTGAGTAGCCAAGAAGTTGAAAGGGAGTTTCCTAGGGTGTTTGTCCTGCATCAAATATAAGTGGACTTGCTGGCAAGGCTCTTGGGCTTTTGCTCACTCTGTGTCTTGTAGTTGGCTCCTGTTCGTTTGACCTCCGTTTCTTGGGACCTGAGCTAGCAGCTTACCTGCCGTCTTGCCTGCCAATCTTCGGATTCATCTGCCTTTGCATTCTGTGAGCAATAGTCTTGCTGTCTGGCTTTGCCAGCCCCTCTGGCTATGCAAATCAGGAGAAGCCTCCAGCCTGACCCACGTTCCAGTTGCTACAACCTTGTGAGCCATTCCTTGATATAAATCTCTCTCTATATAAATTTATACACTTTTACTGGTTTTCCTTCTCTAAGGAATCCACCATAAGATGGTTAATGAGGTTCTGTATTTTAAAGCAACCTGAAAATTAACAATATGAAAAGATGGAAACTGTATGACTAGAAGGCTTTTATTTAAATAGTGATGAAAAAGTTTACTAAGACAGTCCTGTGATCAAAGTGATTAGACCTTTTTTTCAAAACTCCTTCAGCTTTACTTTCTGCCTTCCTATATATGGATTAATTCTTACTTAATTCTAAGGGTTGTGAAGATTAAATCTGATAATTAGTGAGAAAGGATATAGTATACCTATTAATACACAGTGTGTATACTAAAAGTTTATTTTCTTCCTTTATTTCCTGAAATCTATTTATTATTGTGCAATTTACGAAGATAATATACCTTCTTCAATAGATTCAGTCAAATATGTAAATAACTGGTAGGAACTTGAAAACAAATGTCTGATTGCCTTATATGCAACCCATTTTTGCTTTTAACATGCCAATCTTTTTTCCTTCAAGGAGAAGGGTGGGAAAAAGTATTACAAACATCTAAGACCTATATTTACCACTAACACCCACCAATTCACCAGCACCTATGATAATTTAACTGAACAGGGACCTACGATCCATTTACCATAATGTTATTTCCACATCCCTCACTACCACCGCCACTTACATCCCTCCTAAATCACTTTGATCACAGGGCTATCTTAGTAAAATTTTTCCATCACTATTTAAATAAAAGTCTTACTGAGGTTAAGTTCTATGGTTCACCATTAAAATAGCACCCTTGCAGATATCCTAACTCACTTGCCCTCCTTCTTGCCTCAACCCCAAATCTGAACAATCAACCTCTCCAACTGCCCTAGTGGAGAAAAACACTCAGCCCAGCTGACTCACTTCATTCCCTGCCTGCAGGCTCTGGAACACAATTTCAACCCTTTATTTGCCTCAAATGCCCCATACCCCTAGTCCACAGTCATTTTCAGCAGATAATATTTCCTATGCCACAGAGAAAATAGAAGCAATCAGACAAAATTTGTCACCAGCTCCCACCATCACATCCATCCACACACATGCATCTGGACCTTTATACTCACTCTGTCCTCTCTGCTGTTAACTGTTGATAAGATGGCAGTGCTTAGAGTTCAGGCAGCTCCTCCTTTTGAAACCAGATCCCACTTTTCCCACCCCTCTACTCAACTCTCCCCTCTCTACTCTGTTTTATCAATTTTCTCCACTCTATTCAATCAGCCCCATTACTCTTCAACATTTTGTGGGATTTCCCCTCTTAAAATAATGCTACCAATAATCCTTTCTTAACCCCAGATCCACTTCCAGATCCTGGAATAGATTTCTGCTCCCATTTTCAGCAAGTCTTAAAAAGATATTTGCCCTTTTGTCTCCAGATCCTCTCCCTCCATCATCTTTTGAATGTCCTCATTTCAGGCTTTAGCCACACCCCAACACGCCATCAAATTTGCTCTTATGTAGACTAAAATGAACTTCTAAATACAATTCTAAATTCTCAATTTATTAACTTACCAGCAGCATTTGATATAATAAAAAATCTGGGGGCCAAGATAGTAGACTAGTCAGATGCTTCCTGTAGTCCCTCTTACAACAAAGACCTGAAAAAACAAGTGAGTAGATTATAAATGACAATCTAGGAGCCCTGAACAGCAAAGTAGAGGAATCGGACTGAGTGGGCAGGGGGAGGAAGAGATGGTTCAGAAGCAATGAAAAGTTGTCAGACCTGAGCCAGCAGGAACTGACACCCTGCACGATGGATCAGCTGGCATGTGTGGTGAGGCAAGCAATGGTGCTTGGGATGCATTTTCCACATAGAGAGACACCGAGTGGCAGAGAGTCTGTTTAACCCTCCAGAATAAGTGAGAAGTGGTGCTCAATTGGCAAAAGATAAGTACATGCATGTAACCTACCATAAAAAAAATGCAGAGCAAAAAAACACACCCTTAGAGAAGAACCTCTCTCCCATTTACGTGCCCCCTCCTCGCTCTGCACAGGGTCTGGGATGGCTTCAGCAATTGCCATGTCCCTGGGTTAGAAGTAGGACCCGTTGCATGCCCTGAGACATTCTCCTGGCTTTGGAGAGTGACAAAAACTAACAAACAGGAAAAAATAATCTGCTAGCTCCCCTAAGCTGGGAACTCAGGGAAGGCACAGCCCCTTTGCCTAGGCACAAGCATAAGTGGTGCTTGACTTTGAATGCCTTTCACCCATGCATTGACGAGTGTGGGCCCATTTCAACAGCATAAGCCCTCATTAGCACAGTACAACAGGATATATACCTGAAGCCTATTTTCAACTATATCAGATATAAGGTGGAGTGTCTGATGCATAATATTTGACAACACCCTTCCTATTAAGCAGGATTCTCACCTACCCACATCAGGACCCTGAGGAATGGTGGCTTCACCCACGTCACCTAGCCACCTGCAACAGGAGTCCAAGAATAAGTGGTGCCTCCCAATCCTTACAGCCAACAGCCTTGGGTGCCCAAAGTCCAGCTGCAAAACCCACACACCTACACACTCTAGGGAATAGGGATGCTCTTTCCTCTCAGACACTCAAAGGAACCCATCAGCCCCTTGCATTGCCCAGTGCATCAACCCCACTGCCTGTAGCCAAATACCTGTGTCTGCTCCAATAAACCCTGCCTATCTAGGACTGTAGGTGAAAGTCTGCACCACACACTTGATGACCGACTACCTGGATACCTGAGCTGAATCCATGCAAGAAAAGTAAACAGAGTCCTGGGCTCACATACCTAGTAACAGCTCTAACCACCTGGTGACAGGATGTGAGAGCTTCAAAGACACCAGTATTCAAACTAGCTCACACAACCAGCCTATTTGGGCATATCAAAACAAAACAAAACAAGAAGCTTGGACTACTCAGCAGAAACCATGCAGGCAAGAAGGCAATGGGATGACATATATAAAACCTTGAAGGAAAAAAATTGCCAGCCAAGAATTATATACCCAGCAAAACTATCTCTCAAGCAAACCTAAAATAAAGAAACATAATAACTTATTGATGGCTCAGAGACAACAGTCTATATCGAATCACATAAAGAGGTAGACCATGATGGCTTCAGCAAGCACCCAAAACAAAGAATCAAAAAATCTTCTGGAGGAAGATAAATTTTTGGTATTATCAGAAGAAGAATTCAGAAGATTAATATACAGATCTCTTCAAGAGATGAGGAAGGAGATCAGGTAAAATGCAGAACAAGCCAAGGAACACACAGATAAAGCAATAGAAGAACTTAAGAGGGTTATACAAGACCATAATGATGAATTTAACAGGCTGCAAGAATCCATACAGACAGAGCAAACAGAAATTCAAAAGTTTAACAATGAAATTTCAGGGTTAGACAACTCAATAGAAAGTCATAGGAGTAGAATCGAGGCAATGAAAGTCAGAATTAGTGAGAATGAAGATAAAGCACTTGGCACCAACACATTTGAGGAAAAATCAGATAAAAGAATTAAAAAAAATGAAGAAACCTTGAGAACTATGTGGGACTCTGTCAAGAAGAATAACCTATGAGTGATTGGAGTACCAAAACAGAGGAGAATAACAGAAAATACAGAGGGAATTGTTGAAGATTTGTTGGCAGAAAACTTCCCTGATATTGTGAAAGAGCAGAAGATATCTATCCAAGAAGCTCATCGAACTCAGTGCAAGGTAGATCTCAAAAGAAAGTCACCAACACATATTACAATGAAACTTGCCAAAACCAAAGATAAAGAGAAAACTTTATGAGCGGTAGGGATAAACGAAAAGTCATCTACAAAGGAGAGCCAACAAGACTAAGCTTAGACTACTCAGCAGAAACCATGCAGGCAAGAAGGCAATGGGATGACATATATAAAACCTTGAAGGAAAAAAATTGCCAGCCAAGAATTATATACCCAGCAAAACTATCTCTCAAATATGATGGTGAACTTAGGGGATTTCCAGATAAAGAGAAGTTTAGGGAATTTTTAAAAACCAAATCAAAATTACAAGAAATACTAACGGGAGTCCTGTGGTTAGAAAATCAATAGCATCAGATAACAACCCAAGATTAGAATACAGGGCAGAACAACCATATATCAACCCAGATAGGGAGGTCACAAAAATTAATCAAAGCTAAAACACAGAAAATAGGGAAACAGAGATGTCCATATGAAAAAGATGACAACATTAAAATTAAAAAAAAGGGATAAAATAATGTAGTCATAGATCTTTCATGTGGAAGGGAAGTCAAGACAATATAAAGAAATAAAAGATTGGTTTAAACTTAGAAAAACAGGAGTAAATATTAAGGTAACCACAAAGGAAACCAACAATCCTACACACCAAAATAAAAAATAAGAAAAACATAAAGCAAATATAAAATCGACAATGAAAAAGATCAAAAGAAAATACATAAAGAGAAACAACTCAGCACAGAAAATTAAGTGGAACAAAAAACAATCAACAACATACACACACAAAATACATAAAATGACAACATTAAACTCATATGTATCAATAACTACGCTGAATGTAAATGGACTAAATGCGCCAATAAAGTGACAGAGAGTGGCAGAATGGATTAAAAAAAAAAAAAAACATCATATGCTAGAAGAGACGCAACTTAGGCTTAAAGACACAAATGAACTAAAACTTAAAGGATGGAAAAAATATATCAAGCAAACAACAATCAAAAAAGAGCAGGAGTGTCAATATTAATCTCTGACAAAATAGACTTTAAAGCAAAATCCACCACAAAGAATAAGGAAGGACACTACATAAAAACCAAAATCAAAAGTCCGATACACCATGAGGACATACCATAATAAATACTTACAAGCCCAAGACACGGCTCCAAAACACATAAGCTCTAACAGCATTGAAAAGTGAGATACATAGCTCCACAATAATAGTAGGACACTTCAATATACCACTTTTGGTGGACAGGACATCCAGAAAGAAGCTCAATAAAGGCACAGAAAATCTAAATGCCACAATCAACCAACTCGACCTCATAGACATTTACAGAACACTCCACCCAACAGGAGCCAAGTATACTTTCTTTTCCAATGCACATGGGACATTCTCCAGAATAGACCACAATATTAGGCCACAATGCAAGCCTTAACAGAATCCAAAGCATTGAAATATTACAAAGCATTTTTCCTAACCATAAAGCCATAAAAGTAGAAATCAATAACAGAAAAAGCAAGGGAAAAAAATCAAATACATGGAAACTGAACAACACCTTGCTCAAAAACTATTGTGTTACAGAAGAAATTGAGGATGGAATGAAGAAATCCACAGAATCAAATGAGAATCGAAACACATTCTACAGAACCTTTGGGACACAGCAAAAGCAGTGCTCAGAGGTCAAGTTATGGCAATAAATGCACACATCCAATAAGAAGAAAAGACCAAAATCAGAATGTTAACCCTACAACTCGAACAACTGAAAGAGAGCAGCAAAAGAAGCCCTCAGGCACCAGAAGAAAACAGTAATAAAAATTAGAGCAGAATTAATTGAAAAAGAGAATAGAAAAACAATTGAAAGAGTTAACAAGACCAAAAGCTGGTTCTTTGAAATATGAACAAAATTGATAAACCATTGGTCAAACTGATAAAAGAAAAACAAGAGAAGAAGCAAATAATCTGCATAAGAAATGAGATGGGCAATATTAAAACAGACCCAACTGAAATTAAAAGAATCATAACAAAATACTATGAAAAACTGTACTCCACCAAATTTGACAACCTAGAGGAAATGGACAAATTTCTAGAAAAACACTACCTACCTAAACTAACACAAACAGAGGTACTACTACCCACTACCCACTGCTGTTGAGTCGATTCCGACTCATAGTGACCCTAGAGAACAGAGTAGAACTGCCCCATAGAGTTTCCAAGGAGCGCCTGGCGGATTCGAACTGCCAACCTCTTGGTTAGCAGCCGTAGCACTTAACCGCTATGCCAAACAGAGTTAGAACAACTAAATAAACCTATAAAAAAAGAGGTTGAAAAGGTAATTTAAAAACTCCCACCAAAAGAAAAAAAAAAAGCCCTGGCCCTGACGGCTTCACTGGAGAATTCTACCAAACTTTCAGAGACAAGTTAACACCACTACTACTAAAGGTATTTCAGAGCATAGAAAAAGATGGAACACTCCCAAACTCATTCTGTGAAGCAAGCATAACCCTGATACCAAAATCAAGTAAAGATACCACACACAAAAAAAAAACTACAGACCAATATCCCCCATGAACATAGATGCAAAAATCCTCAGCAAAATTCTAGCCAATAGAGCTCAACTATATATCAAAAAAATAATTCATCATGGCCCAGTGGGATTCATACCAGGTATGCAGGGATGGTTCAACATTAGAAAAACAATCAATGAAATCCATCACATAAATAAAACAAAAGAGAAGAACCACATGATCTTATCAATTGATGCAGAAAAGACATTTGACAAAGCTCAATACCCATTCATGATAAAAACTCTCAGCAAAATAGGAATAGAAGGGAAATTCTTCACATAATAAAGAGCATTTATTCAAAGCCAATAGCCAACATCATCTTAAATGGAGTCTGAAAGCATCCCCCTTGAGAACGGGAACCAGACAAAGATGCCCTTTATCATTGTGCTGGAGGTCCTAGCCAAAGGAATTAGGCTAGAAAAAGAAAGGGCATCGAAATTGGTAAGGAAGAAGTAAAAGTATCTCTATTTGCAGATGATATGATCTTATACACAGAAAAACCCAAAGAATCCACAAGAAAACTACTGGAAGTAATAGAAGAGGTCAGCAAAGTATCAAGATATAAGATAAACATACAAAAATCAATTGGACTCCTCTACACCAAAAAAGAGAACATTGAAGAGGAAATCACCAAATCAATACCATTACAATAGCCCCCTAGAAGATAAAATTCTTAGGCATAAATCTAACCAGAGACGTAAAAGACCTATACAAAGAAAACTGTCAAGACACTACTGCAAGAAACTAAATGAGACCTATGTAAGTGGAAAAACATACCTTGCTCATGGATACGAAGATTCAACATTGTGAAAATCTCAATTCTGCCCAAAGCTATCTACATATACGATGCAATCCCAATCCAAATTCCAATGACATTTTTTAATGAGATGGAGAAACAAAGCATCAACTTCATTTGGAAAGGGAAGAGACCCTGGAGAGGTAAAGCATTACTGAAGAAGAAAAACAAAGTGGGAGGCCTCACACTGCCTGATTTTAGAACCTATTAAACCGCCACGGTAGTAAAAACAGCCTGGTACTGATACAACAAGAGATACATAAACTAATGGAACAGAATTGAGAATTATCTGCTAAATAACCCATAAAACATAGATAAGAAATGAAACCTGAATACTAAAAAAAGTCAGCCCAATTTGATTTTATTTCTCTTAATGTAACTACCATGTCCGTAAATCTCAAAACAGTATAAATCACATTAATATTTATACTTTAACTGTAATTTCTACTTATTAAATTGTTTTGGTTATGTTTTGAAACATATGATTGTCAGATAAAAGATAAAGATATTGAAAAGAATTTCATCAACAATAGCATAGTATAAGAGAAGGAGAGTTAGGAAAACAAAGTAGATAAGCTATGGGTTTTCTGTTTCTTTCCATCCAAAAAGTCATTAGTAGAGAAGATGTGGCTTGGTCCAATGTGACCACACATTATTCCTTAGACTTGCTGATAATAGATTACATTATTTTAGAGTATCCTTGTTGCATATTCTTTGTAAGAAGAAATATCATTTTATCATCAAAATAATCTCCTCTGAATTTTTCACTTTGACAATTTAGAGGTCTTTGTGTTAGGTTTTTTTTGACATGGTACACAAATTAGTGAGGCAGATATAGTGATAGGAAATGACGTATGCCAACATTTTTTTTTTAATTTTATTTATTTCGTTGTTGTAGTTGAGAATATACAGAGCAAAATGTACACCAATTCAAAAGTTTCTACATGTAAAATCCAGTGACATCGATTACATTCTTCAAGTTGTGCTACCACTCTAACCTTCCTTTTCTGAGTTACTCCTCCCCCATTAACATAAACTCACTGCCTCCTAAGTTTCCTATCTAAGCTTTCGAGTTGCTGTTGTGAATTTGATCCCATTATAGATATATCTTGAAAAAGCACACTGCTCAATGCAGACATTCTTTACTAGTTAAGCTAAACTATTGTTTGGTTTTAAGAAGACTTCAGGAGATATTTTTGGTTTAAGTTTTAAAGATTAAAAAAAATAAAATTTTTATTTTTTTTAAAGATTACTTCAGGGTAATAGTTTTAGGGGTTCATCTACTCTCCATGGCTCCAGAAAAGCTGGAGTCCATGAGAACATGAAATTCTGTTCTGTATTTTCCCCTTTTTGATCAGGAGAGAGATACATATGGATAGAGTAGAAAAGATGGTGGGAAACCGTCTGATAGACCTGGGGTCTAGTGATATCCTTTATGTCCAGCTTACAAAGCAGCCTGGGAATTCAGCTGAAGAATTCAACTCTAGCTTTGTTTATAGAGGTTGAGAATTTGACCACTAATACTTTGTGAGAGTTCTAGTAATTTTTATCTTATTTCATCACATGATGACAAAAGAAAACAAGTTATAGGGACATGTGCCACTGGATAAAGGAGCCCTGGTGATGCAAAGGTTAAATACTCAGCTGCTAACTGAAAGGTCAGTGGTTTGAACCCATCAAGCCACTTCATGGTAGAAAGACCTGGTGATCTATTTCTATAAAGATTTAAAAAAAAAAAATTTTTTTTTAATTTTTTATAAAGATTACAGCCAAGAAAATACTATGGGGCAGTTCTACTCTGTCACATAGGTTCACTATGGGTTGAAATTGACTTGATGGCACCCAACAACAACAACACTGATTAAATATTTATGGGGCATATACAGCAGACCATCTGATGTCTGGGGAGCTAAATGAGAACATCAGAAACAGGATAAAGAAAAGATATCCATTAATTCTACACTGAAACCCAATTATGAATAACAGGGCAGATGTGTGAAGACTGTAGAAAGAGAAGAGGTACATAGGCTCTACCCAGATTCTCAACAAGAGATCCTAGCAGAGCAAGGTTTTAGCAATTCTAGACATTTAGGAACCAGGGGCAAGATCAGTGTCACTATGGGTTGGATCTTCCAATAAGAGCTGCATGCAAACTAATATTTACTGAGCTCTTAAAAATCTAGCTATCTACTACATATCTTTTATGACTTGTCTAATTGAATCTCCAGGACAACTCTGTGAGGTAAATTCTTTTATTCTCATTCTATAGATGTAGACACTGAGCCTTAAGAAAGCTCGATAACTTGACTAGGTCACACAATTAAGAGATGGAACTAGGACTTGAAACCAGATTGTCTGACTTCAGACCCCAACCTTAACACCACTATACTTTATAATTGCTTAAGATACTAACAGTGAATACATTCATTTCAAGGATAATAATCTTTACTATCTATTGAATACTTCTGTAGTTCAGATACTGCTCTACTCATATTATTTCATTTAATTCTCACCCAAAACTTATGAGTTAGGTTTCATGTATTTATTTTTTCTGTTTTACAAATGAAGAGACTGAGGGTTCTAGGGGTTATGTTATTTGCCCAAGAACACAGGCTCACAGTGTGAGAGCAGGGATTAGAACCCACTTCTGTCTGACTGCCGAATCCTTTTTTTATTTACACAGCAAACATCAATCAACAGCATTAATTTTAGACAAGAATATCACTTGTTTTTTGTAGGAGATCCCAACTATACTAAAAAAAATAATACAAAAACAATCACTATAAAATAATATGGCAACCTATGGGACCTGCCTTAATACTTTGTAGTCACACTTCACATTTATGCAACACATATTTATTGAGCCCCTACTGTGTGCCATGCTCAACATTATGCACATAATGGATCAGGTTAATCTCATGATATATCCAAATTCAGAGACTGGTGCAGCTCTTTTGTTTTTGGCACCTTTCCTGCATGTGGCTATATTTTTGTGAAGGTTGTATTATCTTCCTACACAGCTTAACTCTGCCCTTGAACCTAAAGAAACAACATTCATCTTTATGATTGAGGGTATCAGAATGACAGCAGGCCCAGTGTTGTTTGCTTCCCAGTTGAGGAATGTGAGTGTTTGTAATACCTCCAAGGAAACAGAAATTCTCTTTTTGTCCAACAAGCTCTCATCCAGCTTTCTCCTCACTGTTTGAACACAGCAGCTGCTGTGAATTTAACTGAAGCAGAGAATATTGTCAGGATAAAAACAGCATTAATTAAAATAGTCTGTTGAGTTCCAGGCCAAATTTGCTATTAGACGTTAAAGTGAAGAGAACATGACGCTGTGTTGTTTGTAAGGTGGAGGTAATTTCCTGTGGTTATTTATAAATCATTAGCAGGGCTTGCCCATGGTTGTTAGGACCTTCACAGACAGAGACTCACTTTTAGAAGATAATTATTAGAGCCAAGATATAGTGTGAGCAAGAGAATTTAGCTTGATGGATAAAGCTATTAAAATGATAAGATTTATATGTTTCTCTGATTATAAAAATAGAACTAGATGACAGTAGAAAGCTTGAGAAACTCAGAAAAGTATAAAAGCAAGGTGCGAATCACCTGTAATCTCAGCTCCTAGAGACAACCACTTAGGATTTTTAATTTTTTTTTTAAATACATGTAATTTTATATAGTTGAGAACTAAGTGGAAATTGTTTTTAATTTAGCATCCAATTATGACCATTTTAACAATCTTTGTAACAATCCTTTACCTTGGCGGGATCCATGGGTGTCATTTATATATATAAATATTATATAAAATATATATATGCCTGGTGGCAAATGGTTAAGAGCTAAAGCTGCTAACCAAAAGGTCACCAGTTTGAATCCACCAGGTGCTCCTGGGAAACCCTATGGGCCAGTTCTACTCTGTTCTACAGGGTCACTATGAGTTGGAATCGACTCGATGGCAACTTTTTTTTTTAATGTATTTTTTACAATTCTCCTACAGTGACTCATCTAAAATCAAATCAACTCTAATGTACTTACCTAGAAAACATTTATGGTATAAAAACCTTAAGTCAACCCCTTGGTATAGAGTATAATTATTTTATTTTCATTAATATTGACTAATATTTTTGAGAAAATGTTTCCTCTACAAGGGAAGCAGTGATTGTTCCAATTAAAATGTCTGGAGTGTCCCTCTACTATGCTCAGCCACCTTGTTTACTGTCAGATGGGCTCAAGGTCAGCTGCACCGCACCAGCCCAGCCAATGTATCCTTGACTGTCACGCACATGTATAAGTATGTCTGATAAGTGTGTGTGCAGGTCTATTCATTGGATGAGGATCTTTAGGGAATATCTTACTTGTGATTTTCTTCTTTTTTTTTTTTTTAATGACATTTGGGTCTATGAACTCAATTCACTTTCTGAGCTTATTGTGGAAGACCCCAAGTTAAAAACCTTTAGCAACAGGTAAAAATACTCTCATTCTTCCTTGTAGTGGATATATTATTATTTCTAACAACAACAACAAAAAAAAGGTGTAGTCTTAATAGAATCTTTACTTATAGCCATTAGGAAAGTCAGAGTAAAACACTAAGAAATACCTGAAATACCTGTGTTCACCTATCACACCCTTATCTTCTGCCTGTTTTAATCCTAAACTGCAGATTCTTGATAAGAAAGAGGATCCATGCTGATGTAGTTTGAAATTTCAAATATGAGATAAAAAACAAAAGTAAGCAATAGATAAAGCACTAAAAAAACTTAGTACAGTATTATTTTACCTAACTTGTACTTGCTGAAAGCAACAAGAACAATTATTGTATTAATTGATACATTACACATGTTCATATTTATTTGAGAGTATGCATATTTAATCATAGAGATTTAAGTTTGCCTACTTATCTATTTGTGTTGGGAAATACCAACTGGAGTTTACCTGAAAGCTAATAAGCCCAGATAAAAGAATAGGAGACGTGGATGGTATTTTTTATTATTATTTTAGAGGTATTTTGTCTAAAGTTTTATTTTGAGTTGACTATTTGTTTTTTTGATATTATTTTATTGTGTTTTCGGTGAAGATTTACACAGCAGTTTAGGTTCCCATTCAGTAATTTCTATACAAATTGCTCAGGGACATTGGTTACATTCTCCCAATGTGTGAATATTCTCAATGTTTCCATTCTGGTTGTTCAGTTTCCATTAATCTATTTTTCCTACTCCCGTAAATTCTTATCACCTTTGTTTTAAAGTAATTGTTGACCATTTTGTCCCATATAGATGACTTTTTTTAAAAGGAGCATAGTATTTATGAGTGACATTGTTTATGTTGTGTATGTTGAACTTTTTTAAAATTTTGTTGCTGTTATTGAGAGTATACACAGCAAAGCATACACCAATTCAACCATTTCTACGTGTACAATTCAGTGACATTGATTACATTCTCCCAGTTGTGCAACCATTCTCACCCTCCTTTATATATCAACCACAGAGAGTTATATTTTTCTTGTTAGCAAATGAATTCTATGTGAGAAGTTCTTATCTTTTCAAAGCTTTCTATGGCATAATTTTGCCAGGCATAAGTATGTTATTATTTCTTATGCCTATTTTTTTGTGTTACAGAAGTGAAATACTAAAAAATATTGGGAGTACAATGAGAGTCATAATGTAAACTGAACTCCCCTTCAAATTTCCTTCTGTTTCTTTCTGCATGAGAATCAATTTCAAAATCATATGCAATACTCCTGAACTACTGTCATAACCTTTTTTTGTGTATTTTTTAAAAAAGCAGTTTTCTTCAGCCCTATGTCGCTTCCATTTTGTGAGCCTTTTTGGCTGTTACCCTCTTCCATGGAAGTGCTGACACAGTGATATCAAGATTATCACCATTGATTAAAGGACAACTGTTGGTGAGGGTAAGTTCAGTTTTCACCTTATAATTTAAGATGATTTGTGGCTATTCTATTTCCCACATTTTATACATTTAAGATACTATGTTATTATAGATTTGGTATTCTGAAACTGAGACTTTAAGTTAACTAAGTGATGTGACAGGAAATCAAGCACTACATTTATAGTGGGGAAAAAGAGATCACAAGGCATTGCGTATCTCTTCAGATATCCTATATGTGCACTGATGGCTATGACACCTGAAACAGCAACCAGAAAAGGAATAATTCAACTTAGCACAGGATATCTTAAGTGCATAATAAATGTTTATAAATAAATTATCTCAAAGAATATCTGTTCAATAACAAAATGTAAATATATCTAACTTACTTTTGTATCCTTAATAAATGTTTGAGTTCATTCAAAATGTCATTTAAGAAGTAAGATTAAGTTGTTCAAGAAGTAAGGTAGTTTTCACTTGACTTTAGGTCATTGAGAATACATTTAAATAGGAGTATCTAATTTCTTCTGTGGTACCTACACTTACATGTGAAGCATTATACTGTTCTTTGAAGGTAGATTTAAGTTGGCTAAAAATATATATTGTGAACACTATTTTTAAAAAATAAAATGCAATTGATACACTAAAGTAGGATAGTATAAAATGTTCAATAAAAACCAGAGAAGGCAGAAAAAAGAGGAAAAAATGAACAAAGAATAAATCAAATAAACAACAGTTACAAGCATGGTAGATATTAATTCAACAATTTCCATTATCACTTTAAATGTGAATGATCTAAATAAACCAATTAAAAGACAGAAATTGTCAGAGTGGATAAAGAAATTAAGATATAGCTATAAGTTTCTGCAAAAACTCAGATTAAATACAAAGATTCAAATTGGTTAAAAATAAAGGTATGATCTCCAGAAACTATAAGCACCTGGTATTTTCTTTAATAAGTAAATGGACAAACAATCTCTGGTACGTCCATACAATGGAATATTATTCAGCAATAAGATAAATGTGTTATTAAGCCATGAAAAAGTATGGAAGAAATATAAACACATTGCTAAGTGAAAGAAACCAGTCTGAAAGGCTACATACTTTATAATAACAACTATCACATTCTGGGAGAGGCAAAACTCTAGAGACAGTATAAAGCTCGGCAGTTGCTAGCGATTTGTGGGGTGGTATGGAAGGTGAATAGGTAAAGAACAGGGGATTCTTAGGGTGTGAAACTATTCTGTGTGAAGCTATAAAGGTGTAATGGTGGACACATCATTATGCATTTGTCAAAACCAACAAAACTGTATAACATAAAAAAGTGAACCTCAGTATAAACGAAGACTATAGTTAATTAATATTGGTTCATTAATTATAACAAATGTACCACCCTAACGCGAGACTTTGGAGCCCTGAGGGTGCAGCAGTAAAGAACTCAGCTGCTAACCAAAAGGTCAGCAGTTTAAATCCACCAGCCACTCCTTGGATACTCTATGGGGCAGTCGTACTCTGTTCTACAGGGTTGCTATGAATTGGAATCAATGCCAACAAGTTTGTTTTTGGGTTTTAATGCAAGACTTTAGTAACTGGGGTGAGTATATGAGACTGTATGCACTATCTGCTCAATTATTCTGTAAATCTAAAACTTTACTAAAACATTGACATATTTAATTATTTTTTTAAGTTAATTAAAAAAAAAGGGTTGGAGAAAAATACACCACCCTCATATTAATGAAAAGAAAGTTGGAGTTGCAATATTAATTTAGAGCAAAGAAGATTTCAACCAGAAAGATCATCAGGGATAAAGTAGGGCATCACATGAAAAGAAAGGGGTCAATTCTCCAAGAAGACATAAACTAAAAAGTATAGGCTCCAAACAAAGAGCATCAAAATACACGAAGCATAAACTGGTAGAATTGAAATGAGAAATGAACAAATTCATTATTAATTGGTGAATTTAACACTCCTCTTTCAGGAATTGACAGATCAATCAAGCAGAAAAACAATAAGGGTATACATGACCAGAACAGCCTTTCTAGTGACATTTATAGAACGTCCAAAAGCCGAATACACATTCTTCACAATCTCTCACATGGAACATTCACCAAGATAGACCACATTCTGGACCGTAAAATACATCTTAACAAATTTTAAAGAATAGAAATTATACGAAGTATGTTAGCAGACAACATGGAATTAAACTCAAATTATCGATAGCTGGAAAATCCCCAAATATTTGGATCAAAGCAGAAATCCTAAGAAACATTTAAATATTTTGAACTAAATAAAAACAGAAACACAACTTATCAAAGCCTGTGGGATGAAGCAAAAGAAGTGTTTACAGGAAAATATACAGCAGCAGGACATACGTTAGAAATAAAGAAAGATCTAAGAACAATGGCTCAAGCTTCTACTTTAGGAACCTAGAGCAAAGAAGGCAAATTATGTCCAAAACAAGTGGAAAAAATGAAATTGTAAACTTTGGGGTAAAATCAATAAAAACAGAAACAATAGAGAAAATCAACAAAACCACAAGTTAAAAAAAAAAAATCAATAAAATAGATAAGCCTAGAGACTTGCTAACCAAGAAAAAATGAAAAGACAGTAACTTACCATGAAAGAGGGGTTATCCCTACTCATCTCACGGACATTAAAAGGAAAAAAGGGAATAATACTGTTTTATAATTGTCTCTGGAAACCCTGGTGGTATAGTGGTTAAGTGCTAGGGCTGCTAACCAAAGGATCAGCAGTTCAAATCCGCCAGTGCTCCTTGGAAACTCTGTGAGGCAGTTCCACTCTATTCTATAGGGTCGCTATGAGTCGGAATCGACTCAACAGCACTGGGTTTGGTTTTGGTATAATTGTCTCTATGCCCACAAATTTGATAATTTAGATGATAACTTCAATTCCTTGAAAGATACAAACTGCTAAAACTCATTCAAGGAGAAATAGATAAACTGAATTACCTATATCTACGGCAATGGATTTTTAAAAAATAAAAAATTATTATTACTATAGAAATCCATTATGGTCGCCTCAATAAAGTGTAATAAGAATAGTAGTTTACATCTCTGGTCTTTCTTCCCAAAAAATAAATAACCCCAGTCTAATTGTGATGAAAACATCAGACAAATTGCAATTGAGGGATATTCTACAAATATTTTACTAGTACTATTCAAATCTATTAAGATTATCAAAAACAAGCAAAGTCTGAGAACCTGACCCAGTCAAGAGTTGTTTAAGGAGCTAAGGTGACTAAATGTAATGTGGTGTCCTGGATGGAATCCTAGAACAGAGAAAGGACATTAGGCAAAACAGTAAGGAAATATGAATGAAGTATGGACTTTAGTTTTTAATAATAACATTTCAGTATTGGCTTATTAGTTGTGACAAATATACCATGTTAATGTTGTTGTTGTTAGGTGCCATTGAGTTGGTTCCAACTCATAGTGACCCTGTGTATGACAGAATAAAACACTGCCCAGTCCTGTGCCGTCCTCACAATCATTGTTATCCATGAGCCCATTGTTGCAGCCACCGCATCAATCCACATAGTTGAGGGTCTTCCTCTTTTTCGCTGACCCAATGGGGCAGTTCTACTCTGTCTTATTGGGTCTCTATGAGTCAGAATCAACTTGATGGTTATATAAAAAAAAAATAATAATAATAATTTTTTTTATATCTCTAGATTATATGCATTTTGCTGTTCATAAATTATATCTCAACAAGGTAAATTTAAAAATAAGTATGTATCCCTTTCTAAATATGGGTACTACAAGCATACTTGTACTGCTGGATTGTGAGGGGGGGTCTATTTTGTAAAATCAAGTAGATAATTATTTATTACTCATTCTAAATTATGGCAGGAAAATATCTGCTTCATCTTTGAAGAAAAAAATGGTGTTTTTCATTATTCTAGTCTTTTTCTTTCATAATTTTGTTTTTGATCTTTTCACTATCTGGCTACTCTTTTTGTGAAAAATGACCCTTTTTGAGGGCTTGAGAATAATAGTCATATAATTCATTGTGCTATACAAAATAAAGATAATGGAAATAATAGTTTATGTGGATAGAATATATATTTCAAATAATATAAAGAGATTCATACATGCCATTCAATCTTGTGTCTGAAAGCCTCTCCAATTTAATAAGATGTCAAGAGAGCTATTAATAACAGAGAGCTGAACACCACAGTAAAATGCGGGTGCTGACTTCTTAAACTAACAGGAAAAGGACAGCTTTTTAATTGGACTGGATGCTGTACTGCCAAGTTACCAGGAAAAAAAAAAATCATTGTACTGTGGCAGCAAAATACACTTTAAACTATGTATCCATACCAAGCACTAGTGGCACAGTGGCTACAATGCTAGAGTGCTAACCGAAGGCTCAGCGGTTTGAACCTGCCAGCCGCCCCGTAGGAGAAAGATGCGGCAATCTGCTTCTGTAAAGGCTCCAGCCTTGGAAACCCTATGGGGCAGTTCTACTCTGTCATATAGGGTCGCTATGAGTTGGAATCGACTTGATGGCAATGGGTTCGGTTTTTGGTTTGGATCCTTACCAATGATAAGGAATGAAATTCTTCTTTCCCCTCTTTATGAGCTACTGAAAATCACACATAGTCGTTTAGGTTACATGTATTCACTGGTGTATGTGAGGTGCAGAATAGTGCACTAGACACATGCATACATGTTGCTATTGTAAATATCTCTAATGCTTGGTGGAAACCAAGTTGATGACTTTCTAAAGCAAAAACTTCATATTTTTCACTTCCTTGCACAGCCTAGAATTGATTTGGACTTTTGTGTAGACGTAAAAAGACATACTTTATGGTACGAGGCAATATTTGAGTTGAGTAAAGGTTATATATAGTTTTAGTTGAAACGTAAACAGATTTCTTTTATTGTAAAAAATATTTCTGCTCCCTAAACATCCTAGCCAAAAAGGTGCTCATGTAAAACAGGTATTTTAATTAACAAATGGCCTACATGGCATTTATGTGAGTGCTACATAATAAGCAAAATGCCCTCTTCTATCTCACCTTTCCTCCACCAAAAATAAATTCATACTTAAATACGTATCTAAAAATAAGATAAAAACTTCAATAGGATAATTAGCATATATTTGCTTCTGAGACATTGCACTTAAAAAAAAAAAAACAACTACTGTTCAGAATTCCATTGCCGTGAAAATATTTCCATTATAATTACGGAGGCATTAGTTGATTCAAATCAAACTTTCCTCGGATGTAAAATGAAGACGCTTAATGGTTATCTTAGTTTCTAAGTTCTGCTGTTACAGAAATACTACAAGTAGGTGGCCTTAACAAACAGAAATGTATTTTCTCACAATTGAGGAGGATAGAAGTCTGAATTTAGGGCTCCGGCTTTAAGGGAAGGCTTTCTCTATCTGTGGGCTCTTTTCATCTCGGCTTCTTGATTCCTTATCTATCTTCATGTGGTGAGCTTGTTTGCTTTTGTACATAAGCTCCTCCTTTTATATCTCAAAAGTGATTGGCTAAGCACATCCTACACTTGATATAGTCTCATTAACATAAGAAACCCCTGTTCTCAGATGGGATTATATCCACATGTATAGAGGTTAGGATTTACAACACACATTTTTGGGGGACACAATTCAATCCATATCAGTGGTCTTGGTTGGTAAAAATGGCAAATATCTTAATGCAGCACTCTCAGAAGTGGGGTGGAGTGATGCAAGCCTGCTGGTCCCCGGTCTTCCAACATTGAAGGATTCTGAACAATTCTGCTTTATGCACTATTGGAGGCATTTGGAAAGCTATAAGGTCAAGATGGCAAAGAGAAACCAGACCTCCAATCACCTGGGGTGATGGTTCCACAATTTAATTCTAAATAAGGACTGATGAGAATTAAACATAAACTTAACGTATGACCCAGCAATCCCACTCCTAGGAATTTACCCTAGAGAAATGGAAAAATGTGTTCACTCAAAAACCTGTACTTGAATATTTATAATCAATTCTTCATAATTTCCTAAAACTGGGAACAACCTAAATGTCCTTTGATGGGTGAATGGATAAACAAACAGTAGTACATCCAAACAATGAGATATACTTATTGATTAAAAGGGTGAAATCACTGATACATAGAACATGGATAAAACTCAAATGCATTATGCTGAGTGAAATAAGCCAGACACAATGATTTTCTATTTTATACGATTCCATCTAGATGACATTCTGGCCAAGGCAAAACTGTAAGAATAGAAAGGAATCAATGGTGCCAGAGCTAGAGGTAGTTTTTGTTGTCGTTAGAGGCCGTTGAGTTGATTTTGTCACAGGGTGATGCTAGTCACAGCAGTTTTCTAGACTGCAGTCTTCACGGGAGCAGGTCACCAGGTCTATCATCAGCAGAGCTGCTTGGGTGGATTTGAACTACGCACGAACTTTTAGGTTAGCAGCTGAGTGCTTAATTGTTGGGCCACCAGAGTTCCTTGTTAGAGATGGGGAGCAAGTTTAATTTCGAATGGAGGGTGAGAGGGAATATTTTGGGATAAGAAAATTCTTCTGTATTCCAATTGTGATGGTGGCTACATGATTATGCATTTGTAAAAACTCGTAACTGTACACCCCAAGAAATGGAACCCTGGTGGTGTAGTGGTTAAGAGCTCAGCTGCTAACTAAAAGGTCAGCAGTTTGAATCCACCAGCTGCTCCTTGGAAGCTCTACGGGGCAGTTCTGCTGTATCCTACAGAGTCACTATGAGTCAGAATCGCCTCAACGGCAATGGCTTTTTTATACACCAAAATAAGGTCAAATTTATTATATGCAAATTATGTATCAATGTAATTGTTATAAAAATACATTAATTGATTAAAAACCTAAAATCTGTGCATATCACTGTATGTAAATTTACCTCAATAAAAAAGGACTCAGCTAATTTTCAAATGTCTGAAATGTATCATTTTTCATCTGTAATATTCATCTTATCCCAATACTACATGTCTTAGTTTCCTCCAGCTGCCATAACAAAATACTACAAAGTGGGTAGCTTTAAAGAACAGAAATTTTGGAGGCTAGAAGTCCAAATTCAAGGCGTCAGCAGGACTGTGCTCTCTCACTGTCTGCTCTAAACCAAAACACCAAACTCCTTGCCGTCCCCGTTGAGTCAATTCTGACTTATAGCGACCTTATAGGGGTAGAACTACCGCAGAGGGTTTCTAAGGAGTGACTGGTCAGTTTAAACTACCAACCTTTTGGTTAGCAGCCAAGCTTTTAACCACTGTGCTACCAGGGCTCCCTGTCCACTCTAGGGGAGGATTTTTCTTTGGTATCCCCAGGTGTTTCTTGGTGTCTGTTGGCTTATAGGTGGACTTTTACATGCTATATTCTCCCTGTATGTGTAACCCTATTTCCATGTCTGTCCTTCCATTTCTTCCTTGCCTCTCAGAAGGGATTAGAATTGGGACCTACCCCACTCAGGTATGATTTCATTAGCCGATAACATCTGTAAGGAAAAATCCTCTTTCCCCAAACAAGGTCACATTCACTAGGAATTAGGGCTTCAATGTATCTTTTTGGGGGAGACACATTTCAATTCATAACACTGCTATTTGTATTTTAATCTCTTCATATTTGTTTATCCCTGACTAGGAAAGTCATCTTTCACCCATTGTTGGCCTTTATATTTAATTGTTCAAAGAATGTATGAATTGATGAGTGCATTGATTCTAATAAGGGAAACCTAAAGAAATTTAAATCTCAGAAAAATTGTCTCTCAAATCAAGGCGGAAATTAGTTGTATAATAAAAAAAAAATTCTTTCAAGTACAAATGGATTCCTTTTTTCAAGGCTGCTTTTAATAAGTTAAGTACTTTCTGAAAATTGTAATCTTCATATGTTTTTTATTCATTGTCTTTAGCTTTCCTAGATCCTTCCATTTTCTCCCTATTATAAACTCTTCTTCGGTGCTATTCTGTATTTCTATTAAATCTACAAAAATACTGTTTAGGTCTTCAGTTCTTTAATTTCTTGTACATCAGATAAAAGGGGAAAAGGAAAATACCTCTTATTTCTTCCTGATGATAATGTTAAATAATTATATAGTTCTCATTAGATGCAGTTTTCTTTATGCAACATTTGTCATCTCATGAATAAATGCTTCTAAAATAAATTGAATTCATTCAGATAAAATATATTGTCATTTTCAGATCCCACATTTTTATAATTTTTTTTCTACCAAAAAAACCAAATCCACTGCCGTCAAGTCGATTCCAACTCATAGCGACCCTATAGTGACCCTACAGGACAGAGTAGACCTGCCCCATAGAATTTCCAAGGAGCGCCTGGTGGATTCAAACTTCCAACCTTTTGGTTAGCAGCCGTAGCTCTTAACTACTACCCCACCAAGGTTTCCTTTTTTTTCTACAGGGTTATGAAAATAAAAATCAAATTATCAGGTAATATCTTACCCATTTCTGGAGTTATCTACAGAACAGAAAACTATCCCACATAAACATGTAATTTGTGTGTATTAAAAGAGAATAAGGAGACACCCAAAGACTATCACCTCTAAACCTATTTTCCAAAGAGCTGACGCTTTTCATTCTTTGTTCTTCTCCCTCCCTTTCCTTTCACCATCCTATTTCCTAAGTTTATCTTTCTCTTTGAAATGAGTTTTCCACATATAAGTCGGAGGTAGACTTAAGGTGCCTCCCACGTAAAAATGCCAAAAGGAGAAGTTAGTTCTGAATCATAGTCTGTCTCATTCAATGAAGGGTATCTCCCATGATTATGAGAAAAAAAAAAAAACAACTAATATTTCCATAGCAAAATTATTTTTAAAAAGCTCTAAATCAACCTCCATTGCTCAAAAGAGAGCTGCCTGGTTTGAATTTTTTTTTTTTTTTAATAACTTTTATTAAGCTTCAAGTGATCGTTTACAAATCCAATCAGTCTGTCACATGTAAGTTTACATACATCTCACTCCCTACTCCCACTTACTCTCCCCCTCTTGAGTCAGCCCTTTCAGTCTCTCCTTTCTTGACAATTTTGCCTGCTTCCTTCTCTCTCTATCCTCCCATCCCCCCTCCAGACAAGAGTTGTCAACACAATCTCAAGTGTCCACCTGATATAATTAGCTCACTCTTCATCAGCGTCTCTCTCCCACCCGCTGACCAGTCCCTTTCATTTCTGATGAGTTGTCTTCGGGGATGGTTCCTGTCCTGTGTCAACAGAAGGTCTGGGGAGCATGGCCGCCGGGATTCCTCCAGTCTCAGTCAGACCATTAAGTTTGGTCTTTTTATGAGAATTTGGGGTCTGCATCCCACTGATCTCCTGCTCTCTCAGGGGTCCTCTGCTGTGCTCCCTGACAGGGCAGTCATCGATTGTGGCCGGGCACCAACTAGTTCTTCTGGTCTCAGGATGATGTAGGTCTCTGGTTCATGTGGCCCTTTCTGTCTCTTGGGCTCTTAGTTGTCGTGTGGCCTTGGTGTTCTTCATTTTCCTTTGCTCCAGGTGGGTTGAGCCCAACTGATGCATCTTAGTTGGCCGCTTGTTAGCATTTAAGACCCCAGACGCCACATTTCAAAGTGGGATGCAGAATGATTTCATAATAGAATTATTTTGCCAATTGACTTAGAAGTCCCCGCAAACGATGTTCCCCAGACCCCCGCGCTTGCTTTGCTGAGCTTTGAAGCATTCATTTTATCCCGGAAACTTCTTTGCTTTTGGTCCAGTCCAATTGAGCTGACCTTCCATGTATTGAGTGTTGTCTTTCCCTTCACCTAAAGCAGTTCTTACCTACTGATTAATCAATAAAAAAACCCTCTCCCACCCTCCCTCCCTCCCCGCCTCGTAACCACAAAAGTATGTGTTCTTCTCAGGTTTACTATTTCTCAAGATCTTATAATAGTGGTCTTATACAATATTTGTCCTTTTGCCTCTGACTAATTTCGCTCAGCATAATGCCTTCCAGGTTCCTCCATGTTATGAAATGTTTCACAGATTCGTCACTGTTCTTTATCGATGCGTAGTAGTCCATTGTGTGAATATACCACAATTTCTTTACCCATTCATCCGTTGATGGACACCTTGGTTGCTTCCAACTTTTTGCTATTGTAAACAGAGCTGCAATAAACATGGGTGGGCATATATCTGTTTGTATGAAGGCTCTTGTATCTCTAGGGTATATTCCTAGGAGTGGAATTTCTGGGTTGTATGGTAGTTCTATTTCTAACTGTTTAAGATAACGCCAGATAGATTTCCAAAGTGGTTGTACCATTTTACATTCCCACCAGCAGTGCATGAGAGTTCCAATCTCTCCATAGCCTCTCCAACATTTATTATTTTGTGTTTTTTGGATTAATGCCAGCCTTGCTGGTGTGAGATGGAATCTCATCGTAGTTTTAATTTGCATCTCTCTAATGGCTAATGATCGAGAGCATTTTCTCATGTATCTGTTGGCTGCCTGAATATCTTCTTTAGTGAAATGTGTGTTCATATCCTTTGCCCACTTCTTGATTGGGTTGTTTATCTTTTTGTGGTTGAGTTTTGACAGAATCATGTAGATTTTAGAGATCAGGCGCTGGTCGGAGATGTCATAGCTGAAAATTCTTTCCCAATCTGTAGGTGGTCTTTTTACTCTTTTGGTGAAGTCTTTAGATGAGCATAGGTGTTTGATTTTTAGGAGCTCCCAGTTATCGGGTTTCTCTTCATCATTTTTGGTAATGTTTTGTATTCTCTTTATGCCTTGTATTAGGGCTCCTAGGGTTGTCCCAATTTTTTCTTCCATGATCTTTATCGTTTTAGTCTTTATGTTTAGGTCTTTGATCCACTTGGAGTTAGTTTTTGTGCATGGTGTGAGGTATGGGTCCTCTTTCATTTTTTTGCAAATGGATATCCAGTTATGCCAGCACCATTTGTTAAAAAGGCTATCTTTTCCCCAGTTAATTGACACTGGTCCTTTCTCAAATATCAGCTGCTCATACTTGGATGGATCTATGTCTGGGTTCTCAATTCTGTTCCATTGGTCTATGTGTCTGTTGTTGTACCAATACCAGGCTGTTTTGACTACTGTGGCTGTATAATAGGTTCTGAAGTCAGGTAAGGTGAGGCCTCCCACTTTCTTCTTCTTTTTCAGTAGTGCTTTGCTTATCCGGGGGTTCTTTCCCTTCCATATGAAATTGGTGATTTGTTTCTCTATCCCCTTAAAATATGACATTGGAATTTGGATCGGAAGTGCTTTAAATGTATAGATGGCTTTTGGTAGAATAGATATTTTTACTATGTTAAGTCTTCCTATCCATGAGCAAGGTATGTTTTTCCACTTAAGTATGTCCTTTTGAATTTCTTGTAGTAGAGCTTTGTAGTTTTCTTTGTATAGGTCTTTTACATCCTTGGTAAGATTTATTCCTAAGTATCTTATCTTCTTGGGGGCTACTGTGAATGGTATTGATTTGGTTATTTCCTCTTCGGTGTTCTTTTTGTTGATGTAGAGGAATCCAAGTGATTTTTGTATGTTTATCTTATAACCTGAGACTCTGCCAAACTCTTCTATTAGTTTCAGTAGTTTTCTGGAGGATTCCTTAGGGTTTTCTGTGTATATAATCATGTCATCTGCAAATAGTGATAACTTTACTTCTTCCTTGCCAATCCGGATACCTTTTATTTCTTTGTCTAGCCTAATTGCCCTGGCTAAGACTTCCAACACGATGTTGAATAAGAGTGGTGATAAAGGGCATCCTTGTCTGGTTCCCTTTCTCAAGGGAAATGCTTTCAGGTTCTCTCCATTTAGAGTGATATTGGCTGTTGGCTTTGCATAGATGCCCTTTATTATGTTGAGGAATTTTCCTTCAATTCCTATTTTGGTAAGAGTTTTTATCATGAATGGGTGTTGGACTTTGTCAAATGCCTTTTCTGCATCAATTGATAAGATCATGTGGTTTTTGTCTTTTGTTTTATTTATGTGATGGATTACATTAATGGTTTTTCTGATATTAAACCAGCCTTGCATACCTGGTATAAATCCCACTTGATCAGGGTGAATTATTTTTTTGATGTGTTGTTGGATTCTATTGGCTAGAATTTTGTTGAGGATTTTTGCATCAATGTTCATGAGGGATACAGGTCTATAATTTTCTTTTTTTGTAATGTCTTTACCTGGTTTTGGTATCAGGGAGATGGTGGCTTCATAGAATGAGTTGGGTAGTATTCCGTCATTTTCTATGCTTTGGAATACCTTTAGTAGTAGTGGTGTTAACTCTTCTCTGAAAGTTTGGTAGAACTCTGCAGTGAAGCCGTCCGGGCCAGGGCTTTTTTTTGTTGGGAGTTTTTTGATTACCGTTTCAATCTCTTTTTTTGTTATGGGTCTATTTAGTTGTTCTACTTCTGAATGTGTTAGTTTAGGTAGGTAGTGTTTTTCCAGGAATTCATCCATTTCTTCTAGGTTTTCAAATTTGTTAGAGTACAATTTTTCATAATAATCTGAAATGATTCTTTTAATTTCATTTGGTTCTGTTGTGATGTGGTCCTTCTCATTTCTTATTCGGGTTATTTGTTTCCTTTCCTGTATTTCTTTAGTCAGTCTAGCCAATGGTTTATCAATTTTGTTAATTTTTTCAAAGAACCAGCTTTTGGCTTTGTTAATTCTTTCGATTGTTTTTCTGTTCTCTAATTCATTTAGTTCAGCTCTAATTTTTATTGTTTTCTTCTGGTGCCTGATGGGTTCTTTTGTTGCTCACTTTCTATTTGTTCAAGTTGTAGGGACAGTTCTCTGATTTTGGCTCTTTCTTCTTTTTGTATGTGTGCATTTATTGATATAAATTGGCCTCTGAGCACTGCTTTTGCTGTGTCCCAGAGGTTTTGATAGGAAGTATTTTCATTCTCGTTGCTTTCTATGAATTTCCTTATTCCCTCCTTGATGTCTTCTATAACCCAGTCTTTTTTCAGGAGGGTATTGTTCATTTTTCAAGTATTTGATTTCTTTTCCCTAGTTTTTCTGTTATTGATCTCTAGTTTTATTGCCTTGTGGTCTGAGAAGATGCTTTGTAATATTTTGATGTTTTGGACTCTGCAAAGGTTTGTTTTATGACCTAATATGTGGTCTATTCTAGAGAATGTTCCATGTGCGCTAGAAAAAAAAGTATACTTTGCAGCAGTTGGGTGGAGAGTTCTGTATAAGTCAATGAGGTCAAGTTGGTTGATTGTTGTAATTAGATCTTCCGTGTCTCTGTTGAGCTTCTTACTGGATGTCCTGTCCTTCTCCGAAAGTGGTGTGTTGAAGTCTCCTACTATAATTGTGGAGGTATCTATCTCACTTTTCAGTTCTGTTAAAATTTGATTTATGTATCTTGCAGCCCTGTCATTGGGTGCATAAATATTTAATATGGTTATGTCTTCCTGATCAATTGTCCCTTTTATCATTATATAGTGTCCTTCTTTATCCTTTGTGGTGGATTTAAGTCTAAAGTCTATTTTGTCAGAAATTAATATTGCTACTTCTCTTCTTTTTTGCTTATTGTTTGCTTGATATACTTTTTTCCATCCTTTGAGTTTTAGTTTATTTGTGTCTCTAAGTCTAAGGTGTGTCTCTTGTAGGCAGCATATAGATGGATCGTGTTTCCTTATCCAGTCTGTGACTCTCTGTCTCTTTATTGGTGCATTTAGTCCATTTACATTCAGGGTAATTATAGATAAATAAGTTTTTAGTGCTGTCATTTTGATGCCTTTTTATGTGTGTTGTTGACAATTTCATTTTTCCACATACTTTTTTGTGCTGAGGCGTTTTTCTTAGTAAATTGTGAGATCCTCATTTTCATAGTGCTTGACTTTATGTTAGTTGAGTCGTTACGTTTTTCTTGGTTTTTATCTTGAGTTATAGAGTTGATCTCTAGTTTTATTGCCTTGTGGTCTGAGAAGATGCTTTGTAATATTTCGATGTTTTGGACTCTGCAAAGGTTTGTTTTATGACCTAATATGTGGTCTATTCTAGAGAATGTTCCATGTGCGCTAGAAAAAAAAGTATATTTTGCAGCAGTTGGGTGGAGAGTTCCTTTTTGTGGTTACCTTATTATTTACCCCTATTTTTCTAAGTAAAAACCTAACTTGTATTGTTCTATATTGCCTTGTATCACTCTCCATATGGCAGTTCAATGCCTCCTGTATTTAGTCCCTCTTTTTGATTATTGTGATCTTTTACCTTTTGACTTCCATGATTCCCTGTTATGTGTATTTTTTTTTAATTAATCTTAATTTGTTTGTTTTTGTGATTTCCCTATTTGAGTTGATATCAGGACGTTCTGATTTGTGACCTTGTGTTGTGCTGATATCTGATATTATTGGTTCTCTGACCAAACAATATCCTTTAGTATTTCTTGTAGCTTTGGTTTGGTTTTTGCAAATTCTCTACACTTGTGTTTGTCTGTAAATATCTTAATTTCGCCTTCATATTTCAGAGAGAGTTTTGCTGGATATATGATCCTTGGCTGGCAGTTTTTCTCCTTCAGTGTTCTGTATATGTCATCCCATTCCCTTCTTGCCTGCATGGTTTCTGCTGAGTAGTCAGAACATATTCTTATTGATTCTCCCTTGAAGGAAACCTTTCTTTTCTCCCTGGCTGCTTTTAAAATTTTCTGTTTATCTTTGGTTTTGGTGAGTTTGATGATAATATGTCTTGGTGTTTTTCTTTTTGGATCAATCTTAAATGGGGTTCGATGAGCATCTTGGATAGCTATCCTTTCGTCTTTCATGATGTCAGGGAAGTTTTCTGTCAGGAGTTCTTCAACTATTTTCTCTGTGTTTTCTGTCCCCCCTCCCTGTTCTGGGACTCCAATCACCCGCAGGTTATCCTTCTTGATAGAGTCCCACATAATTCTTAGGCTTTCTTCATTTTTTTTTAATTCTTTTATCTGATTTTTTTTCAGCTATGTTGGTGTTGATTCCCTGGTCCTCCAGATGTCCCAGTCTGCATTCTAATTGCTCGAGTCTGCTCCTCTGACTTCCTAGTGCGTTGTCTAATTCTGTTATTTTATTGTTAATCTTTTGGATTTCTACATGTTGTCTCTCTATGGATTCTTGCAACTTATTAATTTTTCCAGTATGTTCTTGAATAATCTTTTTGAATTCTTCAACAGTTGTATCGGTGTGTTCCTTGGCTTTTTCTGCAGTTATCCTAATTTCATTTGTGATATCATTAAGCATTCTGTAAATTAGTTTTTTATATTCTGTATCTGATAATTCCAAGATTGTATCTTCATTTGGGAAAGGTTTTGATTCTTTTGTTTGGGGGGTTGGAGAAGCTGTCACGGTCTGCTTCTTTAAGTGGTTTGATATGGATTGTTGTCTCCGAGCCATCACTGGGAAACTAGTTTTTCCAGAAAATCCGCTAAAAAAAAAAATGCAGTCAGATCCCTATCAGAGTTCTCCCTCTGGCTTAGGCTATTCAGATGTTAATGAAGCCACCTGGGGAGGGTGGGGGAGGGAACAGAGAGATAGGAGAGTAGCACCTCAGAATATAGCCAGAGTTGCTTGTCTTGCTTGGAATGACTATTATATCTGAGATTCCCGTGGGCGCGTCGCCTATGTGTGCTGGCTGTGTGGAGATTGCCCCCGGGGGGTCTGGCCCACTGGAGTCACGGTCAGATCCTCCGCTTCCAGCCCCACGCCCAGTGTCAAGGCTCCCCTACTGGGACGGTGCACTCTCGACTCCAAAATCAGTCGCTGCCTCCCGGGGACTTCTCATCCCTCCAGCCGCGTGGCCGTGCCGCCTCCGAGAACTAGTTGGGCCTCCTCCCGGGGTTAGTTCAGATGGGTGGAGCAGCTCCTCGTGGTTGTGCTGTGACCGAGTGTCCCGGCTGGGACGCTGTTCTCCCCACTCCAATACCAGTCGCTGCCTCCCGGGGACTTCTCGTACCGGCTGCATCCCACGCCGCCCACGCGACCCGGCTGGTCCCCTTCCCGGGGTTAGTTCAGGGGGGTGGAGCAACTCTCCGTGTTTATGGCGTACCTGCATCCAGTCCAAATCCCTGGGGGACGGTTCCCCGGCTCGGATGCTGCTCTTTCTGCTCCAAGACCAGTCACTGCCTCCCGGGGACTTCTCCTACCAGCTGCGTCCCACGCCGCCCGTGGAACCGGCTGGTCCCCCTCCCGGGGTTAGTTCAGGGGGGTGGAGCAGGTCTCTGTGCTTGTGCCGTACCTGACTGGTACGCTGGCTCCAGGCTCTGGAAACAATCGCTGCTTCCCCGTATTAGTTCGTTCTCCGTCTCTAAATCTGTGTTTGTTGTTCAGGGTTCGTAGATTGTTATGTATGTGATCGATTCACTTGTTTTTCTGTGTCTTTGTTGTAAGAGGGATCCGAGGTAGCGTCTGCCTAGTCCGCCATCTTGGCTCCGCCCCCTGGTTTGAATTTTGATGTTGCCACTAACTGGCTACATGACTGTGGCACAATCCAACCCAAAAACCAAACCCACTGCTGTCGAGTTGATTCCAACTCATAGCAACCCTATAGGACAGTTTAGAACTGCTCCATTCCAAGGAGCGCCTGGTGGATTCGAACTGCCGGCCTCTTGGTTAACAGCCATAGCACTTAACCACTGTACCACCAGGGTTTCCAATACTTCATCTCTTAAAGCCTCATTGCCCTTTTCAGAAGAATGAGGATTATAGTAGAGTTATTAAAGTTAAATGAATCAATATATATAACATATAGAACAACACCTACCACATAGTTAGTGTTATAATTAACAATTGCATTAAAAAAATTGCCATGGAGTCAATTCTCACTCATGGTAACCCTATAGGACACAGTAGAACTGCCTTATAGGGTTTCCAGGGAGTGGCTGGTGGATTCGAACTGCTAACCATGTGGTTAACAGCCGAGCACTTAACCACTGTGCCACCAGGACTCCATATAATGGCATTAGTAGTTACTTTTATCAACGTTATCATTATTTGACTCTCACCAAAACTGTGTAAGAAAGGTAGGAGAGTGATGCCATTTTTCAATAGTATGGTCCCCTTCTTCTCCACAGAACTTGGCAATAAATGAAATGTGACTGTCCTGTGAGAATCAAATATAAAATCAGCACGTAAGTATCAGAGAAGATGTATATTAAGATACCTTAAAGAAATCAAAAGGCTCACAAACTAGCTGAATTTCTCTATAACCTAATTTAGGTTTAACACACAATAAAGAATATAGGTCAGTTAGAATTAGACTACTTAGTGACAGTTGCTTTTACCAAAGAGATTCCAGATTTATTTATTTATCTATTTCCAGAAAATAAGTGTCAGATTGTAACTTGACATACTATACGCAGTGTGCCTTCATAGGCAGGATGCGTTAGACAGAAGGTGGGAGCGGTAGCTAGCATCCACAGGAGTTATAGATCTCATAAACTGGCATTCTGACTTTGTACACAGTGCAAGTTTGGTCAATGAGACAGAATTATGAGCCGGAAAATCAGGTTTCTGAGACAGTAGAGCCTAGTATTGTTACACTCCTGACTGTGACAGAATCACGAAGATCGTGGGAAAACTATGAAAAATAGATGGAGAGGTATTCTCAGATAAAACCCTAATCATACCTCTGGTCTTGCATGATATTTTCAGAACATCTGTTGCCTACCTTCTCTAGTGTCATGTTTTTCTAAACTCTTGGTATAATAGAGTTTTGTTAACAAGCTCCCTTCTAAAATTTAAGTAAAACAGCATTAAATTGGAGTAACCGTGGAATATCAATCTGAAATAGTAAATCTTGATGGCAAAGTTTTTAAATACACTGATTTTATTTATCCAATCATTATAAAGAAACATACATACAATAAAATTTTACTCAGTAGCTACCACGTGTAAGGAACCATGCTGAGGATAGGGACTGGGAAGCTGAGTGAGAGGCAAGTGGAGGGGACAGGTGTATAAACTAATAATCACCACAGGCTGGGATATTAATAGCAGGGAGAAAAGCAACTTGACAATGCAAAATACTGAAATTAGAAATAAGCTAGTAAGATCCTAAACCTAGCTTATACGAGTTTTTATGCTTCAGTGAAAAGATAATGATTTCTAATCTTTCAGTTGTTTGATTTTAGATGTGTACTTCTAAGCTGCAAAAGGATGCATGGAAAGCAGTTCTTGTGATTAAATTATGTGCCCTCTCTAATCTTCTTTAAACTCATAAATTTCTTTTAACAAAGACTTTCATAGGTTTTATATAGGTAAATGAGGAGTCTGAGTTAATGAGAAGGTACAGCCTTCTGCACATTAACCACATTCAGAAAACAGAGTGCCTTCTGTATACTGAGTTTCTTACGCCTATAAAATTCATGAAGTCCAGCATTCTCCCCAAATATCCAACATGGGCACATAATGTTTTGGTTATTCCTGAAACCATTTAATTGATAGTAATAAAACCATTAAACTTCTATGAAGCTTTTTCAATACTGTTTTCTTTTATGTAAGAATTTATGAAAAAACAAGGATGATAGAGTAGAGGATGTTTTTTGTTGTTTGTTTAAGCACATTGTTACTGTTAAGAGAATATATACACTTACAAGCTATAGTAACTGAAAGCTCTGTTTTAAGAAACCTAGTTTCTATTATCATCACAGGTCATAAAATAGGAACTCACTTATCTCCAAGTTTTAATTCTTGAGTATCACTGGTTTATTAAAAACACTGAGGCCTTGGAAACAAAAGAAAACAGACCCACTAGCCTCGTTGAGACTGGAGGACTCCCGCAGACTATTGCCCTGAGATACTTTTCAAACCTTGAACCAAAGCTGCTGAGGTTACCTTGTAGGTAAATTGGCTCAAAAAATAATGAATATCTCCCATAAGTGCCATACTCCTTTAAAAAATCATCTATATGAGAACACACAGTCAACAATTACTTTAAAACAAAAATGAGAATGTAAGGGGGCAGGGAAACTACATTAATAGAAATGGAACAACTAAACAGAAATAATAAGAATGTTCACACATTGTAAAGAATGTAACCAATGTCACTGAACAACCTGTGTAGAAACTGTCGAATGGGAACATAAACTGCTGTGTTAACCCTCACTGAAAACACAATAAAATATTAAAACAAAACAAAACAAAAACACTTAGGCTTTTACTTGACTCCTGAGAATTCTGAAAACTGTCAGTTTTGAAAAGCCATATACCTAGTTTATGATAATGGTGGAATAGCTTGGCAAGACCAACGTTACTACCAATAATAATAGTAAAAAAAAAAAAAAAAAAAAAACTCTGAAAATATATTAAAATAGAATTGTTTGAAGGAACTTAAAGCAGGCAGAAAATAGAGAGAATATGACCCTTGGAAGATTCGTATTTATTCATTTTCTGCCTGGGGCACTCCCCAGTCCCCACAGCAAACAGAAGATAACACTCAAGTAGAAAGTGGCAGTTTTATTGGGTTAAGGAGTCAGAGTTGGAGTTCGTGACTGTCACAGAGGGTAGAAAATGGAGGGAGGTTTGGGCAATCTTAGAAAATAGAGGAGACACAGACGGGATTTGGTAAATACCTCAGGCTTTCCATTGACACTGCAGAAAGGTCAAAACTTGTGAGTATGGAACACAACCCAGGACTAAGGGACACACCTTAGGACTAAAGGCAAAGCCTACACTGATCCACATAACAAAGTCTAAAACCAAGCCTGCACAAGATCAAGGCCACCAACCCGTAATGTAAATGTCTGCTAATAGAAAATTCTCCATTTTTGAAAGGAAAATAACAAGATTCAGAATCTCTAGAAATATCACTTTCAGTGGTCAGTATAAAGGTAAAAGAAAAAATTCTGTGAATAAACAAGAAAACATGATGCAAAATAAAGGAGAAAAGCTAATAGGACTTGAGGCTGATGTAAATATTGGAATTAACAAAGACTTTAAATTTTTTTTTTTAAATTAGCTATTATTGATTTCTTCTGGTCATGATAGAGTAACTAGTGCCACACTTTTCCTCCTTTCATAAATAATTACAAAGCTGAAAAATTTATAGGCAACATTTGTTTTTAGGCATGGGACAATAAGAAGTGCTGGAAAATAAGCTCCCTCTATGAAATGAGAGAAAAAAAAAAGTTGATTGGCCAAGCTTTCTGCCTAGTGACACTTAAAGATGTGTCACTGAGAGGAGCAACCCAAGCAGAGCACAGAAGTCTTGCCCAAGTTTAGAAAACAGATACTAGAGTTCGGGGAGCCAGAGGCAACTGAAATTTGCCCAGCAGAGTATTAGAGAGGAGGAAGATACACAGAGACAGACCTCCAAAAAACTATATGTTGTGTGCCGTCGAGTTGATTCTGACTCATAATGACCCTATATGACGGTGTAGAACTGCCCCATAGGGTTTCCTAAGCACTGGGCTGCTAACAGAAAGGTCTCTGGTTGGAACCCACCAGCCACTCTAAGAGAAAAGACCTATCGATCTGCTCCAATAAGGATTACAGTCTAGGAAACCCTATGGGGCAGTTCTACTCTGCCCTGTAGAGTTCGTATGAGTCAGAATCGACTGGAGAGCACACAACAATAACAACAACGATAATAACAAATCTTTATGGAGAAGCCCTGGTGGTACAATGGTTAAGCACTTGGTTGCTAACCGACAGGTCAGTTCTTCAAGCCCACCAGCCCCTCCAGAGGGTCGATATGAGTTGGAATTAACTTGACTGCAAATACCAACAATCTTTATGGGAGCAGATGTCCAGGTCTTTTCTCCCTCAGAGCCACTTGTGGTTTCCAACCACTGACCTTTCAGTTAGTAGCTGAGTTAGGAGCACTTAACCATTGCACCAAGGAGCCCTGGTGGCACAGTGGTTAAAATGCTTGACTGCTAACTGAAAGGTTGGGGTTTGAAACCACCAGCGGCTCCGCAGGAGAAAGATGTGGTGGTCTGCTTCCATAAAGATTTATAGCCTTGGAAGCCCTCTGGGGTCACTATGAGTTGGAATCCACTCGATGGGCAGTGGGCAGGTAACCATCGTGTCATTCGGTATCCTTCCAAAATTACATAGTGATTCTGAAGAATCTGCTGCGAATATTAAACTACACACAGTAAAGTAAAACCTCATATGGCTGGGCTAAGAAATACCGAGGAATTATAAAATGAACAATTTCTCAAGTTTACACACAGTAGGTAACCATTCTAGCTTCCACCAGCCAGAATGGATATACCCCTTTGAGCCTCTGGCGCCATCAGTAGAGACCACAAAAGAGTCATGCCATAGTAGCAGAGCTACACTAGCCCCAGAATAAAGGGTTCTCTGGAACTGCCTAATAAAGTTTTAAAACAAGTATCTAAAGGATAAAAATGATCTGCAGGTAACTTAACTACCTGCCTGAACACACTTCACAATCAGCATCTTTCACACAGCACTGTTGCAAGTATAATCTATAACTTTTTATGGTAACTTGAGTAACAGCTGAAAAAATTTAAAACATAGGTGCTCACAAATTCCCTTTGTAGAAAATATTTCCTACAGAAAAAATCTTCTAAACTGTGCACAGATAGGACTACAAGAATGTCCACTGAAATATTTTTTCAAATAGTAAAATATAATAAACAATCTAAAATCATCGATAATTTTATCAATCAGAATGCTGACATGAAACAGATTGCTCATTCAAATTGTGTAATTCAAGGAAAATTTAACAAAGAAATAATTTAAAAATGTGTTAGCAAGGAGTTGGGGAAGTGGTGTCCCCAGGGCTGGTAATGTACCATTTACTACCTTAGGGCCTAACGGACAGCAGCTGTTACCAGGAGAGGAGACAGCCACCTTGACAGGAGCTAGGACCTTTGGTCAAGTGATGCAGCCATCACTCTTAGGAAGGCAGAGGAAAGGGGACTCTCCTGCCTCCAATCTATTCTTGGTGCTTTCCTTTGGCTCCACCAAGCTAAGTCAAATGGTAAGTTAGTCTATTGGTATAGTCCATGCAAGCCAGTCTTCTGGCATACAGAAAAAGATTAAGAAGGGTTGCAAATAAATCTAGGAAAGCAAATAGAAGATGAGTGGTTTTTTTTTATACTTAATACAAATGTACAATGTAATTTGCATTTATTATTTTTAAAATTTGCCTTATTTTAAGTGAAAAAGGTAAATAACTGCACAGAATAAACAGATTGGGCATTTAACATTTACATTAATAGATGGTAGACATGTAATAGATGGATAGCATAAATATCTACATATTCTATTTCTATGTATACCCATAGTTAGAGAGTATATCTAGCCCTCTATCTGTCCATTTAAATATGAAAATAAAATAAAGTGTCTGAAATATATATTGCAAACTGTTACCAGTGTTGACTTCTAGGACGTTGTTGTGTGTGGGCACTGGAGAGAGTGGAAGACTTTTACTTTTCATAGTTGCATGACGTTTATTTTTATAGTGAGAATGTATTACCTTTATCATTATTTTTTAAAGACATAGTTAAAAAAAATAACCTGGGCCATAAGGGAAGAAGAAAAGATACCCACGATTACTGGGAGCCTGCATAAGTTCAATAAGAACACACTTTGTTACCTCATTTAACTTTTATAAAGATTTACTAATCCTGTAGATGAGAGAAGAGCCTTAGCAAGACACTTGACGGGTTCTCAGGATGTCATTGAGAACAAGCTGGAGAAATGTGTTTTAGTTAATAGTATACCTAGGAATGTTTGAACCCCAAACCTGGGAGACAACTGTAATGACACACTCCGTGACTGTGTTCTCTGCCTGTTTTGATCATTTTATATTGACATATATATTTGGTATATTGCATTTTATATTAGCATATATATTTGCTACATATTTTATATTAGTATATATATTTGCTATATAGTCACTCCTCATGTTCAAAATATGTGAGACCAAGTCTCATCATCCTCACTTCTAAGGTGCATTCTGACTGTACTTCTTCTTCTAAGACAGATTTGTTTTTCTGGCAGTCAATGGTATATTCAATATTCTCCGCCAACAGCATAATTCAAAGGCATCAGTTCTTCTTCAGTCTGCCTTATTCATGGTCCAGCTTTCGCGTGCATATGAAGCAACTGAAAGTACCATTTGCATCAAGTTATTAAATGACATGTTGAAGACACAACATGTCATTTAGCAGGACGTACAGTCTAGTGAGTGACAGAATGAGGAACACCCCCCCCCCACCAAAAAAAATCTTGACAAGAAGAACAACAGACCAATAAAATAATACAAAGTCTGATGGGAATAAGTGTAAGCTTCCAAAATTGAGATACAACAAAATTATTTACATATGTACAAGACTAAGGAATTATGGCTTAGTAGCAGCAAGTGTTTAAATTGAATCAACTTAATAAGCCTCCACTTTATGATATGGCTCATTGCAAAACTAATTTGATTTAGGCTGCATTCACAAATGATAATTTCAAGAAGACTAACCAGATTACATGGGGGCACTGGTGCTTCAGTGGTAGAATTTTCACCTTTCATGTGGGAGACCTAGGGTCAATGCCAGACCAATGTACCTCCTATGCTGCCACCACTTATCTGTCACTGGAGGCTTATGTGTTGCTATGATGCTGAACAGGTATCAGTGGAGCTTCCAAACTAAAATGGAGCAGAAAGAAAGGTCTGGTGATCTATTTCTGAAAATTAACCAATGAAAATCCAGTGGATCACCCGGTCAGATCCACAGCCAATCACAGGATGCTGCAGGACTGGGCAGTATTTCTATTGTGCATGGGGTCTCCATGAGTCAGGGACCAGCTCCACAGCAGCTAATAACAACCAATTTTAGATTAAGTGGAACATGCTCTGAGAGGAGCCCCCATGTTGGTGACAGAGTTTTAAAAACATATTTTGGGGCATTGGTTAAAAGATTATTCTTTATATTAGCATGAGAAAATCACATAGTAAAGAGCACAGTAGCTGTGCCCCATGTTGAAAAAAAAAAATGGCCTTCTTCCTGTGGTTTTAGAGTTAGGGCCAATGAGTCATGGTTACACAAAGATTGTTGTTGTTAGGTACCTTAAGTCCATTCCTACTCATAGCTACCATAAGTACAAAAGAATAAACACAGCCTGGTCCTGGGCCATCCTCACAGTCATTGCTGTGTTTGAGCCCATTGATACAGCCACTGTGACAGTCTATCTTGGTGAGGGTCCTCCTCTTTTTCACTGACCCTCTACTTTACCAACCACGATGTCCTTCTCTAGGGTCTAGCCCCTACTAATAGCATGTCCAGTGTACATGAGACGAAGTCTCACCATCCTTGCTTCTAAGGAGCATTCTGGGTGTACTTCTTCCAAGACAGACTTGTTTGTTCTTCTGGAAGTTCATGATATATTCAGCATTCTTGGCCAACATCATAATTCAAAGATACCTATTTTTCTTCAGTTTTCCTTATTCATTGTCCAGCTTTCCTTTTGGACATTTTGAAATCACTATGGTGGAGCCCTTGTGATGCAGTGGTTAAGAGCTGGGCTGCTAACCAAATGTCAGCAGTTTGAATCCACCAGCTGCTCCTTGGACAGCATATGAGGCAGTTCTACTCTGTCGTATAGGGTCGCTATGAGTTGCAACCGACTGATGGCACATAACAACAACAACAACAACATGGCTTGGGTCAGGCGTATCTCAGTCCTGAAAGTGACATTTTTGCTTTTTAACACTTCAAAGAGGTCTTTTGCAGCAGATTTACCCCATGTAATATGTCATTTGATTTCTTGACTACTGTTTCCAATGGTGTTGATTGTGGATCCAAGTAAAATGAAACCCTTGACAACTTCAATCTTTTCTCTGTTTATTATGATGTTGCTTATTGGTCCAGTTGTGAGGATTTTTGTTTTCTGTATGTTGAGGTGTAATCCATACTGAAGGCTGTAGTCTTTGATCCTTATCAGTAAGTGCTTCAAGTCCTCTTCACTTTCAGAAAGCAAAGTTGTATCATCTGCATATTGTAGGTTTTTAATGAGTCTTCCTCCAACCCTTATGCCCCATTCTTCTTCATATAGTCCAGGTTCTTGGATTATTTGCTCAGCATAAAAAAGAATAAATACGGTGAAAGGATACAACCCTTACACACACCTTTTTTGATTTTTAAACCAGAGTGTCCCCTTGTTTGAATGACTGCCACTTGGTCTATGTACAGGTTCCACAGGAGCACAATTAAGTGTTTTGAAATTCCCATTCTTTGTAGTGTCATCCATAATTTGTTATGATACACATAGTCAAATGCTTTTGCATAGTCAATAAGACACAGGTAAACACCTTTCTACTATTCTCTGCTTTCAGCCAAGATCCATCTAACATCAACAATGTTATCTCTTGTTCCATGTCCTTTTCTGAATTCAGCTTGAATTTTTGGCAGTTCTACATGGATGTTTTTGAATGATCTGCAGCACAATTTTACCTGTATGCGATATTAATGATATTGTTTGATAATTTCCACAGAACAGGTACAGATATGGATCTCTTTCAGTCACTTGGCCAAGTAGCTATCTTCCAAATTTCTTGGCATAGACAAGGGAGTGCTTCTAGTGTTGCATTCATTTGTTGAAAATCTCAATTGGTATTCCATGAATTCCTGGAGTCTTGTTTTTCACCAATGCTTTCATTGCAGCTTGAAATTCTTCCTTCAGTACCATCAGTTCTTCATCATATGCTACCTCCTGAAATGAACGAATGTGGACTTTTTGGTATAGTGACTGTACATATTCCTTCCATCTTCTTTTGATGCTTCCTGTGTCCATCAGTATTTTGCCAATAGAATCCTTCATTATTGCAACTCAAAGTTTGAATTTTTTCTTCAATTCTTTCAGGTTGAGAAATGCCAAGTGTGTTCTTCCCTTTGGTTTTGTAACTCCAGTCTTTGCACATTTCATTACAATTCTTTACTTTGTCTTCTCAAGCTGCCCTTTGAAATCTTCAGTTCTTCTATGTGATCACTTCTTCTTTAGCTACTCTATGCTCATGAGCAAGTTTCAGAGTCTTTTCTGACATTCACTTTGGTCTTTTCTTTCTTTCCTTCTAATGACCAGTCCTCTGTCAATTTGTCATACCGTGGTGGCTTGCACATTGCTGTGACATTTGAAGCTATGCCACTGATATTTCAAATACCAGCATGGTCATTCATGGTGGACAGGATTCAGTGGAGCTTCCAGACAAAGACAGACTAGAAAGAAGGGCCTGGTGATCTACTTCTAAAAAAATTGAAAACCTTATGGATAGCAATGAAAACCTTATGAATAGAAGATAAGCCTCTCAGATTGGACGGCACTTAAAATATGACTAGAAAAGAGCTGCCTCCTCAAAGTAAAGTCTACTTTAATGACCTGGATGGAGTAAAGCATTCAGGACTTTCATTCGCTGATGTGGCAGGAGTCAAAATGAGAAGAAATGGCTGCAAAAATCCATTAATAATCGGAACGTGAAATGTATGACGTATACACAAAGATAGAGAGGGTATATAGGTAACTGAATACAAAGAAGATATATCTGACAGAGTAATTCTAACTGGGATGGACTCTCTTATGAGGCAATTGCTCCCCATCACTGAATGAAGGTGATCAGACAGAAGGACAAGCTTTTGGAAGATAATTTGTAGATAGGCTCTAAGTAACTAATGCCCTTCAAGGCTCTTTCAGCCCTAAGATTCCATAGTTTCATTTATTTTTCAGGAAAGTAGATGAAAATATAAGACTTCCTCTAATCTCCAGCTCAGTATCTCTATACTGAATTTGTATTACCCTGATTTTTATTATCACCACATGATGGGCACCTAGGATGTGAAAGGAACTGCTGAATTCCTGCTAAACTATGATAAAATCATTTCCACTTTTCAGAGTTCCTCATGAATTCCCTAACATACAGACGTAATTTCTAACTGTGAATATCCCTGCTTGCTTTGTCCGTTCCTTTTATCTCCTTCCTCCCAGGTGTCTTACTTCTGAAGACTTAAATTTCTAGAACTGTTTATCTCCTATGAATTGCTCAGTTTTACTTTCTAACTTCTCTTAGACTAAGCTATGACTGACATTCCACTCTGCTGACCTTTCCCCTCTCATTACCAACATCTTTTATTCGCTTTTCATTATCGATCATCTGAAAGACTATGCAGTTCAATCTTTTCAGCTTTTTAAGCTACTCTTACATTGCTATCTTTATATATATTTTTATCATCTTTCCCTATAAGAAACATTTTTCTTTATTACCTATGTATTTATTTTTATCCACAAAATTTGTTTTTTTTTAAAAAAATTATACAAGTATTAATTTTTAATATAGGATACTTTATTGTATCTGTAATATGTGGCTAGTTTATTTACCCAAGAATGCAAGATACTTTTTATGTACGTATTTCTCTCCTCTCAACCTTTATTTCTCTCTGTGGAAGAGAGATACTTAACTTATTGATGTTTAATATTTATTAGAAAAGATTCACAGCAAATGCATAATGTTTACTCCAACAATTTATGCATAGTTATTCAGGGGTGGTGCACGTCTTAGTTACTCTTAGCCAAGTACGTATGCAGAGATTGCAGAAGAATGTACAAAGTGACAAAATATTTGACTCAGGTTTAACTCATATATTCCAAGCCATATAATGTCCATTAAGTGTATGTTGCATTAGGTGGCCAGAAGCAGCTTTTTAAGTTCATATAATTTGCCCTCAGCTCCCAAGTAGACCTAAGACCAATGTTTTACTTCATATAGTCACCCTTCTTGTCATGAAAAGAGAAAATCTTTCCCTTTTGCAGTATCTCCTTCCCCTTTTGCAGGGCCCCAAAAACTCACGAACCCTGACTTTTGGTGATATTAGCTTTAACAAGGTTGCCAAGGATTTGGTTCAACACCAAAGATTTACTTCTTGCCATATCTCTTATTAGAATCATTCCCTCAATATTGAGCTGCAATATGAAATGAGGTAGGTAGCTTCAGTATGTGTTTGGGTGCCTAGAAAGATAGGAAGGGAGGTGGGAAAGGAAATAAAACAGGGTCTCCACAGAAATAAGACATTGCAATTTTTCTACATTTCTCAAATTGAATATCTGGAAAGCAGTGTGATAACTATGTTTGATATTCTACTGAAATCAAACTTTGAATGTATAATAGCATTACCCTTAAAAATCAATTTTAAAAGATAAAATGCATCAAAATAGAGATTCTAACAACTAAGAGAACAAGCTAACTTCCTGCTTGAAGCCTCTTCAGACTCTAGCTATGCGTTAGTGATCTCTATGTTTCGGAATTGGCACATTTATTGCTTATACCATTGATTTGATACCTATATACCTACTATTTTCAGCCTGTTTTGAATTGCTGACTTCCTTTTTATTTACTTTCTCATGTGCATGTCATTTCTTCCAAAATAGGCCACATTTTCCTCAAGGGCTGGAACCATAAATTAGGCTTCAGGGAGATAGGCTTGGCTGTGGCATTGGAGAACAAGCAATGAGGCAAAGGGGTTGGGGCCAGGAAGGGACCCACCCCAGTGTTCAAAGGTTTTTCTTCTTGCCCTTCTCTAAGATTCAGAATTTTTCCTCTGAAGATTTGTCATCATAATCTACCTACTAGTAAGTTGAAGTTTACCTTTAAAATTATTGAAAAGGGTAGCATTTTTGCTTCAGAAAAGCAACAAATACTGTAAACTGAAACCCCCCTCAGTGCTCCTTGTTTGGTTTTTTTTTTTTATAATAATTATTCACCAGCGCACTTAACAGCACTTTGGTTTATGACTATCAGCACAGCAAGACTCTTAATGCAAGTTTTGCTGAGTAGGGGTCTTCAAATAAAATCCAGGGAAGACCTAATAAGAAAATGAATATGCACATGTATTTATGCTGCCTACAGTTATTCTCTCTGCATGCTTTTTAACTAAGCAAATATTAAAAAGAAGATTCCCAAGAAAGGTAATTAAAATGATTTCAGTATTTAGAATTCTTTAATAATTTAAAATATTTTAATGTCAGTTACATCAAAGATGATACTTTCGCTCTTATAAATTGTTATAAGCAGAACTCGAAATTGGGAAACGTGTTTCCCAAAGAGTACAAATGGACATAAATCTGGAAGGAAGACTTTCTAAATTTGAAGTTATATTTACAGGTGTTACTTCCCTGCACAAAAACATTCAGGAGCTCCTGAGGATAAAGTTCACATGTTGGTGAACGATTTTATAGTCTTGATTCCCACACTTCTCTGCAGGACATCTGCATCCAACAGATTGCTCTCCCAGTTGCCACCTGCTTTCCTATCAGGCTTTGCACATTCCCGGCATGGACTTTGCTATAAGCATTTCCCCGTTGGGATTGTCTTCACTCCCTGCCCCGACCCTAAACTTAACTTCCCTGCAAGTCCAAATCTCATTTCCTACTTGAAGACTATGAGTAGATGATCTCTATGCTTTGGAAATTAGCACATTTATTGCCTGTGTCACTGATTTGACACATATACACCTACTATTTTTAATTTGTCTCAAATTGCTGACTTTCCTTTTATTTACTTTCTCATATGCTGTATCAGATCTTTGAAGCAACCACAAATTAGTCTTCTTTGAAACCCCGGAGGGGCCATCACATTATTATTACATAAACCCATTGCCAGTGAGTGAATTCCAACTCATGGCAACATCGTGTGTTACACGGTAGAACTGCTCTGTAAAGTTTTCTTGGCTGTAATCTTTTATGCAAGCAGATTGCCAGGCCTTTCTTCCACACTGCTAGTTGGGTTTGAACCACCAGCGATTATGTTAGTAGTCAGGTGAACCACCCACCCAGTGACCTTTCCTTATTACATAAACCTGTTGCCGTTGAGTTGATTCCAACTCATAGCTACCTTATAGGACAGAGAAGAACTACCCCACAGGGTTTCCAAGGAGTGTCTGGTGGATTCGAACTGCTGACATTTTGGTTAGCAGCCATAGATCTTAACCACTATGCCACCAGAATTTCCTATTACTACATAGAAGATGCTTAATAAATATCAACATTAAGCCAATGAATGCATAAATGAATGAAGTTCTCTGAACACAAAAATGGTAGATACTGTCAAGTTTTATAGGAGTAAATTTAAATATACACCATGGTATTATGGAAATAAACAAAAGGCATCCAAGGGGAACAAAGAGATGCTATTTATTCATAGTTTGTTATAGCAAGGGAGTCAGCCACCATCATTTTCGCTTGGCATAAACGCAGATGGAGAGAGGGGAGTGGGAAAGCTTTATAGAGAAACCAAGCATCAAGTGGGTTCTGATTGGAGGATCTTGGCATAGGGAAAGCTAGGAGTAGGCTAACTCAAAGGGAAGCATATTATGTGATTGGTTTGGGGACCATATTTGGCTTTTTCTGGTTAGTCCTGACTAGGATGTGGGTGGGGGGAGGTGGGGTGTGACAAAAATTACGGAAGTTGACATTTTTGATTCAAATACCACAGAAGTTGTGGGTCAGAGTTCTACTGTCATAAATGGTCTGTCCTTTTTCTGTTGGTATATTCAGTCTTTCAGTGTAATGATGGCTTATATAGTTACAGTACTTTACAGTACTTGGAAAAGCACTGGATAGACTCTCTTTTATTTGGTCATTATGATAGTCGTGTGAGTCTAAAAGATTTCAGCCCTCTAATTTTCCCAAAGAGAAGACTGAAATTTAGGGAAGCCAACCTTCTCACCAGGTACATCAAATTTAGTAAGAGGAAGTACTCCGACTTGGACCCAAATCTTCTAAATTCAAATTCAAACTCAGTAGAAATAGTTGGGAATATATATGGAATCAAGCTAGGGTTAGTACAAATGAGAATAAAAGCCCAGATGAAGGCCAGAGTAGAATAAAATTTCCTAAAACCCTGCAGGTAGAAGGACAAAGTCTTGAGAGTCTGGAGGACTTCTAGAAAAGTGGAACATCATTCAGAATATAGGGAAAATATCCTAGAAGATTTGAAAATAGAAATGTGAGTGATCCAAAGCTGAAATATTTCCAAAAAAGAGTGAAGAGAAAGCAAGGAACCATCAACTTGGCAAGCTGGAATTTCAGTTAATCTCTTCCAACCTCGATGCACCTTCTACAGTGAGTTGTTCTCTGCTGTCTTTGAGTTGGCATCTAATAGGAGAGACGGACTTGTACAAAGGAGATGCCAGTGCAATTTTAAGAAATTTCCAACTTTATGTAAAAACTTTATTAGAGGAAGATTTTGGGGGGATATGCATGGAGGAGAGAGGGAGAAAAGAAGGGGTTTAGTGGAAATATTAACTGAGGAAATAGTGCTTGATGTAGGAACAGCTCCAAAGAGGTAAAAATAATTCAGTAGCTAGATGACCCTGCTACTAGAAATTGCTGCTTTCAGGCTAGAAAGAAAGCAAGAGGAATATAAAAGCTTGTGGAAAAGAAAATAGAGGATTTCATACAGGCTGGATGAGGCTATAAAGAAAGAACAATGAACTAGAAAATTTATTTTGGAGGATTTGTCGAAGTCTTAGTGGCATTGTTCTTTTTGGTCATGGGTCAATTGCTACCTCTTCTATGAAGTTCTCCTCGATTGTTCCCACCTTCTCCACCTCCACAGAATTTACACACATTTTCCCTGGAATTTGACCATGACTGTTTACTAAAACAGGCAAAAAGTTATTATGATGATGGTGTCACTGCCATTGACACTGTATTCATTCCCACTCTAATACATCCTACTCATCTTTTAATCAAATAACAAACCTGTCACATCCCAAAACTCATTCATTACTATAATCTATAGAAAAAAATAATAAAAGCAAGGCATCTTTTTGTAAATGCTAACTCCTCTCCCCTTCAAAAATTTGTTTTTTCAACTATATGGAAATTCTCTAAAAGTCCTGCTGACACTTTCTCTGTGTCACAATGACAGTTGCCTCTTATCCAGAATCCTGACTGCAGTCTAGACTGTGTGTGTCTTCTCACCCCCAAATTCATGGAAAGAGTCAGCCTTTCTAGGGAGACACCAGGAATATAACAAGCTGAAATAAATGCTTTGCACGTGGCCTCTTATGGACTGTAGGCCATACAGAGGAATAAGTTAGCACAGTGACATCTCTACAATTCTAGTATATATTCCATGCCCACAAAATACCAACTGTAGTGGGTATTGGGAGAGTCAGTGCCTTCAGTTTCTTAATGAGAAAGTTAAATTGAAACCACTGGACCAACATATATTGGTCTAGAAGCTAACTCATGTGTTGTGCTGTCCATACTCATAAATTCACCTAGATATATGAAAAATATGTCTTCAGGTAACTGTGCTCGGTAAACTAAGTTTTTGGTCATGTTCCTATTCAGTTAAGAAACCAGAATACAACAGGGAAGATCATTAAGTTCAACCCTGGTCATGAGGTATCCAGAGAATGACACACTTGGTTAAGCCATGACCCACTGGGATAAACTGACTGGGCATGGGCTCAGGAACAGAAAGCCTTTGGTGTCAAAATGCAGTGATTCTGTTGTATTTCTCTTATAGGCATTGCATCAGTAAAAGCTTTGTGAAACATAATCATAGTCCCCTTTTCTAATGTGTTTCTGGATAATGAAATAGAATATGTTCTTTTCTAACCATGGCATTTGATCTCCAGTGATTCATTAGACCGCTTTGGATAGCAGGAATTATTTTTTGTTCTATTATTATTGCTGCTACTATTACAAGACCAACTGCCTACTCCATTGGTTATCTTATTTAATGCTTATCTTAATCTTGTATGTGAGGAGATATTCTACCCATTTTACAGATGAGGAAACTGAGGCAGCCTTGCAGATCTGAAGCAAACTCCCTCGGGTTTTCCAATGTCCACAGTGAAGTCAAGAGTCTTCTCTTTGAAGCCCTATGCTCTCACCTGTATGGCAGGCTGCTTCCTACTGCATACTTCCTACTGCATGCTTCCTACTGCATCAAGATACTCATTTTATGGGGAATATATGGTTGTTCAGAATTAGGGTAAAAGTGTGTTTTAAAAGGTTGCAAATCCATACCTTTGCTCCTTGTTCTTCAAACAATAGCAGCATTAAATGAAGAATTCGTAGTAAGGAGAGAGTATTCTTACTGTTGTGATTTTTCCCCCTAAGTAGGCTGTGGTGCAGCACTCCTTATGGGCACTGTTAATGACAATGAGCTTTGCTCACCAACTTTCTTACTTCCTCAGGTACACTTACTAGATGTGTGTGGTTAAAAAAAAAAAAAAAAATCAACCAATCATTGGGAGTTATTTTTGTAAGGAATCATTGTGTACAAGAGTTGAAACAAAAATTCTACAAAAAAGACCCCTATATGAAGTATGTATAGCTTTTAATGTTAGAAGAACAGTGCTAGGAAATATTTGTGTGGCTGAAAATCAAATACTCAGGAATTTCTTTTTTTAAGGCATCATTATATACAAGGGTTTAAAAGATGTTCTGAAAGTAAGAACAAGTACTGCATGGAAATATGAATAGCTTTGATTGTTAGAAGAAAATACTGGGGGAAAATGCGGTAAAGAAACAACCCTTTAAGCTAGTTTTGTGAGAAATATTTGAGGAAGTTTCCAGAGCAACAAATAGCTTAATTTATTTTTTTAAGGGAGGTACATTCCTACATGTTACTGAGGCAACAAGGACTGTGTTCTTCAGTTTTGTCATCTTTTTATTTTTTTAGAACAAATTGGAGGATATTTGAATCAGCTTTTATCTTCTTTACCAATTTGCAAAATCATTAATAGAAATTCTGAGACATCTGATTCTCTTCATTTCTCTGTATTCATGGCAGCTGCAACTGTAGGGATGATACTTTGCAGAGACAGAACTTTAACATAGATGAAATGCATTGACATGTTGTAAACTCTGTCGTTGTTGTTGTTAGGTGCCGTTGAGTTGGTTCCAACTCATAGTGACCCTATGCACAACAGAACGAAACACTGCCCGGTCCTGAGCCATCCTTACAATCGTTGTTATGCTTGAGCTCATCATTGCAGCCACTGTGTCAATCCACCTTGTTGAGGGTCTTCCTCTTTTCTGCTGACCCTGTACTCTGCCAAGCATGATGTCCTTCTCCAGGGACTGATCCCTCCTGACAACATGTCCAAAGTATGTAAGACACAGTCTCACCATCCTTCCCTCTAAGGAGCATTCTGGCTGTACTTCTAAGACAGATTTGTTCATTCTTTTGGCAGTCCATGGTGTATTCAATATTTTTCGCCAGCACCACAATTCAAAGGTGTTAATTCTTTTTCGGTCTTCCTTATTCATTGTCCAGCTTTCACATGCATACGATGCTATCGAAAATACCATGGCATGGGTCAGGTGTATCTTAGTCTTCAAGGTGACATCTTTGCTCTTCAACACTTTGAAGAGGTTCTTTGCAGCAGATTTGCCCAATGCAATGCGTCTTTTGATTTCTTGACTGCTGCTTCCATGACTGTTGATTGCAGATCCAAGGAAAATGAAATCCTTGACAACTTCAGTCTTTTCTCCGTTTATCATGATGTTGCTCATTGGTCCAGTTGTGAGGATTTTGGTTTTCTTTATGCTGAGGTGCAATCCATACTGAAGGCTGTGGTCTTCGATCTTCGTTAGTAAGTGCTTCAAGTCCTCTTCACTTTCAGGAAGCAAGGTTGTATCATCTGCGTAACGCAGGTTGTTAATGAATCTCCCTCCAATCCTGATGCCCCATTCTTCTTCATGTAGTCCAGCTTCTCGTATTATTTGCTTAGCACACAGATTGAATAGGTATGGCCTAGTAAATTGAAAATAGACTATGTTGATTTAGGATCAAGTATGTTAAACAATTGAGGGAGAGGATATTCCATGTGAAAAGAAATCATTGGAAAGTGCAGCTATCATTCATTTCAAATAACTATAATATGTGGCAGCATATATGTTGCCCCTCCACCTCAATAAATTAGTTTGGAAATAAACAAGTGGATAACACACACATAGGAAAGATTTCATGGAAAAGGTAACTTTTGAGATGTGCCTGAATAGCGAGAGGAATCAATAAGTAAGGAGAATGCTATGTAAAAGCGATATCAGTGAATCACTTTTACTAAAAAAAAAAAAAAAACCATTGCCGTTGATTCCGACTTAAAGAGACCCTATCGGACAGGGTAGAATTGTCCCATAAGGTTTCCAAGGAGTGACTGGTGGATTTGAACTGCTGACCTTTTGGTTAGCAGCCAAGCTCTTAGCCACTGCGCCACCAGGGCAGAGTGCAAGGATCAATCTAGGACCATGGCTAAGCCAGATCAATGAGAACAGAAGGCAGAAAAACCTGTTTTCTAGTTAGAGAATTTGTCCTTTAGTTTAAGTGAGAAGACATAAAGCCTAGAAAAAGAGTGGAGATAGTGGAAATGAAATGGGAGAAGTTGTTGCAAGAATGTTATAAAATGCCTTGTTGAAGGCAGGAAGTATGACTGATTTGGTCACCTGTGTAGTTGAGCACCTAGTTTGGTGCCTGGAACTTAGCAGGCATAAATATTTATTGAATGACTGAATGAATGATTGGATAAAACCTAGAATATCCAGGACTTTATATCTAATTAAGTGAATGCACTGAGAATATGAATATAAAATCACAGACTCAGTCTGACCTTAACAGAAATATCAATTTAAGAGAAGTCAAGTTCAAGGGAAGGGAATGGGTTTTCAACAGGTGAAGTTTAAAAACATAGGTAGAGGTATCTAGCAGATAGTTGAAAACATGAGTTTAGAGCTCATAAAAGAGGATGTGTTTTGAGATAGATGTGCAAGCCATCACCCAAGATTTGCTTATTTTTCATTATTTAAAATTTATGAAATTATGTTTTTATTATGTTATTAATTATAAAGCACATTTCCCACTTTGATTTTTCTGCTTGTTTCACTCCCCTTCTGATTGTTACCTACTGTCACATCATAAACCACACCAAAACTTAGTGACTTAAAACAATTTATTATTATCTGTAACAGTTTTGTGGGTTGACTGTGCTCAGCTAGATGCTTGGTGGTTGGGGTCTCTCATGAAGTTCTGGTCAGATTATGGGGCTAGAGTTACCTGAAAACTTCTTCACTCACATAGCTGGTGTTTGAGCTGGGTTGGCTGGAACAGCTAGGTGAGAAACTCTCTCTCCATGAAGCCTGTTCTCATGGCTAGCTTAAATGTCCTGATAACATGGCGGTTTGAGGGGCTCAGACTTCTTACAGGTGGCTGGCTTTTCTCAGAGTGAGTGTTCCAAGAGACCGAAGGAGAAGCTGCATGGCTGCTTAGGAAACACCTGAGAGGTCATGCAGCATCACTTTCACTATAGCCTATGCGTCAAAAATAGTCCAGATTCAAGAGAAGGGAATGACACAAGGACACGGTTCATCGGGAGACCATCTTTGGAGGCTAACTACAATACTCTCACCTTCTCTCTTTTTTTATTTTGAGACATTTAAATAATAGTTATAAAGCAAACGTCTACTCATGTAACCACCATGCAGACTCGGCAATAACATGGCCAGCACAGTAGAAACTCCCTCCATCTCCACCCCGCTTTCTGCCCTTCCTGATTACAATGACCTACCTCTCTACTAGAGGTAACCAGTATCCCCACTTCGCCTTTTTTTTTTTTGAGATTTACCACCAATGTACATATCTCAAGGCAATCTCTTAGCTTTGCTTGATTTTCTGAAATTTATATAAATGGAATTAAACTATATGCATTTTGGAGACTCAGCATTATGCTTGTAATCACAAATGTTATTGCATGTAGACATTGTTCATTTACATTGCTATATAAATTCCACTGTATGAAGACATCACTACATATTCATCCTATTTCAGATTGACATTTGGATTGTTCTCACTTTAAGGCTATTACACACAGTGCTGCAATACACACCTTTGAACACAAGTTATTATGCACATTTGCAACACCAAAACAAAAACTTGTTGCCGTCGAGTCGATTCCAACTCATAGTGACCCTATAAGACAGAGTAGAACTACCCCATAGGATTTCCAAGGAGCAGCTGCTAGATTCGAACTGCTGACCTTTTGGTTAGCAGTCGAGCTCTGAACTACTGTGCCACCAGGACTCCCTTTCTCTATATACTTTGGAGTGGAATTGATGGGGGTATTGGCAATAAAAATCTTCAAACCAAATGGTTTTCCAAAGTGACTAAAACACAAAACACTGTCATCTGCAGAGTACATGAGTTCTCATTTCACACATCGTAACAACACTCGGCATGTAAATGTTTTACTGTTTATCAGTCTCGTGGATGAGTAGTGCTATTTCAAAGGAAAAATTGAATGGGAATTTACTTGATGTTAATGAGGTACAGTGACTTTTCTTATGTTGACCAGCCATTGGAATTTTCACTTTTGAAGAGCTCGTCCAGGTCTTTCCCCCTTTTTCTAACAAGTTGTCTCTTTTTTTGCTTTATTGATTTGTAGGATTTTTTAATATTTCCTACAGAGTTATTCTTTCACTTTGTGGGTTATTTTTTCATTCTTTTTTATGGCATCATTTGATGAATAGTAGTTCTTCACTTAAATGTAGTCAGATTTATCAATGCTTTCATTTATCCACTTCTGTATTAAAATGGCAATATAATATGTTGGTCAAAATGGGAATGCTAATGTACTAAAAAACAAAAAGGCACTGATCCATTGTGACAGCTTTTTTAAACACATATAAAAGCACCATAATGAATAGTGAGTTCAAGGAGAGAGAATGAGAGCAAGAGAGTGGAGACAAAAAAGAAGAGGATCAAGGGCTGAAAAGAAAAGGGAAATGATGCAGACAGAGGAGTGGTTCCATGGGAGGAGAACAGTCAAGGTTGTGCAATGCCTCCAAAGAGGATGAGAATTGCAAGAGTAAGAAATACTGTTCAGAGTAAAATACTGCAGGGAACCTAAGGACCATATGACTTCAACTTCCCCCTATTCTTTCCTTTCCCAACTCCTATTTTGCAGCAAGGTGCTGCTTTCCAACCCATCAGATCCCATACAAGTTTTGGGCAATCAATTCCTTTCCTCTGGAGGCTGCTTTGGTGTTCTGCTTTCCCACTGGCTTTGAGAATATGAGCTAATGGCAATTTCCCTAAACATGCAAGTACAGCTTATTTTTTAGCGGTTGATATTTTCAAACAGTGGGAAAAAACTTCTCTTAACAGAAATTAACAGCTCGGTTATTTTAATAATTTTAATAAAGATTTTAAGACCAAAATGTGATGCAGTGATATTCACCACGATGTGAAAACCTTTCTTTGTGGAATTTTCCATCAAGTGGACCTCAAATCATGGGGGCAGTTATTCTGGGCTATATCCTCTTCTTTTTACATACATTTTGGATTTCAGAATCTCCTCATTAATAAACCAAACTCATTTTCAAGCCATTGTTGAGATGGAACTTTTTGTTTTCATTTCCCCAGAGAGGACATATTTGTTCACGGAGGATAAAAGCAGGGATTTAAGCAGAAAATGTAAAAATTGTCATGAGTATAAGGATTAATTTTTTAAGTAATGCTGCTAAGTGCCAGGGCTAGAAGCTGACATTCTTTAACTCCTGGGCTCATTCTTTAACTCCAAGCCTCCTAAATATGTGATTCTGATGCAGGGCAGCTTTTTTCACATGCCCAACTTTGAAAATTCACCCTGGAAGGCAAATCCTCTAGGAAACTATGTTGGTTTCCTAGGGCTGCCATAAAAAATCACCACAAATTCGGTGATTTAAAACCAGGGCTTCCAAACCATGCTTCCCAGTTCAGTAATGGCTGAGGAGCAACACCATAACAGACTCAAATTTTTCAAATTAGTGGAAACTGGATCCATAACCAGAATGGGAAAGATTAGGGATTGAAGTCCTGCTAGAAACTTAATCTCTCTATTAGAAAACACGGGCAGCTTGTGCATTGCATAGCAACCAAATCTCTTGCCTGTGGGATTTTATGCAGAGTCGGAAACAGGATGTCCTACTCAAAGATGGCAGCTGACTGCACCTCTTTGAATGTTTGTTGCTGTCCTCAGTCCTAGCAATCTCACTAATCAGGCTCCTGAAAGGGCTCACAACGCTTCTTCCAAGTCTCCTATTCTAGGGCTGCGACTGTAATTTTTCTGTTCTGGTTACGGCCCCAGATCACCCAATGGGTCTATTCTAGTTTTGCTCCATCAGCCATGACTGAACCAGTTTGAAGCTCTATGTAAAACAACAGAAATTTATTATCTCACATTCTGGAAGCCAGAAATCCAAAATCAAGGTTTTGGCAGGGCTGTGTTTCCTCCAAAGCTCCAGAAGAGAACACTTCCTTGACTCTTCCAGATTCTGGTGGCTCCTGGCTTTTCTTGGCTTGTGGCTGCATAACTCCAGTCTGTGCCACAGTCTTCACATGGACTTCTCCCCTATGTCTTCTCCCTTTCTCTTACATGGAAACCTGTCATACTGGATTTAGAAGCTACCTTAATCCAGGATGATCTTATCTTGAGATCCTTAACTTACTTCTGCAAAAATGTTCTTTCCAAAGAAGGTCACATCCACAGGTTCTGGGTGGACTTATATTTTGGGGGGCCTCTAATCAATACATTATAGGGACTGACCTATGGATAATATAAAATCCTGTTCATATACCTGAAAATCAATCATTGGGAAAGGTATACCGTGCCCTTTCAATATCATAATTAAAAACAAAAAGTTATCAACCTGTGGTACTCAATTAAAGAAGATATTTACATCTTGAGTTGATTCCCAGTCACAGTTAAAGTCAATAAAATTTCGTTAGGTGAAACATATTTTGTTCTAGAGAAAATTGTTACTATTAGGCTTCTAAGAATTGTGTATAATACATTAAAATCAAGTTCATGTACTGGGATGAAAGGTATAATTTTGTACCCTAGAAATAAAAGCTAAGTTACTAGATGCTAGGGGAATTAAGATAATTTAGTGTAATGCTTTCATACTGGATTTTAACATTATTATTAGTATAAAATGCATTTACATTACTCCCATTTGGGTTCAATCGTGTTCCTTTTTTTTAAGAATATGTAATACAACCAGGGAATCCCAAAACATCTGAAAATTTTCTATAATATTTTAACAATAAATGCTGTTTTTAATTTGAAAATTCTTTTTTATATTTCCTAAATAGAAAACCTAAACCAAAATTGTTAACTTATGCATAAAAAGAAGGCATCTCATTTCTAATGTGGAGAAGCAGAAACAAATTTTAAATAAAAGTAATGGAAAGGAAAAGTCATGGCATGAGTTATTACTGTTTTAAGAGAGCATGGACTCTTTAAGACTTTTTGACTATAAATTTTGAGATAGTCTTTGGGAAAAAATGCTGGTAACCTTAAGTTCTTTATCATAGCTGGTTTTAAAAAATAAATAAATGAAAGTCTAATGATCTGATTTGATAAAGACACTGATTCTTACCAAACATCCCATCTGTCCTTCCACATTGCAGTCCCCTTCCAGCAAGAAGGAACCATGTGACTAGTTCTGGCCAATGAAACATGAGCTGAAGCAATGAGTGTTGTTTCCAAGCTGAACTATGGAAAAGCTCTTTCATGATTCTCCAGATTGCTCTACCTCTCTTCCGCTTTGATGAGAGAGTAAACGTCATGAGTTGTAATAGCTCACCTACCCATTTGAAAAAACCTAAATAGCTGAGCCACAGCATTGAATTCAGCTGCCTTGGAGAGTTACACAACCTACAGCAGACTTTAGATGAATGAAAAATAAACTTTATCTTAAGCCACTGAGATTTTGGGATGGGGGTTTTATTACAGTGTAAACCTATCATATTATGTCTAATACAACAAAGTGGTTTGAGATTCTTTGAAGTAATCCCTTAATGGTTGTATAAAAAATTAAATCCTTAACTATGAGCCCAAGAGACAGAAAGGGCCACATGAACCAGAGACTTACATCATCCTGAGACCAGAAGAACTAGATGGTGCCTAGCCACAACTGATGACTGCCCTAACAGGGAGCACAACAGAGAACCCCTGTGGGAGCAGGAGAACAGTGGGATGCAGACCCCAAATTCTCATAAAAAGACCAGACTTAATGGTCTGACTGAGACTAGAAGAATCCCAGCAGTCATGGTCCCCAAACCTTCTGTTGGCCCAGGACAGGAACTGTTCCCGAAGACAACTCATCAGACGTGGAAGGGACTGGACAATGGGTTGGAGAGAGATGCTGATGAACAGTGAGCTACTCGTATCAGGTGGACACTTGAGACTCTGTTGGCATCTCCTGTCTGGAGGGGAGATAGGAGGGTAGAGAGGGTTAGAAACTGGCAAAATGGTCACGAAAGGAGGGAGCGGGCTGACTCATTAGGGGGAGAGTAAGTGGGCGTATGGAGTAAGGTGTATATAAGCTCATATGTGACAGACTGACTTGATTTGTAAACTTTCACTTAAAGCACAATAAAAATTATTTAAAAAAAAATCCTACAAAGTTGGTGGGCTTTAGTTAAATTTGCTTTTTAAAAATTGCCAGAGTACACTCTTTTTGGTGCTTTTGTTACTTTTTGTGTAACAAAAGAAAAAAGTGTTTTAGGGATTTTGGACATGGCTATACTACTTCTTATTTTTTTTTTTTTATACTACTAGTCATTATTTTCAGTCTTACTAGCAGAAGGGTCCATAATTGTAAATTCCTTGTATACTTTTCTTAATTCTCATTAACTTAGTTGATTTTTTCACACAATTAAAGTTGTGATAGGAAAACCTGGAGATCATAAATCTCTTAATATCAAAAATTTCTCCCAGATATTTATAAATTATGTATACCCAGTGCCGTCGAGTCGATTCAGACTCATAGCGACCCTATAGGATAGAGTAGAACTGCCCCATAGAGTTTCCAAGGAGTTCCTATGTATAGTAACCTCCATTATCTGGTATGACTGAATGGCATCTTTTGACAAAACCAATATTCAGATTCACCTGAACTGTTTTTGTTTTGGTGAACCTAATATGATGGATCCACCACCTGACAGTTTGTCATACAGTGGTAGCTTGCGTGTTGCTACAATGCTGGGAGCTATGCCATCAGTATTTCAAATACCAGCAGAGTCACCCATGGTGGGCAGGTTTCATCAAAGCTTCCAGGCTAAGACAGGCTAGGAAGAAAGGCCTGGTGACCTACTTCCAAAACTTAGCCAAGGAAGACTATGGATCACAGAATATTGTCCCAGACTTTGACACTCTTACTGGACACGTTATCAGGAAAATTGATTACTTCAGAAGGAAATCATGTTTGGTAAAGTGGAGAGGATGAGTGAAGGCGAAGGGAACCCTCAATGGGAGGGATTGACTCAATGGCCACAACAATGTACTCAAACATACCATGGATCATGAAGATGGCATGGGACTGGGTAACATTTCTTACATATATGTATTTTCTTATATGTAAGGTTGCACAGTGGTTAAGAGCTACAGCTGCTAACCAAAAGGTCAGTAGTTTGAATCCACCAGCCACTCCTTGGAAACCCTATGGGGCAATTCTACTCTGTCCTATAGGGACATTATGAGTTGGAATCCACTCGATGGCAGCAAGTTTGGTTTTTTCGGTTTTGGGGTTGCCAGGAGTTGGAGTCAACTTGACAGCAACTAACAACAACAACCAATGGGATGGATTTGGTAAAAATCACCAGACCCCTGACTCAGTCATGTAAATAATTCTTTTTATGGAATTAGACAAGAATTATAGATTATTACCATTGTTTTAAGTGCTGTGGGACAACTAATTGGCCAAGCACCTTCCTTAAAAATTTGCACATCTGCAATGCAACAGATCCCATTAGTGATCTTGACAGGAAAGAGGCAAATCACGCCCACCTACCTACCTCTGATCAGTGGTGATAACCAGTACTTATTAAAGGAACTTATAACTCTAAGATGCTTTGGTTATCAAATTGCACAACTGCATCAAGGCTATGACAACTACTTTGTTCAAGTTCTTTTAGTAAATATTGGTAATTTTCACTGGTTAGCAGTAGAAGTGGGAACCATTTATCATTTGCTTATCAGGATCACTGACAGGTGATATGTTTCAGTGAATACATAACTTTAAATTCCCCCAAAGAGGCAGAAAAGCAGCTGTTCTATAGCTCAAAGAAGTCTCTCTTTCCTGTGTGTCCACACAATACAGTTAAAATAAATTATCAAATAGACAATTGAACACTGCTTCTGACCTTCAAGAGGTTATATTATCGTATAAAACCAAAAAACCAAACCTGTTGCTATCGAGTCAATTCCGACTCATAGTAACCCTATACAACAGAGTAGAATTGGCCCATAGGGTTTCCAAAGAGCACCTGGTGGATTCAAACTACTGACCTTTTAGTTAGCAGCCATAGCTTTTAATCACTACACTCTGAGGGTTTCCATATTACAGGGAGAGCCAATTTTAAGGGTAACCCCTGCTGCTTTATCTGAACATTATGGAAATGGGAGGGTGGAGTGGGGGGAAGCAGGTGATTTCTTTGCTTCTAGCATTCTTCTACTGTCCCTGACACTTTGTTTCCTGTTGGTGATATATTACAAGGTTGAAACACTGATTCGTACTTTAATTTCAGCAGGTAATGTCCATTGTAAGATTTTCTGTACACGGTAAATATTAGAAAACAGTTATCATCTTCTTGTAATACTTAAACTAAGCCATGAATTAAGGAAAGAGAGTCGGCAGTGTTTTCATCTGCATGTTTTAAGGCTTTCAAATTGTACAACTAAGTGTCATTGCCCTTATTCCAACAAAAATGTTAGTTCTGAAAGGCAAAAGGAAAGTAATTAGAAAATCCATGATTTGTGCTCTGAAAATCCCTCAGAAGCTGTGTTCCAGGACCAGGTAGGTAACTGGCCCACCACTGACTACATGTATGGATTGACCGCTTTTACAGAAGGATTGAGGCAATATGGTACCAAAATGAGTAGTTAGCTTTCAATTAAACTCCTGGGCTGGTAATTTGTATGCAATAGGGGCGGCGTGCTCTTCATTATAAAAAGGCAGCTACACATTCATGTACTTTGGTTGTCTAGTGCTGGAAACCCTGGTGGTGTGGCCATTAAGAGCTACGGCTGCTAACCGAAAAGTCGATGGTTCGAATCCACCAGACTTTCCTTGGAAACGCTTTGAGGCAGTTCTACTCTGTCCTATAGGGTCACTTAGAGTCAGAGTTGACTCGATGGCAACAGGTTTTTTGGTTTAGTGCTGTTTGTACACAAACAGGGTAAATAACCCAGGAGAATTAGTAGCCACTTCGACTTTGCCTAAGTAAATCCAGCAAGTCAGTTTTATTGTTTAAGATCCATTAGACTACTGAGGGAAATTTTTAAAGGACAGAAAATTTTCAAGTAGAATATTCAATATAGGAGTAAATTCTGTAGGTTCTTCCCTGCTACTGTTTCCCTCTCTGATTTACTTTCTGTCCCTCCACTACTACCCTATTTACCAAATACTAACAGTGCTTGCTCATTATTAACTAAACTTCCCTTTCCCCCTAAGCTTTCATTTCCCAGGAAATGAAAGATGATCAGAGGCCACTGAGAGCCTGGCAAAATGCCATTTATAGTAGCATATGTTTGGCAGCACAACCCAGTCCTGCTGTTAGAAAGGGTTCTTGGTAAATGCAAATTAAAAAAAATTATATATATACACATATAAAATCTTTTCTTGATGTGTTTTCCCACAGGAATGAAAGATTTCACTCCCTTTTAAAGGGCTCTCTATGAATTTTTTTTTTTTTCCTCTTTGAAGGGAAATCATACTGTTTTAATAAGAGTCCTTTCTTTCAGTTTCCTTTCTGAACTGCATCTCTTTGTCCGTAGCCTGATGGATCACAGTTTATTAAAAAAAATTCTATCTGCAAGGGAGAAGGGAATTATTATGCTCCTCCAGGATCCATTTTTAGGGAGCAGATGCCATAGTCTAGGATCTTTCCTCTTTGTGAACTTGTTTTTGCACTTCAGCTTGAGTCTACTTAAATCGATAATAATAACATAAAACTTAGACATTTCTATATTCAAAAGAAAAGCGTTCTAGTTAAGATTTTTAAATGATTAGTAAAATTTATGTATAATTTATTTGTAATCTGCAAACCAAAACATACATATGTATAAACACATATGTGTATGGCTATTATCTAGTTAAAAATGTAGTAAGCAACAGATGATTTTGAAAACATAAGTATTAGTGTACTAATAAAATTATAACAGCTAATATTTTTCAAACGGATATTTACTTTTAAGCCAAATAGCTCTGGGAGCTTTATATGCATAGCCTTATTTAAACCCCGAAATAATGCTATTAGTGTGTGCTTTTATTATCTCAGTCTTACAGGTGAGGGAACAGAGGCACAGAGAAGTTAATTAACTATGTAGAATAGAATTTAGTAAATACTAATTATTTGAGTGAATTAACTACTAACCATATGCGTATATATATATATGTAGAGAGAGGAAGAATTCTACATGGCTCTCTCTCTTGAGTTTGTGCACGTCTTGTGAGTGAGGACCTGCTTCCTGCTTGCCCTTTTGGTCTGAACTATCTTTTTTCAAGGATTTTTGTTATAGTAAATAGTTGTAGAAGACAGGAATAGAGAAATAAGGGCTGGAACAAAGATAGATTTGCTTATAGCCTTGGAAGATACTTACCTTCTTCCAGAGCTAAGGGCTGGTATGCATACTGTCCAATATAATATAGATAATGTCTCCCTCTGGAGCAAAGGGCAGGCCCGCTTACTGCCCATTATAGAAGATTCAGGTTCCCTAAACTTGTCTACAAAATATCATTCTTTTAAAAATAACAATGCTACAAGATATTATTTCTACTTATCCTTTTTTTTTTAAGAACAGTAAGCTAATGTCCTTTGTTCAGGGAAGCAAAGGGAAACAGTATATTTAGTTCTCAAACCATAGTTATTAACCACTAATTAAGTCCATGTGTTTACAGATGGGAAACCAAAACCTCTGTTGTCCATGATCATGCCACCTGTGACAAAATATAATCCATTGTGTGTGCCAGTGTTACCTGATCCCCTTCACAGCACCCTGTGGAAATTAGGCTTGAGAAAGAAGTACAATAAATGGTAATACTCTAGCCACTGTTATTGTTGTGAGTAATAAAATCCTTTGTTTCTGACCCAGGAGTCTTGTCCTCTATCAGTTTCCATAAAACTGTGGCAGACTAACTTGTTAGCTTGCAAGTAGGATAAAAATCTCAGACCCTTCATAGGGCCTTTTCCCATATTTAGAAATACACAAATACTTTGTATCTCTTTTCTCATTTTTCCTCTAAGTTTAAAAAGGGAAAAATTTACTAATACGTTCATCTCTTTTTCAATCCTGCCAAACAGTGGAATGGCCAAAAGGTGGGGAACACGAAGGAGGAATATGATGAACAAAGGACTCAAGAAATAATAACTTCATGAAACAGACACATAAGCATGAACCTTGTGACCATGCATTAGGTGCCTTACTCTGTATCACATGCACTTTGAGTATCTGGGACTAACCTGCTAAAGGAGACCCTGGGTGGTGTACACGTTAAGCACTAAACTTCTAGCCAAAAGGTTGGTGGTTCAAACTCACCCAGAGGCACCTTGGAAGATAGGCCTGGCAATCTGCTTCTGAAAGGTGACAGCCTTAAAACCCTATGGAGCAGTTCTACTTTGCACACATGGGGTCACTATGAGTTGGAATCAACTCAATGGCAACTGAAAACAACAACCAACTAACAAGACCTGTCTTCCTCTGAAAAGTCAATCTACCCAACATTAGTTATCTAATGAAGTCATGAATATTTTCCCCATAAAGGATAAACTGACAGCATGGATATAATTTGGTGATAGAAAAACAGCTCTTTAAAAAAGCTATCCTGTTGAAGGATAGCAGTTCCCTTGAAACCAGGTAATAAATTCCAGCTCCCTTTAGTAGCAAGTAAAATTGATCTTCTTAAACTATTTCTAGAACAATTTTAGATATATTTGAAAAAAATACTCTTAACAGCAATTCCTTTAGGTATATAAGTACATCTACAAAAACAAATGCATTCTATGATCATGTAAATATTATTTTATCAACACTGAAACATCACTATAACAGTGATATTTTAAAAAATTTTTTTTAATATTTAAATATAATTCTAAATATATATATATAAATATATATATAGATTCCATTAACTGCAGAAAACAAACCTTTAAAACATGCAGGTTGCTAAACTTGTCTACAAATATATCATTCTTTTAAAAATAATCCTAAATTATTTCTAATTATCCTTTTTTTTTTTTTCCAGAACAGTAAGCTAAATGTCCTTTGTTCAAGGCAGCAAAGGGAAACAAATAGAGTATATTTAGTTCTCAAAACATAGTTATTAACCACTAATTAAGTCCATGTGTTTACAGATGGGAAACCAAGACCTCTGTTGTCCATGATCATGCCACCTGTGACAAAATACCTACTGAAATGCAGTTCTTCCAGCCCTGTGCTTTCTTTGAGCCCAGTGGCCGTCCAAGCCAGGTTCAGGATGTCTGCTGTGGTAGAATATTCTGGGTTTACTCTGTAACTGCCTCTGAGTCTCTGTATCCTAGGCTGCAGTGAATTAAAGTGCCATTGGCTGTAAGGATTAACAGTAATAAAGGATTCGTTCTTGAAGTCTTTGTATTGCTTGCCTTATCAAATCTATTATAATCTATTAAAACAAAAAAATCAAGAGTGAAATACTCAAAAAAGAAAAGAAAAAATATTTCAGGTAGTCATTGCCATATACAAGCTAATACAATAGTAAAAGTTTCCACTGTTTAAAGCCAGGCATTATACCAGACATTGCTTTATATAATGTCATTTCGCTGGATCTTCACAAATACATTCTTTTCAAGACATATTATCAGCATATATTACCTAGTTTAGCGCTGAGAATATAAGCATAACTGAGTAAATAAGTTAGAGTCAGGATTCACATTGAGGAATGTCTTACCCCAAGCCATTCCCTCCCCGCAAGCTTGTACTCACCTTTCCATGAATTTCAGAAGAAATGTGGCTAATCTTGTATACAGTACTATCAGTGGGCACTTTTAGACATATTGGAGTAATCACTGATTGCCATGTATGTAGTTGAGTTTTTGGTGCTGTGACCTGAATGACCATTAAAATGCCTGAAACGCTGAAGAAGTTATAATCCGAGAAGGTGCTCTTTGATTGCCCAAATACGGTAATTTACATGTACAACATAATTTTTAGAATAAATTGACTTAAAGGGCAGAAATGAGGTTTAACAAATATGTTCATTACAGATAAGTGAGCTTTCCTATATAAGTATAATGAAATTTTGAAAATAAATTGAAAATGGATTTAAAGTAAAATAAATATATCCCATTGTTGTCGAGTCGATTCTGATGCAGAGTGAGCCCACAGGACAGAGTAGAATTGCCCCATAGGGTTTCCAAGGCTGTAATCTTTACTGAAGCAGACTGGCATATCCTTCTCCCTTGGAGTAGCCCATGTGGGATGGTGGGTTCAAACTGCCAGCCTTTTGGTTGGCACTCAAGTGCTTAACCACTGCACCACCAGGTCTCCTTAAAATAAAAATACATGAAAATGCCATTGAGCATAATTTAATTCTGGAATACTAAGAAGCCTCACCAAGCTCTTGGGATTAATTTCCATTGGTCATCACCTATATTTCCCATTTGTGTTAATTATTTCACTTAAACATTGTCCGCTTGGCAACATGAAGTCAGAGCACAAGTCAGTGACATTTGTCACCATCTGTCTCCAGCACAGTTTCTTATTCATAATGTTGGCTCCTCATAATGGCAGTTAAATGAATGAATGACCTAGGTATCGGAGATCTTTAAACTTTTTAAATAAATTAATACATATTAATGGTAAAATTCAAGCAACATGGAAAAGTGTAAAATATTTCTTTCTAGAACCTACCACAGAGTTCCATTCCTCAGAGCAACTCTTGTTAATGATTTCTTATAAAATTTTCTATGCATTTATGCTTTTATCAACATGTCTTTACTTCTTGGTGTATTCAATTATCAGATAAATACATTGTTGTTATGTGCCATCAAATCTATTCTGACTAATAGCAACCCTATAGGACAGAGTAGAACTGCCCCACAGGGTTTCCTAGGCTGTAATCTTTACAGGAGAAGATTGCCAGGTCTTTTTTCCCACAGAGCCGCTGGTGGGTTCAAACCATCAACCTTTTGGTTAACAGCCATGTGTTTAACCATTGTTCTACCAGTGTTCCTTCAGATAAATATATTTAGATGAAATACCAAATTTATTTATATAGCCTCAAATCAATTACCAATGATCAAAACAAAAGATATAGACAGTATAGGTGATTAGGTTGAATTCTTCCAGTCCCCATTAGATCATATTCTATGTATTCCTAAAAACAAAATCTTTGATGTCAGCTCATTTCTTTGTGATTTACCTCTCTCACAAAGATAGCAAGCAGAACGTGGACCAAAACAATTTTATTTCATCATTAGGTGAAATTTCAGGTTGTTTGGAGTCAGGAGAGATAGCAAGAGACTTAAGATTTGACACGTTTACACTATAGGCTCTTGATTGTATTTCTCTGATAGTTTTGACAGTAACTGAGAAATTTATTGTATCCGGTCACGTGGGCTAAATCCTCTACTCAATGAGTTCATTTAACCAGCAAGCAACACAGTGGATGTAAAAAACCCAGGCAAAACAGCCACTGGGGGGCGCTCTGATACCATACAGATTTTAGGATCCTCTCCACTTAATTAAGTCTGTATCATTTGGCATTAAGCTATTTGAATTGTGTGTAAAGGAATATTTTTATTACAGTATTATTTAAAATAATAAGACAATAAATTGTAATCTGTAATTTTTTTATTCTACATTGGTATACTGTCGTATGGAATGATTTCAGCAGAATTTAAACTATACTTTTTTTTTTATATAGTGTCTGTGTTATCTAGTGACATGTAAAAATAAATGTAGATAAGCTAAAACTGTGTCTTCCTTATGAAAATATATTTTCAGCCATAGTAGAATTCACCTTATAGTATAATGCAGAACATTTCATAATCTATGGTATTTGTATGATAACATGTTCCACAATGCAAATCCAGACATAAATCATACTGGAGTTTCCTTACTTACTGTAGTATTTCTTGTTGTTGTTTTAGATTTCCCTTGTTATATGTGGATTTGTAGAGGACTACTCAATTTTTTTTTTTTTTTTACTCCTACAGCAAGGGTATGTTTCTAAAATGATAATAATGAAATTGCTGAAACCTGTTTAGTTAGCTTCATTGTATCTGCTGCTGCTTTTGCCTGCTCTGTATCCTTTTACCAGTTGCCAGTGTTTTTCAAACAGTGGTTCCCAAACAGATCAAGATCACCTGGGAGCTTGTGAGAAGTTCAGAATCTCCAGTCCCTCCCCAGACTTACTGAATAGTATCCTCATTTTTAACAAGATCCTCAGTTTGATTTAATATACGATGAAGTTTGAAAGAAGCCCTGGAGGTGCAGTGGTAAAGAGATCAGCTGCTGACCGCAGTTTGAATCCACCAGCTGCTCCTGGAAACCCTATGGTACAGTTCTACTCTGTCCTACAGGGTCTCCATGCGTCGGAATCGATTTGACGGCAACAAATTTTGTTTGCTTGTTTTAGAGTTTGGAAACTACTGCTACCACACTTACCTGTGCCTAATACATTCCTTAGTGTGCGACGGAGTTGATTCTGCTTTCTCCTTGCACCACAGAAGGGGGCATGTTACCCAGCCCTGGCCAATCAGAGCAATTAGGCCTTCTCAATTAGTTCAGAGATGGTTAAGTGACCCAGCCCCTGAAAATCAGCAGCCCCCATGAAATTTTTCTAAAAGCTATCAGAAGCAGCAGAAACCCTGGTGGCATAGCAGTTAAATGCTATGGCTGCTAACCAAAAGGTCAGCAGTTCGAATCCACCAGGTGCTCCTTGGAAACTCTATGGAGCAGTTCTACTCTGCCCTGTAGGGTCACTATGAACAGGAATCCACTGGAGGGCACTGGGTTTTTTTTTTAATCAGAAGCAGCTCTCTTTCTATTAAGGTTGCTTAGCTTTCTGAGAGTAAGCTTCATGTTCTTGATGGCCAACTTTTTTATTATAGTGGCAGCCTGCCTAGTAATAAAGCCAACACAGAAGAATCTAAAGCCAAAACATGGAGGAAGCAGTGGAGAAAGAAAGAAGAGACATGAGAGGAGAAGGCAAGGCGGGGGCAAGGTGAGGCGGGGCGGGGCGGGGCGGGGCGAGGCGGGGCGAGGCGGGGCGAGTTGGGGCGAGGCGGGGCAAGGCGGGGCAAGGCGAGGCGGGGCAGGGCAAGGTGAGGCGGAGCAAGGCGGGGTGGGGTGGGGCAAGGCAAGGTGAGGCGGGACAAGGTGAGGCGGGGCAAGGCAAGGCAACGCAGGGCAAGGCAAGGCAAGGCTGGGCAAGGGAAGACAACGCAGGGCAAGGCAAGGCAAGGCAAGGCGGGGCAAGGCGAGGTGGGGCAGGGCAAGGTGAGGCGGAGCAAGGCGGGGTGGGGTGGGGCAAGGCAAGGTGAGGCGGGGCAAGGTGAGGCGGGGCAAGGCAAGGTGGGGCAAGGCAAGGCGGGGCAGGGCAAGGTAAGGCGGGGCAAGGCGGGGTGGGGTGGGGCAAGGCAAAGTGGGTCGGGGCAAGGGAGGCGGGGCCAAGGGCAGGGGGAAAGGGAAGGCGGGCCCAAGGGCAGGCAGGGCAAGGGCAGGCGGGGCAAGTGAAGGCGGGGCAAGCGAAGGCAGGGCAGGGCGAGGGAAGGGGAGTGGGAGGGGAAGGGGAATGGGAGTGGAAGGGGAGGGGAAAGGGAGCAGAGGGGAGGGGAGGAGAGGGGAGGGGAGGGGAAGGGAAAGGAAGGCAAAATTAAACTCCTGAAACCAGCTGTGCCTTAATCCAGCACCACCTATGGGATTTCTCAATTACATAATTCATTAAATTCAATTTCTTATGTTACAGTTGGCTTTCTGACACTTGCAAATGAAAGTATCTTAATTGCACAAATGATAAAAGTGTTTCCATGAGGAATTTAGTCACTAAACTACCAGTTAGTGGTCTCTTAGTGTGCCTTACATTAAGAAACTTGCTTGAATTGTCAGCCTCGGCCTAATTTACTCTCTAATGTATTCAACAAAGAATCTCATGTTTTACATTTCCTAATCTAAAAACATGCGATTTTCCTTGAATGATTAAAAATGTGGTTGCTAGTGATCTTGGTGTAATGGTTGTCTCTGTAACGGTGGTCAAAAATGTGAGGGATTAGTGTTTTAACTTGGTTGTTAAAAGTCCTTGGCCTGAACTATTCCTTATTATCTTAATGGTTTCAAGTCTAGTAATACTTTCTGAAAACTTAATTGATTGTATTGATTAAAGAGATTCAAAGAATACAAATGGAGAAAAAGTAAGCCTTCCTTTCCTTCTCATGCTTCCTATTCCTAGCTTTCTTCCCCACAGACTCTTTCCCATCTTTTTTAGCTTCTCATCAATTCCTTTTTTTCTGTTGGACTCTTATTCCTGGACCAAATAGTGACATGGACAAATACCAAAACCTAATTTGTTTTTATCAGACTGGAAGTAAACGGTCTTACCAATTTTTTTCCAGTACTATAAAAATCCAGTTATCAAATTGTCCAGTAGCTATTCTACATTCTTTTCGTGGGAATATTCAAATATGCAAAACATTGCAAAGAAGAGATTGGGGCTAGCAAATATGTTTATGTTATTGGGCTAATATATGAAACAATTTGGAAATTATGCTGTAGATTTTTATGCTGTTTTATTTTTAGGTAACATTTTTGAACCATCATGAAAATTTTTTTCATGAAATAGAAAAGTTTCAATGTGCAGCAATATATGTATATAGTTCACCCCCCACCAAAAAAAGAAAAACCTGTTGCTGTCGAGTCGATTCCAACTTATAGAGATCATATAGGCCAGGGTAGATCTGCCCCATAGAATTTCCAAGGAGCGCCTGGTGGATTTGAACTGCCAACGTTTTGGTTAGCAGATGTAGAGCACTTAACCACTATGCAACCAGAGTTTCCAATGACGTATTTAATCCAGGTATTGTGAGTAAAGAAATGTTTATAATATTTACAGTTTTACATATATAAGATATATATCATATTACAATATATTATATATAAGTAAAAGATACATATGTATATATAAAATATATAGATTTTAAAAAAAAGAAACCCATTGCCATTGAGTCAATTCGACTCATAGCAACCCTATAGGACAGAGTAGAACTGCCCCACAGTTTCCATGGAGCGCCTAGTAGCTTCGAACTGCTGACCTTTTGGTTAGCAGCTGTAGCTCTTAAACACTATGCTACCTATATAGACATATTTTTTGTATTGAAAACCAAAGTTTGAGTGTTCAGTCAGGCTGACAGTGATACTGACTCCTAAACCTAAATAGAGAAGCTTCCTCCCCCTCTGTCATGGATTGAACTGTGTCCCCCCCAAAATATGATTTTTTTTTGGTTAGGCTATGATCTTCAGTATTGCTTGGTTGTCCTCCATTTTGTGATTGTAATTTCATGTTAAAGATGATTAGGGTAGGACTGTAATACCCTTACTAAAGTCACATCCCTGAGCCAATGTACAGGAAGTTCTCTTGGGGTGTGGCCTGCACCACCTTTTATCTTACAAGAGATAAAAGGAAAGGGAAGTGAGCAGAGAGTGGGGGACCTCATACCACCAAGAAAGCTGCACTGGGAGCAAAGCGCATCCTTTGGACCTGGAGTCCTTGCACCTGAGAAGCTCCTCAACCAGGGGAAGATTGATGACAAGGACCTTCCTCGAGAGCTGATATAAAGACAAAGACTTCCCCTGGAGCTGATGCTCTGAGTTTGGACTTATAGCCTACTAGAATGTGAGAAAATAAATTTCTCTTTGTTAAAGCCATCTGCTTGTCGTATTTCTGTTACAGCAGCACTAGATGACTAAGACCGTGACTCTCTATTCTGGTGATTTGAGTTAGACTACTGTTCACCTGACCTAAAATACATCCACTTGCATAGATCAAGTAAATAGTAGATTTCCTTTCTATTTCACTCATAGGGACACTCTGACTCAGTACCCAAACCATAAGTCCATGAATTAGACTATTCTGATTATTGCTTTGCTTTGACTCTGCTGTCCATTATGGTAACCATGCCTACTTTGTCTCTGTTGATTAACACTTGGCCCACCCACTTGGCCCCTACCACCATGGGGTACAATCAACCCCATTATAGTTAAGTGTCTTAATTCAGTTAGGGCAGTTCCCACTGTCAAATCTGACTTACATAAAATAGCAATCACAGCAGTCTTCAAGGATGCTAGGACTCCCCTCACAAATTTGTTCCTCACTATTATGGTAAAAGATGTGTCCCCTGGGGCCAGTGAACCCAAGATCGGTAGGTAAGAGAGGAGGGCTCTTGTTCACTGGCTATAAAGATCAACAAATCCCAAGATTGGCAGGCAAGACCACAGTTAAGCTGCTAGCTCAAGTCCCAAGAACTGGAGGTCAGACAACAGGAGCCAGCTATAGGATCCAGAGCAAGAAAAAGCCCAGGAGCCTTGACAGAATGTTCAGTTGTATTTGATGCAGGCCACATACCCATGGAAACTCTCTTTCAACTAATTGGCTACTCACAGCAGATCCTACCATGGAGGTGATCACATTCTATCACCTCATCATGCAAGTGATTACAACATCATGCAACTGCCACACCACTGAGAATCATGGCCCAGCCAGGTTGACATGCAATTTTGACTATCACAAGGTCTTAAAAAAGGAGGCCTTATCAGTCTTCTTGAGGATCTTTATCAAAATAGCAAAAGCTGGATTTTCTACTTCCACATCCTCAATCTGAGGATATATCAAAATTGGGAGTGGTCCACGTGAAAAAGCTTTCCAGGCCCTGATTCCTTCTCATATACTCTAACTTGCCCAGCTCCACACTCATTTAGAAACACTTTATGGTGTTTCCAAAGGTGTCTTGGGAACAGAGGTGAAAGGGTAATTAGTTCTGTTAGAACTAATTGACCCTCCAGAGTAAAAGTTGGGGAGTTCAGGGAAATTTCTAATTGCTTTTGTAATCATTATTTTTATATTTGAGGTGGGCCTTGAAGGATTAGAAGGATAAAAACAGGTGGAGAAATGGGAGAAAGATCATTTCATCTTCTGGAAATAGAGGCATGATGATTGTGAACCTTGTATTCATAAAGCTTTTACTGTATGCTGTGCACACTCGTCATGCCATAGACAGGAAATAAAAGGCAGAGATTACATGATTTTTCCTAAGGTTTCATAGGTGTGAATTCCAGCTTTCCCCTCCAAAAAGGATTCAACTTCATGCTTGACTTTCATAAAATTAGACTTTTAGGGAATAATGATCAGTTTGGCACATTAGTGTCAGTATATAAAAAAAAAAAAAATTTTTTTTTTCTCACTATATAGTGTGGGTTAAAAGGTTCCTTTTCTATCACATGTTCTGAAGGAGATATCTAAGGGTAATGAAAATTGGCTCCATCTATAATGTTGGTCATAGTACCCCTCTCTTAACGTATTAACTTTGATTTTTGCTGTTTCACAGCCTACTGTCTAACTTAAAGCAGTTTCCTGAAAATCCACTAATTTTTTTATGTCATATTTCCTCTTTATACTGAATTTTCTCAGCATTTATAGCTATGGCTATAGATATGTAAAGAAGCCCTGGTGACACAACAGTTAAGAGGTCGGCTGAGAGGTTGGCGGTTCGAACCCAGCCAGTGGGTCCACAGAAGAAAAACCTGGTGATCTGCTGTTATAGCCTTGGAAATCCTATGGAGTAGTTCTACTTTGATACTAGGGTCACTGTGAGTTGAAATTGATTTGATGGCACCTAACAACAACGTGTCATTGTTGTGTGCTGTCAAGTCAATTCTGACCTATAACAACCCTATGGGGCACAGTAGATCTGCCTCATAGGGTTTCCTAGCCTGAAATCTTTATGGGAGCAGATTGCCAGGTCTTTTCTCCAGCAGAGCCACTGGGGTTCACACCACCAGCCCTTCCATTAGCAGCTGAGCACTTAACCATTGCGCTACCAGGGCTTTAAAAGCAACATACATATATAGGTGTGTTATTTTGTTGTTAGTTGCCATCAAATTGGTTCTCATTCATGTGACCTCACGTACAGCAGAAAGTAACATTGCCCAGTTCTGTGCCCTCTTCATGATTGTTGGTATGCTGAAGTCCATTGATGCCGCTATTGTGCATTTTGAGTGCCTGCCAACCAAGGGAGCTAGTCTTCCAGCACTATATTGGCCAGTATTCTGTTATAATCCATGGAGTTTTCTTTCGCTAATTTTCAGAAGTAGATCTCCAGGCCTTCCTTCCTGGTCTGTCTTAGCTCAGCTGAAACATGTTTATTATGGGAGACCATTCTGGTATTTGAAACACTGGTCTTGTAGCTTCCAGCATCACAGCAACATGCAGCCATCACATTATTACAGAGTGAAAGATGGACTGTGGATAGCTTTAGTGGGATACTCGTACCACCAGATAAATGGTGTATTTCTCCTTGACAAGACACTGTCATGGGGTCACTGTACACATGGTGCTCAGCAGCTTACTGAATTGTGGGTGAATGACCACTGCCAATGAAATGATCCTCCAGAATGAAAATTTCTTCCCAAACACAAGACAGGCGGTTTGATTTTTTAAACACGTTTTGATATGCAATGTCTCCTTTGTAGAGAGGACAGAAAGCTAGTTCAAAACATTGTCTTGTATGTGAAAATAATGTCAAGGAATGTTCTCTTTTTCTCATTATTCGCAGGGCACTTTTTTCAGTTCTAAAGTAATTATCAAAATCCTCTGACCTTTTGTTATCCAACCCTCATTTTTATTGCATACAATCACGATGGAACAGAGGAAATATGAATAGGGAATGTTTGTCTGGTCATTACAGTAGGCCAGACACCTTATATTGCCCTCTGAGTGAATTTCCATCTTGCTGCTTGCTGAGACTCCTCATATGCGGGTTTTACAGGGTTCAAAAATGCCCCACTTCTTGCATTGATAACTCATCATCTATTTGTCACAGATGTCTCTAAATGAAATTATATGAAGGAAAGAAAGGTGATAAATTAAAAAATACAGGTAACAAATCCACATAACTGAAGAGAATCTGTATATTCATTATTATTAGGTCACTATTGCACTGGTGGCACAGTGGTTAAGAATTTGGCTGCTAACCAAAAGGTTGGCAGTTCGAATCCAAGAGCCACTCCTTGGAAACCTTATGGGGCAGTTCTACTCTAACCTATAGGGTTGCTCTGAATTGGAACTGACTGGATGGCCTTGGGTTTTGGTTTGGTATTGCTCTGAGCTCATTCAAAAATAGTTTAAATTGTGAAAATACAATCCTTAATATGTGCTAAGGTCAATGAAACACATGAGAAATTCTCTAAATGTTAGTTAGGTAAAGCAAAGCTGTTTGTACAGCTTTCATTTATTTGCATGGCAATTCCCATAAGACGAACATTTTGATATCATAAATAAGTGTAAATTTCCCACTTCAATCAGATCTTTTTGGGGGCTCAGGGCTAGGTTGTACAGTAATTTCCTGGTTGGTTATTCTGTTATCTTTACAGAACTCACATAAGAAAAATAATTACTTTGTCTAAATTGACTTTAAAAAGTATTTTGAGCCATTTTCGCATTTAAACATGGTTAAAGGCTAAGCTATTTAAAGAAAAGAGGCAGGAGAGCATATAGTCCCAGTGGAGAGGCACACTGCTTCAAGGGGAGAAACAGGCACACTCTTTCATCAATATTCTTTATAAGTATTATCACTGAGTGAGGTTAGATTCTACATTTGAAAAATTCTGCAGGGGTTGCTTTTCCATTGGTTTCACACAATACCTTCCCTTTGGAAGTAGATTTGTGGCCCAGTGAGTATCCTTTCTGTTTGTAGAATTCTATTTTCTCATGTAAATCACTTACACTAATAAAAAGCAGGCAGTCCTCCTTCCACATATAGAGAAATATGAGAGCCTTTCTAGGGACATATTTGAGAATGAAAGAGAGAGAGAGACTGAGTGTGCTCTAACTGTGGCCTCATGATAACAGTAGAGATGCTTCAAAGGAAGAGAAATCCTACCATTCTGTCAGAAAGATCTATTTTTTGTAGGCATATCTAGATTTGTCAAGTTGATGCTCACAATTTTTTATTTATACTTGATGTGATCATTTCTTTGCTTTTGAGAGCTGTAGTGTGATTTGCCCATGTCATCTTAGTAGACAAATAAAACACTGTCTCAAGTCTCATTCATATTGTTCTTTGTTCAGCTGGAGCTATGTTTCTTGCTATTTAGTACAGTAAAACAAAGATGATAATACAGATTCAGAGAGTTTAACCAAACCATTTTCTCAATGTATTGAGCATCTACTGTATACTGAGATAAATATAAGAATTATCAGGCCCAGGCCCTACATATATGCATCCAATCTTATGATTTATGCCATTTGAAACGACATTATTTTTGGCCATGGAACTCCTGGCTTTTTTCAAATTGAAGGCTTAAATAAAACCTCAATATATACTATTAACATGGAAAAGAAGAGGTTAAAATATAAAATAGGAGTCTTAAAATATGCTTGCTTAGTTTTTAAAAAATGCACTTTTTACTTAAGAATAACTTTAGATTCACAGAAAATTTGCAAAGGGAGTATAGAGAGTTCCCATATATTCCATATCCAATTATCCCTCTTATATTACTATAACTAGTAATACCTTATTATTAACTGAAGTCCATACCTTTTTCAGATTTCCTTAATTTTTACTATATGTCCTTTTGCTGTTTCAGGATTACATCTGGGATACCATATTACATTTACCTGTGATATTTCTGCAACCTCTTCTTGACTGTACCAGTTTCTCAGCTTTCCTCTCATTATTAGACTGGGGTTATGGGTTTTGTGGATGATATTTTTTGTTGAAAGCCAGACGTGATGAATTGAATAATGGGAACTGAGATAAATGGGCCTCTAGTGTGAGAATTTATGTTAATCTGGCTGGAAGTTGGACTGTGTTTGATGTTTGTTGTAGCTATAGGTACCAGAGGCTTCAAATTCTGCTAGTGTCCTTGTTTTTGATTCCCCATTTGAATTTGTGCTTCCCTATGTACTTCTGAAGCACTGGCGGTACAGTGGTGAAGAGCTTAGGCTGCTAACCAAAAGGTCAGCAGTTCGAATCCAAGAGCCACTCTGTGGAAACCTGATGGGGCAGTTCTACTCTGTCACTATAATTCGGAAACAATTGGACAGCAACAAGTTTGGTTTTTAAGGAGTTTGTGTACTCCAACTCACGGAAAGCCTCTGCCTTCCAGTTTTTTTCAGTTGTAATCAGTATTACTTTGTAATACTGGAGCTCTGCTGATGTGGCAGTAAGGTGTTGGGGAGGGAAAATGTTCTATAATCTTCCAATTAAATCGCAGTCTTTTCTTGCTATTTTTTTCTCTCATCTTTTTAGCGGCCCTAATAACATCTGCAGGATGTTTTTTTTTTTTTTTTTTAACAACATCTGCAGAATGTACAGAAACTAGTTAAGATATGGCTGAAGCATACTAACTGAACTGGAACACCCCCACCCCATGCCACCAAAAAGAAAAAGAAGGAAAAAAAGTTACAAAAGGCAAGTGTTTATACCTATTTTCTGCTAAAAAATACTGAATGATAATTGCTGTTCAAGGAAAAAAAAAATTAAGTATCATTTCTGTATTCATTTTCAAGCAAAAAGATATTAAATAATTCCTAAAAATAATAGTATGGATTTTTTAAAATTAAATTCTTTTCTTCCTGCTTATCACATGATCCTTTCTTTTCCTTCCCAATACTGCTAATTTTTTTATGTTAAGGACATTTTTTTTACTTTATTTTTTCTTCTCCAATTTTCCAAATACTTGTCAGATATTTCCAGATGCACTGAAAATACATGAGTTCACAGTTTCAGTCATGTCGATGAATAATGCATGCCAGGGTGTAGTTAGTAAACTAGAAAATCGAAACACAAACTTTCCGTGGGAAGACTAATAGGTAAGGTGGGAAATCAACTCAAAGATTTTATTAAGAGTCTCTTTTTGTTCAAAGTATGCTGGAATCATCCTATTTATAATCATTCTAAGACTAAGAAGGAAGGAACATTTCATTATTTTTCTGTTTCAAACCTTCAGTCAGGTCTCTTCACCATCTCAGAAGCTGATTTGTCCTCCCTGTTAAACAAATATTATGCTTCCAAAATAGTAACAAAGGAATGGTCCCATCTGGTTTTAACTCATTAAACATAGTATCAATTGTGTAGTTTAAATTGTGCCTCATTTAAAAGGCACAAAAGTAATTAAAGAGAAATTACTTTCTTCACTTGCGTTTCTCAAAACCCTTTAAGAACCAAATGTTTAGTTTACTGACGCTTCTACTCAACCCACTTTCCTTATATTCCAAATTTGTTCCTAAGCTTCTCTCCTGAGACATTAAGACAATTCTTTCTTTACCTCTACTCAACAAGATTGTTCCTTCCACAGAGAGGTAGATGACAAGTGTGAGAAAGCAAACGGGCTGATGTGTAGTTCTTATTATATGAATGGTATTGTTATCTTGTTGAATTATAATCATTGTCTGCTAGGTTAAAATTGCTGTCATGTAAATTTCCAAGTATGTGATCCTGGGTAACTTAACTTCTGTGTCCTTCAGTTTCATGACCTGAAAAATGAAGACGATTACAGTACTTACCTGACAGAATAAAGATTAAATTTGTTAACTCACAAAAAGGTTTCAGACCAATGCCTAGCTCGTAATGATTACTTAGTGCACATTAGCTGCAATTGCTGTTAGTACTGTCATTATTACACTTGTGTTGGAGGGGGTATAGGGTTTCACTGGAAGAGTAGGTCATTTATGGAACAAACCCTTGAGGAGACGCATGGCCATGGAAACTGTGCATTGCACAATTCTGACAAGTGTCATTAACATGGACTACTATGGGATTGGCACCCTCTGGAGTTGTGTTAACTCTGGGGAGAGATGAATAGATGAATCCTTTTTCCCAGAAACTGGATATAGGAAAGAAAGCAGGAATTATAGAAAGACCAGTGGTTGTGAAGTAGGACAGGCTTGGGTATGATTCTCAGCTTGGCTGTCTTATCTGTGCATCATTGGGAGAGTTATTTCATCTCCCCGAGTCTTAGTCTCATACTCTGGAAAATAATACTTAAAATTCACTGTTGTTTTAAAGGTTATAATAATATATAGACATACTATACGTAAAGCAGTTAACATAACCAGAAAAAAAAAAAAAACCCATTGCCGTAGACTTGATTCCAACTTATAGTGGCCTTATAGGACAGAGTAGAACTGTCCCATAGGGTTTCCAAGGCTGTAATCTTTATGGAAGCAGGCTGCCACATCTTTCTCCCACAGTGACTGGTGGGTTTGAAACCATCGATCTTTGGTTAGCAGCTGAGCACTTTAAGTTCTGTGCTACCAGGGCTTTCTAATATTGATACATAGTTAACACATAATATCTTCCACCCCTTCTTTTCCTTCTCCCCTCCTTCTCCTTCTTCCTATTCTCCTTCCTCTTTCTCTCCCTATTTTTATTCTCCTCCTTCTTCCTTCCTCCTCTTTATTCTCCTCCTCTTACCCTCCTACTTCTCCTCCCGTTGTCCTCTCCTTCCACCTCCTCCCTGTCCCTATCTTAATCTCTCCTTCCCCCTCTGCTTCCCTCCCTCCCTTTTCTCTTCCTCCTTCTCCTTCTGTCTCTTCTGTTAAGAAAAGAGCAGAATCTGCCTACCTAGGGTTCTAGCATAGAGATATAAAGCTGAATCATTAAAGATACATATCTGACAAGACCGTGACAGTTACCACATGGGAGTAGGCATTGTGAAAACAAATGGAAAAAAAAAACATGACATGCTTGCACCTTGGGCCTGTTTTGGAGGGCTGGAGTATAGATGTTTCAAAGCAGTGGGTGGATTGGAACAGGTCTGGTAAATAAGATGGCTATAATATAAATTCAATTTTGAATTTTGTCAGCTAGTCTGAGTTTATGCTCCTTGAATTATCTCTTATTAGCCTGTTGTTCTTCCTTTAGAGAGTTCCAACCTACTTCCAAAGAGAAATGACACAGATTTGAGCCACAGTGCTGGAGCTGGGATGAGGGCAGTGTTCCTCTGAGGGCTCAGATAGGTGGTACTGGACTTGTAATAAAAATGAAATGATGCCGAAGAGCAGCTGAATCTCAAGGTGACAGAGTCAGAGCAACTTAAAACCAAAAAACCAAACCCACTGCCATCAAGTGGGTTGCAACTCATAGCGACCCTACAGGACAGAGTAGAACTGCCCCATGGATTTCCAATGCTGTACATCTTTACGGAAGCAGATTACCACATCTTTCTCCCATGGAGCAGCTGGTAAGTTCAAACTGCTGATCTTTTGGTTAGCAGCCAGGCACTTTAACCACTGCATCACCAGACTCCTTTTCAAAGCAACAGAGCAACTTAGTAACCTAAAAATCCTTCTGTTTGTTTTAGTTTTAGGAGGCTTGGTTTGGTTTTATAATGAGTAGCCCCCCTTATCAGAAGCACGTAACATGACCTCAACTCTGAGTCTACACTCTGAACCCCAAATAACACTTTTATTCTTCTAAACTCAAATATCAAAAAACGTGAGAGCTTCCCATAGGAGTGGAACCTGAAAACAAGCAACTAAGGAAAAAGGTAGAAATGTTCTCTATGTCCATAACTTATTTACTTACTTCTTAATATGCTCCAGTGAAGCACATTTCATAGGCCCCTTCTCTTGCCTCACAGAAGAGGTTCTTAACTGTGGCTGAGGAGCTTTTAAAAACACAGCTGTTCAAGCTGATGTAACTGTTCTGGGGCATTGGTAATTTTTTTTTAATTGTACTTTACATGAAGGTTTACAGGACAAACTAGCTTCTCATTAAACAATTAGTACACATTGTTTTGTGACATTGGTTGACAACCGCAGAACATGGCAACACTCTCCCCTTCTTGACCTTGACTTCCCTATTACCACCCATCCTGTCCCCTCCTGCCTTTTCATCCATTTAGTCTTGTTTTGTTTATGGGCCTGTCTAATCTTTGGCTGAAGAGTGAACTTCAGGAGTGGCTTCATTTACTGAGCTAAAACCGTGTCTGGGGAGCCATTACTGAGCTAAAAGTGTGTCTGGAGGCCATACTCTCAGGGTTTCTCCAGTCTCTGTCAGACCATTAAGTCTGGTCTTTTTTGCGTGTGTGTGTGTGAGTTAGAATTTTGTCCTACATTTTTCTCCAGCACTGTCTAGGACCTCTACTGTGATCCCTGTCAGAGGAGCCATGGTGGTAGGAGAGCACCATCTAGTTGTACTGGACTCAGTCTGGTGGAGGCTGTATTACTTGTGGTCCATTAGTCCTTTGGACTAATCTTTCTCTTGTGTCTTTGGTTTTCTTTATCCTCCCTTGTTCCAGATGGGGTGTGACCAGTGGAGTAACTCAGATGGCCACTCATAAGCTTTTCAGACTCTAGACAATACCAAGTAGAATGTAGAACATTTTCTTTATAAACTGTGTTAGGGCATTGGTATTTTTTAAAGCTCCTAACTGAGCTAATGCATATCCCTGGTTGTGAACCACCACCTTCTACTCATAGAAATGTGTTCCCATGTTTCAGCTGGAATTTTAGTTCATTGTGTATTTGTTTGTCTTTCCCATCAGAGACGGAAAGTTGTTCACTGGCCTCCTGGCAGAGTTCTCCAAGTGTTTGAAAATGAACCAACCCCTCAGGCTTGTCTCTGAGCTAAATCAGTGAAGTAGCTTTTACCTCACCATTTAGAAGCCTTTTCGTTCCTTTCATTATTTTTGTAAGTCTCATGAGAAATCTTTACAGCTTCTTTAAGTCTCTTGAAAGACAAGTGACAAAAAATTCGGGGGGAGGGGAAGAGCTTTAATCATAAAGACAAAATTTATTAGCAATCCTTGCCTACCCTACCCCTCTCTTGTCAAAGCATTCTTAGAGCATGTTTACACTGTCTGTGAAACAGTTATTGCCTATTGGTGTTCAGCTTACATTTTCACATAATTGCATGTTTCTCTAAAACTTACACCTGGTAATTTTCCTAGTTTTTGGAGGTCTTCAGTTGAGAAGAGACTACTTAAACTTTTTATTAAACTTATTGGGATAAAAGAGGACACTGTCGAGCAATAAGTTTGAAGGAAAGATTCTGTGGAAAGGCCATTTCTATTTTATTACTGTAACATTTAGGTATCTTGGATTGCTGGTTTAAATTCTGCCTGAAGCTTGTCAAATGGAACTAAAAGTGGGGGGGGGGGGTACCTTAAATTTAAGCTACTGAGTGAAGAGTGAAATTTTCCCCCAAGCAATGAACGATTGAATTTCTACCAGTATTATCTGAAGGGAAGGGAAGCAAAAAAAAAAAAAAAGCTATCAATAGTTGTCTTCAAAGACAATGAAAATTCTAGTTCAGGGAAATCAGGGCAGAATCTTTCTCTAAAAGTAGACTTACATGAATTTTTTTTTTAACCTTTATTTATAAATTAAATTTGGCAGAAGATTGGAAAGAATGCATAGTTCTTTGGGAATTCAAAATCTGCTCCAAAGTCAACATAGAATTATATAAGCTAGACAATCTCTGTAATATAAATGAGTAAAGAAGCTGGTCTGAAAACAAAGAATGGATAATATTTTAAGATGCCAAATAAATGACAGATTCAACTAACTATACTTGCTTATGTTTGGTTTGAAGTTAGAAGGCAAATAAGCATTTATAATTGGGAGCATGTACATATATACACTTACAAATAAATTCTGATTATTTTTCAGAACAGACCTACAACAAAACAGACATTGGCAGGATGGTGAGGCAAAGGGATTGAAAAACCACAATATAATCTATGAATTATGATATAACCTCACAGCTAACTTTAGAATAACTGGTCAAAAAGATATACTATTGTACACATAACAAAACAAAATATTAAAATAAGTCTAAATCTATTCCTCATTTCTACACAATTTTATCTTGGTTGGGCTGTGAGGGATAGATGAACTAAAAGAAGATTCTTTTCATTTGGAGACTGGACTAATGGGAGAATGGAGAAAACATATAAACTATTTTTTTATGATTTATAAATATAAGTAAAAGTTACTGAAATAAATATTGACCAAATAGATGGTATTTTGAGGATCATCTAAGATCAACTATCATGTCAGTAACTAACCTGCCATTTAAATTCAAGCAAGAATTATTGATCTTGATATTGATGATTAAAGAATCAAATAATTTATCATCTGACTAGAATGTCTTCAATTTGTGATAGTACAACTGGTGTTAATGTCAAAATCCTGCTGTTTTAGGCACACTGGGATTTAGAGTTTCAGTAGACACTTTTGGGGAGTTTTCCTTGATCCTTTTTTTCTGAAAACAGTTATTCTATCCATAGCAGTGGGTCCACAGGAACCACAGTTCTACCACTTTACTCTGATTCCCTGGCAATATCTGATTGGACTTAGGGGTGGACTTAGGATTCCCACTTCATCAATCATGTTTTCTTTCAAGAATGTAAAGTTGAATCTGAGGCATTTCTTGATGCTAAGAGCCCTAGCTCCTGTTCCATTTTTTTCTCAAGAGTTGCTTATTCATTATTTTAAAAATTATGTATAATACCCAATATCCTTATATTAAATCCCCTTTTAATGTTTAAGCTTCTTCATATAGATTCTATTATTGTAGACAAAAGTCTTAACTAAGGAAGGAATTATGACATTAGAGCTTAGTGAAAGATCTCAAGAAATCAGCTAGTTCATCTCTTCCACTTTGTAAATAAGGAATCTGACTCTCAGAGAGTCTAAGGCAATTGTCCAAGATACAAAAGAAGTAGTGATGTGGGATGAAAACTTCATTCTTACTTTTGCTGAGTGGCAACATTCTAGTTCTTGCCATTTATCTACATTAAAATAGACTCATGGAACACATATGTATTGGTTTAGTTACCCACCCACATATTATGTTTGCTTCTTCCCACACTAAATTTGTCACTTTTCATATTCTTATTACATGATTACTTTCACTTTATGCCTCAAATCAAAGGGCTGAGTATTTTCACAAATATTATATCTGGCCAAAGCCCCAGAGTCAGCTCTTGTAGACTGTGATCTATTTAAACAAAATGTACTTAGGTTGTGAAAATGCAAAACAATAAATCAATTAATTGATTAATACAACAAATATTTATTGAGTCCTTAGTGTTTGCCCGGCACTGTTCTAGTTGCTGAGGGAAACAGCAGTGAACATAACAAACAAAAATTTTTGCTCTTGTGGCACTTCCATTCTAGTGAAGGAGAAAGAAAATTAAGATATATATGTATAAAATATAAGGAGCCCTGGTGGTTCAAGGATTAAAGTGATCAACTGCTAATGGGAAGGTCAGTGGTTTGAAACCACCAGCAGCTCAGTGGGAGAAAGATGTGGCAGTTGGCTTGCGTAGAGATTTATAGCCTTGGAAACCCTATGGGGTTGCTATGAATCGAATGAACTCAATGGCAGTGGGGTATGTAAGGGATAAAAAAAAAATTTGGGATGAGTACTGGGAAGGAAAATACAGCAGGGAAGGATATAGGCTTGTGTGGTGTGGTGGTGTATTTTTTAGAGATGGTGGTCTCACTGAGAGGATTACAGTCAATAAAATTGTGAAAGAAGCCAAGGAATAACAGAGGGCTGTGCAAATACCTTGAGGCAAGCACTCCAGAAAGCATGCAAAGGCTCTGAGTGTGTTTGGCCTGTGCCAGAAATAGGCAAGGGGCCAATATGACTGGTGCGGAGTAAGGAGAAAGTTATAGGAGATGACATTGGAGAGGGAAGAGGGAGTATAGATCGCATTATTGTTGCTGTGATTTGCCTTGGAATCAATTCCAACTCATGGTGACCCCATGTGTGCTGAGTAGAACTGCTCTGTAGAGTTTTCAAGGCTGTGACCTTTTGGAAGCAGATCACCAGACCTGTCTTCCAAGGTGCCTCTGGGTTGGTTCAAACCTCACATCTTCCTGCAGATAGTTTATTGTTTAACTGTTTGCATCACTTAGGGCCTTACATTCTGTTGACTTTGTTATTCCAATGGAAAACCATTGTGAGAATTTAAAAAAAAAAAAAAGGAGAGACGTGGTTGGGTTTATGTTTTAACTGCATTTCTGTGGCTTCTGAAGGGGCACTAAGGCAGAAGCAGGGAGAGAAATTAGAAAGCATTTGCAATAGTCCAGGGGAGAAATAATGATGCCAGAGAAAGGGTGAGAAGTAGAAAGACTCTGGTTGTATTTTCAAGATGCAGCTGACAAGATTTGTTGATAAATTGGATGTGGAGTGTGTGAGATAAACAGGGGTAAAGGAGGTCTCTGTTGTTTTACACCTGAGCAACAAAAAAACAGAGTTTCTATTTACCAAAAATCTCCTAAGATTAGGACAGATCTCATAGGCTCTGTAAAAACAAGACTGTGATACAGGGTGCCAGGAGTTAAAGATGTTGGCAGCTGAAGTTTCCTCAGTGTCTGTCGCATACTCAGACATCTCTGAAAGTGCACTTTAAGCCTATTCCTAAATGTGGCTATGGTTTTAGCTCCAACTTCTGAGAAACCCTGTAGCCATCTGAAATTGCCAGCAGAACATCCTTATCATTTTTCTAGGCAAGGTGAATTACATGGATTATTTTTTAATTTTATAATATAGTCAAGTGAAACAGACACACTGACACTTCTCCATTTTTCCTGACTTGTCAATCCAAAGGATTGGTTTGTGAGTGTCTTAGTTATCTAGTGCTACTATAACAGAAATACCACAAGTGGTTGGCTTTAACAAAGAGAAATGTATTCCCTCACAGCCTAGGAGGCTAGAGGTGGGAATTCAGGTTGCCAGCTCTGGGGAAAGCCTTTCTCTTCCTCTGCAGGCTCTGGGAGAAGGTCCTTGTCATCAATCTTCCACTGATCTAGCAGCTTCTCAGTGCAGGGACACCAGGTCCAAAGGATGCGCTATGCTACAGGTGCTTCTTTTTTGGTGGTATGAGGTCTCCATGTCTCTCTGCTAGCTTCTCTTTTTTAATCTCGAAAGAGATTGACTTAAAACACAACCCAATCTTGTAGATGGAGTTCTGTCTCATTAACATAACTGCCTCTAATCCTGCCTCATTAACATCATAGAGGTAGGATTTACAACACAGGAAAATCACATCAGATGACACAATGGTGGACAGTCACACAATACTGGGAATTGTGGCCTAGCCAAGTTGACAGATATTTTGAGGGGACACAATTCAATCCATGACAGTGAGTGAAACTGATTGGTCAAATGTTAAATCCATGGCAGGACATGAATTGGGGTTGCTTAAATGAAGCCCCAAACACAATCCTGTTACAATGCTTCTTGGATGATTAATCATTGTGTTTAGGATTAAAGTTTATTCTTTATTGTTATTTTGCCAAATACACCAGAAGAGCATTAGACTAAGAGTTAACAGAAAACATAAGGAACCAGAGAAATTGATTCAAATTCAACATGTTCTCGTTTTTGTGCCAACTTCAAGTACATTTGTGAAAGTGAAAATGTTCTCAAATCAAACCAATTTCAAAGGAGAGATTTATCTTGTTTTACTCTGCTTCAGTAATAGGCCATCTGCTCAATGACCTTGATTTTCTTTAAAGCCCAAGAGAGCACAATACCATCCACTAAGGGAGAAGGTAGGAACAGTTCGTCCCTCTCCTGTTAAAGACATTGCCCATTTTCCATAAATGTAAGCCGTTCTTCCTTCATGCTTATTATATCCCCTGAAACCAATTGGTCAGTCTTTGCAGAATGAGGTACACTTTATGGTGACACATTCATTTAGTGCTCACACATGAGCAGGATCCAGCATTTTTTATTTTTAAGTAGAAAAACACATTTGTGCCTTTTGCTTAAAAGGTAATGAGGCCTTCTCATTTTTACTGCTGTTTGAGAAGAGGAACACTTTTCCATCTGAGGTCCCCCCCCCACCCCCCCGCACTGGATTTAGAATGATAAAACCCATTATCTATTTATTCATTTGTCTTTTTGTTCACTCACTCATTCATCATTCAGTAAGCACTTATTGAGCACCTAATGTATGCCAGGCATTTGGTAGATACCCATTACCGTCAAGTAGATTCCAACTCATAGGGCCCCTATAGGACAGGGTAGAACTGCTCCATAGGGTTACCAAGCGCGCTGGGTGGATTCAAACTGCCGGACTTGTGGTTAGCATCTGGCTCTTAACCACTATGCCACCAGCGTTCCATTTGCTATTAAAAAAATGAATTAATCAAACTTTTGCCTTAAAGAGACATTTATTTAGAAAACATGTGCAGTCGTCCCCTGGTATCGATGGGGGATTTGTTCCAGGACGCCCGAGGACGCCAGAATCTGCAGATGCTCAAGCCCTTACATAAAATGGCGAAGTATTTGCTTATAACCTATGCACATCGTCCCGTATATTTTAACTCATCTCTAGATCAGTTATAATACCATTTAAATACTATGTAAATAGTGGGTTCGTCACAATTGAAGACTTGCTCCGGAATGTAGCCTTTCTCTTCTATGAGTTTCTTGAGCTCTTCTGGGAATGCTGATACTGCCTGGGCACCAGCTGATGCTAATTCTCCTGTATCTTGAAGTTCTTGAGGCTGTGGCACTTTACAGAGCTAGCCAATCACCCCTTACTAGCCTGGAACTCCTTCCTCCTGCTCTCCTCAGCCCCCTTACACTTAGCCTTTGGGGGATTCCTTTGACCACTTCATTGCTTTTTTTAGGACCCAGCACAAGCAGCGAATGAAGAAGACAGTGCTCAAACCACGAGAGCTGGAGAGAGACTGAGGATCCTTGAAATGGTGGGAGGCTACAGCAGGGTATGCCTACACATTGCTTCATTTGTGTGGACTCAGTGAAGTGTTCTGTGCACAGCAAATTCAAGTGTTGGAAATTTTTTTGTTTTCCTGAATATTTTCGATCCACAGTTGTTTGAATTGGCACATGCAGAACCCGTGGATATGGAGGGCTGATTATTTAGAAAAATATTTATTTAGAATAAATAAATAATCCAAAATAAGTGCAACTACCATCTCTCACAAGACAGCTATAATAGCCTCCAAACTCACTTCCCTGCTTCCACTTCTGCCCCCTACAGCCTATTCTCCACGTGGCAGCCCGATTAATCTTGAAAATGTAGATTAGGTCACATATTTTCTGTTCTAAACTCTTGAATGGCTTTCTATGACACTTAAAATAAATTTTAAATTTTTACCATAGAAAAGCCATAACCTAGAAGGGTCTACATGATTTGGCTCAGTGATGTTTCTTACCACCCTCCCCATCCTCGCTGTGCTTCTGATAGATTGAGCTTCCCATTCCTAGGTCTCCCAACAATGCTCTTGCCACAGGGCCTTTGCAAGTACTTTCCTTCTACTTGAAATGCTCTTCCACCAGATCTTTTTATGATCCAGTCCCTTCAAGTCTCTGTTCAGAGTCCTTCTCTGACTACCCCATTCCTTCTTATACCCAGTAACCCAGTGCCGTCAAGTGGATTCTGACTCATAGCGACCATGTAGGGCATATTCCTTCTTATAGTGACAGGGAAATCAGGGAAAGACTCTATAGCTTGCACTGCTGTGTTTTTTTCATAGCATTTATCACTCACTACTTGACATCATATTTATTTATTGCACACACACACACACAAGTGTCACACTGGAAGAGACTTTCTGCTTTGTTTACATTTGCATTCTCAGCCCCTAGAAATAGGCCTGGCACAGAGGAGCTAACTAGTTGACTAATACTAGTTAAAATATTTCACAGATTATGGAAACAAAGCTGAGCAGGGTGACTGACAAGTTGGGGAAATTCAGGGAATGATTCACCCAGGTAGCATGTGAACAGGGTCTTAAAAGATGAGTAGGAATTTGACTGATAGAGAATTTCATAAAATATGCAGGTGTACAAGGTGGGTACCCAATAGTGTGATGATTCAAATTAACCCAGGGCATTTTTATGATATGCTTGAGGGAAATGAAGAAGGAAATGAAGAAGTTCAGTGTATATGGAAGACACAGAAATGGTGGTCTGTAAAGTTAGAGAAGTGAGTTGGGGCAGTGGAGTTGCTTTGATGTTAAGAGAAAAACCAAGAGATTCTAAAGTAGGATGATGTCATGCTCTAAAACAGCCCGTGGTTTCTTCTAAATTTCTTATTGGTGACGAGTAGCTCAATGAAGAATATGCATTTATTTTTAAGGACTTTATGGTAACTAAGTGGTTTTAAGGAATGAGGACTTTTGTCATTCCATTATCAAAATTGTTCATGAGCAGACAGGTATATTCTCTACTCCTGGAGGCTTGAGACTGTCTTCTTTATCCTTTTCTCCCCCTCAGCTCCAAGAACAGTGTGTGACACAGGGTTAGGAGCTAAGTAAATGATGACTAGAGCAGGGGTTTTACATTTTTATTTCAAATCTAAATATTTTAGATGAATTAGGAGTGCTGTTTAGAGCATCTCTGCAGAATTTCTGTGAAAAGATAACCCCCTTTTATTTATTCATCTGAATTTTTAGATGCGGCAAGTGTTTCAAATGAAACTATAACTGACTAGTCAGAATGTCAGAGCAGCGGCTGCACTTAGGGGTAAGTTTTGTCATTGACTCCTGAGTTCTAGAGCTTTCTCTCTCTTTAAATTTTTTTATTGTGGCAAATATATATATGTAAAGAAACATTTGCCATTTTAACATCTTTAACATGTACGATTCAGTGACATTAACTGTTTGTCATGTTGTGCAATCATTATCACTATCCATTTCCAAACTTTTCCATCACTCTTACAGAAGCTCAGTAGCCTCTAAGGAATGAGTCCTTCTTACTTCTTCCCTCCCGCCCCCGGCAAGAAACCCTGGTGGCTTAATGGTTAAGCGCTCGGCTGCTAACCAAAAGTTTAGCAGTTCAAACCCACCAGCTGCTCCTAGGGAGAAAGATGTGGCAATCTGCTTCATAAAGATTACAGCCTTGGAAACCCTATGGGGCAGTTCTACTGCGCCCTGTAAGGTCACTATGAATCAGAATCGACTTGATGGCAGTGGGTTTTCCTGCCCCTGGTAACCACAAATAAACTTCGGGCCCTATGCATTTGCCTATTTTAGATATGTCATATGATATTTCATATTCTAGATACTTCCTACAATATTTGTCCTTTTGTATCTTGTTTCACTCAGCAGAATGTAGTCTTCTGGATACTGAGTTTCCTGCTCCTTTGAAATCATCAGTCTTTAACCTATCTTGAGAGCTGAATTCCAGCAAGTTTTACCCATATGGATATAATGTTTTTGACTTCCCCATTTTTTTTTTCTTTGAATGAAGACCAGGAACATTAAATTAGCAAATCAAAATGTACTAATTATACAATATCTCTTCTAATAAAAGCAGATGGTTGTGTCATGAAAAACAAATAATTTTAGAAAATACCAAATTGTGAGTTAAGAAATGTCTGAAGATAACCTAAGGCCAGGGTTGGGCCCATTTAAAATTGTGAAGCTGTCAGAAAGCTACCTGGTGCTCCTGTACCCTCCTTACTTTTCATACTCATCCTTCCTCCAGTTGCCCCTCTGGCTGCTCAAGGCTCACATTCTGGGATATTCCCATCCTCCTTACCCTTATGGAAACTCACCTATTTACAGTCCTTTCTTCTCGACACCTTGTGTTCTGCTAGGTGCCTAAGAGTTGAGATGATTTTCTTATAAGTCACAGCTAATGGTGAGATAATTATATTACCTATCTCAAGTAACATAGTTTTTTTTTTTTTCTTAACATAATTTCTTCACCTCGCTAAAATGACTTGTGAAAATTTGAAAGGGCTGGGTGCAGGTAGTTTTGATATTGAAAATTTCTCAGTACCTTTCAAAACACCCAGGAAGGAAATGACCGCAGTGACCAATAGAATGACCATGAGAATGACCATTAGAATGACCAAGTACAACCTGGGGTATTGAGACGTATGCCCTATTTCTAGGAGAGTTCGTGCCCTTGGGCATGGTGACACATACCCAATACCAACAGAAGAAACATAAAATGGATCTTCCCAGGTGGAAATTGCAATCAGCACGGCAGATGTTTTGACAGTTTTTTTTTTTTTCAACTAAAAGAGACATTTTAAAAGAACTTTCAGATTATAATTAAAAATACCCTGGAACCTGCCAGAGTGCAGACTTCTATACTTGGAATAAAATTTTTAAAAGGGTCATTGACCTAGGCACGATGGTAGATAAGTTGTTGCCCACAATAAAAATGTAAGTAATATTTGACTTACAGATTTGCCCTAAAAAGCTACACATCTTCATATAGAAAAATGTCTATTGCAGGTCATGCTTTAATTATACCAGAATTGCTCTTTAAAAATGTGCCAGAAGACCACACTGGCACTGCTTTTTAACTCCTCTTCCTTGCTCTTTATCATGATGCTCATTATTTCTCTGAACAATATCCAGGCAGCTTCAAGAGAAAATCCATTAATTTTCCCACATTTGCATTTTGATAGCACTTTTCACAATTCTTCACCATGCTACAGGAGACCACATTATAACAGCTCCCATACACCCTGCAAACAAACACTGTGCTGGCAGGTAGGAAAAATCTGTGGGGAATCTGGATTCACTTTGAAAAATCACCGATAAATGATGCTGGGAAAATTGGACTTTCACATTCAGAAAAATGAAACAGTATCCATGCCTCACACCATACACAAAAACAAATTCAAAATGGATTAAGGACTTGAATGTGCAAACTAAAACCATAAAATTCTCAGAAGAACAAACAGGAGCAACATTGTCTGGCCTAGCTTTCAACAATGGATTATCTAATACAATAATAAAAGCACAAACAGCAAAAGACAAAAAAATAAATGGGACCTGTCATGGATTGAATTGTGTCCCCAAAAAATATGTGTATCAATTTGGCTAGGCCATGATTCCCACTATTGTGTGATTGTCCACCATTTTGTCATCTGAGGGTGATTTTCCTATGTGTTGTAAATCCTGTCTCTATGATGCTCATAAAATGGGATTATTGGCAGTTATGTGAATGAGGCAGATTAATCTACAAGATTGGATTGTGTTTTGAGCCAATCTCTTTTGAGATATAAAAGAGAGAAGTGAGCAGAGAGATATGGGGACCTCATACCACCAAGGAAGCACTGCTGGGAGCAGAGCATGTCCTTTGGACCTGGGGTTCCTGTGCAAAGAAGCTCCTAGACCAAGGGAAGATTGATGATAAGGACCTTCCTCCAAAGCCGACACAGGGAGAAAGCCTTCCCCTGGAGTTGGCACCCTGAATTTGGACTTCTAGCCACCTAAACTGTGAAAGAATAAATTTCTCTTTGTCAAAGCCATCTACTTCTGGTATTTCTGTTATAGCAGCCCTAGATAACTAAGACAAGACCTCATAAAAATTAAAAACTTGTTCATCAAAGGACTTTACCAAAAAACTGAAAAAAAAAGGTACTGATTGGGAGAATATCTTTAGAAACCACATATCTGACAAAAATCTAATAACCAAAATATATATAAAACTTCAACAACTTAACAACAAAAAGACAAATAACCCAATCATAAAATGGGCAAAGGTCTTTAATAGACATTTTGCCAAAGAGGACATTCCAATGGCCACCAAACACATGAAAAGATGCTTAGCATCATTAACCATCAGAGAAATGCAAATCAAAATCACAATGAGATACAAATTCACTCCCACTAGAATGGCTGAGATAAACAAACAAAATAAAACAGTAAATAACAAATGTTTGTGAGGATGTGGGAAAATTGGAACCATTATTCATTGCTGGTGAGATTGCAAAATGGTATAGCTGTTGCGGAAAACAGTGTGGCAGTTCCTCAAAAAAACTAAAACTGGAACTACCAAATGACCCAGCAATTGCACTCCTAGGTATATATCTGAAAGACTTGAAAGCAGAGACTCAAAAACAGACTTGTATACCAATGTTCGTTGCAGCACTATTCACAATAGCTGAAACGTAGAAACAACCTAAAAGCCCATCAACAGATGAATGGATAAACAGAATAGGGTGTATACATACAATGGAATACTACTCAGCCAGCAGGAGAAATGAAGTCTTGATACATGCTACAGTATGGCTGGAGCTTGAAGATATTATGCTGAGCAAAATAAACCAATCACAAAAGGACAAATATTGTATGACCTCACTTATATAAAAGGACAAGAAAAGGCAACTGTATAGAGACCAAAGTTTATTAGTGGTTACCAGGGGTGGCAGGGAGTGGGGAAAAGAGGGTTAATGGTGATGGAAAAATTTCATTGATGAAGGGTGTTGCACAGCCAATTATTGTAATTAATATCAATAAGTTATGCACCTGTAAGATGTTGAATTGGCAAAGGTTGTGTGATAGACATATTTACAATGACCAAAAAAAAAAAAAAAAAAGTAGCTGCTGAGGCTGCTTACGTACAACCAAAAACCCCATGGGATTTGGTTCCTTGGTTTGAAGGTTTAGGGTCATGGTTTCATGGGACATCCCAGTTAATTGGCCTAATAATGTGTTTACTGCTTCTGTTCTACCTCCTAGTTCTTTGTGTAGTGCCTGTGGTCTTAAAAGCTTGCAAGCGGGCCATCCACAACAATTGATCTCTATTTGTTGGAGCAACAGAGGAAGAAGAAGAGTCAGGAAGAGGAGGAGGATATGGAATGTGTGGCTAATTATCTCCATGAACAACTGCTTCTTTTACCATGAGACCAGAAAAACTGGATAGTGCCCGGCTACCATTGCTATACATTTTGATCAAAGATTCCATAGAAGAATCTTGATCAAAAGGGGGAAAATGTAGAATAGAATTTCAAATTCTCATGGACTCTAGACTTCCTAGAGCCCTGTAGGGTAGATGTACCCCTGAAACTATTGCCCTGGGATAATCTTTAAACCTTAAACCAAAAATATCCCCTGAAGTTATCTTAAAACTGAACAGGAGTTTACCTTAACTAGTAAAAAAGGCCTACCTTGAATATTATGCTCTTTTAAGAACTATCCATATGGGATCTAATTAACAACAGCAACTCAAAGGATTAGATAGGGAACTTAAGGAGCAGTTAGTTTATGTTAAGGAGGGAGGAACAACTCAGAAAAGTAGGGCGAGAATGGTTGTACAACTCAAAGAATGTAATCAGTATCACTAAATTGTACATGTAGAAACTGTTGATTTGGTGTATGTTTTGCTCTGTATATTCTCAACAACAACAAAATACATAAAATTTAGAGAAAAAAATCACCTTTTGGCCCTGCCAAATTGCTACTATTTATCCCAGACATGGTGCTCATTAAGAAACCCATTAGCTCATGATTATTGGTTGCAGACCAAATATCCCAAAAGAGTCATAAAGTACTCTTTTGAATGGGCTTTTAAACAGCTTCTCCTATATTCTACCAATGGATTATCTTTCAGATATATTTGCACCTGACTTAATCTACATGAAAATTTTTGTGTTCTACTTTCCAGCTCATTACTTAGATTATTTTATACAAAATTAATTATGTAGCTGGAATCTATTTAAACAATGGAGTTTTTCTTAACAAAATGTCAGTTATATGAAATAGTAAAACTTCAAACAGATGTTATTTCAAATCTCAGGTTCAATATTTGCATGATTTACTGAAATGCTCTATGGATGTAAGGGTTAAACATCCACATGGATCAAGCTGTACATATCTTTATTCAAATACCCACCCAGTGCCATTGAGTCATTTCCAACTCTTAGCGACCCTATATGACAGAGTAGAACTGCCCCATAAATAGGCTTTTTTTTTTTTTTTTTTAAGTTTGGAATAATAAAAAAAAGAGGATCAGAATGTTCTGTTTTCTCCTCCACCTTCCCAGATGTGGCCAGATGTGGAGGACATTTAACAGATCCTGTAAATGCTTGAATCCAAAAAAGTGTCAACATCCTGTGCCAGCCTGGGGTACAAGAAATAAACAAACTCCTGGTTTCAGAACAATTAAGAAGACTGCAAGTGACATAATTCCACACGAGCAGTAAGCTGAATATAAGTAGAAATAATTAAACAAAATAAAGAACAGATGGGCAGACAACATGATGTAAACAGCAGGGTAATTTTTAAATCTACCTAACTAAAAAAAAAAAGTTGAACATGGACTCAAGTTGGTGGAACAATCAAAGAAAGTAGAAGTATAGTAAAGATGTGAAAGCACCTTCTAGGAGACATTTATTTATTCTTTCATTCACTAACTTCGAATGTTCATTCAAAGATATTACTTAATGCCTGTTATGTACCAGGCATTGAAGACACAATGACAAGTCAATGCTCCGTTTTTCAATGAAATTTAAGGACTAATCTGGGAAGACAAACCCTAAACGAGTTATAATAAGGAAGACAAAAGCAAACAAAGTATGAACTACTTGGGGAGAATGTAACAGGTCTGGACAGTCAAAGAATGATGGAATGTTTCCTGCCATGATCATGTTAAGAAGAGATGTAAAGAATGCATGGGCAGTAGAAAGTGGGTGAATGTGGCAGGATGCACGTGGTAGTGGTAGTAGCAGATGGAGAAGGGTGATTGGAAAAAGGCTTCAGATACAGGATACAGCAGCATTTACACTCTTGATCTATATAAAGGTTAATTGTGCTCATGAGGAACCTTTACATAGATCAAGAGGCAGTTGTTTGGACAGAATAAGGGGATACTGATTGGTTTAAAGTCAGGAAAGGTGTGTGTCAGGGTTGTATTCTTTCACCATACCTATTTAATCTGTATGCTGAGCAAATAATATGAGAATCTGGACTATATGAAGAAGAACGGGGCATCAAGACTGGAGGAAGACTCATTAACTCATTAACAACCTGTGTTATGGAACCTTGCTTGCTGAAAGTGAAGAGGACTTGAAGCACTTACTAATGAAGATCAAAGGCCACAGCCTTCAGTACGTATTACACCTCAACATAAAACAAAAATCCTCACAAATGGACCAATGAGCAACATCATGATAAACGGAGAAAAGATTGAAGTTGTGAAGGATTTCATTTTATTTGGATCCACAATCAACAGCCATGGAAGCAGCAGTCAAGAAATCAAAAGATACATTGCATTGCGCAAAGCTGCTGCAAAGGACCTCTTCAAAGTGTTGAAGAGCAAAGATGTCACCCTAAAGACTAAGGTGCGCCTGACCCAAACCATGGTATTTTTAATTGCATCATATGCATGTGAAAGCTGGACAATGAATAAGGAAAACCAAAGAAGGGTTGATGCCTTTGAATTGTGTTGGCAAAGAATATTGAATATACCATGGACTGCCAAAAGAACGAACAAATTTGTCTTGGAAGAAGTACACCCAGAATGCTCCTTAGAAGCAAGGATGGCGAGACTGCATCTTACGTACTTTGGACATATTGTCAGGAGGGATCAGTCCTTGAAAAAGGACATCACGCTTGGCAGAGTACAGGGTCAGCAGAAAAGAGGAAGACCCTCAACGAGGTGGATTGACACAGTGGCTGCAACAATGAGCTCAAGCATAACAACGATTGTAAGGATGGTGCAGGACCGGGCAGTGTTTCGTTCTGTTGTGCATAGGGTTGCTATGAGCCAGAACCGACCCAACGGCACCTAACAACAACAACATGTGAAAGGAAGAGCATGCCATGTCCTAAGAACTGAATGTCAGTCGACACATCTGGAGAAGAGGAAGCAAGAGAAGATCAGATAAACAAAAGACCAGACCAGGCAGGACCTTAAAGGTCTCAGTAAGGAAACTTACATAAGAAAGGAGGAGCCATTAATGAAGATTATCTATCTATCTGTCTGTCTGTGTGTCTGTCTATCTGTCTGTCTATCTATCTGTCTATCTGTCATCTAGATGGCAGTGGGTTTGGTTTCTTTTCTTTCTTCTTTTTTTTTGCTGTACGTCCGTTGCAGGTTGGGTGGCAGGTAGGGCTTTTTCATATTATTTACTCAGGCACCTAGGCTATTAGAGGCTTCATCATCTTGTGATATTATTGGGGACTTCAACATTCACCACAGCATAGGAAGAAACCCTGTAAAATAGCTTATCAGTTCCAAATGTTTCTGTCTGAAATGACGCTTCTTCTATTCACATTCTGTCAGCCAAGGTAAGTCATATGATATCTGTTGTTGAATTCTAGAGGGTCTTGAGGTAAGTATAGTCTCCCATTTTTATCCAGGAAGAGGAAGAGGTCCAGAAATATTGGTGGGCACTAAATAATGTCTACTAAAACAAACAAACAAAAAACTACAGAGTATCAATTTGAGTGTTTTTAACATATAGCCCATGTAGTGGGTACTTGTCGTTTGTAGTGGCCCAACAATACTCCTAAATTTTGCTAATTTCTCATGTATTAGTCAGTCTTCCCAAGGCAGTAGTCAGAATACTTGTATCTCAGACTCTCTGGCACTGTGAATGCAGCCATGTTACTTAGATTTCTCCAGTCAACTGAACCCATTAGAGATTTTTATTTGAAACTTAGCAATGTGAAGAGGTGACCAAGAAAGAGGGAAGGCACACTCTGGCATATGTGATGACAGAGATGTCTGGTTCTTCCCATGGTGTGTGTGTGTTTGGTGGGGGGAGTGGGATGTGTGAAGTGTCAAGCATCCAATCATAAAGGCATCCAATCATAAGGGCAATCAATTCCAAGTGGCACGGCTATGGTATTTTTTCCACAGCTGCCCTGGTGTTATCATTGCTCCTGCGAGGGTAGCTTCAGAATCTTGCCCTCTGATTCTTAACTAAATTATGTGAGTTCCATAATATCTTTTTAAAATTTTAATTTTTGCTTTAATAAGCTAGAATACTTTCTCTGTTTGCAAGTAAGAATCCTGACTAATACAAGGTTTGGCCCCAGTAGATGCACCAGACCCTTGAAGAAATAGAAATCAGTGAATGGTTATTTAAGCTAGTTGGGTTTCAAGGCATTGAAGATCTAGTTAGTTCAGGACTGGGGACTCTGGTGGTCTGTGGCATAGCATGTGAAAGAGTTACTTAAATTATCCTCTAAAATGAAATGGCAATTGAAGTCAAGCCTTTGGGGGAACATGTAACTACTGACTTACGGCAAGTAGGAAGGGCTAAGGATTACAAGGAAGATAAGGAAGGCTGGATGCTTCTAGCTGTGTTGGAGAGCTTAATGACAGAAAATGACAAGATCATAGTTTTAAATTCCTGGCTGAAGGCTTGGTAAGAGAATCAGGGATTTTCTGTGAATGTGTCAAGGTCATGATCACAGAGGCAATATTGACAGAACCAATAATAAAACATAGTGTCTACTGCCCTGGGTTGCTGGATTTCAGGTCAGGTTGCATTCATATTTTTTTCAGTTTCTTAGTAAAAGTTAGGATGTTTAATGGAAAAGATTAGGACACCAGAATCAAAAAGGAGGCATTTGGGATGACCCCAAACACCCTAAACTCATAGAGTGCCTTGTTACCCAAACAGCAGCTCTGCCAGTCTGTTAAGTCTGTTACTGACTTGATCCAATACCCCTTAGACAAGTGCCTTTAAAAGGGGAATCAGTTTTCCTCATGCCAGTCCTGTAACTTTGACATAACCCCATTTTGGAGCCCTGGTGACATAGTAGTTAAGAGCTCGGCTGCTAACCAAAAGGTCAGAAGTTCAAATCCACCCCTTGGAAGCCCTATGGGGCAGTTCTACGGTGTCCTATAGGGTTGCTATGAGTCTGAATTGACTCGATGGCACCTAACAACAACAACAGCCCCATATTGCCTACAGTCCTATAGTTAGTTAGCTATTGGCATGCCAAAGGTGACTGTGATGGTTAAGGTTGTGTGTCAACTTAGCTGGGCCATGAGTCTCAGTGGTTTGACAGTTATGATATAATTTGGCAGCTATGTAATGATATAATCAACTTCATGATAAAATCTGCTATAAGCAGATAATCAGTTCAAAGGGAGTTTCCTTGGGTGTGTGGCCTGCCTTCAGTATATAAATGGATGTTTCAGCAAGGCTCTCATTCTGAATCCTGCATCTGGCTCCTCATCATCTGACCTGCAGTTCTTGGGACTTGAGCTAGCAACTTAGCTGCCAATCTTCGGTTCATTGGCCCCTGCAGCTACATGAGTTAGAAGTCTCCAGCCTGATGCCTGACCCACAGACTGGGGTCTACAGCTGCCTGAGCCATTTCCTTGAGGTAAATCTTTCTATGTGTGTGTGTGTGTGTGTGTATGTACACACTTCTCTGGTTTTGCTTCTCTAGAGAACCCAGCCTAGGACAATGATCAATTACAACTTTACCCTTTAGAGACATGAAAATATTTCTGTATAATTTGAAATATTGTACAAATTTATACTAGTAAATAATCAGGAGTCTTTTAGTACTAGATTATTTAAGGAGATGCATTATTTTGGATCAGCCTGAATTTATTGATAGTGGCACACTTAAGAGAGTCTTGATTCCCTGTGCTAGCTCTGATATTTAGAAAGATTTTAATTGCTTGCTCAGGTGGTTGACTGAAAATTGTACCCAAGGGTGACCTATGCTGAATGAAGTAAAAATGTCATAAATTTTCTTGAGATAAAGTAGAAAATAAATTCAATAAATCATGGAAATTTTTAGAATTATTATATCATGGGCCCAGGAGACACTAGAATGCAATATATATATATATATATATTTTTGCTTTTCTAGAGAACCAAATATATTAGGTCCGGGGCAGGGAAGGATCTCAGTATTATTGAAAAGTATGATGATTTTATTCTTGGTAGGCCTTTAAAGCCCTTTGTGCCTCTGTTTTTGAAATGAACTCCCTGATTCCAGTGGAGTTTATAGAATTCTTGGAGAAGGGGATAAACAACTCAATACCTGCAAAGCACTTAAGTGTTTTTCACATCTTAAGTAGTCGATAAATCCTAGCTATTGTTACTCTTCCCCTAAGAGACCTACAGCATTTGTGAAGACAACTGTATACTAAAGAAAGAGAAATATCCAGGAACTTCACTGAGTATTGGAGCCCTTGTCAGTGGCTATGCATTTGGCTGCTAACCAAAAAAGGCTGGCAGTTCGAATCCACCAGCCGCTCCTTAGAAAACCTATGGGGAAGTTCTAATCTGTCCTATAGGGTCACTGTGAGTCAGAATTGACTCTATGGCAGTGGGTTTGGTTTGATTTTTGGTATTGGATACAGACTCCAGGTTACTCTACTGGCTGGGACCTAAACCACTTCTTTGATTCACAATAATGCTGGAGCTAATGGGGATGAAGAGATTATTGGGGGTTTGGCCCGAATTTATTCAGAGTAGGCCCATTGGATCAGTTTCTGACTAATACTTTGAATAGTTCTAATCAGTAATTGGCATGGTCTACAGATTGGATTCAGAACCCATGGAGAAAACACTGTTATGATAGGCTACATAGAATTCCTTGGACCTTTTTGTCCCCCTTTAAAATTACAAACCAAAGCTGCTATGATATCTCAGGTAGAATACACATTAAAGGGATAGTTATATTGTTCAGTTCCACATTCAACTAGCTTGTATCACACAGTGGATACTTGGGGAAGGCCACTAGACTTTCCTAAGCTTAATTAGGTGTTATCTCTAATTTCATCTACTGTTCTAGGTTTAGTCCCATTTCTAGAGCACACCTACATAGCCTTGGCATGGCATCTGGAATGCAGCTACTGATATGGTAAATGCCTTTTCTCTAGAGGGTCTTGATCCTCTCATAATGTCAGAGATCATCATCCATGTTCAGTCTATTAATAACATCATGAGGCAAGGAATTGGAAAGCAAATATTCTAGATTTCTTTTGGTAAAACATGTATGCATGGTAAAGGTTGGGCAAAAAATTCCATAAAAACACAGGGGTCTGCCAAATTGAGGTGGAAGAGTACTCAGTACAAAGGCAGAGACCTGTGAAGTCTGTCTTGGTTTTGATAACCCATTTTCCATGCACAGGGAGTAATATAGAGAAATGGCTTATAAGTATTTTTCACAAAAGAACTGTTTTACTGGGGACACAAATTCAACTCAAGTCACTTAGGAATCTTGTCCTGCCACCTGTTATTGATACTTGGACCAGCTGGAGAGTCAATGTAGACTTAGTCAAGACCGTAAATTCAGGTATCTTGTTAATATTAAGAAATAACCATCATCTTGATATGATCAACAATAATATTTTACTGTTTGTCTTCATTATCTAGTGCTACTGTAACAAAAATACCACCAGTAGGTGGCTTTAAAGAACAGAAACATATTTTTTCACAGTTTAGTAGGCCAGAAGTCTGAATTCAGGGCACAAGCTTAAAGGGAGGCTTTTTGTCAGTTCTGGGGGAAGATCCTTGTCTAGGCTTCTGTAGCCCCTTGTTGTTTTGTTGCTTGGTGATCTTCACATGATATCTATCTTGCCTCTCCACCACTTGTGTGCTCACTTGTATGTGTAATCTGTTCCTTTTATAATTCCTAGGTGATTAGGTTTAGGACACACTCTACCCTAATGTGGCCTTATTAACATAACAAAGAAAAAGCCTATTCCCAAATGGGGTTGTATTTACAGGTATAGGGATTAGAATTCTAACACATTGGGAGATACAATTCAATGACACTGTGCTAATAGAGCCCCATGCAAACAATAGCTATCAAACAACCCAAGCAACCAATATTTAGCCTTATATGATTTGTGAACAAAACAAATGAACACTATTTTTCAGCACGTGTTGGGATTTTAATTTTCAATGCTAGGTTATTGCTCAGCAAATCAGTATTTTAATTTTATTTCTTGATTATTAAAAGACATTATAATCAAGGGTATCAGTTTGGTGTCCGTAAAGTGGTCTACAATTTAAAATGATGTTGCTAACACAGGAAAAGTAAAATAATTTTCTGTGCATAGAAAATTAAATGGCTGAGAGCTCATGTCTGAGATATTTCCATCTATATAGTTTCTAATGTATCCTATATTTTTACTTTTATTTATTTTGAACCTTGAGAATAGATCACTTGTATTGCTAGTATTTGTTGTTGTTAGGTGCCATTGAGTCAATTCCAACTCATAGCGACCCTATGTACAACTGAACAAAACAGTGCTCGGTCTTGCATTATCCTTACAATCATTGCTATGCTTGAGCTCATTGTTGCAACCACTGTGTCAATCCATCTCCTTGAGGGTCTTCCTCTTTTTCAATGACCCTCTACTCTACCAAGCATGATGTCCTTCTCCAGGGACTTGTTGCTCCTGATAACATGTCCAAAGTATGTGAGAAGTCTTACCATCCTTGGTTCTAAGGAGCATTCTGGCTGTACTTCTTCCAAGACAGATTTGTTTGTTCTTATGGCAGTCCATGATATATACAATATTCTTTGCCAATGCCATAATTCAAAGGCATCAACTCCTCATTGGTTTTCCTTATTCATTGCCCAGCATACAGACTGAACAAGTATGGGGAAAGGATACAACCATGGCACACACCTTTCTTGATTTAAACCACAGAGTATCCCCTTGTTCTGTTTGAATGACTACTTCTTGGTTTAAGTACATGTTCCTCATGAGCACAATTAAGTGCTGCGGAATTCCCATTCTTTCCAGTGTTATCCATAATTTGTTATGATCCACACAGTTGAAGGCCTTTGCATAGTCAATAAAACACAGGTAAGCATCTTTCTGGTATTCTCTGCTTTCAGCCAGGATCCATCTGACATCAGCAATGATATCCCTTGTTCCACATCCTCTTCTGAATCTGGCTTGAATTTCTGGCAGTTCCCTGTTGATGCACTGTTGCGTCTTCAGCATAATTTTACTTATGTGTGATATTAATGATACTGTTTGATAATTTCTGAAGTCTGCTGGATCACCTTTCTTTGGAATGGTAACAAATATGAATCTGTTCCAGCTGGTTGGCCAGGTAACTGTCTTCCTAATTTCTTGGCACAGACAAGTGAGCACTTCCAGCATTGCATCCAGTGTGGAAACTTTTCAATTGGTATTGCTTCAATTCCTGGAGCCTTGTTTTTCACAAATGCTTTCAGTGCAGCTTGGATCTCTTCCTCGGTACCATTGGTTCTTGACTATATGCTACGTCTTGAAATGGGTGAATGTTGACAAATCTTTTTGGCACAGTGACTGTGTTTTCCTTCCATCTTGTTTTGATGCTTCCTGCGTCATTTAGTGTTTTCTTCATAGGATCCTTCACTATTGCAACTTGAGGCTTGGATTTTTTCTTCATTTTTTTCAGCTTAAGAAATGCTGAGCATGTTCTTCCCTTTTGGTTTTCTATCTCCAGGTCTTTGCATATTTCATGATAATACTGTATTAGTCTTCTTGAGCTGCCCTTTGAAATCTTCTATTCAGCTCTTTTACTTCATCGTTTCTTCCTTTTGCTTTAGCTACTCAACATTCAAGAACAAGTTTCTGAGTCTCTTCTGACATCCATTTTGGTCTTTTCTTTCTTTTTAGTGACAGCTTGTTTCTTCGTGTATGATGCCCTCCTACAGTTCATCTGGTCTTCAGTCATTAGTGCGTAATGCATCAAATCTACTCATGAGATGGTCTCTAAATTCAGGTGGGATATCCTCAAGGTTGTACTTTGGCCCTCATGGACTTGTTCTAATTTTTGTCAACTTCAGCTTGAGCTTGCGTGTGAGCAACTGATGGTCTGTTCTGCAATCAGCTCCTGGCCTTGTTCTGACTGATAATATTGAGATTTTTCATTATCTCTTTCTACAGATGTAGTCAATTTGATTCCTGTGTATTCCCTCTAGCGATGCCCATGGGTATAAAAAAAAAAAAAAATTATTTATTTTTTCCACGGGTATAGCCACAGTTTTTGTTGTTGAAGAAAGGTATTTGCAGTGAAGTCATTGGCCTTGCAAAATTCTATCATGTGATCCCCAGTGTCATTTCTATCACCAAGTCTATATTTTTCAAATACCACCAACACTACTTCTTTGTTTCCAACTTTCACATTCAATTGCCAGTAATTATCAATACATCTTGATTGCATGTTTTATCAATTTCAGACTACAGAAGTTGGTAAAAATCTTCAGTTGCTTTATCTTTGGCCTTAGTGGTTGGTGCATAAATTTGAATATTAGTCATATTAACTGGTCTTCCTTGTAGGTCTATGGATATTATCCTATCACTGACAGTGCTGTACTTCAGGATAGACCTTGAAGTGTTCTTTTTGACAATGAACATGACACCATTCCTCTTTAGTTTGTAGAGGAATAGTAGACCATATGACTGTCTAATTCAAACGGCCAATACCAGTCCATTTCAGTTCACTAATGCCTAGGATATCAATGTTTATGTGTTGCATTTCATTTTTGACAATTTTCAGTTTTCCTAGATTCTGTTTCTTCTCATTTTGAGTTGTGCCATATCAGCAAATGAAGGTCCCAGAAGCTTGACTCCATCTACATCATTAGGATGGACTTTATTTTGAGGAGGCAGCTCTTCCCCAGTCGTATTCTGGGTGCCTTCAAACCCGAAGAGCTCGTCTTTTGGCACTATACCAGACAGTGTTCCACTGTTCTTCATAAGGTTTTGACTGGCTAGTTTTTTTCAGAAGTAGACTGCCAGGTCTTTCTTCCTAGTTTGTCTTAGTCTGGAAGCTCAGCTGAAACCTGTCCATCATGGGTGACCCTACTGGTATTTGAATACCAGTGGCATAGCTTCCAGCATCACAGCAACATGCAAGGGCCACAGTACTACAGATGGACAAATAGCTAGGGAAGTGTTAGTATTTAGGGGATACTTATAAGTATTTTATCAGAAAGTTAATGGACTTTAAATGTGAAATGTTAAAGGGGTTCCTCACTTCCTAAGTATCACATAAGTGGTTTTCCCCAAGGAGAGAAGAAAGAAAGAAAAAAAAACCATTGCCATTAAGTCAATTCTGACTCACAGCCACCCTCTACGTCAGAGCAGAACTGCCCCATAGGGTTTCCAAAAAGCAGCTGTGGATTCAAACTGCTGACCATTATGGTGATTAAGAGCTCGGCTGCTAACCACTATGCAACCAGGACTCCAATATGGGGTTATGAGAAAGTTATGGCTCCACACTACTTAATTCAAAATTGGAGTTATAAGGGGAAAATTAGACTTCGCTTTATAAAACTGCTTCACATCAGACTTTGCTTTTTTTCCATAGGACGTGAGGCTGTATGTATTTATCCCCAATTAGCTCATACTTGAGATTCTGATGGATGGTAGTCTTACCTCCTTGGAGCCCAAACCAATCCTTTGTTCACTTTTTGAAGTTTATATAGAATCAGAGTAACTGTGACCACTTTATAGGTCAGCTAGTGGCCCTAAATTGTGGCCAAAGTATCTGAGCTGCATATTACTGAATATGAATTATTGAGTCAAGCTTAATTAGGCTTAATACTGGCCAGGCTTAACCTAAGCTACTTTATGTAAAATTTGAAACTATTCATTAAGTGCCCTTTATATCTGATTAAACAGACACTTCAGTGTACACTTTGATTTCCTTTTTCTTTTCAACTGGCAAAAAAGTAAAGAATTGAGTACACTGTTTTTATCAGAAAACCTTCCTCTGTGTATGGAGATTTTGCACTTTGGTTCTATTATCATGGTTTTTGTAGGCTTGTTTCATTTTGTTCCACAGAAGCACAGAATTGAATTAATCATGGTAATCTACCTGGTTTCATGATACACAACCATTTTTTGGTCCATTCATAGCCTCTTTCCTTCTTTCTTCCCTCTGTCCCTTCCTCCTTCATTTTTATTAGTTACCTTTTCATAATAAAATAACCATACATGAACCTAAAACAAAACACAGGACCTTGGCGACAACATAAGTTTAACCATATGGTCTGTCTCCACTAACCCATTCCCTTGCCTTCTACTAACTCGAAGTTAGCATCATCTTGAATAATGTTTCATTATTTCTTAAATATCATTTTCATTTGTTTTATATTAATGTGCATTCATAATGATATATATTTATATTTTAATTGTTTTTAACTCTATGAAAACAACTTTATGCTATATATGATCTGGGATTTATTTATTGTTTTACTTTCATCCATATTGTTATATATCATTGTAGGTCTTCTGTTTTAATTGCTGGATAATATTCCACTAGGTGAAGATAACACAAGTTATTCACCCACTCTCCAACTGACAGGCATTTGGGATTTTTCTATTACTAATAGTTATTCTATAAGCATTCTTGAATTAATAAATATTCCATATTGCACATATGCAGCTTTTTTTGGGGGGCATATACTTAGAAGTGCAATTGCTGCATCACAGTATACTTGTTTCTATTTGCTGTATATAAAAGTCAATTATATCTAGAAATATCTAAAATATTTATTCTATTATAAAGAGCAACTTTCAGAGAAGAAGGCTTTTGTACTTGTAACTACATCATTTCATGTCTTATTAACATTTCTTTTAATTTTTTAGATTTTCAGTATTGTCAACAATATGAAGTACTCAATGCTTTTGCATTATTTTTGCCCACTTAATCACTCTCCCAGTTGCTGGGAAGCAAGTAATTTTATTTACAAAAATGAAGTTGGTGAAAGTCAAATCATGTTGAATTATCTGGCAGCAGGGATCAAGTCTAATTCTTGCTATGTAATTGCCTGTTCAGAGTGTGCTCTACTTGAAAACACTGCCTCTACAATATATGCTTTTTGACCTTCTAATGGATTTCCCATATTCCCTCTGAGTAGCAGCTTGACTCGATGGCAGTCCTTCCAACTATTAATAAATTGTGCCAGCATTCTACCATAATTAATCAAATTTACTGGTAATGCTTCCTGTGTCTCACGTTGAGAAGAAAATATAGATAAAATATACTTCCATGCAACCTCTTGAATATACTTTAAAATTTGCTATTCATCATCCACGGCACTGTCAGCGGAAGTACAACCATGAGCAGAAAATGCTTACCTTTTGAGATAAGCGGTTGTTCTTTGAGTAATAAAACGTTTAAAGTAGGCACTTGGCAAGTAGGATTGTGGAAGATGGAGCAAGAATAAACTAAGACCTTATTTCTTACTCCTTTTCATATGCTGATGTACTCCTTCATTTTGTCAACTCCCTTTTTCATCCTCTTGAGCTGACAAGAAATAGTGGTTGGGCCCATTATTCCAAATACATGGTATAATGGAGCAGTCAGCACTGGACTGCTAAACTACCTGTTTCTTCTTTCTTAACACCAAAGACACCTCATAGGAAATAATAAATGAAAGCATAACATTTTTATTTATTCAAACAAATTATAAGCACCCATTATGAAAATCAAATTCTGTGTCCTTCTTTCCCCTGTGTCTGACCAATATCCATGACTTCCTTTAAACAGTATCTTTCCTCTAAGCAGTATTTTCTTTTAGATATCAAAGGAAGAGAAATATATGACAAAATCTGTCACTGATGGTTGTGCAACTCTTGATTCAGAGCTGATCGTTAGTAACCTTAAAAACTGATGGGTGGAAAAGGTTTGAGCCTTCTGTTGACAGTCTATGTTACAAATGAGCTGGGATACAAAAATTCATTTTTAAGCAGGATAACTGGAAATTGGAATATAATTTCACCATAAAAAATATATTTTAAAGAGAGATGAGGTTTTTCATCAGGATGCAAAAGCCAGCTTCACCCATAATGAACTCAATGTGCTTTGTACTAATATTTGACCTATGACTACTCAAAATTGGTGACTTTTTCCCTAAAAAACAGTACTTTCCAAGTATCAGTTCATTCTCCACTTAGGCAACAGCACCTGAAACAAGATAGTTACATGAAAGAAGACATCTGTCTTTATTTCTAGATTTGCAGATCTGTATTAGATACCCACACTGAAGTGGTAGTAGGTGCTTCAGACTTACATTCATCCACCTACTTACACGCATATCATTCACAATTTGTGCAGAATATGCTCTAACCTTTCTACCTTACATGCGAGATGGAGAATGAGGAAATCAGTAGTAAATTTATGAATTAATACAGTAATGCAGTCAACAATTATTGAGCACATACTATGTGCCAGGGACTGTGTGTTAAACATCAGGATCTAAGTTTAGTAAGACCCTTTCAAGGTGTTCATAGTGTAGTGACCAATATCAACTGGACCTATATTAATTTAAAAAAAAAGTAGTTCTAGCTCAACCAATTAAGTGTGTGACTTGGGCTCACTTCTTCAACTTTCCAGAATCTCTTTTGTTTTCTAAAAAATGAGGGTGATGAACAAGATGGCACCAGGTCCTTTTAAATTAATTTTTTTTTTTTTTGGCATTTTAAGATACATAATCAAGAGAGTATGGATGAGGGTTTGAAGGAGCCAATGGTGCATGCCTGTCATAAACTTGAATATGTGCTTAGATCACAAGATCCATGGGTAAGAGACAGTGCACATAAGGTCTGCCCACAATGAAGCTGTCAGTAGGTGGAATCACAAGGTTCAAGGGGTGCGCAGAATTTAAGTCTAGTCCAGGCTGGTGTTACTATCCCTGGTCGGATTGGAAGACATGGTAGTTTATGTGTCAAAGCATAGTTGTCTTTAGTTCAAGGTGAAAAAGTCATGGTTCCTAGGAGATCTGTTTTGACTGACACTCCAGCTAGTAGCCGGAGTGTCAATAGATACTGGGGAACCAGAGGAGGGAAATACTATAACTACGTTATAGAGGGCATTCACAGGAACAAACAAGGTAATAGGACCCCAATTCTGTGGGCATACTAGTTAGGGATCTGCAGTTGTAAGCTACAGAAACAGTCCGTGGTTAACGTAAGCAGAAAAGTGATGACATTAAAGAACATCTGGTAGCTCTTAGCTTCAACTGGAAAGCTAGAGGATCAGGTTTAGAAAAGGGCAGAATGCAGGGAGGTCTGGAGGCTTAGCAGCAGGAACTGCTCAACAATCTCATCATGGTGTTAGCACCATAATGAATGAATTACAACTGATTTCAATGATTTTGCACAGGATTCAAGTTACAGGGAGGGAGTATACAAATGGTTTTGTCTGAATCAGTGAAACCCCTTGACTAAGAGAATAAGGCATCTTGATTTTTTAGTTTTAAAAACGAATGTGCACAATGGGGCAAGGAAATTCACCAAAAGATTAGGTTGCTATTTCCAAAAGAAAGAGAGCCAACGTTCGCTACTCTTGGCTTAGTGTTCAGGGCCAGAATACAGATACAGTGAGGAACCTGCCCAGGGCAGGAAGCCTGGCATGTGAACTGCACACATAGAATTGTCTGCCTAGCATGTGGCCACATGAAATCCATTCTAAAGCCCTGTGATTGGTAAGAAAGGGGTCTCCTAAATACACCACCAGTTCGAGATCTCATTGATTCAGGACCACTGAAAGATTGATTAGTCTATGGCAGGCAGGACATTAAACAATATAATAAAACACTTGGCACAATTTCTAGCACATGAAAATAATGGCTAAGATTTATTGATCATCATAGTCATCATAAACCCAACAAAACTCATTGCTGTCCAGTCATTAAACATACATTGAATTGAATTTGAGTATGGTTTGGTTTCAACTAGACTTAATGTAGAGCATTTAGAAGGAGTTATGAATAAATAAAATTTGTTTAATATTGTCTCTGTCACTATGTGTATCACTCTGGACAAGTCACTTAGCCTCTCTGTGCCTCAATTTTCTCATCTGTAAAGTAAGAATAATAGGAAAAATAATAGTGCCTATTTTATAGGCTCGTAATGAGGATTAATCCCTGGGTGGCGTTAATGGTTTGCTCTTGGTTACTAACAAAGTTTGGTGGATTGAACCTATCCAGTGGTGCCATAAAAGAAAGGCCTGGTGATCCTATGGAGCTCAGTTGTACTGTGTAATGCATGGGGTTGCCATGAGTTGGCACTGACTAAATGGTAATGGATATTTTTTTCTTTTTTTTGGTTTATGAGGATTAAATGAAATAATACATGTAATGTGTTTAGAAGAGTGCTGGGTACAAAATAAGCACTGTGTGTGTGTGTGTATACACACGCACACACATAATACAAACATACATACATACCCACACACTCTTTAGCGTTCACAAAGTACTTTTCACACAAAAAATCCTGTGATGAAAATATTCTTTTAAAAATCTGAGTGATGAACAAATGGAGGCTGTAGTTATATGATAGAGATAGAAGTGAAACCCTCACCTTTTAACTCCAAATATGCAGCTTTTCTACTGTTGTTGTTAGTTGCCATCAAGTCCATTTTGACTCATGGCAGCCCCATAAGTGCAGAGTAGAACTACTCCATAGGGTTTTCAAGGCTGTGACCTTTCAGAAGCAGATTGCCAAGCCTGTCTTCTGAGGCACTTCTGGGTGGCTTCAAACTGACCACCTTTCAACAGTAGTCAACTGCTAAACCATTTGCACCATCCAGGAACTTGCTTTTCTACTAGACCTTGTTGACTGTACAAAAAAATATATCACTGAAAGACCTCCATGAAGGCAGTTATGAAAGATGCAAAATTCCAAATACTGGGTAATATTTAAATTCCCAGTGCTGGGTAATTACTAATAAATGGGTAGTTACATTTAAAATTAGTCTAATTATTTATGCATGCATTCAGAGGAATCACATTTCCCTAGCAGAAATACAGATATTCTTGTATTTTTTTTACATTTTAAAACTGAAAAACAGATGCTCTCAATTATAATTTGGCCAATGATGGTCTTCTGTTCTCTGTTCCTCAACCCCCAGTCCTTTTATTTGTGCCTTCTATAACCCGTTCTCTTCTGGGCTTCACTGTCATTTGATGCAGTAAAAGCAGAAAGGCCCTCAAAATGAAACTATAATATAGTGATGACTGACAAGGTAGAATGCCTGTAAGGGTCCTCACATTTCCTTTCCCAGATCTGAGGGAAATGTGTAAGAGTTGTCTAAAGCTTTTTTGTTTTTTTTTAATCACAGAGATGCATTTAAACGAATTCTTCGAATGTTTTTCCACTGTAAAGCAAAGAGGTACAAAGACATTTTCTTTCTACTCTATAAAATGGTTTAGCAATGCCAAATATTGTCAACAGGAGGATCGTACTGATCAATTCTAATGATGAAATGGAGGTATTTTTCTTTACATGTACAGCAAAAAGAATGATTTTGGAGTCAGTATAGAGAAAATATGCTTTACATGTATTATTTATTTCCATGTCTAAAGCTTAGGAATTAACTGTAATCCATATACGGATTTCTGATCTTGATAACTTGCATTTTGAAAGATTTAACTTGCTTTATCTTCTGAAAGTGTTATTCACCCTGGCTTACAAAACAATCAGATACTAGAGTAGAATTTATATCTATTTCACTTAAATATATGCCACAAATTGGAAATCTCTGGCTTCTTACTGCACTTCTTTTATTCTTCCAAATATAAAGGAACATTTCCATCACCCAATTTTATTTAATAGACTATAAATTTCCCACCTCTATAACTATCACAATCACATGCTGCATATGTCTAAAAAAACAGTTAAAAAAGAGTGCAGACTGGAGTTTTACTGTCAGGATAAGTTACTTTTCTACGCTTAGCTTCTACTTCTGCAGAGTGAGGATCATGGCAGCTGTTGGAAGCTGAGTGCCAATAGTCCAGGCTGTTCACTCAGCTGCTGACTGCTGGTTTGAATCCTAGCTCTGATTCTTTCCAGGTCTGTGACCTTGGGCAAATTACTTAAATGCTCTGGGCTTATTTTTTCTTTAAATTGAGGAAAATGATAAATTCACTTCATAGAAGGATTCAGCAAAATAATCAATTCCAAGAACTTTCTTGAGGGTCTAGCACATACCAAAAACCCAATAAAAAACCCAATAAATGCTGGATATTACCATCTGACTTAATAAAGCGATAGTGCAAAGGCACATGGATTATATATGTGGAAGAGATTCTGTTTATAAGGAAAGCACCACATGAGGCAAGATCATACTAGCCTTGGAAATTTTTTTTTTTTTCCACTTGGAAATAGTATCACTATCATCATTTTGCGTTGGAGAAATCCTTATATTTCTATAAAGTTACTTCTAGTTCTTTTTTATTTTTTCCTCTTCAGTTTTTATAATCAAAGTAGCTATATTCTCTCAGCCAGACTCTTGTGTTCTTTCCTAGACTATAAAAAACCAACTAAAAAATGGCTGCTCAGCTATGGCAAAATCCACTCCCTGGTCATGGGCCACTGTGACAGTGGCCATTTGGTTAGTCTTCTCGGGGTGCTCCAGCCCTGGGGCAATTCCAGATCCTGTCCCGTGACCTCATCACAAGTTAGGACAAAAAGGCACTAATGGCACTGTCGTGGGTGGTGGTGGCGCTCTTTGAAGACCATGGGGTAAAACATTAGACTTTTTTCCCTAAACTTCAGAATTAATTTCAAGACATTCAGATCTCCTTTTACAAAATGAATGTTGGATTTGAGTGTGTGTTTAAGAGAGAAATAAGAACAAATATATCCTTTTCCCAGCTGGCTGGTAGAGTGTCTGGTGTTTCTAGTGTTCCTGAAATAATCATTCATGAAAATGTCTTAGTAGTTAAGTCTTTAAAACTAAAAGCAGTGATTTCTCTGTTCCCTCATCATGTGCTAGAGGTGCTGTCTTTAGGCAGCTTCTGGAGCTCACAGGAATGTGGTAAAGACCCAGAATAATAGAATTAAATTAATTACAAAAGTTGAGAATAGGCAATCATTCATTAAGTTTTATTTATATTCTGTTACGTTCTGGAAGGATTTAGCACAGATAGAATTTCATCTGTAGGTTTGAAAAAGAGAATAGAATTATACTTATTGTCTAACACATGTTAGAGTAGTTTAGAACCTATATAAAATGTTATATACTTATCTTAGAAATGTTTATAACAAAATTATATTTACCACATGTACAAAACAGATCTTTTGGAACAAGATGGAGAGTCTGATATTATTTGGGGCACCTAATAACTCAGTTTGAGAGTGAAATAACATCAGGTCTGCATGTTTCCACATGATCATCACTAGGACTAAGAAAGAACACTGTAATTAATTTATATCTCTTAAACTCAGACTATCATAATTTTTAAAAATACCACCAGTGGGGAGTAATTATCATATGTTTTAGTGAAGAAACTAAAAGCTAAATATAAGATGCTAATTTTTAAAGGCGCTATTAAGGTTGATTGATATGTTTATAAATTTGCTACTTTAGTGAATCATGAATAAATTAGTTCCCCAAAATCTTCCTTCTGCGTTTTAAAGCACACAGAGGGAGAGTTAAAAAAATTCAGTAACACAATTTGGAATGACTGAAATTCTACTTTCTGAAAGATTTCATATGTGTTAACTGCTGTTGCTGTTATGTTGTTAGGTGCCATCGTGTAGGTTCTGACTCACAGTGACCCTATGTACAGCAGAATGAAACACTGCCCGGTCCTGTACCATTCTCGCCATTGTTTTTATGCTTGAGCCCACTGTTGCAGCCACTGTGTCAATCCATCTCACTGAAGGTCTTCCTCTTTTCCGCTGACCCTCTACTCTACCAAGCATGATGTCCTTCTCCAGGGAATGATCCCTCCTGATAACATGTCCAAAGTATGTAAGATGAAGTCTTGCCATCCTTGCTTCTAAGGAGCATCTGGCTGTACTTCTTTCAAAACAGATTTGTTCATTTTTCTGGCAGTCCATGGTATATTCGATGTTCTTTGCTAACACCAAGATTCAAAGGCATCAATTCTTCTTCATCTTCTTTATTCATTGTTCAGCTTTCACATCCAAATGAGGTGACTGAAAACACCATGGCTTGGGTCAGGCACACTTTGGTCCTTAAAGTGACATCTTTGCTTTTTAACACTTTAAAGACGTCTTTTGCAGATTTATTTATTTATTTATTAAACACTACTATTCACTAAGAACAGTGATTATGGCAGTGATTTTCAAATACTGGCAGGCATCAGAATAACCTGGAGGACTTCATAAAACCCAGATTGCTGGGCTCCACCCCCAGCATTTCTGATTTTGTAGGAGGTCTGGAATGGGGCCCTAGAATTTGCATTTCTAATAAGTTCCCTAGTGATGATGATGCCTCTGGTCTGGGGACTACATTTGAGAACCACCACTTTATAGGTCCGAGATAAACAAAGTTAATGTTATCACCTGTAAATCTTAATGCTCAATGGACTGGCTATGGAACACTTACAACTACTGACTGAAATACAACAGAAGTCCACTAACTAGTTAAACAGCTACAGGAAAAATCAGATTAAAACAATAGAAGAAAATATTACAAAATGAAAGTATCTACCTATGAATTATAAAATTGATTTTGAGGTATTGAATGGTAGATCCATTCTTTCTTTCTACAAGCTTTCCTTCCCATTAGTAAAGATTCTTAATATACTTTAGAAACCTTTCATGTTAATATTTAAAAAAGAGGCAGAATCGATTCCTATACACTCTGTAATATTTAGATGGTAAAAGAGCAATTCATTCACTGACCAGATAAATTTAGTGCTGCTTAAGTCTACAAATTGAAAAAGAATAAATGTGTTTCAATAATAAAAATCCTGTTTTTCTGAATATTAGGTGAACATCAACACCATACTTACTTCTTTGGCAAACACAAATTATCGATGTAGTTGGGTCATTTTACTGACTGCTAAAATTAGACTCTGCATTATGAATCAGATAAAAGATAAAGCTTAGTATTTTTATTATTTGTGTAAAGAATTGGTTTGCATTAAATTTTGGTGCTTAATATTTGATGAATAAATGAAACCAGGTTATCATAAGCCAGGACTGCCCTATTTTTCCCGAGTGTGGCCTTCTGAAAATCTACAAACATAATTAAAAATTTGGGAGAGTGGCTTTTTTCCCCTGCCTCTCTAAGAATGTACTACCCTTATCTATATGACAGACAGCTTTGACTGAAAAGTACAACAGCTTGTGAAATAATTACATCTGTTTACAGATCCAAGGAAAAAACATTCAAATTTAACTTTCTTCCCGTTGCACTGAGCACTGAAGCGTTATAGTCCACCTACCCCACTATCTTAGTTATCTAATGCTGCTATAACATAAATACCACAAATGGATGGCTTTGACAAAGGTAAATTTGTTCTTTCACAGTTCAGGAGGCTAGAAGTCTGAATTCAGAGTGCCAGCTCCAGGGGAAGGCTTTGTTTTTCTGTCAGTTCTGGAGGAAGGTCCTTGTCATCATTCTTTCCCTGGTCTAGGAGCTTCTCGGTATGGGGACCCCAGATCCAAAGGATGTGCACTCCTGGCTGTCCTTGCTTCGTGGTAATGAGGCCCCCATCTCTCTATTGGCTTCTATTATATCTCAAAAGAGATTGACTCAAGAGATCGGGAACCAGACAAGGATGCGCTTTATCACCACTTTTACTCAACATTGTGTTGGTGGTCCCAGCCAGGGCAATTAGGATAGAAAAAGAAATAAAGGGCATTCAAATTGGTAAGGAACAGGTAAAAGTATCTATTTGCAGATGATATGATCTGATACACAGAAAACCCTAAAGAATCCACAAGAAAACTACTGGAACTAATAGAATTCAGCAAAGTATTAGGACACAGGATAAACATACAAAAATCAGTCGGATTCCTCTGTACCAACAAAGAGAATGTCGAAGAAGAAATCACCAAGTCAATACCATTTACAACAGCCCCCAAGAAGATAAAATACTTAGTAATAAATTGAACCAGAGATGCAAAAGACCTACACAAAGAAAACTACAAGACACTACTGCAAGAAACCAAAAAACATACCTTGCTCATGGATACAAAGACTCAACATTGTGAAAATGTCTATTCTACCCAAAGCGATCTACAGATACAATGCAATCCCAATCCAAATTCCAATGGCATTTTTTAATAAGATGGAGAAACAAATCACCAACTTCAGATGGAAAGGGAAGAGGCCCCAGATAAGAAAAGCATTACTGAAAAAGGAGAACGAAGTGGGAGGCCTGACTTTAGAACCTATTCTACTGCCACAGTAGTCAAAACAGCCTGGTGCTGGCACATCCACAGATACATATACCAATGGAAACAAATTGAGAATGCAGACATAAACTTACCCACCTATGAGCACAATCCACAATGAACACCCATTGAAGCAGCAGTCAAGAAATCAAAAGATGCATTGCATTGGGCAAATCTGCTGTAAAGGACATCTTTAAAGTGTGAAAAGCCAAGATGTCACCTTGAAGACTAAGGTGCCCCTGACCCAAGCCATGGTATTTTCAATTGCATCATATGCATGTGAAAGCGGGACAATGAATAATGAAGATGGAAGTAGAATTGACACCTTTGAATTGTGGTGTTGGCAAGAATATTGAATATACCATGGACTGCCAAAAGAACGAACAAATCTGTCTTGGAAGAAGTACAACCAGAATGCTCCTTAGAAGCAAGGATTGCAAGACTGCATCTTACATATGTTGGACATGTTGTCAGGAGGGATCAGTCCCTGGAGAAGGACATCATGCTTGGTAAAGTACAGGGTCAATGGAAAAGAGGAAGACCCTCAACGAGATGGACTGACACAGTGGCTCAAGCATAACAACGATTGAGAGGATGGTGCATGACCAGGCACTATTTTGTTCTGTGGTAAATAGGGTTGCTATGAGTCGGAACCAACTCAATGGCACCTAACAAGAACAACAACATGAGCAGCTAATATTTGACAAAGGCTAAAGTCTGTTAAAATGGGGAAAGACAGTCTCTTTAACAAATGGAGCTGGCATAATTGGATATCCATTTGCAAAAAAAATTAAACAAGACCCATATCTCACATCATGCCCTAAAACTAACTCAAAATGGATCAAATAACTAAATATAAAATCTAAAACAATAAAGATCATGGAAGAAAAAAATATGAACAATGCTAGGAGCCCTAATACATGGCATAAACAGTATACAAAACATTGCTAATAATGTACAAACACCAGAAGAGAAACTAAATAACTGGGAGCTCCTAAAAATCAAATCCTTATGCTTATCCAAAGACTTTACCAAAAGGGTAAAAAGACAACCATCGACTGGGAAAAAAATTCCAGCCACAACAAATCAGATCAGTATCTAATCTCTAAAATCTACAAGATACTGCAAAACCTCAACAGCAAAAAGACAAACAGCCCAATTAAAAATAGGCAAAGGATATGAACAGGCACTTCACCAAAGAAGATATTCAGGCGGCTAACAGATACATGAGGAAATGCTCACGATCATGAGCCATCAGAAAAATGCAAATCAAAACTACAATGAGACACCATCTTATTCCAACAAGGTTTGCATTAGTCCAAAAAACAATAAATGTTGGAGAGGTTGTGGAGTGACTGGAATACTTACACACTGCTGGTGGGAATGTAAAATGGTACAACCACTTTGGAAATCGATTTGGCACTTCCTTAAAATGCTAGAAATAGAACTACCATACGGTCCAGCAATCCTGCTCCTTGGAATATATCCTAGAGAAATAAGAGCTCTCACACACATAGATACATGCACACCCATGTTCATTGCAGCACTGTTTACAATAGCAAAAAGATGAAAACAAGGTGCCCATCAACAGATGAATGGATAAACAAATTATGGTATATTCATACAATGGGATACTATGCAACAATAAAGAACAACGACGAGTCTGTGAAACATCTCATAACATGGAGTAATCTGGAAAGCATTATGCTGAGTGAAATTAGTCAGTTCCAAAAGGACAAATATTGTATGAGACCACTATTATAAGAACAGAAGAAAACATTCTTTGATGGTTATGAGGGTGATAAGGGAGGGAGAGGGATATTCACTAATTAGATAGTAGACAAGAATTATTTCCGGTGAAGGGAAGGACAACACACAATACAGAGAAGCCAGCACAACTGGACTAATCCAAGAGCTAAGAAATTTCCTGAACACAACCAAGCACTTCGAGGGACAGAGTAGCAGGGGTGGAGGTCTGGGGACCATGGTTTCAGGGGACATCTAGGTCAAATGGCATAACAAAGTATATTAAGAAAACATTCTGCATCCCACTTTGGTGAGTGGCATCTTGGGTCTTAAAAGCTAGCAAGTGGCCATCTAAGATGCATCAATTGGTCTTAACTCACCTGGAGCAAAGGAGAATGAAGAGCACTAAAGACACAAGGAAAATATGAGCCCAAGAGAAAGAAAGGGCCACATAACCCAGAAACTCCATCAGCCTGAGACCAGAAGAACTAGATGGTGTCCAGCTACCACCAATGACTGCCGTGACAGGGAACACAACAGAGAATCCCTGATGGAGCAGGAGAAAAATGGGATATAGACCTCAAATTCTAGTAAAAAGATCAGACTTAAAGGTCTGAGGCTGGAGGGATGCCAGAGGTTATGGCTCCTGGACACTCTGTTAGCCCAAGACTGGAACCATTCCTTGAGCTAACTCTTCAGACACGGATTGGACCGGACTATACGACAGAAAACGATAGGTGGTGAGTGAGCTTCTTGGCTCAAGTAAACACATGAGACTAGGTGGGCAGCTCTTGCCTGGAGGTGCGATGAGAAGGCAGAGGGGGATGGGAGCTGGTTGAATGGACATGGGTAATGCAGGGTGGAGAGAAAGAGTATGCTGTCACATGGTAGGGAGCGCAACTAGGTAGGGTCACATAACGTGTGTATAAGCTTTTGTATGAGAAACTGACTTGAATTGTAAACTTTTACTTAAAGCACAATGAAAAAAAAAAGACTGACTCAAGATACAATCTAATTTTGTAGAGGTAGGATTTACAACTTATGGAAAATCACATCAGATGACAAAAGAGTTGACAATCACACAATACTGGGAGTCATGGCCTAGTCAAGTTGACCCACATTTTGGGGGGAAACAATTCAAAATCCGTAACATCCACCTACAGAGTTTTGCACGTTTTAGAACATTGTTTTGAAAACAATCTCTAACTTGCCTAAAGAGTCTTGCCTAAAAGATGCTATAAACCAGGAAAGACCAAAGATGCTCTACCTCCAAGGTAGTGGTAGATGGGGCAGTTGATCTGCAGGGATTAAAGAATCCAAAATAAGCTAATAATGAACTGCTTTTCTATACATTTCATGCCTGGGGGTAAAGTTTATATGACAACTGCGAAGAAATGGTATTTGTTAAAGTTTCATGAAATTCCAGGGCGGTTTGCACTTAACTGGCATTGTAGCATAGTGATCAGGAGTGTGAATGGGGAGAGAGAATCTCTGGGGTGAAACCTAACTCTGCCACTTCCTGGCAGTGTGAATTTGGGTGTATTGTTTAGCATTCCTTTGTCTGAGTTTCTCACCTGTAAAATGGAGATAATGCTACCTACCTCATATGGTTGTTGGGAGAATTAACTGATTAATGTATGTAAAATGCTTGAATCTGTGCCTGCCATCTAATAAACACTGTGAGAATTAGCAATTATCATTCATTTCATTTCTTCCATTTTTAGGACCATCTCATGGTCCTCTTTATTTCCCATACTATTTTATATCCAGTTTCGGCACTGCCAAATTTCTACTGCCACCATTATTCTAATCTCCAAAATCATGAAAAGTTTAAAATTAATCAAATCTAAATTGCTGCAATATTCATAAATATTTTTCTTCTAGTTTACATCATTCATTTGTTCTCTTTCATCAGTTTATTGAAACACACATATGCAAATGTCCAATTTTATCTTCATTTTCTCCAGCAGGAAACTTAGACCTTGATACTAACTTCACTGCAGAGTTAACTCTGTTGTAGACTTAAACACAGGATAAGAAAAGGTTAGGTATCATACACTTGATTGAAATTAATGTTTACATAAAAAATAATGCCAAATGGAAATAAGAAGTATCTCCATTTTGCATACAAAGAATGTCACAACATCCTGTCTTTTTCCATAATAAATAAATTTCCTACTTCAATTTTCAGACCTTGAAGCTTGAAGACTATTGAAATTAAGAAATATATTCTATGTACAAAGGCTTCTTAGCTGATGGTTATGCTGATTGGCTGTAGTGGGGGAAAAAAGGCCATTGACGCTGTTTTATATTTATCAACCTCGTCTACAATCATCACAGGGTGGAGAAGATGGGGATATGTCAAGGGAAGTGGATTTTGTGTAGTGTCATTAAGTGAAGTTATTTATGTAAAGGTACCAGGAGTCAAACATTAGGAAAATTCCTCTTAATTCAGGTGCAGGAATATTCTTCTGGTGCTCAATTGGTGCTTGCTGTGGAGTAAATGATTGCCCTCATTCTCCACTCCCTGCTCCCCCATATCCAAAACATTTGCCATGTAACTTTGCAAGTGCCCCACTCAAGATGGAGTGTACATCCCTGTCCCTTGTCTTTGGGCTTGATCAGTTGGTGTGCTTCAGCCAATGCTTGTGGGTGGGAGTGACTTGCAGTGCTTCACAGCCTAATCCTTGAGAGGCACTGCATTTCTACTTTTTGCCCAACTGCCATCCCTAGGAGAAGAGCTTCCCCTCAGTAGCTGCTTCCTCAACAGCCTGGGCCCCAGAATAAGTATACTTGGAACAGAATAGAGCCTGACTTGCAGCAAAGGGCCTAGACCAGCAGGACGGGCAGCCTGGAACAGAGCTTTCCAGAGGAGCTCAGTTCAGATCAGCTGACTTCCAAGTGACCTACAGACATCTGAGAAATAAAATATTCAGTGCTGTATGCCACAGAGATTTTGTTGGTGGTACATAGCAATAGTTGACTGACACATTACATTGAGTTACAGCTTTTATAAAAAGGGCTTTATGTTTTCTAGAAAATATTTTAACTCCCCAAATAATCATGGCAGGTAATGATATAATTTCATGCATACTGTAGATGAAATCAGTAAGTTTATTTTTGTACCAATGACATTTAGGAATGGTAATTAACTTATAAAACAATATCACACACAGTCAGTTAATAAAGCTTATTTGTATTTGTTGTGTCCTAAATTGTACTATACAAAAGTACACAATAAGTGTGCCCATTAAGCTTGTTCGTTATGATTTTGATAATTGAAATAAGGTCAGGGGAAACGTGTAACTGGGAAAATCAATCAATGCTTTTTTTTAATAAGTATAAAGTGTATTTCTGGACAGATGTGAGACTTCATAAAAGTATCCTTAATGACTTAATCATATATGCCTTAACTGTAATTTAACAATCATAAAAAAACAATCATAGAAATACATAATCAACAGCATCAAAACAAACATTTGTTGAAAAACAAATACAGAACATTTTAAACAACTAACTAGTTTAACTTTTAAAGGTTAATTAATTTTAAAACTTAAAAAGGATTTAACACGTGTACTGCATATATGAAATTAAAGGCCACAAGGTTTCCAAATGTTAAAAACTTTTCTTCTTCTCCATGTGTCCCCTCTAAGTTGACAGGCAATGATATAAGTGGAACTATGTAATAAAAAAAAGTTTTAAAAATTGCATTTATAGATGCTTAAACAGTTTGTGATGATAAAGCAAATAAAAAAAATTTAAGATCTCATCTGTTACCATTTAGCATCTATTATATGGAAATCTTTTAAAATTTCAATATTTCCTATGAGATAGACAATTAATGGTCCATTTTAGAGAATAACAGAGTTAGAGTATACTGAGGGACATATTGTAAGATACAGGTACATGGCAATAAGGCACTCTCAACTGAAGCTGATTTTGATACAGAAATATGACTCAATCTATTATACACAATTTATGACTAGTCATTAAATCAAATTAATGATTTAGAGATCTATTTAAAAATACTCACTTTAAAAATATTCTTTATGGACTAACAGACCACGACTATCACAGCCTCCACCAGACTGAGTCTAGCACAACTAGATGGTACCCAGCTGCCAGCAACTGCTCTGACAGGGATCACAACAGAAGGCCCTGGACAGAGTTGGAGAAACATGTAGAAAAAAATTCTAATTCATAAAAAAAGACCAGATTTTGTGGTCTGACAAGGACTGGAGAAACCCTGAGAGTATGCCCCCCAGATACCCTTTTAACTCAGTACTGAAGTCACTCCTGAGGCTCACTCTTCAGCCAAAGATCAGACAGACCCATAAAACAAAATGAGACTTAATAGGCACACTAGCACAGGGGCAAGGATGAGATGACAGGAGGGGTCAGGAGAGCTGGTAATGGGAAGCCCGAGGTCAAGAAGGGGAGAGTATGGATATGTTGTGGGGTTGGCAACCAATGTCACAAAACAGTATGTGTATTAATCGTTTAATGAGAAACTAATTTGCTCTGTAAACCTTCATCTAAAATAGTATAAAAAATTAAAAAAATTCTGTAAGCATAAAATCTCCATATATTCAAATTTAATGTTTCTGATATTTGGTAAATTGCTAAGGAAGGGAGTTATTTTCCACAGTTTCTATCTCTGCTGAGTTAAAGAGAATTCCCAGTCTCCATAAGTAAAAAGTAAACAAAGGGAATGTATCCGAGAGGTGGAAAATAGTTTGATCATGTTTTTGAAGAAATTTCTTTATTTCTTGGTCATCGTGCCTTATACTTGAAGTGTTGCCTTCTTCAGTTTCCTTTTGAAGAAGTTGTTCCAGAACCCAGAATAGGAAGAAAATATTTTCATAGCGTATCACATCATAGCTGGCTTGCACCTAGAAATAAACAACAAAATCTTAAAAAAAGAAAAAAAAAAAGGTTGTTGCTCAGCTCAGAAAATGCCAAATAAAAAGATTAAAATTTCAGACAAAAAGTAAGTCTTTCAGGGGAACACCGTCTGTTTTCCTGGTCCTTTGATGGTGGTGGGGGAGAAGGGGAACATTTCATTTTCTCAAAGACTTTACAATCTTTTCTTCCTTGCTGGTTTACAAAGCTGCAAATCATATCTCTGCATTCTTGTTATAATTCGTTACTCAGGTGAGCCTAAAGTTACCTCACACATACTAAGTGTTGAGTGTTGAATTCAATATTCTGCTAAAGATTTCCAAGGCATGATAAATAGTTACTTCTGCCAATTATAAAGATCTTTAAGGGAAGGATTTTAGGAACATGTTTGGATGTAAAAACAGTTCTAGAATAGTTAGATTATGATCTGTAAAAGACCAGATGTGACCTCATACTGATCATCAGAAGTAAGGGAGGAGTAGGATCAGATTGTGTGAAATCAGATAATGGACATGCATGGAAATGTAGATACAGCCTGTAGAACTTATTATTTGACCCACATAGTTGAAAGTCAGGTGAGTCAAAGGAAGGCCTACAAAGTGGGCAATGACAAGCATAACATGAGAGGGCAGAAAAATCAGTGTAAAAACAGAAGCTGGCATAATCATTTGCTTATTAATTAAGAAATGCTTTTTTTTTTTTTTTTTATGGTGCAGTGGTTAAGAGCTCGGCTGCCAACCAAAAGGTTGGCAGTTCGAAGTCACCAGCCGCTCCCTGGAAACTCTGAGGGGCAGTTCTACTCTGTCCTAGAGGGTGTCTATGAGTTGGAATTGACTTGATGGCAATGGGTTTGGTTTGGTATGCATTGCAATATAACATTTTATCCTATTCAAGTTCAGAGGAATGTGTTTTTCAGTAAGGTGGTCTGATAAACAGAATCAAATAAATATAGATAACTGAAAATAAATACTTTCTTTTAAAGGCTTGGACTAAAAATTAATCTCCAATTACACTATCCTCACACTCCTACCAAATTGGACTACACATTCTTAAATGTATACACGTAATGCCGATACACTTGTTCCCTTGATCTAGAATGGCCTCTATAATCAAACTCTAACTACCAGCACCCTGGTCAGCCTTCAATGTCCATTATAGATGCCTAAAATATCCACTGAGTCTTTCCAGTTTCCTACAGTTTTATAGATCTTAACTTATTCTTCCTTATACTCTGATTGGCTATTTATATGTTTCATTACCTATTCACAATCTAAACGTGTTATCAGAAGTAGATGTGTCCCTGTCACTGCAATTTCTACAGTGCCTAGGACAGTGTCTTGTTCATAATAGACCCTCAACACACATTTTTTGTTTTGAACCAAACAGGAATTATAGTGCTTTAAAGACAATAATCATAGTTATATGATTACAACCATATTATAGTTATAGCCAATAATCATATATTGGCTATAACTTGAAGGAGAGTAACATTTTCCAAAATTAAAATTACTTTCTGATCACTTTTCCTATTCTAAACAAACAATCACAAAAATCACATTATGTGTTTAACCTGATCTTGCAGGTGGTAATTAAATGCATATTTTTAAGCCTGCTCACTAAAGGCCACAAATAGTCCACATTTCTCTATGAGTTAATAAATAATTTTTCTTTTGAAGATTTTAGACTATTGCTCTACGTATAGCTCCTTATAGCTACTTGGAGCCCTGGTGGCACAGTGAATAAGAGCTCAGCTACTAAGCAAAAGGTCGGCAGTTCAAATCCACCAGCCGCTTCTTGGAAATCCTACAGGGCAGTTCTACTCTGTACTATAGGGTCTCTATGAGTCAGATTTAACTGGACGGCAAAGGGTACAGGTATAGCTACTTAGAAATTAACATAAATTAGGCAGTGTTTAAATAAGAATTCTATAGCAAAAAAGACAAAATTGTTTCATTCATTTTGAAGCTTTACCTATGACAGGAGTACAGTGCTTTATAATGACAGAGATTATCCATGTAGGCAGGGGTGGTACTAATGATTTAAGTGTCCACCCCTACCTATTATATTAGTTGTATATTCTATTACTTACCCTACTTGGTCCTTAAAATACATTGGGATTTTGTGAACAAAATGATTACTCTTTTTTTCAAAATTATTTAGATTACTTTCTAAAGAACTATGATTCTCACCGCTAACACTGATTTCATGATCAGTAAAGAATTCCCAGATTGACAGGAATGAAGGGAATGACAGAATGATGGGAATTTCTCCCTCCAGACAAAGGCCATAGCATGCCAGCAAAATCAGGGCAAGGGTGTGGAGCAGGCAGAGTATGTTCTCATCACCTTTCCATCGGCCTTGAGAATCCCACTGAGCAGGTTTAGATCGGCTGCCAGGTGGCCGACTGTCCCCACTGTGCTGTCCCTTTTCTCTATTTTGCTTTGGACTTCATGTCTCTTACCAGAATATATCTGTCTTGGGTTCCATCTCTATCCTAAAATGCTTTCTCATAATAAGTAACTGGATAATCTCTTTTGCTCCAAGATATTAACAGCTCCTAAAATATTAATCTGCAGCTAACTCCTTTCTTTAGAGATAGTATGCACTTAATGCTTTAGCAGTCTCTCCTCTCAACATGTAAAATGGCATGTCTGTGGGGGAGGTCTTTCCTGTAGTTCTCAAGTTTCATCACTCTAGCAGCTGCCTGTTCTGTTTAATCATATGCTCAGGCACTTTCTGAATTAGTGTCTTAAGCCTGATGAATCCTAAAATAAATGGTATTAGGATGATGGCTGACACCCTTCCACTATATTTTGGTGTAATTTTTATATTTTCAGTGTTATGGATTGAATTGTGTGCCCCCCAAATATGTGCTGTAATTCTTAATCCCTACACCTGTCGATGTAGTCACATTCGGAAACAGGATTGCGTTATGTTAATCATGCTGTATCAGTGTAGGATAAGGTTATATCAGTGTCTTAAATCTAAGCACTTTTGAGATATAAAAGGAGATTAGGTATAGAAGCAAGCAAGCAGGAGTAGGGGAAAGATAAGTCTGCCTGGAGATCTCCAGGATACGCTGAGAAGAACCCTAGAGAAGCTGAGACAAAGATTTTCCCCAAAGTGGACTGAGATAGTCTTCCACAAGAGCTGGCATCCTGAATTCGGGCTTCTAGCCTCCCAAACTGCGGGACAAAATACATTTCTGTTCCTTAAAGCCACCCACTTTGTAACAGCAGCACCAGCAAATTAAGATACTCAGTGTCAAACTGGACTGACTCACACCAATGTTGGAAAATACCTATTTGTGTAAACACCTGTCAGGAAGAGTGAATAAGTCTCCCCCTAGTCCCACACAAGCAGGATGGCTGTCCATACCTGACACATGCTGTCCTTGAGGAGCACCCACTAAAGTCCTGTGAGTACCTCTCATGGCCTAATGCCATTTTATATAGTGTGGAACTTCAGAGGAGGAAAATACTTTGTAGCAAATTCCCAGATTTTTTTTCAGCCTGTTTTCAGAATTAAAACATTTCTATGTTTATTTTTCTATTTCTGAGTTGGGCTTCAGAAAGTCAAAGTATCCAAATACTTTTTAAAAATCATGAGAAAATACTAGTATTTCTCTACATGCTACTAAATTATAGTTCAGAACTTAGAATCTGAAGGTAAGGCTATAGATATTATGCCCATTTCCTAATTACTGCTCTTGTTGGAATTCGGTCAAGGTTAACTTGACATGTTTGTGAAAACTTATTATACTTGAAGCACACACTGCTAATTGCTTATCCCATAGCCATTTCTCTCTTCTTCATCAACACAACCCCAGTTTTATCCAGGGTGGGATAGATAGCTAAAATCTCTGTCCCCTTAAGGGTTGTTGTTAGTTTCAAGGCTATGATCTTTCAGAGGCAGACTGCCAGGCCTGTCTTCAGAGATGCCTCTGAGTGTATTTGAACCACCAACCTTTCATCTAGCACTAGGTATAACCATTTGTATCACCCAGGGACCCCTCTGTAATGGTAGTTCTAGTCAAAAGTCAAAGAGACATTGTTACTGTTGTTACGTGCCATTGAGTCAGTTCTGACTCATAGCAACCCTACAGGAGCAGAGTAGAACTGCCCCATAGGATTTCCAAGGAGCGCCTGGTGGATTCGAACTGCCGACCATTTGGTCAGCAGCCAAGCTCTTAACCATTGTGCCACCGAGCCTCCTCAAAGAGATGTTAAGTGTAAATGATTGGGCAGGGCTTCTGGGAAAGCTCTTTAATAGCAGACAAAACCTGCTAGAATGTGCCTATATCCTACCCCCTTAAAAGTTTTTCCTACTTGGAAACATGGAAGCAGTTCTTGGAGGTAGAGGATGAGCCCCCTATGGATGGACATAAAGGGCCAGAGGCCTGAGGGTGCTGTGCAGCCCGATATACCTACACAGGACAGTTGCATTTTCCTGCACAGTGCTGGCATTCCCTTCTTCCATTTTGGCCTTTTAGAATTGGAATCTTGAGACCTCCTCTAGGCAGGAAGGGAACTCTCAAGTTTTCTTGGCCCTGCTGCTTTCTGCTGCCTCTGACACAGAAAGGACAGAGGTACCAAAAGGGATGAAAACACTCATTGCTCAACAACAGAAAATGAAATAAAAGGTACTGTATACTTGAAGTGAAGCTCAGTGTCTGGATGTTTATGCTTAATACTGAAAAAAACAGGGGAGTGTGACAGTTCATCAAATCCAACAATTTGACAATTTATGTATGTTAGCAAAGGCTAAGCAGAGACGCAATCTGCCACGTTCAGAAATTGGCCTGCTGCTGCGGAAAGGGTGAAAACACAACGTGGCATTTTTCTTATTACTGCAAAAGCAAGAGGAGTAGGAAAAAATTGGAACCTCACAGAAGAGACAAGCAAGTGAAAGAGCACAGCCACATAACCTGACTATCAAATTAAACATTCAGTGACATTATGTACTATTGGCTCAGTATCCTGTGTGCCAGATTTTGTTAGACAGAAGCAATAAGTAAAATACAACTAAAATTAGTAGTCTCTAAAAGGATGAATTCTACACAATACTTTAAAGGAAAGGTCAGTGTCACCATGATAATTAAGTCGGAAACTCACCTCTGACTCTTAATAATCTTCTTTTTATTTAACAGAAGGCAAGGAAGGCAGGAAATTTCAGACAAGGAGACTAAGGGGATGAAGTTAACTATCAGCAGTTTGCTGAACACCTGGCAGTTTCTGAAGCACAGGAGAAAACTGTGAAAGAGCTGGCAGTTAAACGGGGTTTTAGCTAGGTCCCATACCCGCCGCAGTGCGTGGGGACAGGGTAGCGCATGTGAAGATGTACATGCATGTGTGTGTGTGTGTATATGTATATATATATCGTCAGTGACACTGAGACTACAACAGAAATGCACATTCACTTAAAACTAGGTCTCCTCCAAAGGTTGTATTAGATCCTCTTGCACTCACCACAATCTGGGTGTCAGGCCTACACTGCAGGAATATAAAATAAAAGGCTGATCAGAACAGAATGTAGTTAATTAGGGGAGATTTCCTAGGGATGAATTATGAGTCAGGGCTCAAGGTGAGGGGTAAAGATTGGCCAATCATCTTTTTTTTTTTTTTAAATAATTTTTATTGTGCTTTAAGTGAAAGTTTACAAATCAAGTCAGTCTGTCACATATAAGCTTATATACACCTTACTCCATACTCCCACTTACTCTCCCCCTAATGAGTCAGCCCGCTCCCTCCATCCAGTCTCTCCTTTCGTGCCGGTTTTGCCAGTTTCTAACCCCCTCCACCCTCCCATCTCCCCTCCAGACAGGAGATGCCAACACAGTCTCAAGTGTCCACCTGATACAAGTAGCTCACTCTTCATCAGCATCTCTCTCCTACCCACTGTCCAGTCCCTTCCATGTCTGATGAGTTGTCATGGGGAATGGTTCCTGTCCTGGGCCAACAGAAGGATTGGGGACCATGACCACCGGGATTCCTCTAGTCTCCGTCAGACCATTAAGTCTGGTCTTTTTATGAGAATTTGGGGTCTGCATCCCACTGTTCTCCTGCTCCCTCAGGGGTTCTCTGTTGTGCTCCCTGTCAGGACAGTCACTGGTTGTGGCCAGGCACCATCTAGTTCTTCTGGTCTCAGGATGATGTAAGTCTCTGGTTCATGTGGCCCTTTCTGTCTCTTGGGCTCATAGTTATCGTGTGACCTTGGTGATCTTCATTCTCCTTTGATCCAGGTGGGTTGAGACCAATTGATGCATCTTAGATGGCCGCTTGTTAGCATTTAAGACCCCAGACGCCACACTTCAAAGTGGAGTACAGATTGTGTTCATAATAGAATTATTTTGCTAATTGACTTAGAAGTCCCCTTAAGCCATAGTCCCCAAACTCTCACCCTTGCTCCGCTGACCTTCGAAGCATTCAGTTTATCCTGGAAACTTCTTTGCTTTTGGTCCAGTCCGGTTGAGCTGACCTCCCATGTATTGAGTATTGTCCTTCCCTTCACCTAAAGTAGTTCTTATCTACTAACTAAAATCAGTAAATAACCCTCTCCCATCCTCCCTCCCTCCCCTCCTCGTAACCACAAAAGTATGTGTTCTTCTCAGTTTATACTATTTCTCAAGATCTTATAAGAGTGGTCTTATACAATATTTGTCCTTTTGCCTCTAACTGATTTCACTCAGCATAATGCCTTCCAGGTTCCTCCATGTTATGAAATGTTTCACAGATTCGTCACTGTTCTTTATCAATGCGTAGTATTCCATTGTGTGAATGTACCATAATGTATTTAATCATTCATCCATTGATGGGCACCTTGGTTGCTTCCAGCTTTTTGCTATTGTAAACAGAGCTGCAATAAACATGGGTGTGCATATATCTGTTCTGTGAAGGCTTTTATTTCTTTAGGGTATATTCCGAGGAGTGAGATTTCTGGGTTGTATGGTAGTTCTATTTCTAACTTTTTAAGAAAACGCCAGATAGATTTCCAAAGTGGTTGTACCATTTTACATTCCCACCAGCAGTGTATAAGAGTCCCAATCTCTCCGCAGCCTCTCCAACATTTATTATTTTGTATTTTTTGGATTAATGCCAGCCTTGTTGGAGTGAGATGGAATCTCATCGTAGTTTTAATTTGCATTTCTCTAATGGCTAATGATCGAGAGCATTTTCTCATGTATCTGTTAGCTGCCTGAATAGCTTCTTTAATGAAGTGCATGTTCATATCCTTTGCCCACTTCTTGATTGGGTTGTTTGTCTTTTTGTGGTTGAGTTTTAACAGAATCATATAGATTTTAGAGATCAGGCGCTGGTCGGAGATGTCATAGCTAAAAACTTTTTCCCAGTCTGTAGGTAGTCTTTTTACTCTTTTGGTGAAGTCTTTAGATGAGCATAGGTGTTTGATGTTCAGGAGCTCCCACTCATCTGGTTTCTCTTCGTCATTTTTTGGTAATGTTTTGTATTCTGTTTATGCCTTGTATTGGGACTCCTAACGTTCTCCCTATTTTTTCTCCATGATCTTTACGGTTTTAGTCTTTATGTTTAGGTCTTTGATCCACTTGGAGTTAGTTTTTATGCATGGTGTGAGGTATGGGTCTGTTTCATTTTTTTGCAAGTGGATATCCAGTTATGCCAGCACCATTTGTTAAAAAGACTATCTTTTCCCCAATTAACGGGCACTGTGCCTTTGTCAAATATCAGCTGCTCATATGTGGATGGATTTACATCTGGGTTCTCAATTCTGTTCCATTGGTCTATGTGTCTGTTGTTGTACCAGTACCAGGCTGTTTTGTCTACTGTGGCTGTATAATAGTTTCTAAAATCAGGTAGAGTGAGGCCTCCCACTTTCTTCTTCTTTTTCAGTAATGCTTTACTTATCTGGGGCTTCTTTCCCTTCCATATGAAGTTGGTGATTTGTTTCTCCATCACATTAAAAAATGTCATTGGAATTTGGATCGGAAGTGCATTGTATGTATAGATGGCTTTTGGTAGAATAGACATTTTTACTATGTTAAGTCTTCCTATCCATGAGCAAGGTATGTTTTTCCACTTATGTAAGTCCTTTTTAGTTTCTTGCACTAGTACTTTGTAGTTTTCTTCGTATAGGTCTTTTACATCTTTGGTAAGATTTATTCCTAAGTATTTTCTCTTCTTGGGGGCTACTGTGAATGGTATGGATTTGGTGATTTCCTCTTTGATGTTCTTTTTGTTGATGTAGAGGAATCCAAGTGATTTTTGTATGTTTATCTTATAACCCGAGACTCTGCCAAACTCTTCTATTAGTTTCAGTAGTTTTCTGGAGGATTGCTTAGGGTTTTCTGTGTATAAGATCATGTCATCTGCAAATAGAGATAATTTTACTTCCTCCTTGCCAATCCGGATGCCCTTTATTTCTTTGTCTAGCCTAATTGCTCTGGCTAGGCCCTCTAGCACAATGTTGAATAAGAGCGGTGATAAAGGGCATCCCTGTTGGGTTCCTGTTCTCAAGGGAAATGCTTTCAGGCTCTCTCCATTTAGAGTGATGTTGGCTGTTGGCTTTGTATAGATGCCCTTTATTATGTCGAAGAATTTTCCTTCCATTCCTATTTTACTGAGAGTTTTTATCATGAATGGGTGTTGGACTTTGTCAAATGACTTTTCTGCATCAATTGATAAGATCATGTTGTTTTTGTCTTTTGTTTTATTTATATGGTGGATTACATTAATGGTTTTTATAATATTAAACCAGCCTTGCATACCTGGTATAAATCCCGCTTGGTCATGGTGGATTATTTTTTTGATATGTTGTTGAATTCTATTGGCTAGAATTTTGTTGAGGATTTTTGCATCTATGTTCATGAGGGATAGAGGTCTTAATTTTCTTTTTTTGTGGTGTCTCTACCTGGTTTTGGTATCAAGGATATGGTGGCTTCGTAGAATGAGTTAGGTAGTATTCCATCATTTTCTATGCTTTGAAATACCTTTAGTAGTAGTGGTGTTAACTCTTCTCTGAAAGTTTGGTAGAACTCTGTAGTGAAGCCATCCGGGCCAGGGCTTTTTTTTTGTTGGGAGTTTTTTGATTACCTTTTCAATCTCTTTTTTTGTTATGGGTCTATTTAGTTGTTCTACTTCTGACTGTGTTAGTTTACATAGGCAATGTTTTTCTAGGAATTCATCCATTTCTTCTAGGTTTGCAAATTTGTGAGAGTACACTTTTTCATAATAATCTGATATGATTCTTTTAATTTCAGTTGGGTCTGTTGTGATATAGCCCATTTCATTTCTTATTCGGGTTATTTGTTTCCTTTCCTGTACTTCTTTAGTCAGTCTGGCCAATGGTTTATCAATTTTGTTAATTTTTTTAAAAAACCAGCTTTTGGCTTTGTTAATTCTTTCAATTGTTTTTCTGTTCTCTAATTCATTTAGTTCAGCTCTAATTTTTATTATTTGTTTTCTTCTGGTGCCTGATGGATTCTTTTGTTGATCACTTTCTATTTGTTCAAGTTGTAGGGACAGTCCTCTGATTTTGGCACTTTCTTCTTTTCGTATGTGTGCATTTATCGATATAAATTGACCTCTGAGCACTGCTTTTGCTGTGTCCCAGAGGTTTTGATAGGAAGTGTTTTTATTCTCATTGCATTCTATGAATTTCTTTATTCTCTCCTTAATGTCTTCTATAACCCAGTCTTTTCTGAACAGGATATTGTTCAGCTTCCAAGTATTTGATTTCTTTTCCCTGATTTTTCTGTTAGTGATTTCCACTTTTATGGCCTTGTGGTCTGTGAAGATGCTTTGTAATATTTTGATGTTTTGGATTCTGCAAAGGTTTGTTTTATGACCTAATATGTTATGTCTTCTAAAGAATGGTCCATGTGCGCTAGAAAAAAAAGTATACTTTGCAGCTTTTGGGTGGAATGTTCTGTATAAGTCTATGAGGTCAAGTTGTTTGATTGTAGCAATTAGGTCTTCGTGTCTCTATTGAGCTTCTTCCTGGATGTCCTGTCCTTCTCCGAAAGTAGTGTGTTGAAGTCTCCTACTATAATTGTGGAGGTGTCTATCTCACTTTTCAGTTCCATTAAAGTTTGTTTTATGTATCTTGCAGCCCTGTCATTGCGTGCATAAATATTTAATATGGTTATATCTTCCTGGTCAATTGTCCCTTTAATCATCACGTAGTGACCTTCTTTATCCTTTGTGGTGGATTTAACTTTAAAGTCTATTTTGTCAGAAATTAGTATTGCTACTCCTGCTTTTTTGCTTGTTGTTTGCTTGATAAATTTTTTTCCATCATTTGAGTTTTAGTTTGTTTGTGTCTCTAAGTCTAAGGTGTATCTCTTGTAGGCAGCATGTAGACGGATCGTATTTCTTTATCCATTCAGAGACTCTGTCTTTTTATTGGTGCATTTAGTCCATTAACATTCAGCGTAATTATAGATAAGTATGTGTTTAGTGCTGTCATTTTGATGCCTTTTTATGTGTGTTGTTGACAATTTCATTTTTCCACTTACTTTTTTGTGCTGAGACGTTTTTCTTTGTAAAGTGTGTGTTCCTCATTTTCATAGGAGTTGACTTTATGTTTGCTGAGTCGTTATGTTTTTTTTGGTTTTTATTTTGATTTATGGAATTGTCATACCTCTTTGTGGTTACCTTAATATTTACCTCTATTATTCTAAGTAAAAACCTAACTTGTATTGTCCTATATCGCCTTGTTTTCCTCTCCATATGGCAGTTCTACGCCTCCTGTATTTAGTCCCTCTTTTTGATTATTGTGGTCTTTACATATTGACTTCAATGATTCCCTGTTTTGAGTATTTTTTTCTTTTTAAAAACTAATCTTAATCTGTTTTTGTGACTTCCCTACTTGAGTTGATATCAGGATGCTCTGTTCTGTGACCTTGTGTTGTGCTGGTATCTGATATTATTGATTTTCTGACCAAACCATTTCCTTTAGTATTTCTTGTAGCTTTGGTTTGGGTTTTGCAAATTCTCTAAGCTTGTGTTTATCTGTAAATGTTTTAATTTCACGTTCATATGTGAGAGAGAGTTTTGCTGGATATGTGATCCTTGGCTGGCAGTTTTTCTCCTTCAGTGCTCTGTATATGTCATCCCATTGCCTTCTTGACTGCATGTTTCTGCTGAGTAGTCTGAACTCATTCTTATTGATTCTCCTTTGTAGGAGACCTTTCTTTTATCCCTGGTTGCTTTTAAAATTTTCTCTTTATCTTTGGTTTTGGCAAGTTTGATGATAATATGTCTTGGTGATTTTCTTTTTGGATCAGTCTTACGTGGGGTTCGATGAGCATCTTGGATAGATATCCCTTCATCTTTCGTGATGTCAGGGACGTTTTCTGCCAACAGATCTTCAACTATTCTTTTTGTATTTTCTGATATCCCTCCCTGTTCTGGGACTCCAATCACATGCAAGTTATTCTTCTTGATAGAGTCCCACATGATTCTTAGGGTTTCTTCATTTTTTTAAATTCTTGTATTTGATTTTTTTTTTGAGGTATATTGGTGTCAATTCCCTCATCCTTCAGGTCCCCCACTCTGCATTCCAATTGCTCGAGTCTGCTCCTCTGACTTCCTATTGCGTTGACCAATTCTGTAATTTTACCGTTGATCTTTTGGATTTCTGAATGCTGTCTCTCTATGGATTCTTGCAACTTATTAATTTTTCCACTATGTTCTTGAATAATCTTTTTGATTTCTTCAACTGCTTTATCAGTGTGTTCCTTCGCTTTTTCTGTACATCACCTTATTTCATTTCTGAGGTCATCCCTGATGTCTTGAAGCATTCTGTAAATTAGTTTTTTATATTCTGCATCTGGCAATTCCAGGATTGTATCTTCATTTGGGAAAGATTTTGATTCTTTAGTTTGGGGAGTTGTAGAAGCAATCATGGTCTGCTTCTTTATGTGGTTTGATATCGACTGCTGTCTCTGAGCCATATATAAGATATTGTAGTGATTTATTTTATATTTGCTCACTGAGTCTTATCTTGTTTTGTTTTCTTTCAATATACGTAGATGGGCTACTAGATTGTGCTGTCTTGATTGTTGTAGCCCTTGAATCACTTATATCGTATTACCAGCTGGTTTGGGCTGTTACCAGATATATAAACCTAAGAGTCCATTCACTATTCTTGAGTAGAATCTGATTGTGGGTCACCAAGTGTGTGGTGCAGACTGTCACCTATCCACCTAGAGGAGTAGTGGTTCTAGTTGTGTGCACCAGATTCTAGTAGCAGCAGGGGGTCACACTCCAGGGGGGGCAGGATGCTGACAGGCTTCCCCCAAGTGCCAGTGAGGTAGGTGTGTCTCTATTCCTAAAGCACTTTGGTGGGTGGGCTCTGCAGCTGTACCTTAGGCACCCAATGTATGTACCTCTACAGTTTGGTAGATATCACCATCCTCAGACCCCTAAGGCAGGAGGCTAGGTGGTCTGGGGGGAGCTTCAGCCCTCAGTTGTGGGTCAGTGAGGGCTCTGTTTAATACGCAGAGATATCTGACCTGGGAAGCTTGTCTTTCTAGTAATCCGCTAAAACGATTACAGTCAGATCCCTATCAGCATTGCCTTTGCATTATAATAGCCACCTTGTTCCCTGTAGGGATGAAAGCCCAAGACTGTGGATCTCATATGCTTGGCTGGAGCTGGTTCTGTATTTTTAGTCCAATTTTGGGAAGTCTGGGAAGGATTTTTGGTCCCTGGGTTTTTGTAGCTGCTTTTCTCAGGCCAGGAGAATGGGTTAGGAAAAGACCAAAAAAACAAAAACAAAAACCACAGAGCACTTCACTCTCTGGCTCAGGAAATTCCAATGTTAATGAAGCCCCCTGGGAAGGGGAGGAGAGGGATCAGATAGATAGGAGAGAGTAGCACCCCAGAATATTGACAAAGTTACTTTTCTTGTTTGGTGATGACTGTTTTATCTGAGATTCCCGAGGGGTGTGTAGGCTGTGCGCGTTGGCTCGGTAGAGATTGTCCCCGAGGGTCAGGCCGTGTCCTTTGCTCGTGCTGTCTCAGAAGCCATGATCAGTTCCTCCGGTCCCAGTCCAAAGCCCAGCACCAAGGTTCCCTGGCTGGGATGCCACACTCCAGGCTCCAAAACCAGTCGCTGCCTCCCGGTGACTTCTCCTCCTCCTCCTTCACGTCGCTGCACTGCCTGCATGCACTGGCTGGGCTTCCCTCGAGGTCACTTCTGGGGGTAGCGCTGTGTCCCGTGTTTGCACCGTCTCAGGATGCCATGCTTAGCTCCCCTACGCCCAATCCAAAGCCCGGCGCCAAGGTTTTCTGACTGGGACGCTGGCTCCAGGCTCCAAAAACAGTCACTGCTTCCCTGTGGTTGCTCGCTCTCAGTCTCTGTCACTCAGGTCAACTCTTTAGATCTGTGTTTGATGGTCAGGGTTCATAGATGGTCATGTATGTGATTGACTCACTTGTTTTTCCAACTCTTTGTTGCAAGAGGGATCCGAGGTAGCTTCTACCTAGTCAGCCATCTTGGCCCCGCCTCTGGCCAATCAGCTTTTGATCAAAGTACAGGCAATGAAGAATAAAAATGATTCAATGGGTGCTAATCCATTTGGCTTTATGTAAATAACGGTGCAGATATCTGTCTAACAGGCTGACCTGGAGACTGGTTCTAAGGGGCTTATGGACCAATTTGTGGAGTAACTTAGATAAAAAGTTCTAAACTATTCAAACTATTCACATTTCGGATCTTGATATTTTACGGTTTTGAAAGTATACCACTCCTATGGCAAGGACTTCAACGAGTAGGCAAGGGTATATATATATATATATATATATATATATATATATATATATATATATATATACACACACATACATACATACACACACACACAAAGATTTTCATTAAAGGATTATATATAACAGCAAAATAAAAAAAAATCTGTCACTATGAGGCTTGTTTAAAAATAATGATTCTCTCATTAACCAATTCGACCCACTTTTCTCAAATCTGGTTCTTGAGGCTGAATTTATATGACCGGTGATAGTTAAATGGATAAGATGGCTTGCAGGGGAAGAAAAGTTTAGATAAGAATCACAGAAAGGAATATGATTTGTGTTTGACAAAAATATGGACTGAGACTCTGAGCTAGGACACATGTGGAATAGGCCGCTGTTGGTTGAAATCATTGAGAAAACAGAATTTTACAAAGCAAGGTTCTTTTAAAATGGATCAGCTTAACACATATTCATTGCTTATTAAATCCCAACAACCATTTACTAGCTATGTGACCTGAGAAAGTTATCTAACCTCTCTAAACCTCGCTCTCCTCAACTAAACTTGGAAATAATAACAGTAAACTCCCCACTGGGTTGCTAAAAGGATTAAATTAAACTATATATTTAAAGTACAGCACAGGAGCACAAATTCCCAAATAAGTATTATCTATTATCTGTTGTGGAAACCCTGATGGCGTAGTGGTTAAGTGCTATGGCTGCTAACCAAAGGGTCAGCAGTTCGAATCCTCCAGGTGCTCCTTGGAAACTCTATGGGGCAGCTCTACTCTGTCCTATAGGGTCGCTATGAATTGGAATCGACTCGACGACACTGGGTTTGGTTTGGCTTATTATCTGTTGTCACTACTATCATCATAATTATTGTTACATTTCAACAAAGTAAAAAAGATACAGTCCTTACCCTTGAGATACTTGGCATCTAGAGAAAAGGCCAAAAAAACCAAACCCATTGCCATCAAGTGAATTCTGACTCATAGCAACCTAGAGAAAGTCCACTGGTGTTATTTAAGTACTGCACTGTGGTCAATTATTAGAATCATTTCAAGCTTCCTTTGAAGTGTTCATCTAGAAAGAATGTGATGATGCATCTTTATCTACTTTTCCTCTATCAAGAAAGTCCTTCAGAGACAGCAGTAACCTAGCAGAGGATTCCTTTTTGCATAGAAGGGTAGTACTGAGGAATCAAATGTGAGATGATTATTTTAAAGGCTTTGTGATATTATAAGGCCCTGAAGAAGGTTTAAGTGTATGCGAAACATAGACTTAAGGGAGATGAATAACTGCGTAAAGGTCCATTCAGCCCAATTCCCACCTCCACCCCCCCAATAAGACATGGTGTTTAAACAGGTAGCTTGACTGCCTCTTTCTTTCCCTCTCTGTCTCTCTCCTTCCTTTCCTTCTTCCCTCTGTCTCTCTGCCTTGTCACTCTTTGCCGAAGAGATGGATTGACACAGTGGCTGCAAAAATGGCCTCACACATAACAAGGATTGTGAGGATGGCGCAGGACCTGGCAGTGTTTTCTTCTGTTGTACATGGGGTCACTTTGAGTTAGAACTGACTCGATGGCACCTAAGAACAATACATGGACATAGCATTTCTCTAACAAATCTCCTGTAAAAAAAAAAATTTTTTTTTTTTTTTCAGGGTCAATGTTAAATAGCTTTGCCCTGTATCCCACTGCCTTCTCAGGATCTGTATGCTTAATTATGGGGCCACCAACCCCACCCAAAGGAATTTTTCATTATTTTATACTACAATATAAAACTTAGTCTAAGGCTGGGAATCACTTTCAAGTACTTTTGAGATATAAATGGATAATTTATTAGTCTGGAGTTTTCCCACGACAGTTCTTGACAAAACAATACGAATCAGAAGATTTGGTTTTTAATATAAGAGGCTACTAAGTAAAAAACAGAGCCTAGAGACTGGAATAAAATGGCTACATTCTCTGAAGACTAAGTCAGCTGGGGGCACTGTATAGGTTTGTGTGCCTTCCTTCCCTTCCTCATTCCCTTCTGCCCTGTTATAAACATTTATTGGGTACCCAATGTGCTATACTCAACACTAGGTGCCGGGAATACAGAGGTGAACCACACAGGATTATTACTGGTAAGTGCTCCTAGACAAAGAAGTAAATAAATAATGGTAATGAAATATGCATTCTATAAGTGTGATAATGAAACTCTGAGGAATCAGAATCATATGACGGGAGAAGATGTAAAGGGTGTAAAGGAAGTGAGGTTAGTCATGAATGAATGATGATCCTGGAGGCTCCTCTTCTTCTAGATGATACGGCAGGATTCTCCAGGAGGGCTTACTTGAAAGTTGTTATCCTCATAGTTTGGCTACTTCCATGGGAGCCTTCTGCCTCTGGTCTGTGAGTATGCACTAAGGCAAGGAGTTTAAGCGGGGAGTAGGGAGAAGTGTCTCTAATCTCTACAGTGTCTCACTCAGCATAATCCCTATACCTCCGCCTTCTATAAGACAACAGAAGTGGCCTAGACTGACTGGTGTGTGCAGTCAAGGGTCAAATCGGTTTCATGTGTCTACACGATCTTAAAGAATGTGTTTGGTTTCATGAAGTCTATATTCACTTAAATGTCTGATACTTATCTCCTAGAAGGAAGGCACAGCTAGAGCAGAGGACTCATGAAAGCAGTATGTTTGAGACAGAATGCACTGTTTCCACTAAATTATACCATTCTCACTATGAAATTAAGACAAAGCTTGAGAGAAAGAAACCAAAGGTGGTAAAATATCTTCTGTAAGTTAGAAGCAGAGATCCATATGGCTATTGCTGATAGAAAACAAACATCTAATCTAAATAGCCAGTGGGGGTATAATCAGTAAGAAAATCTTCTCCTTAGGACTGTAAATAAAGATTATCTAAGAGAGCATCAAAGCCTGCCCAACCAGGCAGAAGGCAGGGACTACCCAGCTAGGCAGGAACCTAAGGCTAAAATAATTTCCTAGGGGTGGTTTAGCTAAGCTTTGGGAAATTTGCCAAAGCAAGCAGGAAATGTATTTTTCATACAGCACTAGATCCAAAGCTCATGATTAGTTACAAGGGGATCAGCTCATAAGTGACCAGATCATTTTCAATGATTTTGTTTAGAAACTGAAAGCCAAATTTGATTGGCTTCATATGATCTACTAATTACCTCCCAAAGGCTGACTGTTCAGTGTTGGATTCACAAAAATTAGAAGCCAACATATTTGTCCTCTTTTCTTCCTATTTTCAATATGAATCACCACTGATGTGCTAAAATAGGTTTATTAGAACTTGGTATCAAAGGCTAAGTGAAACTGCACACACATAGAAAAGTGGGAAACACACAGGAGGAAAAAAAAACTGTTTATGTGTTTTGTATGAACACTTGTATTTTGTTATAGAAGTAGAGATTGGGCCCTATAGCAAAAGCAATATAAATTTTTTTAATTTTAATTTTACAGTTGACCATCATACCTTCCTTTTTCTTTAGTGTCAGTTTTGTAAAGTACAATTTATATATCTTTTTAGGTGCTCAGTTTATGAATTTTATAAACTGCTTTTAAAAACAGGGAAATATCAGAATATTAAAAAAATGATCCCTGCAAAAGGAAAAAGTAATCATACAACAATCATGATATACTGTTTAACAGGATTTTAAATGTTTTGTTACCATTTCTTTAGCTGAATTTTCATTTTATACATACACACACATACACATTATTTAGTAAGCCTGCTTTTCACTCAGTTCCATTAAAAATTTCTACACTCAAATATAATTTATTACCTGAAGATATTCCAGGGAAACATTTTAGGAAAAAAAGTCCATATATAACATATAAAGCTTAGAGAAGAACTAGACTTCCTACTATGAGACAGTTTTCCTGGTTTAACTATTTTTCATTATCTTCATGCTGAGAAATTTCTGAAGAAATTTATCTGTCATGAAAGTGCTAAACGGCCCGAGGGAAAGCTTTCTTGTGTTAGTGGCTGGTGAGGTACTACCTGATGACAAATTTAAGAAAAGAAGTACAGAACCAGAGGAGGACTTAGACCCATGGAAGCTTCCATTAGTTCTTTCCTTCAAATAACATTTATTTCCTCAGCACCTCCTGCCAAACAATACTGAGATGGAAATGATGAAAATGAACCAGAAGTACGGTTTTATATCCTTAGGCCTCACAGTTCATGGCAGAGTTACATATGTAAATAATAACAATACAGAATGATAGGTATTGTTAGAGGTTTATGTTCAAAGTGCTATTATAGTGGCACTTCTGCTAACTAAAACCCAATCAAGGTTGCACTCGGCAGATAGTATCTATGGAGAATTCTAAATGCTACCATTTTGGAAAATTAAACAAGCAGTGATGTAGAAGCAAAATTAAAAATGTTTTGGGAAATTCACATATTAACATAAGCGCACTGAAAATAAAGCAAATAGGAGAACTTAGCATGGATATATTAACATACAGGTTATGAAAATTCTCATCATTTTCAAGTATATATTACAAAACTGAAATCATGTTCTCTGAGGAGACATCTGCATTTATAACAAAGAACAATTAACTTACTTAACTAATACTGTAAGGACATGAACATGTATTTTATAAGCAATTATTTTCAGAAAAAAATAACGTTCTCAGAAAGCCAGCTATCATTGGTAAATTTCAAAGAAATTTTTTAAGTGTACATTGGCCACATTTTAAATGTAATTATCTTTGTTTCTTAATTGTACTTTGAAATTCTAATAACAAATTTTACCTTAGAAAATTATGGTGCTCAAATTAGAAGGGTGATATATTCTATATTCAAATTCAAACCCAAATATATTATCTAGGTCTGATATAACAATGACATTAAAAGCTTTAAATAAGATGCTATCTTCACTAACATAACAATCCCCATCCTCAGTATATTTTGAGAAAGTAAGCAAATTCACCAGGACAAAAAAAAAAAAAAAAAAAACATGAGTGTTTTATATTCAAATGCCTTTTCTGTACTAAATTCATTATGTTTCATACATACAGAAATATGTTTAGTTTTGTTTAAAAGTCTTCACTTACTGGGAATAAAGCCCTACTTATCTGGATGTCAATGAGCCCTGGTGGCGCAGTGGTTAAGCGGTTGGCTGCTAATCAAAAGGTGGGCAGTTTGAACCCACGAGCTTCTCTGTTCTGTAAAGATTTACTGCCTTGGGAACCTGATGGGGTAGTTCTATTCTGTCCTATACGGTCACTATGAGTCAGAATCGACTGACAGCAATGGGTTTGGTTTTGGTTTTATCTAGATGTCTAACTCTCAAATGCCAAAAACAAAAAAAACAAACCCACTGCTGTCGAGTTGATTCCAAACCACAGTGACCCTAAAGGACAGAGTAGAACTGCCTCACAGGGTTTCCAAGGAGCAGCTGGTGGATTTGAACCGATCTGAACTGCCAACTTTTGGTTAGCAGCCATATCACTTAACCACTTCACCACTAGTTCTCCCTCAAATGTCAAGTATTTGGAAATTCATAGATCCTGAGCCAGTGAAACGGCCACCACAAAACCATCCCCGGTAGACTGCACTCATGACTCTGTAGGGAAAGCCATTGGGTCTTCACTCCTATCATCTTATTCACACCAGGAACTTAATTCTGATGGAAATATTGAAAATCCCAGTCCAGAGCAAAACTGAAGCAGCGCAAAAGAGTTGGAAATGCTGCTAAAGGAAATTGATAGAGGTGAAGATTGATAGCAAAGTAGAAACTACTATGAAACAAACAAGAAAACTTCTGAGTCTCTTAGAACAAGAAAGGAGCTCGATATGCTTGACTGTACCTTCAAGGATACAGATCTCATATAACTCAACCCCAAAACAGGCGAAGACTCTGACATATGTGAAAGTCATTCTTTTTTTTTTTTTTTTATGAAAGTGATTTTGATTTACTCTGCTTAGTAAGTAGCCACTATTTACTACATATTTCCATTAAAATAAAATTTTAAAAGCATTATTCATGTGGAGAAATTTCTTAGGCAGAACAGTTAAGTTTCTAACAATCTTAGATGATGGGATGTAGCATCAAACCCAATTATTTATTTGAGCCTAACTAATATGTTAACAAGGATTAATTAGAGAAAATTACTAAAAAACAGTCACTCTTAGAAAGTATGCAAGAAAGTACTGTAGTGATAATTTGAATTAAAAAAAACATTATCTCTAAAGTAATAATATAAATTTTAATTCTTATCTTTTTAAAGATACAAGCTGTAAGACAACTCAGAGAAAAAAAGTATCCAGCCTGCATATACAGTTTATTTCTTAGGAAACAGTCTGTGTGTATGGACACACACATATAATATACATACATATGTATACAATTATACATATGTATGTATTTAAAAAAAAAAACCTTTGCCGTTGAGTTGATTCTGACTCATTGCAATCCTACAGGGTAGAGTAGAACTGCCCCATAGGGTTTCCAAGGAGTGGTTGGTGGAATTAAACTGTTGACCTTTTGGTTAGCAGTTGAGCTCTTAACCACTGTCACCAGGGCTCCATTTATGTATATAGTTATACATAATTAACATGGACATCGTTTTTTTTTTTTAATGATCCATGTGTGCGTGTATCACATCTTAGCAATAACAATGTTCTATATATGTAGCTCTGAAGCAAGTATGGAAAAACTTGTACAGACTCCCATGAAAAAATAACTTTGGTTTAAAGGTATATAATTTTTCATGTAAGTGTAGTGAAAAAACTCAGAAAATCCATGTCTTGGAGGTGGGGCAAATTATGTAAAGATATGCAAAGGACATAAGGAAGCCATACGAATATAAATTTCACAAGATTTTCCCCTTGTATTTCACGCTTCAATGGCCTCCCTCACTACTATATAAAGTGCTCCTTGCTGTTTTTAATCCTTTCACTTGCTTAGATGTCTCTTACTCCCATACAAAACCTTTTAATTAGAACAAAAGGTGGCTTAGGCAGTCCAAAAGGTAGATTTTTTTTTAAGTAAGAGAGGTGTTAGGAATTGGGATACCTAAGCAGCAAATTAAGGCCACAGGAAAATAGATATACCCCAGCCTTACCCGTCAAGATGAAGGTGATAAATAAAATCAGTGATAAATAGATCCCCAGGTGGAGAACTCCAACTAGCTATGTGTATTCAGAGCTTTCTACAAATTTGGTCTCAGTAGTCATTCAAAATAGCTTAATGAGTCAAACAGAAGTCATTAAAAAGAAAAACTTACTTTGGCAATTACTTTACATCATAAAATAAAATAAATTAGTGCACTATGGTTCAAAGTGCTTTTTTGCTGAACACTAGACCCAATAGCTATTTGCATAGAAAGAAAAGTGTGGTTGGAGAAGGTGAAAGCAAAGTATATTATATTTTCCTCTTGTTGTTGTTTTTGCTAGGTGGTATGGAGTTGATTCCAACTCATAACCACCCTATGTAGAAAAGAAGGAAACATTGCCTGGTCCTACTCCATCCTCACAATCATTGCTATGTTTGAGCCCATTATTGAAACCACTGTGTCAATCTATCTCATTGAGGGTCTTCTTTTTCGCTGACCCTCTACCTTATCAAGCATGATGTATTTCTCCAGGGACTGGTCCCTCCTGATAACAAGCCCTAAGTACATGAGATGAAGTCTTGGCATCTTTGTTACCAAGAGAGACGAGCTGTATTTCTAACAAGATAGACTTGTTCCTTGTTCTTGCAGTCCATCGTATATTCAATATTCTTTGCCAAAACCATAACTCAAAGGCGTCAATTCTTCTTAGGTCTTCCTTATACATTATCCAGCTTTCGCATGCATATGAAGTGATTGAAAATATCATGGGTTGGGTCAGGCACATCTTAGTCCTCAAAGTGACATCTTTGCTTTTGAATGCTTTAAAGAGGTCTTCTGCAGATTTGCCCAATGCAATGTGTTGTTTGGTGTCTTGACTTCTGCTTCCATGGGCACTGACTGTGGATCCAAGTAAAATGAAATCCTTGACATCTTCAATCTTTTCTCCATTTATCATGATGTTGCTTATTGGTCCAGTTGTGAGGATTTTTGTTTTATGTTGAGGTGTAATACATAAGGCTTTGGTCTCTGATCTTCATCAGTAAGTGCTTCAAGTCCTCTTCACTTTCAACAAGCAAGGTTGTGTCATCTGCATATCACAGGTTGTTAATGATTCTTCCACCAATCCTGATGCCATGTTCTTCATATAGTTCTGCTTCTCAGATTACCTGCTTAGCATATAGACCGAATAAGTAAGGTGAAAGGATACAACCCTGATGCACACCTTTCCTGATCTTAAACCACACAGTAACCCCTTGTTCTGTCTGAACGACTGCCTCTTGATCTATGTACAGGTTCCTCATGAGCATAATTAAGAGTTCGGGAATTCCCATTCTTCCAATGTTATCCATAATTTTTTATGATCCGTAGCCAAATGCCTTTGCATAGTAAATGAAACATGGGTATTATGGATTGAATTGTGTCCTACAGCAACGTGTATCAACTTGACTAGGGCATGATTCCCAGTATTGTGTGGTTGTCCACCATTTTGTGATCTGATGTGATTAGCCTACTTGTTGTAACCCTAACTTCTATGATGTTAATGAAGCAGGATTAGAGGCAGCTATGTTAATGAGGCAGGACTCGATTTATAGGATTAGGTTGTATCCTGAGTCAATCTCTTTTGAGATATAAAAGAGAGAATTGAGCAGAGAGGAGAGGGACCTCCTACTACCAAGAATGCAGAGCCAGGAACTGAGCTTGTCCTTTGTACTGGTTCCTTGCACTGAGAAGCTCCTAGACCAGGGGAAGAATGATGACAAGAACCTTCCACCAGAACTGATGGAGAGAAAGCCTTCCCCTGAAGCTGGCACCTTGAGTTTGAGCTTTCTAGCCTCCTAAAACTATGAGAAAATACATTCTCTTTGTTAAATCCATCCACTTGTGATATTCCTGTTACAACAGCACTAGGTAACTAAGACAACTGGTAAACATCTTTCTGGTAATCTCTGCTTTCAGTTAAGAGTTTACAAAGTATGAAATTAGGAAAATTGGAAGCCATCAAAAATGAAATGGAATGCATAAAGATCAATAACCTAGGTATTAGTGAGTTGAAATGAACTGGTATTGGCCATTCTGAATCAGACAATCATATGGTGTACTAAGCTGGGAATGAAAAATTGAAGAGGAATGGCATCATATTCATCATCAAAAAGAACATTTCAAGGTCTATCCTGAAGTACAATGCTGTCAGTGATAGGATAATAACCATATAACTACAAAGAAGACCAGTTAATTCAGCTATTATTCAAATTTACTCACCAACCACTAAGGCCAAAGATGAGGAAATTGAGGATTTTCACCAACTTCTGCAGTCTGAAATTGATCAAACATGCAATCAAGGTGCATTGAAATTACTGGTAATTGGAATGCAAAAGTCAGAAACAAAGAAGGATCTGTAGTTGGAAGATATGGCCTTAGTTCTAGAATCGACTCTGGAGATCCTATGATAAAATTTTGCAAGAATTCTCCTCTTGGAGACTGACAACTCAAATTTAAACATTGAAAAGCTTTCAGCAAATGACCTCGTTTAACAAAGCATTTTGAAACCTTTTTTGTTTACTCATAGGGAAAAAGTGTTCTACAGAACACACTGTTGAGTTTAGTAAGTGATAGTAAGTGAACTACATGGGCTTTGAAAGACAGTAATGTAGTCACTTTCAGGAAAAAAAAATCTACCTTCCTTAAAATATTAAAAATAAACAAAGAAAACAAAAAAATCAGTCCTCTCTGCCGGTGTCATACTTATCTGATATCATTAAATATATTTATTCCAAAGAAATAAGAAATCATCACCATGGGGTGCATTTTAAGTTATAATTAAAATTTACATCCCAAATCTAACTGACCTGTTATGTGTAAAACTTACTATCTTCCAGTTCCAGAGTTGAGGGACTACTTTCCTAAGGTGAACAGGTCTGAAAGGAAAATTTCTATCTTTTTTCCTGGAATTGTTTTGTTGAACAGAAATCCACTAATAAGCTTTCAAGCATTTTCCCTGTGTTTCAAGAGACATTTACATTCCTCTGCAGGCAGTCTGTTCTAAAGTGTGTAGACGAAGGATGGGAAGTGTCTTCTTTCATGAGTGTCACCCAGGAGGTCAAGAACTCTTTGCTAAGTTCTTTGCACATTCTTTCAGAGTAGGCAAAAAGAAATGGACTTCCTATTCTTTCTGTTCATACTTTTATGCTTAACGTAAGGCTCTGAGACAGGTGGAATGTTTTCCCTATTTTTCCCCAAAAAGTGTAATTTGAAATGATATATGCTTTGTGCAAATGACATATATATTAAGTCATACAGATAACTTTTAAAATAGCCACAACATTACTACTAAGAGATACAAGCCCAGTTCTTGCCATCACAGCACTAAGTATAAAGTAAGTACTTAGTAGCAAAGTAGACATACATTACACAAGTAATTATGTCAACGATATATCATTCCAATAATATATCATTCCAATTGGGGTACAGCTACAAAGGAAAAATCAATTGAGAGCAGAAAGAGTATTCATTTCCATAGTTACTTCTGCTTGTTGTACTGTTAGTCAGTGACTTTTCTATTTTTCACCAATAATAAAATCTCTCTCATTTGAAATCAATGCTGCCAAATCAGAATAGCTTATTCTCGAACAGTTTATTTAAGAATATTTAACCCATTCTTTTAATCCCTCGGTTCTGGGTTTGCTCCTGACATTTGAAGGACCAAATATGGATATCTAAGGATCAAATGTGAAACCCGAAATACAGGGAAGGGCATTCTTTAAAATATGCTGCAAGGCCCCTGTTCTGGTATGTTCTGACATATCATTTACTAGCACAGCAGGCTCTGTTTATATAGATACCATCTAAGGCAGCATCTAAAGTAGAAGCAGAAGTCAATACTGCAAATGGCCACACAGGTCACTGGTATCAGGGGGCAGTTTCATCTCTTCAACTAGAAATGGGCCATGCTGGGGCATGTGGGGGGGTTTCTCAACCTTTTTACTGAAAAATGTGTGCTGTTTACCACACCATAGTTGTGAAATTAAAGATTCAAGTATGAGCGTAAGTCAAAAAGTACTGCTACTAGTCACACAAAAACATGGGTTTATTCCAGACAAAATGTGTTTAAACATGTCTCTGTGATCAGTGTATGGCTTCAGACAAGTTCTCTCAGTAATACACTTGTCTTAGTCTTGTCAGGGTGCTTCCCCCACCCCCCCCCCAAAAAAGGATACTTTTTGTGTCATAGAAAAAAATGATTTTAAGGTCAGGGCTAATATCAAATTTTTAACAAAACTCAAGTGGACATCTTCCCAAATCATTGAAGCTTTGTAACAAGTTTATGGGAATACTGCTCCATATAAAACAGCAGTTTTTAGATGGGTCAAGTGTTTTAAGGAAGGTTGGGAAGACCTCAAAGATGAGCCAAGAGAGGGAAGACTACTCAAAAGGTTACGGGAACTGCTTTTTGGGATTCCAAAGGGCTAATTTTGATAGGGAGCCCTGGTGGCACAGTGGTTAAGAGCTCAGCTGCCAACCAAAGGTCAGCAGTTCAAATCCACCAGTCACTCCTTGAAAACACTATGCAGCAGTTCTCTTCTGTCCTGTAGGGTCACTATGAGTCGGAATCGACTCGACAGCAACAGGTTTAATCTTGATAGATTTTTTTGAAGGACACAGGCTGATCGGGGGGCTTATTATGAAGAAGTTTTAAGAAAATTGAAAACTGCACTGGGGAGGAAAAGGCCAGGAAAGTCGTGCCAAGGATTTTTTTTTTCCATCACAACAATGCACCTGCTCATTCTTCCAGGGTAGCAAGGGCTGTCCTATGAGAATTTCATTGGGAAACCTTACCCCATCTACCCCACAGCCCTGATGTTGGCCCCTGAGACTTTTTTTTTGTTCCCCAAACTCAAAGAATATTTAAAAGGAACACAATTTGAGTCCCTTGAGGATGCCAAAACTGCCATTTTGGCGTGGTGTAAATCGAAGAGTGCAGAATTCTTCGGGGAAGGGTTAGAGAGACTGATACATCGCCATTGCCAAAAGTGTATAGACCTAGATGAAGAATATGTTGAGAAATAATTTCACATTTTGATATTTTTGTTTAATAAAGGTTTCTATGAACTTGTAGCAATATAGCAATACTTTTTGACTCACTTTCATATATGTTGCCTGAAAGTTCTAATATCAGCCTTTTGCAGTCTCACAGAATACCTAAAAATTCAATTTCAACAGAGAGTAAGACACTTGTCATTAATTTCTAATTTGCTTGAGCACAAGCCCCATGGTTAGTCATTTTAACTGTGGTTGATGTGTCTGTTTTCTTTCTATATAAAATAAGTAAAAAATGTACTTTTTGTGCCATAATTTTATAATTTTAAATGTTTGACTAATTTTTAGAAACTCAAAAACAGGTAGTTGACAGTCAAACTTTAAAAATGATCATAGCTTAGAAAACACAAAACATCATATATTGTTTAACGTTTTATCTCTTCAACTAGAAATGGGCCATACTGCGGCACGCAGAGGAATTTCTCAACCTTTTTAATATGAGAAAATGCTATTTATACTCTTTTAATTTTAAATCCAAAAAAAAAAAAAAATGTGTTTCTTTTGGTTAATTTGTTTTCCTAGGTTTCTCAGGTTTAGGGGAATGTCATCATGCCAAAGAAATATTTGGATTGTGATTGATATTAGAAGGTTAGCAATTTTAGGGCTGACATTCAGGTCACTGAGTATGCAATCCTTACAGATTTTTAAATGCTTTCTACTTTCAGTAAGTGTCTCTATGTGGCTATGTTATATACATTCTCACAAGAAGCCTGGAGTATAAATTTGGGGGAACCCAGGCCTAGATCCTGAGCCTTGTGATATTAGGATAAGCCATATCAACATGTCTGTTTTGACGTACAAAAACAAGAATTTCATATGATTCAATTCAATACTACATATAGTGTTAAAAACCAAATGAAATAGAAGAAATGAAACAACAAACCTCCGATCAAATATCTGTAGGTCACTTGAAATTAAACACCAGTATAAAGTGGATACATAGGCTTCAGGGCTTTAACATTCTTTGAACCCAGATTCCTAGTGGCCAACTACCTACTAAATGCTTGAAATTAACTTTTAAATGATTGCTATCTAAAGTTTTCACACTGCCTTCTAACAATTTTTTATATTGTATGTTTAACTTTTCTGAAGACTTAAAAGCTCATCTTCTATCAATTGTGTATTTTAACTAAAGATCTATTTCAAACTATTTACACTATTATCATCTAAAGTCCTGTAATGATACATTTATTGTTGAATGCTTTAATTTTATAATATTTACAATCAGTGATGCTTAGTTTACCAATCAACTCTTTTTTATTTGTCAGCCGAAAGTGCCTGGGCTTTAAGAGCAGGAGGTTATGCCTTTGCTCATTTTTACTTTTTAATGATCCAAATAGCAAAACTTATGTGCAATCCTTTGATGATCAGCTCTTTCCCAGTGGCACACGCACAAAAATGCTGCCCCGATGACCCTCAGGCCTTGGATCACACCAGGCTTTTGAAACTGGTCACTAAAAAGGAATTGATATATTTTCATTGCTAATCTGCTCTAAAGACAGTATCGTTAAATACTCCCCATTTATTTCCATCAGGTTATGACTTGGTCATCTTTATTTCATGATGAAAAGTAGCAATGATATTTTCAGCCTAGTCATATCATGGATTATTTTTTACAAGCAATCATTTTGTTCTACTTTAAATCATTTTATTTTTTCATTGTCTCAATAAGAATAAAATTTGTGTGTGTGTGTGTGTGTGAGTTGGGGGTGGGGGGTCATTCTCACATCTTCCAGTGCCTCTTCCAGGGCTCCTTACCCAGTAAGTTTTCTGAAACTGCTTGGCTTCTGGAGCCCAGCGTTTCTACCTTCCCCAAAACAAAACGATTAGGGGGCAGACTGCAAAAACACTCTTTCATCAGTCAGCAACTGTTATTTTTCAAAACAGTCACTTTGCAAATTGCCAGAGTTGACATTCCTGAATACCTATGTCTAAGATGATTATTGAAATTGGAGCCATCAGCCATTCCTTTGGGTATGTCTGTGAAGCAAAAAGGTTGCAAAACTTGTGTCTGAGGGGAAATCTTCTCGTCAGTCACTATCAACTATATGACACTTAAGAAAAATGGCATAATTTCTCTTCTTTCTGAATACTGGCATCTCAACTGTCAAAAATTATCTTCTGAAATATTTGGCTGTGGAAATCTGAGCAATGCCACCTGTTAATGGGTTTATTTCAACATACCTTGGGAAAGATCATAACAGAATTAGAAGATGAGAAAAAGTATATATGTATCCTTTTTATAGCTTACTAACTAAAAAAAAAAAAAATTATTTTTAACACTAAAAGTGTGATTATATTTTATATGCCTGAGATAAAAATTACATATATATATGTATATGATAAAAATTACATATCTATATAAATAACTTCAAAGTGGGTCATTTCTGGGATTTCTACCAGTATGGATTTCAAATCTCCATTTTTTTCTTAAATGTTCCACATTGTACTTTTAGCTTTAAATTGGTGGTGCTTCACAAAGAATATCTACTATACACAGGGTTAACAGAGCCTAGTTCTAATGGGCATGACCCTAACATATCATGTTTTCACTCTGCATTCTCCTTTCTGTCTCCTCCCGTTTTCTCTCCTCCTCCTCCTCCCTCTCTTTCATATCTTCTCTATTTCTCTAACTCAATAGGTACTTCATCAAGTATTTTGATATTGGAGTTGTTATGGCATTTTGTCTCATATTTTTCCAAGTCATGATGACTGATATTTTAATGGTTTTAACTGATAAATAAACAGATTGTTTTGGTAGCAACACTGTGTGGTTGCTATTACTGCACACTGCATTAGGAGAGGTGACATTTAAGGGAACCTATAGAAAACTATTTTATTTTTTTTTTTTATAGAAAACTAATTGATTGAATACCAATTACAGTCAGGCACTGTGCGAGGTACTTGGCATATAGATTCTCATTTAAACCATAATGAATAAGACACTACTAATATTGCTATCATAGAAAGAAACAGCAAACTTCTTAGAGCTGACCTGGGTCATGAAAAGAGCTGGGATTCTCACCATGTCCCTATGGCTTGGCTCTGAAGTCTGTACTCTTTCTTACTACTAAATTCTACCATCTGGTGGTATGACCTTAGAGAAGTCAGTTATGTATTGATTTTTATCATCATATTTCAGAAAAAGGATTTGAAATAGATAAGTCACCTAATCTGTCTGGATTACAGCTTTTTTGTCAAAAAATGAGGATTTCAACTGTATTATCCCTTGAACACTGTGGTATGACAACCTCCGTATGGACTGGAGCTCCTCCAAAGAGCCCACATTAAGCAATATACACGCCTCACACCGTATGATGTGCATTTTACCAGGAAGTATGTATTTCACTGAAGTTCTTAAATCTTTGCACATTCTAAAAAATCTGTTAAATAGTGCTGCAATAAAGCCGTATTAAGACATTTATTTAGTATAAAATAATATGTAACACTTCTAATCCAATGCTTGTTAAAGATAAATATTCCTTTCCAAAATTCTGAATTTCTGATCTTTTGAAGCCCCGCAAATCGTGGAAAATGGCTAAAAGTACTTTTCAGTTCACAGAAACTTTCCAAGACTTGCCTCACAATTTCAGAGACTTATAATGAGCCTTGCGTGGCTCTGTATCTCTTGTAGTCATATTAAATATAGCAAAAAGCTTACTAAACCATGCTTTGATCGAAAACAAATCCTTCACACTTATCATATAGTCATTTATTAATGCGTTAACTTACAAAACATTTAATTGTCTACTACATGCTAGACACAATATAGTAGTGAACCAAAAAGATACAGAATGTGCCTTGTATTTAGTCCAGTGAAGGAGACAGGAAATAAACAACTAAACACACATACACACACACACCCTGGTGGTATAGTGGTTAAGTGCTACGGCTGCTAACCAAAGGGCCGGCAGTTTAAATCCGCCAGGCGCTCCTTGGAAACTCTGTGGGGCAGTTCTACTCTGTCCTATAGGGTCGATATGAGTCCGAATCAACTCGATGGCACTGGGTTTGGTTTGGTTTGGTTTTTTGGTATACACACACAGTGATGGGTACTATGAAGAAAACAAATGAAGTGCTGTGATAGATTAGAACAGGAAGTGGAAAGCTACCCTTGACGGGTATATCAGGGGAGCTTAGAGCCCACAAGAAGCCACTGGGGAGCCAGCAGAGTCCTCCAGGCAGAGGGAATAACATGAGATGGGCTGGATGACTGGGCTCATGTACACAGTCAGATGGGCAGAATCCATGTCCTTCTGCTGTGCCCTTCAGCTTTAGAAGTAAGCAGACAGAAAACACTCAAGGCCTTCTACCTGCTTGCCTTCTTCGGGGCTCACAAAAGAGAATTTTTACTTCCTAGGTAAGCGTTTCTTCTGAAAATGACTTTTTTATATTATGTTGTGACATCTTCTGTGTCGAGCTCTACAAAATAAAATTGGATTGAAAATGAATATACGGTATGATTATAATTTTTTTAGTATCTCATATATATATAATATCATATATATAAAAGCTAGAAGAAAGAGTACTAGAAATCAGAAGTTTCCAGTCGTAGCTCTGGCTTTGCCAACTCACTCTGTAGCCTTGAAAAAGTCCTCACTCTCCCTTGATTCTGTTTCTGCATTTGTAAACAGAAGGATTGGCTATGAGGTGCTTAAATCCTGACAGCCACATCCAGGTATAAAATTCCACGATGATCAAAAACAAGGCCGAGCCTCTGTCTGAATGTTAAGGAATGAAGCTCATGGAACCAAATATGCGGACATGAAACACATGCTTAAGAGATGCATCGTTATTTCTACAGAAGTCTGCCTTACATGTAATTTGTAAGCATTTGCCAAAACAGGCAAAATTAACTGACAAAATCGTCCTCAAACAAAACCGACAGTCCTACTTAATTTAACTGCAGCAGTGTTTTAAATGGAAGAACTAGTACAATAATTTATTATCAGAAAGCAGTATAATGAGTAGATTTTCATTACAAATTTAAGACACAAGCTTCTTTTGGAAACTATACTTTTTTACTGTAAAGAAGAACTTTTAATAATGCAACTACCTGATGAGAACTAGCAGGGCCTCATGCAGAGTGTGACAAGGGTTTTGCTAGTTCTATAATATTCAGGTTTGTAAACAGTTTGAATGGCATATAGAGATTTACAGCCTTGGAAACCCTATGGGGTCACTATGAGTTGAGACTGATTCAACAGCAGTGGGTTTTATATATAAATATATAATATACTTTTTTTTTTTTTTTGGCATGGAAGACTTATTTTATTTACATGTATATAATGGCTTAACATACCCAAGTTTTCCCTTTTATTATTAAGTAGCCATCTGATTTATTCACAGAGGCCCTGCAGTCTGGTTGTTAAAAGCATATAACTTCAGTGTCTGAACACATATTGCCAGTAGGGAAAGCTAATCAAACCAATAAATGTTCCTCATCCTCAATTTTCTTAAATAACCTAAGAATTAAAACTACCATATTTACTTGCATACTTTTTCATTAAGACTGAAATTGATGAAGACAGTATAAAATTTGTATCCAGAAAAAGACAACTTCTACTCATCAGCTGCTTATCTTTCCTACTAGTGGCATTTTTTTTCTTTTTTGTCTCCTGTACATCTACTAGGGCTTCCAAAATTGACTGGCCACAAAAGAGGTCCTACAGTAGCACTTCCCAGACTGTGTTTGGTGCTTCACCAAAATTAAATAAAAAGGTTTCATGGTCAATAAATTGGTGGTATGCATATTAAAGGCTCTGAAAAGTTCTGCAGCAAATAGATATGCATAAATTTGTTTAAACTAGCATTTCAGTGATTTTATTTTGGAATGTTTTTTTCCACAAAACAACAAACTTAGTGAGACAATGCTCTTTGGGGTATTGGTTTGGGAAATGCTGGTTTCAGAGGCTTTTGGCTCATGTTCTTCCATCTCTGTCATGCCTCTCCTCAATCTTTGCATCTATACTACCAGTCTCTCAGAGCCCATTTAAAACATCCTCCTAGGGATCACACCGCATCCATCCCTCTAGCCTTCCAATAAATATTTCTGTCCTGTCCAGTATGTATCAGGCTCTGTGCTTCGCTCTCAGGATGTAAGACTGGTAGATTCACTGACAAACCTTGAAGAGATTACACTTTTGGGATGTGGAAGAGCACCCAACCCAAGGAGAGGTTATAACTGGGCTAAAGCGTGAAGAATTAGTGACATGAGCCATATAAAAGAGTACATAAAACTGTGTGTGTAGAGGTGAAGTATTGGGGGGAGATCTACTTTATATACATGGCACACGTTCGCAAAAAAAAGACAGCAAGGACTATAAGAATTCACAAATTTCTGCATTCCCTAGAGCACAGAGAGAGGGAGGAGAGAGATGGGTTGAGAAGGAGGATGTTGGAGAAGTAGGAATCTGTGAGATCAGAGACGGCTTTGCATATTAGGCTGTTTGAATTTATTCTCTAAGCCAGTGTCTCAATCCAGACTGTGCATTTGCATTACTTGAGAACTTAAAAAAAAAAAAAACTATTCATGCATAATACCATTATTCAGGAGTAGAGCTGTTTTTTTTAAACTTCACAGATGATTTAATATGCAGCCAGGGTTGAAACCACCGTTGGGCACCTTAGGAACTTGGAAAGCTATTGTTGTTGTTGTTAGGTACCGTCAAGTCGGTTCTAGCTCATAGCGACCCTATGCACAACAGAACGAAACACTTCCCAGTCCTGCACCACGCCCACAATTGTTATGCTTGAGCCCATTGTTGCAGCCACTGTGTCAATCTATCTCCTTGAGGGTCATCCTCTTTTTCGCTGACCCTCTACTTTACCAAGCATGACGTCCTTCTCCAGGGACTGGTCCCTCATGACAACATGTCCAAAGTACATGAGACGAAGTCTCACCATCCTTGCTTCTAAGGACCACTGTGGCTGTAACAGACATGTTTGTTCTTTTGGCAGTCCGTGGTATATTCACTATTCTTCCCCAACACCATAATTCAAAAACATCAGTTCTTCTTTGTTCTTCCTTATTCATTGCCCAGCTTTCACATGCATATTGAGGAGACTGAAAATACCATGGCTTGAGTCAGGTGCACCTTAGTCCTCGAAGTGACATCTTTGCTTTCGAACACTTTAAAGAAGATTTTTTGCAGCAGATTTGCCCAGTGCAGTGAGTTGTTTGATTTCCTGACTGCTGCTTCCATTGGCATTGACTGTGGATCCAAGTAAAATGAAATCCTACTACTTCTACTTCTATACAAGCCAGTAACATTGATTATGGCAGTTGGTTGTTGTAAAAATGGCGTGGAGGCGGTGTCTGACCTCCTCTAATTTCACAAGGGAGAAGGAGAAGCAAGATCAACAGCCCAAGGCTGATTCCTATGAGGCAGAGATCAGACATGCCTCCTCTCTCTGTCATCTTTACCAATTCTGACACCAACCATCCCTCCCACAGCACTCTGCTGGGTTCGATAATTCATTGCAATGGCCACACAGAACTTACAGACAATATTCACAATTATGTGGTTTATTAAGGAAGTAATAGGTTACAATTCAGGTTTAGGAATGCTCAGGACACAGTTCTTCCATCAGGAAGGGCTATTCTTAGCCATGTCCGCACGCATGCCTCTCTCTGGCCCTCAGCTTCTGCCCAGCCCAAGCAACTGTTACAAAACAATTTTAACCCCTGCTGATAAATGCCCAGAGGCACCCGACTCCGCCAGTAAGCCTTTCCCCAAAGGCACTCAACTTTCTCACTCCATGGGACAGGAAGCCCACTGGGTGGTCTCCTGACTGTCTTTCCTGCTTGTCTCTCCTGCCGCTGCTTTTCATCCTCTTCAGGGTTACAGCTCTCACTCTCTCTCTCTCTGTCTCTCAGTCTCCTGGTTCTGGGAGCTTTTCAGCACAAGGTTCCTGGGTCCAAAGGATGTGCTCTCCATTCCTGGCTATTCTTCCTTGATGGTCCCTTTTCTGCTCTGGAATGGGCTCTCTTTTAAGGCAAAACTGACAAATCCCCTTGGTGGGCCACAAATGCCTTATTTGCACAGTCCCACACAAGTGATTGTTACAAGACCACTTTGAGAAAGGCCACACAAAAGCAATCCATTGCACCACAGGTGTTAAATTTAAGTTTTTAGGTATTTTATTAAGCATGAAAAATAGTAGTTTCTTCGAAGTCTACATACCAGACTGTTAAGTAATGCATCTATTCATTCCCTGAACTTTATTTCCAGGTATTTTTCCTTTATACCTAATGACCTTCCATTGTTCTTTCATGTACCTCAATTTGGCATTTGTATGAGACAGATGCATTAATATTATCCTACTTTATAAAGAAACACCTCAAAGTTTACTTTGTTCAAATCTGCACAGCTATCGAGTGATGGGGCTGGGCCTGGATATCCCACTCTTGCACTATATTCTACAACCCTAAGGAAGCCAACACAATGGGACCTTGATTCATAGTTGGATATCAAAGGATACCTCCCAAACTGTGCAACAAGCTTATGGAATCATGCCACTAATGGGTTCTCATGGTTCTGTTTCCCTTCCCCTTTTCCCCGTTTATCCATATAGTAACAACACTAATTTTATGAAACCTATCCTTCCTAGTAAATTCAGGTAAACTTCACCCCCTTCCTCTTCCCTCTTCTTTTACCCTTCATTGTTTGTACTAAATTTTAATTATATTTAAGTTATCCCTTTATTATATATCATCTTTAATTATTCTTGTGTCATGTCAAAGTATTTTATAAATGTATATATTCTTATAAAAATTGGGTATTTTAAGGGCAGGAATTATGACACATACTTTGTACTGTTCATTGCCTTCGCAAAGCGATAGGTACATCATAGGCTTTTAATAATTCCATGTAAAATTAAATTTAATTGTAAAAGACCAGTATTGCCTTGATTGACACTGCCCTTCTACCTAGAATACTATCACCTAACCTTGCTTTGGTGTAGTGGTTAAGAAATACAGCTGCTAACCAAACGGTCAGCAGTTCAAATCTATCAGGTGCTCCTTGGAAACCATATGGGGCAGCTCTACTCTGTCCTATAGGGTTGCTATGAGTCGGAATCAACTTGGCGGCAACGGGTTTAATCTTGCCTTACTTCTCTTTGCTGATTACTTCTATCCTTCAAATCTCAACTCAACTCAATGTAATTAAATTAAATTGAATTCAAAGCAGACTAGGTGAAATAGAAATGTAAGATGCATTAAAAAAAATCAAGTTATTTGAATTTCATTCTATAAGTGTCTGTACATAACCACAATAGGATCAAAGTGGTCATATTTACCTTTTATTACTAAAATGTGAAACAATTTCTGAGATCTGCCCCCAAAGAAAATTTGAAATTTTCTGATCTAAGTTTCTTAGTAAACTACGATTCTCCTATACAGCAACTTAGATTCTTTAATAGAACTACTGAATGGGGAAGAAAAAAAAAAAAATGCAATAAATATGCATTTAAAAATAGAATCTTTTATGAAGTTGAGAGCATTTATTGACAATATTAATGCTTTGAAATAAATTTTAAAGTTATTGTTATAAAAAACTTTAAAATAATAACTTAAAAAAATTATTATTATAAAGTTTTTTTTTTATAATAATACATGGGTTGAAAACAAAAGATTTAAAACAAATCTCCCATTTTATTCTTGATGAAACAGAAGACCAGACAGTCTTAATGAGGATGCCAAGAGAAGCAGCATTAGAGTAAGAACCTAAGTTATCCAACTTTAGTATAGTTTGCTAGAAATGAAAGAATATTAAAGATGATTGATTTACACATTGGAAAATAAATGTAAGTCACTGACCTCTCTCTACCACTAATGAACTATTTATGATTAATAATTTAGTTCTCAGGACCTAAAAGATTTCCCTACTATAGACATTGGACATTATGAGCAGAATTAAACACACAAAACAAAAATACACTAAAAATTGGAATTTAATATATACTCTAATAGATTGTTCTAAAATATTACTTTCTAAATTAGCATTTTAAAATGACTTGAATGTCTGCACAATTTACAATATATTCTTAAATCAGTCCTGTTTTAAGGTCCCAGGTTAACAATGTCCTCATATTAATACTGCTTTATGAATTCTGTTTAATGTATGATACATATGTACAAAGGCAAAAGGGTTACAAACTTTGGCTTCAAACTACCTGGTGCTTAGAATAAAGTTAATTAGCCATGATTTATTGATCATTCTGAAACCAAGTACCATGCTTGACATTGAAGATTAAAAAAAAAAAGACATTTCATCCTCAAGGAACTTACAAGGGGGAGATTAGGTACAGAAAAACAAACAAAATAGTTACAAATAAAACAAAGTTATGCATACAATAAGGTTGCACATGGGTTATATAAGAACATAGGACAGAGATACAGAGTTTGAGAAGTATCAGGTAGGCAACTGAGTTGAATTTTGAAGGATGGGAAGGGATCAGCAAATAGAAATAAGGCAGGATTAAGTGCTGGTATTCTAGGCAGAGGGGCAGTGTCAAACAAAGCAACACTGTAAGAAAGAGAATACTGCAAGTAAGTGCACACTGTGGGAGATGGGACTAGAAAAGTAGAGGACAGTTCATAGGGAGTCTTGCCCACAGTGTGAAAGAACTTGAATTTACACAGTTAATAATGAGGTATCAGGGAAAAGATGTAAGGAGGAGAGGAACATTTTTGATAGAGTCTTTTGGCAGTTGGGTGAAGAACTGATTCCAGGGTAAAAAGATTAGAAGAAAAACCAATTAGGATAAAAATATACACAAATACTTTTCACATGAATGCACACTGCACTTTTTAAATTCTAAGTCTTTGTTAAAGAACTCTGTTAAAGTTCTAGTTAAGCCAACGCTTTCAATTACCATCTCCTGATTCTACAGAGATGAGTAAACCAATACAGTTGTTTCCTTAGTAATGTGATTTGTTTCCAACAGGAGGAAATATAAAAGGCCAAGACTTGTCTGGAAATACCTTTCCAGTAGCGGCAGAGTCTTTCCCCATTTAATATTTATTCTCTAAAACCTACTCCAGTAGTAAACCACTGAAGAATCTTTTTACTTTACATGCTTTCTTCCTCTACTGAAAACAGAATCATTGTTAAAGACCTAGAGTTTGGGATCAGATAGACTTGAGCCCCACTAACTAACCTACCAAATGTGTTACCTTGAGCAAGTTGCATACTCTTTAAACCTCGGTCCTGAGCTATAATATAAAAGTAATCTATTTACTTCAGGGCCCCTTTGTGAGGTTTACATGCAATAACTTAAAAAAGTATTCAGCATAATTCCTTCATACAGGAAAGGCTCAAAAAACATTTGCTGTTATTATTCTTTGGGGGACAGCATATACTTAAAAAGTGCTTTGAAGGGTTTGCTTTCCAGTTCAGACATCAGTTGTCTGGCCTTAGCAAAGTTATTTATCATCTCACATATAGAATGGGGAAATGATATCTACACCAGAGGAAGACTAAATGAGACACTGTAAGTAAAGTGTGTAGCACAGTGCCTGGCACTCAGCAAGCAGTGAATTCTTATTTATCACTACCGTGATCACCACACTACCACTAGCCTGTCACTATTAGTACCCACCCTCCTCTGTGCTCAGTCCTAAGTATAACAAGCTAGGCACACATGGTAGTATACCTAAAGCTTTCAAAAAAAAAAAAAAAAAAAAAAAGCTTTCAGATAAGCTCCTGAGAAATTGCTATTATTAGGACAAATTATACTTTGACTAAAATTGCTTCCTTTCTTCCCTTTTCTTTGTTTCCGACCATTCGTCTTTGTCTTTAAAGAAAAACAATGCTTTTTTTTTTTTCATAGAAAGACATGCATAGTGAAATGGAACTTTACAGAAGTTATGTTAGTAAAAAATAAATAAATAGATAAATCATCTATAATCCTACCAGTCCATAATTACCACAGACATTAACATTGCATCATGTATGAATGATTTCATTTGTTTTTGGTTTTTTGGAAGGAAAAATATTTCTAGAAGGAGTCTCATATATTGAACATACTATTCAACTCTTTAATTCAACCAATGAGGGAAAAAAATTGTGGGGTGAGTGACACTGTCTCTTGTTTAGATCGAAGGGGTAAAATTACAGCAAATCTAATCTCAGTTCAAAATCGTAACCAAAATTCAATTGAATTATAACCCTTAACTTGATCCTCCCACCTCTCTCCATGCTGCATTTTAGGAAAACAAAACACAAAAATAAGAAACAAGCAGGGATTTTTTTTTTTTTAAGTTCATGGTCACATAGAAGAATCACTGTTTACAAAGTCTCTTCAGTTAAAGTTCAATGAGAACTAATATGCACAAGCATCACCCTTTAAGATTCATAATTATCTATAAAATATTTAATTATGTTTTTTTAACTCTTAGTTAAACATAAAATTCAATTAACCAGAATATTACTTGGCTATTTCAATAAAATATTGCACAAACTAATCAAAATGAGGGACTCATCAAAAACTTCTTCTCTTTCAGGTTTTACTTTCTAAGACTCTTCATTCTTTATTCTTTTAGGAGAAACCCTGGTGGTATAGTGGTTAAGAGTTCAGCTGCTAACCAAAAGGTTGGCAGTTTGAATCCACCAGCCACTCCTTGGAAATTTTTTGGGGCAGTTCTACTCTGTTCTGTAGGGTCTGTATGAGTCAGAATTGACTCCATGGCAAAGGGCTTTTTTTTTTTTGTTTGTTTATTCTTTTAGCAGAACCTAATTTATATCCTGACATAGAAACAGTCATGAAATACACAGGCAAAAATTCAGTCTAGTCCATGTTTTGGATTCAATTCTTATTGAAGAGGCCAAAAAAAAAATCAAACCCACTGCTGTTGCATCCATTCTGACTCACAGAGACCCTGTAGGACAGAGTAGAACTGCCCCACAGTTTCCAAGGCTGTAAATCTTTATGGAAGCAGACTGCCACATCTTTCTTCTGATTGAAGAGACAGCACTTCAGTATTTTCACAGAGAGTAAGATTTCTCTGGACCTTGATCCATCAGAGTTCAATGTAGTTTTCAAAGTACCAATGCGCATTGTCTCGTATATTTTTCACAGTCCTCTAAGTTACGTAGTATATAAAAAAAAAAAAAAAAAGATACCACCATTTTCAATTTACGGCAAAGAAACTGAGAGAGATTAAATGGCTTTTCCCTAAGGCAATGAAACCCTGAAATTGCAGAGCTGGAACAGCACTCTTGTTTTTGCTATTGTTAAACTGAGCAACCTTTGGCAAGTACCGAAACTTCTTGGGGTTCTTCTATCATTTGTAAAATGCAGAGATCAGTCTGAATGATTTCTAGTGTCCTTTTCAGCTCTGATTCCATGATAGACACAATGCTTTTGGTCCCTAAAACTCATGTACTAGAAAACCTTGCTTCACTGGCATTAACCTATCTTATTGGCTTTATTGATCTCTATTCCTCTACCCGAGCAGTTCTCAAAGTGTGCTTTGCAAATCACTAGGGGCCCTGAGATACTTTCAGGAGATCTGTCAAGTCAGAATTATCAAAATAAAACTAAGAAATCATTTGCCCTTTTCACAGTGTTGACATTTGCACTGATGATGCAAAAGCAGTGGTGGGTACAATTGTTGGTATCCTAGCACCAAATGAAAGCAATGGCATCGAACTGTGCAAAGTATCATTGTTTTCTTCATCTCCTAGCACTGCAGAACAGACAAAAATACAAAACAACAAAAACCACCCATTTGAAGAATATCCTGATGGAGCGGTAAAAATGATTAATTTCATTAAGTAGAAATCCTTCAGTAAACATATTTTTAACATTCTGTGTGACAAAATGGAAAATATGCATAAAACACATCCACTGCAGACTGAAGTGTGATGGCTTTCTCAAGAAAAATGACTTCGGCCATTGTATGTTGCAAGCTGACTAACCTTTTTACTAAGAACACCATTTTTACTTGAAAGAATAGCTAATAGGTAACTATGGTTATTCGTACTGGGGAAATAAATGAAATGAGACTATCATCTCAAAAATGCCGTCTCAAGGTAAACAAATTAGAGCATTTGTTGCCAGTGATAAATTCAAGCTTTCAAACAAAAATTAGAAATTAAAAGAAACTCATATCTTTCTATCACTGTGAGTTTGATAGTTTCACAATACTTACAGGCTTTTCTTATGAAAGCAGTGGAGATAGTAACAAATCTGGGTTTTTTTTCTTCCTTCCTTCCTTCCTTCCTTCCTTCCTCCCTCCCTCCCTCCCTCCCTCCCTCCCTGTCTCCTTTTCCTTCTTTTTTTGATATTGTGTAATGACCTTTATCAATATTTGAAAGATTCACTTAGCTCAGTGAACAAATTATTTCCAAATGACCAATACATAATTTTATGGGTAAAAAATCCATTCAAAATGAGAACTAGACTTTGAAAAGTTCACTGTTCTAATTTTAAACCAGTTGATCCTAAGAACTAGAACACCTGGCGTTTCTCATTTTTTTGTCCCATATTCTGTTCCAGGTCTACAAATTTCTGTTTTCTCTTTGTTACTGTATTGTATTCATTCTTTAAGATCTTTCAAATCTTGCATATCCCTATTGCCATTGAGTCAATTCTGACTCATATAGACGGTACTAAAATGTGTTGACTTGGGTTGAATTCTAACACAGATACACTATAATACATTATCTTTTAAATCTCACTTTGCTCAAAAAATGTGTATTGTATATATATCATATGGTATTGAGAGTATTCAGAGATGAATGAGATACACTCTCCTCTCTGGAGGAGAGAAATACTTTCTGCACACTCCCTACCTGGGAACCCCTTACGACAGTCCAGCCCCGTGTGGTCTCTTAACTTGCACCATGGACAGTACTTATTAGATGTCTGTGAGTTTTAGGCTGTCAGTTAGTATATACTTCCCTGTTCAGGAAAGCTACAAGTCCACTGAAAGCTCACCTGATGGATTTCTAGGACACTGAAGAATCCACCTGCTTTCCTGCCCATCGTTTGAACATGAGCATCTTAAAATTATTTAGTTGTCTTTTTGTAAACGTTTTTGCACTTTTTTTTTTTGTATCTTATCTTGACTCAAAAAGAATCAAAGTATATAGACTTGTTAGGACAATATTTCTACTTTACCCATAATGCTGCTTATGAATCAGTTAGTTGACTCATATTGAGTAAGTAAGGTTTGCTCCTCTTTTCCATATAAATGTGAAAAAAGACACCAATTTGTATAATTCATTAACATCTTCAAAACACACTGTCTATACCTGTCAGAAATGCAAATAACAATGAACGTTTTGACCCTGTGACCACTGTAGGTATTTTTTCTGCTTTATGAATCTCAAACACTTAATTTAGACCCTTGCACATACAGGGTACCAAAATTACTTGTAGATTTGAGTTAAATTCTAAGATACGTAAACCACAAGCCAAATCTAACTGTGTATCTAAACTGAAACTATTAATATTAGTTTATTACAAAAAAGCAGAAAGCACTCTGCTAGCTTTTCTGAATCAAAATGTCTCCTAAGAATTTCCCTATGTCTTGTGGCATGAATATTCTAAATAATACAATCGTCCTTAGGATGATTACAGCAGCATTTGAAGAAAGATACACAATTTAATTAAACTCTAATTCATGCATGTTTATATTCAAAGATACATGTTCATTTAAACACTTGCCAGGCCTTATGAACCTCCAAGGTTTTCTGATATTGGTGGACAAAGCTCAGTTTTCTTACAGAGGGATATTTTAATTCTAAGAGCAGAGCTATCAAACTTAGAAGGCATTTTTACAGAAAAGAAACCAAACAGAGTATATTCAAGTTAAAAACACAGCTTAGTTAAACCTCTGAGAATGGAACTTTCTTACTTATTTGAATCCCTAATGTTATGTATAGAATTCAGATGTTCATTTTTTAAAGTGATCTTCTAGGCCCATTTACACATAAGCAAGATGTATTTGTTTTGTCTTTTAAATAATATCTTATTGAGTTTTGGCGAAAGTTTGCACAGAAAGTTAGGTTCCAATTTGACAATTTCCACACAAATTATTCAGTGACATTTGTTACATTTATCACAAGGTGTCAACATTCTCTTTAATTATATTCTGTTTGTTCCATTTCCAGTACTCTATTTTCCCTGCCCCCGATCTTTTCATCTTTGCTTTTGAGTAACTTTTGACCTGTTAGTCTTATACAGATGGTTTTTAAGCAGAACACCAATCTTATGGGTAATATTCTTTATTTTGTGTGCCACTCTGCTATTTCGCTAAAAGGTGATCTCAGGAGATAGGCTTGGTTCTAGGTTTAAAGACAGTCTCAGGACAATAATCTCAGGGAGTCCTCTGTTCTCTACACTTTTTTTTTTTTTTTTAAGAATTTGAGTTCTGTTCCACATTTTTCTCTCATTCTATCCAGGATTATTTATTGTGACCCTGGTCAGAATGGTCAGTGCTTGTAGCTGGGCACCATCTAGTACTTCTAGTCTCAGGTAGATGAGGTCATAGCTTGTGCAGACTTGTTTCATTTCTGAGATTTTGGTTACCTTCCTACTCTTTGGAAACCCTGGTGGTGTAGTGGTTAAGTGTTTTGGCTGCTAACCAAAAGGTCGGCAGTTTGAATGTACTAGGTGCTCCTTGGAAACTCTATGGGGCAGTTTTACTCTATCCTATAGCTTCGCTATGAGTCAGAATCGACTCGAGGGCAACAGATTGTTTTTTGTTGTTGTTGTCTTACTCTTTTGCTCCTGGACATTAGAGACTACTCGTTGTATCTCAGATGGCCACTTGCAAGCTTTTAAGAACTCAGATGCAACTCACTTCACTAGGATGCACAACATGATTTTTGTGAACATGTTATGCCAATTGACTGAGTTCTCCATGAGAATATGTCCTAAGCTTTCATATCCAGAAAAGCAATCTTGGAAGGTGTCTGGTTATGTCTGAAGAGTATATGTATTTGTGTCTTTAATGAATGTATGTGCCTGTAGCCACATATTTGTATTTACACATACCTGTGTATACTTCTGGAGCCCTGGTGTTGCAGTGGTTAAGCAACTGGCCGCTAACCAAAAAGGCCATCAGTTTCAATCCACCAGGTGTTCCCTGGAAACCCTATGGGGCAGCTCTACTGTGTCCTGTGGAATGGCTATAAGTCAGAATTAACTTTAGGGGAATTTTTTTTTTTTTAATGGATACTTCTACCTGTTCTCACCTATGTATACACCTGTACCTAGCTGTATACCTATATGCCTATACCCATCCATATGTGCTCAAACATTCGTATTTACTTTACTTGTATTAAGTTATATGTGAGTGGAAGTGTATCTCTAGGTCATTAAAGGACTAATCAGACACCATGTAGTAATAATACATGTTCACTGTTCTAGAAGGCTATCACTTTTTTCCTCTTTAAATCTTTGCTTTTAACTTCTGTTGGTGTTCAATAAGCTAGTCCTCTAAAAGCTAAATAAAATACAATCTATAATAAAGTTATCTTTTCAGATCCTTAACCATTTTTTGTACATATTTAAGAAAATGGAAATAAAATTGCTATTACCTTTCACCAACTTCTGCCACTGTTTTTATATTTTAATATTAGATGTATTCATCAGCATGGGTTTAGAACCAATCTGCCACATGGGATGAATGTTTATGGAAATACTGCCTCAAATGTTAACATAATATTGTGTAAAATAGCAATTCCACCAAAAAAGTTTCATTTTCTTGGGAACAAACATTCACTTACTGAGAATTAAAAGTGCTTTCCTACACTGCTACAGAGAATTACATGAAATGATCACTTTGGTACTCCAAGCACCACTAAGTCTCCCAGTCTATATTATGCTCTATAATCACCAGTACTGGGTAAAGGAGAGGTCTTTCTTCATAAATTTCTTTGGAGTTCTCATTTTTCCCCATTTGCATTCTTTGAGTATCTAAGCACTTTCAAGGAAACAGGCAATATAAAAAAAAAAAAAGTTAATACTGATTTAAAAAAAGCTATAAGCCATATAGCTTCTGGTTAAAATTATAATCTCTAAGGAAAGCTTTAGCAGCATATTATGAGTATGATTTTTCCCAGAGAGAAATGCAATTCGTCTCCCATCAGTCCACTCTTCTCACATACCCCAGGTGCCATGCAGGGCCATCAGTATCCTTAGGTGACCTGCAATGGTTACCTATGTCCCACTCTCACTGCTACCTAGCTTACATCTGTTCTCTTCCATGAAGCTGCCAGGGGAGTGCTCAGACACCATAATTTTTCTTTACTTTTAAATCTATTTGTATCTGCTCTCTATTTTTTTTTTTTTCTATGTTAAGATATTAGTAGATGTGATACAGCACTACCTAAATCTGAACGTATTAAATAATATAAAGACCTATCTCTTTAACAATTATGGTATGTAAGTAGTCATTCAAAATACTCACCAACAGCATACTTTGGTTTTGAGATATAACAAGCATCTTTCTTCGCAACTAAACTAAACCCGAGGACACTCAGTCCTACACTCACTTCCCTCCTGGTAAGAGCTCAGTAAATACCATTAGACTAGTAATAACGGACAACAGCATAGTTTTGAACAATGGGATACTGTGTGGTTTAAAGTTAGGAAAGGTGTGCATCAGGGTTGTATCCTTTCACCATGCCTATTCAATCTGCATGCTGAGCAAATAATCCAAGAAGCTGGACTACATGAAAAAGAATAGGGCATCAAGATTGGAGGAAGACTCATTAACAACCCGTGCTATGCAAATGACACAACTTTGCTTGCTGAGAGTGAAGAAGACTTGAAGCACTTACTGATGGAGATCAAAGATTACAGCCTTCAGTACGGATTACACCTCCACTTAGATAAAACAAAAATCCTCACAACTGGACCAATAAACAACATCATGATAAACGGGAGAAAAATTGAAGTTGTCAAGGATTTCATTTTACTGGATCCACAGTCAACACCCACGGAAGCAGCAGTCAAGAAATCAAATGACTCACTGCACTGGGCAAATCTGCTGCAAATGATCTCTCTGAAGTATTGAAAAGCAAAGATATCACCTTGAAGACTAAGGTGCACCTGATCCAAGCCATGATGTTTTCAATTGCCTCATGTGCGTGCAAAAGCTGGATGATGAATAAAGAAGACTGAAGAAGAATTGATGCCTTTGAACTGTGGTGTTGGCGAAGAATATTGAATATACCATGGACTGTCAAAAGAAGGAATAAATCTGTCTTGGAGGAAGCACAGCCAGAATCCTCCTTGGAAACAAGGATGGTGAGATTACATCTCACATACTTTGGACATGTTATCAGGAGGGATCAGTCCCTGGAGAAGGACATCATGTTTGGTAAGGTGGAAGGCCAGCGAAAAAGAGGAAGACCCTCAACAAGATGGATTGACACAGTAGCTGCAACAATGGGCTCAAGCATAACCATTGTGAGGATGGTGCAGGACCAGGCAGTGTTCCGTTCTGTTCTACACAGGGTTTCTATGAGTCGAAACTGACTTGATGACACCTAACAACAACATGATTCACTCAAAACAACATGGTTAATCAATGAGAACAGAAGCACTACAGTATTCTAATCAGCACTGCAAATCATAAGATAACTAGAGTTGAGACTACCTTCTGCCTCCTTGATCTCACTGAATCCTGACTCTGTACTTACTGTGGCAACTCCAGAGTTTCCTTGAGAGAGGAGTCAAGGGGGAGAATGGTTGGAGGATATAGCCGAAGATCTGAGTGTGCTGTACCAAAATCACCAAACTCACTTTCCTAGAGGTCCCAGCAAAGTTGAGCCCCTGTTGCTGATGGCAAGGACTTTGATAATGTACACTCATACTGCCTTTTCTTCTCTAATTTTCATTCAAAGAATTTCCATATTTTAGTTTTCATTCACTTACTAAGATACTATGCCCAGCACTGTTACAGACATTGATTAAAGTATTGAGCACCTGTCTCCAGTCTTCCTTCCTTTCACTCCACAAGCTGCCGTCATCATAAATTGTTCCAATGCTCTGTTGACGAAACATCTAAGGCCCCAATGAAAAATTTCTTGACCTAATCAATTGTAATGAACTTCATACTTATTACATAATCAACAGCTACAAATGCTCCAATTCTATAGTCTTAAACTCAAAACTTCCATACTCAGAATGTAGCTTTCCCTTTTCCTGTTTCTTTCTTTTACTTACTAGACTTATCACATGACACCCCAGGTCACCCAGAACCCCTTATTTAACCACTATGCTTTTTGTTTTCCTTTCTTTCAATAAGTACTTTTTTCAGTACCAAATGTGTGCCACACATATCTTATATAACCTTCTCATAAAAGTATTAAAAAAAAAAAAGAGAACTGCAAATTAGATTTGTGCCTGAAATTATAAAAAAAAATTACTTCCTAGGAATTCAAAGGATTAGTGGACAAAGTGAAGGTGGCAAGGAGATACAGAGTCCAATGTTCTTTTCTTTCTAATTCGGAGAGAATCACTGTTTAGAAAACAAGTGGATGTAAGTTTCAGGGTCAGTGAGGGTTGCTGATTATGGGTTGCTTCTGCAGTGGTTACGTGTTTAGCTGCTAACCAAAAGGTCAGCAGTTCAAATCTACCAGCTACTCCTTGGAAACCCTATGAGTCAGTTCTACTCTGTCCTATAGGGTCACTATGAGCTGCAATTGGCTTGCAGCAATGGGTTTAGTTTTTTGGTTTTCCTTTTTGTTTAAAGTAAAAATCCTCATTCAATCAACACATTTATTTCTTTTTATAGGTGACTGATAGAACAATGAATAAGACATTTTCCCTAACCACAGTACATTCAGAGAAAAAGACATATAAACAATACTGAATTATAACTGTTTCCAATAAACTGTGCTAATGTCTATAATATAAAGATAGGAGTAGGAAGGAGATGGGTGCTCCTACTCTAGGTAATTAGAGAAGACTTAATGGAAGGTGTTAAGTTTTAATTGCATCAGGAAATTATTCAGAACAAAGACAATTTTTACTTGCTATGGGGAGCCAGGGAGCCAGAGAAAAACAATCAGGCAAAGATATATTATTGAAATATATTTGGAATTTTCTCATGACACTGAAATGATTCTGAAATTTCTTTTCAATGACTGAGAGCCCTCGCTGTGACAGCCAGTAACATTGCAGCAACATTTTCATCCTTATGGAAAAAAGTAAGGATTAATCATATTTAATTGACATTTTGTTGGTAGCACAGCCAAAAACAGATAAAATAATTGGCTGTATTTTCTGTACATATTTATTCAAAAATTCTGTTAAATTAATTATAATCCAAGGCACAAAATTACTGTGACAGTGACTGTATACCTGGTTCTTCCACAACTATTTGTTTTTGGATCCAGCATTTCAGAAATTTTAAAGAAGGTATCACTGATTCTTTTAGTTAAGCATACTTAACATTTTTAATTGCTAATTCATTAAAAGAAAGAAAGAAATGTCCCCTCATTTTTTTTCAACTGCTAGTAAAGCACAGAACTCTTAAGGTGACAGATGGATTCTTATTGAAAATGACATCTCCAACACAGAGTCTTCCAGTTTCTGACTAAAGTATCTATAAGAGAAAAGAGGACTCTAAGGAGGAAGCTGACTGAACTGGATGGAGAAATATAAGCCATAGTCAAAAATATTCTCTTGCCCTTGCCAAATAAAAAGTCAGAGAATCCAAGGCTGTCTATGCTGTGCATACTGTAACATGTAGCAAAGGCCCTGGAAACTGCCAATGCTCAGTGTCTCAGTTTTCCTATATCCCATTTTCATGGACTGAATTATGTCCCCCCAAAATATGTATCAACTTGATTAGGCCATGATTCACAGTATTGTGTGGTTGTCCTCCATTTTGTGATCTGATTACCTTCCATTTTGTGATGTGTTGTAAATCCTAACCTCTATGCCTGTGGTTATAGTCCCATTTGGGAGAGAGCTGTCTGTTACATTAACGAGACAGGATTAGGTCATGTTAATAAGGAATAGGCTATATTTTTAATGTTAATGAAGTAGTATTAGTATTTGTTATGTTAATGAAGTAGGGATGTATCTTGAGTCACTGCCCTTCACCACCCAACAAGAGATAAAAGCACAGAGAAGCAAACCCGTTGAAACCAAACCCATTGCCATCAAGTTGATTGTGACTCACAGCAACCCTATAGGACAGAGTAGATCTGTACCATAGAGCTTCCATGGAGCACCTGGCAGATTTGAACTGCCAACCCTTTGGTTAACAGCCACAGGACTTAACCACATTGCCACCAGGGTTTCTAGACAGAAGCAAGCAGAGAGAAAAGGACCTCATTTCCACTAAGCAAGAAGTGCCTGGAGCAGAGCTTGTCCTTCGGACCCAGGGTCCCTGAACTAAGAACCTCCTAGACTATGGAAAGATTAACGCCAAGACACATGGAAATCTCCAAGGAACACCAAACCCACAGATGTTGAAAGGAAACGAAGACCTTCCCCCAGAGCTAAGAGAGAGATAAGACTTTCCCCTAGAGGTGATGCCCTGAATTCAGACTTCTAGCCTCTTCAACTGTGACAGAATATATTTCTGTTTGTTAAAGCCATCCACTTGTGGTATTTCTGTTACAGCAGCACTAGATAACTGAGATACCCATAAGTTCATCAGAGCACTTCGGCCAAGGATACAGAGAAGACGCCATGCCACAGTCAACAGAAAAAGCATTGGCACAGGTGTCACAACCTACTCTCCAGCAGAAGATCAGGGGCAGGGACAATCCATAGGGGCATCTGTGGGCAAACCCTAGACAGGTCCAATGATAATTTCCTCAACAGAGGATAGGTGAAAAAGAAAATCAAACAAAATACAGATCCTATGAGAAACACTGAGAGACAAAAAAAAAAAAAAAGAAAGTGTCCTAAATAGAAGGAGGAAGTGCAAGACTCTAAAAATGACTTATTAAAGAAATCAGAATAGACAGAGAAGATGATTTGACATGTTCAGTGACATGAAAGTATACATGTCCGTTATGAAGGAAGGCTATAAAATATAAAAAAGACAAAGATACAGAATTATTTAAAAAACACATAAAAAGACTGAAGTAAAATTAGAATGTGGTGAAATGAGGAAAGAATTATGAAAGAACTAAAATTCTAATAGGAAAATTAAAATCCACATACTCCCCCTAACAGATCACACAAGCATGCAGACCTAAAATTATCATGAGAAGGAGAACAATCAAACTTCAGAAAAATAAGGATCATCTTTGGGGGTCAGGAATAATAAGAAAGACTGAATCCAAAGAGATGATGGTATGCTGAAGCTGGTGTTTACATCAGGGTCATCTGTCAATCCCTGCTGACCAAGAGCCTGGATTTTATCTTGCTATCTTTACACAACGTAGAAGAAAAAGAGTGCTGCTACCTGTACAAGGTAGGATATTGAAGCTGAGGCACCCACTTAAAGCTGTGGCCATCTAAAGGGACCATCAATCAGTAGGGGAGCCAGGGGAAAAGATACTCAGAGAAGGAGAGAGTGTGAATTCTTGCCTGCCTTCACTTAGTTACCAAAAACCTGTTGCCATCAAGGCAATTTCAACTCATTGCCACCCTATAGGACAGAGTAGAACTGCCCCACAGGGCTTCCAATGAGCAGCTGGTGAATTTGAACTCTGACCTTTTGGTTAGCAGTTGAGATCTTAACCACTGTGCCACCAGGGCTTCACTTAGTTACCAGTGGATAGGAAAAAAAGAAAAAGGTCTTCTTGAAAATTTGGAGTCATGAGCCAACCCTCACAGAGGTTGGGACTGGGATTTCACATCATTTTTTTCTCCAGTTTAAAATTCATACAGATTGTCTTATTCCTTGAAGGTTAAGTAGTCATAGTTCCTAAAGCCATGTGTACCTAATGCTTTTACTGGGAAGCTAGTGGAGGGGGCTGGCGATCTTAAATTCCCTTTTCATTGATATAATATCACCTAAATTTCAAGTTTCTATAATACGAAAATGGATTACGAATATGAGATGGCTAGAGAGCTGGAGATTGATTTTAAGGAATTGGCTCATGTGATTGAAGGGGCTGGAAAGTCCAAAATCCATGGGTCAGGTGGTAGGCTGGCAACTCAGGTTGGTTATCTATGTTACAGTTTTGAGGCAGAATTCCTTCTCTCTGGGAAACCTCAGTTTCCCCTGATTAGATGATTGAATGAAGCCTACCCATATTACCAAGTGTAATCACCTTTACTTAGACACAACTAATTATAAACATTAATCACATCAACAAAATACCTTCAGCAACATCTAGACTCGTCGTGTGTGACCAAACAGTTGAAACACCAAAAAACCTACTGCCGTGGAGGCAGTTCCAACTCATAGTGACCATACAGGACAGAGCAGAACTGCCCTATCAGGTTTCCAAGGCCCTGGTGGCACAGCGGTTAAGCTCTCCGCTGCTAGTCGAAAGGCTGATGGTTCAAATCCACCAGCTTCTCCTCATGAGAAAGATGTGACAGTCTGCTTCTGTAAAGATTTACAGCCTTGTAAACCCTATGAAGCAGTTCCACTCTGTCCTATAGGGTTGCTACGAGTCAGAATCAACTCTACAGCAATGGGTTTGGTTTTGGTTTAATCTTTATGGCAGCAGACTGCCACATCTTTTACCTGTGGAGCAGCTGGTGGATTTGAACTGCTGACCTTTTGGTTAGCAGCTGAGCACTCAACTACTGCACCACCAGGGCTCCTTACTGGGCAACATAGCCTAGATAAATTGACACCTAAAATTAACCATCACATAGACATAGGAAATATAATGAACACTTAGAAAACAACATATAATTTTTACTGTCTATTCTCAGCACCAGATCTACCAAAAAGTTTCTAGGTTGATTCATACAATAATATGTATGCTTTTTGAGTAAGGAAGAGTGTCCTATATACATATTAGCAGATCTTTTTTAACATGTATTTCATTTATTCTCTTTTTGCTTTTCTTTCCAACAAAGCTATTAATTTAGATAGAAGATAATTTAATAGATTAAATGTACAGCTAAGAGAATTCTGTATATTGCAAAGACTGTCAAGACAATCCTGTCTATATATGGCATGTGATATTTATGACCCAAATTTTACTTGGATTTTACTTCATTGATCCTTGAATTCATCCTGCTCTTTTACACTTTAAAAAATCACTGTGATGGATTTACCATCCAGGTGATTAAGTGAAATCGAAAAATACATGTGGTTACTGGTCTTGTTTCCACTAAAACTCTGACCTCTGGCTAGTGGCTGAAAATGCTGCTTGCTGCTCTCTCTCTTTTTAAAAAATAAAATAATTTATTTTATTTATTTTTGTTGTTGAAAATATACACAGTGGAACATACACTAATTCAATAATTTCTACATATATAATTCAGTGACACTGATTACATTCAAGTGGTGCTATCATTCTAACCCCCCTTTTCTGACTTGTTCCTCCCCCACTAGCATAAACTCACTGCCTACTGAGCTTCCAGTCTAACCATTCAAGTTGCTGTTGTCAATTTGATCCCATATAGATAACCCAAAAACAGACAGTTCTTTAAAAGTGCTTGCTGACCTCTTAACTTATGCAACCAAATTATTCACGCCAGACTGCTAGAGGCTATTGTAACTAGCCAGGTTACCCTGCTTGTTGCTACTAAAAAACTAATTCATATTGGGATATTAAAGTTAAAACAGCCACTGTTTCTCAGTTTGAGAACAGTGGCCCCAATTTTACTGTAATGGGGTCAGTGACACATGTCACTACTACTAAATCACATGCAGAAACAGGATTTTTTGCAGGGAATTATCTTTAACCGCCTTCCTCAACACCTGCAAGGGTTGGGGAATGGATACTAGCAATGTCACTGTTATAAATATAACAGTGAATATTCTTTGGTATATTCATTGCAGAATTTAAATTTTGGAATCAAAAACATTTATGAAATGTCTACCCATTACCTGTTGCCATCGAGTTGATTTCAACCCATAGTAATTCTATAAGACGGAGCAGAACCAACCCATAGGGTTTCTAAGACTGCCACATCTTTCTCCTGTGGAGTGGCTGGTGGGTTTGAACCACAGGCCTTTAGGTTAGCAGCCAAGAACTTAACTACTGCACCACCAGGGGTCCTTTACCAAATGTCTGGTTTCTAGTTATTTCTCAAGCATTTTTATTGACTTAATAATTCTTAAATATAAAGATTTCAATATACAGCATAGACTACTGGATTGACAATCAGTCCACTGAGAAAAAGACTTCTCTAGATCTCCACGCTGAGGAAATTAACCACAATGCATTCATACATTGCTAAAAGGTTTCTGTTATATTTTTAAGGTTTTGGGAGATGTTTTACTGTGACCCTTCAATATAGAGTGCTTTTTTTTTTTTTTGCAGGTGTAAAAATAAAACAGAAATTCCAAATCTAAATTTTAGGTTACACTTTGTTATCACAAATGCTACTGTTAAGGGAATTATTAATATCATGGCTCACAAAACTATGGATAGTTATTATGTCAAGTGGAAAACAAAAACAAGTTCATGAGTCACTCAAACAACCATCAGTAATGTTGCTATGCTTTCTGTGGGCATCTGCTCTATATATCCCTTGAGACATTCTTCAAACTAAAATGTAAAATGTCCAGAAAAGTGGAGTGATCATGATGCCGTCTGTTAAAGGGGTACCCATAAACCTCATGTTGAACCGGCTGCCACTCTAAGTCTTTGATTCAACTGCCTGAGGATAACAAAACCTACTCTTACCTCAAAACAACAATTGCACTGACTATTCAGGCGTACTTAGAGATATATTAGGTTCAGTTCTAGACCACTGCAATTAAGCAAGTAACACAAAAAAGTGAGTCGCACAAATTTTTTGGTTTCCCAGTGTATATAAAATTGTGTTACACTATATTGAAGTCTATTAAGTGTTCAATACCATTATGTCTAAAAAAAAAGAAAATTGTTGTTGTTAGGTGCTGTCGAGTCAGTTCCAGCTCAAAGCGACCCTGTGTACAACAGAATGAAACACAGCCCAGTCCTGCATCATCTATTATGCTTGAGCCTATTGTTGCAGTCACTGTGTCAAGCCATCTTGTTGAGGGTCATCCTCTTTTTCACTAACCCTCTACTTTACCAAGCATGATGCCCTTTTTCAGAGACTGGTCTCTCCTGATAATACGTCCAAAGTACATCAGACGAAGTCTCACCATCCTTGCTTCTAAGGAGCGTTGTGGCTGTACTTCTTCCAAGACAGATTTTTTCATTCTTCTGGCACTCTATGGCATATTCAATATTCTTCACCAACACCATAACTAAAAGGTGTCAATTCTTCAGTCTTCTTTGTTCATTGTCCAGTTTTCACATGCATATGAGGTGATCGAAAATACCATGGCTTGGGTCAGGTGCACCTTAGTCTTCAAAGTGACATCTTTCCTTTTATCACTTTAAAGACGGCTTTTGGAGCAGATTTGCCCACTGCAACATGTCGTTTGTTTTCCTGACTGCTGTTTCCATTGCCATTATTGTGAATCCAAGTAAAGTGAAATCCTTGACAACTTCAATCTTTTTTCCATTTATCATGATGTTGCTCATCGGTCCAGTTCTAAGGATTTTTGTTTTATCCATACTGAAGGCTATAGTCTTTGATCTTCATCTGTAAGTGCTTCAAGTCCTTTTCACTTTCAGCAAGCAAGGTTGTATCATCTGCATATCGGTTGTTAACGAGTCCTCCTCCAATCCCGATGCTTAGTTCTTCTCCATACAATCCGGCTTCTAGGATTATTTCCTCAGCATACAGAATGAGTAAGTATGGTAAGAGGATACAAGCTTGATGCACACCTTTCCTGACTTTAAACCATGCACTATCCCCTTGTTTTTTCTGAAGGACTACCTCTTGGTGTATGTACAAGTTCCTCCTGAACACAATTAAGTGTTCTGGAATTCCTGTTCTTCACAATGTTATTCATAATTTGTTATGATCCACACAGTCAAATGCCTTTGCATAGTCAATAAAACACAGGTAAACATCTTTCTGGCATTTTCTGCTTTCCAAGTTCCATCTGACATCAGCAATGATATCCCTCGTGTCATGTCCTTTTCTGAATCCAGCTTGAACTTCTCACAGTTTGTTGACGGACTGCTGCAGCCGCTTTTGAATGATCTTCAGCAAAATTTTTACTTGTGTGCGCTAGTAATGATACTGTTTAATAATTTCTGCATTCTTTTGGATCGCTTTTCTTTGGAATGGGGACAAAAAAAGAAGGTACATATCTTTATTTAAAAAATACATTATTGCTGAAAAATGTTAACCATCATTTGAGACTTCAGCAAGTTGTAATCTTTTTGCTGGTGGAGAGTCTTGCCTCGATGTTGATGGCTGATGGCTGATCAGGGTGATGGTTGCTGAAGGTTGCGGTGGCTGTGGGAGTTTCTTAAAATAAGACAATGAAATTTGCTGCGTCGTTTGACTCTTCCTTTCACGAAAGATTTCTCTATAGTATGTGATATTGTTTGATAGCATTTTACCCACAGTAGAACTTCTTTCAAAATTGGAATCAGTCCTCTCAAACCCTGCACTGCTTTATCAATTAAGTTTATGTAATATTCCAAATCCTTTTTCATTTCAACGTTCGCAGCATCTTCACTAGGATTAGATTCCATTGCAAGAAACTGCTTTCTTTGCTCACCCATGAGAAGCAACACCTCATCCGTTCAAGTTTTATCACAGATTGCAGCAATTCCGTCATATCTTCAGGCTCCACTTTTATCTAGTTCTCTCGCTATTTCCACCACATCTGCAGTACTTCCTCCACCGAAGTCCTGAACTCCTCAAGTCATCTATGAGAGCGGACATCAACTTCTTCCAAACTCCTGTTAATGTTGCTATTTTGACCTCTTCTCATGAATCACGATTGTTTAATGGCATCTAGAATGGTGAACCCTTTCCAGAAGATTTTCAGCTTATTTTGCCCAGATCCATCAGAGGAATCACTATCTGTAGCAGCTACAGCCTTATAAAATGTATTTCTCAAATAAGACTTAAAAATTGAAATTACTCCTCAATCCATGGGCTGCAGAATGCATGTTGTGTTATCCGGCATGAAAACTAATCTCCTTCTACATCTCCATCAGAGCTCTTGGGTGACAAGGAACATTGTTAATGAGCAGCAATATTTTGAAAAGAATCTTTTTTTCTGAGCAGTAGTTCTCAACATCGGGCTTAAAATATTCAGTAAATCATGTTATAAACAGATGTGGTGTCATCCAGGCTTTGTTGTTCCATTTATAGAGCACAGGCAGAGTAGATTTAGCATAATTCTTAAGGGTCCGAGGATTTTCAGAATGGTCAATGAGCACTGGCTTCAACTTAAAGTCACCAGCTGCATTAGCCTCTAACCAGACAGTCAGCCTGGCCTTTGAAGCTTTGAAAGCAGGCATTAACTTCACCTGTTTAGATATTAAAGTTCTAGATGGAATCTTCTTCCAATATAAGGCCGTTCTGTCTACACTGAAAATTTGTTTAGTGTAGGCACCTTCATCATTTAGCTTAGCTAGATCTTCGGGATAACTTGCTGCAGCTTCTATATCAACACTTACTTCCTGCTTCACCTTATACTTTTATGTTACGGAGGCGACTTCTTTCCTTAAATCTCATGAATCAACCTCTGCTAGCTTCAAACTTTTCTTCTGAAGGTTCTTTACCTCTCTCAGCCTTCAAAGAACTGAAGAGTTAGGGCCTTGCTCTGGATTAGTCTTTGGCTTAAGGGAATGTTGTAGCTGGTTTGATCTATCCAGACCAATAAAACTTTCTCCATATATCAGCAATAAGGCTGTTTCACTTATAATTCATGTGTTCGCTACAGTAGCCCTTTAATTTCCTTCAGGAGCTTTTCCTTCACATTCAAAACTTGGCTAAGTGTTTGGTGCAAGATGCCTAGCTTTCGGCCTGTCTGAGCTTTTGACATGCCTTCCACACTAAGCTTAATCACTTCTAGCTTTTGATTTACAGTGAGAGATGTGGGTCTCTTCTTTTCGCTTGAACACTTAGAAGCCATTGTTCTAATTTTATTAATTAATTAATTTATTAATTGTCCTAATTTCAATATTGTCGTGTTTCAGCAAATAGGGAGCCTGGGGAGAGGGAGGCAGATAGGGGAACAGTCAGTTGGTGGAGCAGTCAGAACACACACAGCATTCATGGATTAAGTTTGCCGTCTTATATGGACATAGTTTGTGCCGCCCCAAAACAATTACAAAAGTAACATCAAAGATCATTGATCACAGATCATCATAAAAGATATAATAATAATGAAAAAGTCTGAAATATTGAGAAAATTATCAAAATGTGACACAGAGACACGAAGTGAGCACATGCTGTTGGAAAAATGATGCCAATAGACTTGTTTCATGCAGGGTTGCCAGAAACCTTTAATTTGTAAAAAATGCAGTATCTGCCAAGTGCAGTAAAATGAGGTAACGCCTGTACAGTTAGGCTCAGAGGATGCAGAACAGATTTTCTAAGCCACTAAGCTAGTGAGCAGTGGAGCTAAGATTAGAACCCAGGGCTGTCAACTCAAACTCTGTTTTCTTTTTACACATTTGACCAAGTCTATTATATTTCTCTCTTCATCCATGAGCAAATCATGAGTAAATCAGTGATTAGTTAAAAAGGCAACTCAATTATTTTTAAGATGGAAAAATAGCTCATTTTCATATCTTGAGTTGCATTGTCACAGCCTCTTCAGAAAAGTCTTTTGAAATTAGAACATAGAGGCCATTGTAATACTCGCAAATATTTAGTCATGCATGACCTTTAGTGATAAATCACCTGGCCTTTATCTTTAATACATTGACTATAACCTCTAGAATAAACTGGCTAGAGATTCAAATGGTTATTTTAAACCAGTGTTCTTTAATAGGTTTTAAAAAGAATAGTCTGCCTGCCTCTTTAGAGCTTTCTCCTTGGTTGATTTTTCTAAAACTGAAAATTGAAAGAGAATTAAAAAAGAAGATATTTAAAATACCAAGCATTTAATGAGAATATCGTGTTAGTAGATTTTGCAAAATAAGGCATCATTAATTAATGCACAGACATTTTACCTTTAGATAAGAATAAAACAAATTATCTTGTTATTTACTCAGTATTAGCATCTTTCTCAGCAAAATGATCTAAGTGGAAGCTGTATTCCTCAGAAATACTGTGACCTTGTTTTGTTTTAAATAGTCAGCACTTACATGCATTTCAACCGTAAAGCATTTATCCGAAGTAAACAACATCCAAAACTTCAGCAAGATTCTAACAGGCTAAGTGATTTTTTTTTTTTTTTTAATCAACATCCCACTATTCCAGAAACTTATGATAGTTTTTCAATTCTGTGAAACTCAGCCTTGGAAGCAGATAAAAATGAGATGTGCAATGTCTCTTGAAATAATCAGGGTTTATATGTTTTTGTTTTGTTTTATTTTGCTTTCTACTTCCTTTTTATTACGAGACTTCTTGCTAAACTGCTCCGTTAGCTTTGGAGCCTTTGAATCTTGGATTGATTCTGTATCCTTTCAGGCATTCCTGGTGAAGAAAATTCAGTTCTGAAACTACTCAATTATAAATGCAAGTGAAATTCTTGGGAAAATACATTACAGGGGGTCCCGAGAGCTGCCTTCCTAAACTGAGTCTTTCCGTGTATATCCATTCCTGGGAACTAAGGGTTAGCACATTTTAGAGAGTATTTCTTTATTCAAACAGTTATTACACGTCTTCTGCATTTTTAGTATTAAAAAATGCCCTCTACATTTTCAGACATCAACGTAATGTTTTAGTCTGTTTCGGTATCAGGGTGGTGCTCATAAAATGAGTTGGCAAGTGTTCCCTTCTATTTTCTGGAAGAGACTGATTACAATTGCTAATACTTCTTCTTTATATGTTTGGCAGAATTCACCCGCAGTGAAACAATCAGGCCTAGAGTTTTCTTTGTTGGAAGGCTTTTAACTATGGATTCAACTTCTTTAATGGATGTAAGACTCCTGAAACTGTTCCCTCCTGAAATGAGTTTTGGTAGTTTGTATCTTTCAAGGAATTGGTTCATTTCATCTAATTTGTTGAATGTATGGAAATAGGGATGTTTGTATTGTTCCTTTACTGTCCTTCTAACATCTGTACTGATGTCCTTTTCCATTCCTGATACTGTTAATTTATATATTTATTTTTTTTCCAAATACTAAGCTTTTGGTTTATTTGTTCCAATTGTTTTACTGTTTTCAATACCACTAACTTCTGCTCTTCTATTTATTATTTTCTTCCTTTTGTATGGTTTGGGCTTCACAGTCTCTGCTTTTTTAGTTTCTTAGGTTATCGAGACCATTGTTTGTAACTACCGTGAACGTTTTATGCCGTAAACTTCCCTCTAATGACTACTTCAGTGCATCCAAGAGATCTTGACATGTCATATTTTCATTTAACACAAAATGTTTTCTAATATCCTTTGAGATTTCATCTTTGACCAATGGGTTTAGAAGTATGTTGTTTAATTTCCAGATATGTGAGGTTTTTCTAGGCATATCTGTTATAATTAAAAAAAAAAAAAAAAAAAAAACTAATTTTTTTTTTTTAATTATCTGTTATAATTACTGGTAAATTATGTTATGGTTAAGAGAACATCCTATGTATGATTTCAGTTCTTTAAATCTTGTTAAGGTCTGCTTTAAGGTCCAGAGTAAGATTGATGACTAGCACTTGTACACTTGCAACAGCTCTGTATTCTGTTATTATTACCTGTACTGTTCTGGAAATGACAATTAGGTCAAGTTATTTGTTCAACTCTTATATCATTGTTGATTTTCTGTCTTATTATAGTATTACTGACAGAAGAGTGTTAAAATCTTCTAGTATGATTGTGCATTACCAACTTCTCCTTGCAGTTCTATCAGTTTTTGCTCCATGTATTTTGGAGTTCGGGGTCTTTTTTAGGTGTACACACTTTTAGGTTTCATATATCTTTTTGGTGGGTGGACCCTTTTGTCATTAGGTAATGTCTTTCTTTAAACCTAATGTTTTTTCCTTGTTTAGAGGTCTATTTTTGCTCATAACAACATAGTCACTACAGCTTTCTTTAGATTAGTGCTTGCACAGTATACGTCATTTTCAATTCCTTTACTTTCCCATTGTATTTAAAGTTTCTTAGAACAGCATATAGCTGGATAAAAAAAAAAAACTATTATTAATATAATCTTTGTTTTTAATTAGTATGTTTAGGCTATTTAAATTTAATGTAATTATTGATATGGCTGGATTTAGGTCTGCCATTATTTTTGTGTGTGTTTTTCCTCTCCCTCCTCTGGTCCCCCTTCCCTGTCTTCTTTTGGATTATCTAAATAACTTTTAGCTTCCACTTTAATTATTATTATTTGCTAAAAGTCTTTATATAAATTTTAGTTGTTCTAGAGATTACAATATATACTTCTAATCTTCTGTGTATTTAGAGTTAATATTTTCCATTTTGAATAGAAGCCTTACACCATATAGGTTCCCCAAACACTGTTATAATCTTAGCGTTCATGAATCATATAGGTTTTAAAGATGTTATAGGAGAAAATGGTCTATTATATTTACTCAGATATGAGTCATTCTTTTGCTCTTCCTTCACTCCTGAAGTTTCTCTGTCATAATAATTCCCTTCATCCTGAAGCATCTCTTTTAGAACAGGTACACTAGCAATGGATTCTCTTAGTTTTCTTCTATCGAAAACATATTCCCATCACCCTATAGGATATTTTTACTGGCTGTAGAATTGTGTTGACATTTCTTTGCTTTTAGAAATTTAATGACGTTTTCCACATTTTTGTGACCACCTGGGTTTCTCATGTGAAACCTTCTTCACATGTATGTAATGTGTCATTATTCTGTAGCTTCCTTCAAGATTTCTTCTTTATCTTTAGTTTTCAGGAAGTTGATTATGATGTGTCTAGGTGAGATCTGATTTGACTTTATCATCTTTGTTCGGTGCTGTGGAGTCAATTCCAACTGAGGGCAACTTCATGTGTGCAGAGTAGAGTTTCTCCATAGAATTTTCAAGGCTGTGACCTTTCAGAAGCAGATTGCCAGGCCTTTTTCCCGAGGTGCCCCTGGGTGTATTCGAACCATCAACCTTTCAGCTAGAAGTCGAATGCTTAACTGTTTGTGCCACCCAGGAACTCCCTATATGTAGAGTAAAACCAGTTAAAAATCAGTTGCTGTTGAGTCGAGTCCAACTCACGGCAACCCCAGTGTGTCAGTAGAACTGTGGTCTACAGTGTTTTCTATAGATTTGTTTTTCTCCATATTTTGGAATTCTTGGCCATTATTTCTTTAAATATTCTTTTTTGTGTGGATCTTCCCTTTTTAAAGACTCCAGTGACATGAACATTGATATTCTGATATTGTCTCATAGCTTCCTAAGACTATGTTCAAATTTTTTCAGTGTTATTTTCTCTTTAGTATGGACAGCTTCTCCTTAGACTGGCTAATTTCAATTGATCTATGTTCAAGTACACTGATTCCTTTCTCTGTTATCTCCATTCTGCTATTGGGCCCATCCAGTCAATTTTTTTTTCCAGATATTATACTTTGAGCTCTAAAGTTTAATTTTTCAACATATGTATGTTAAAAATTATATATAACGTGTATGTGTGTGTACGTACACACACATACACACACACACACACACCCTATTTCTCTGCTTAGAATTTCAAGAGGGTTTTCACTTACCTCATGGAACATGTTTATAATAGCTACTTTAAAGTCTCTGTGTGGAATTTTAGGGTTGGCCTCTGTTGGTTATTTTCCTTAAAAATTATGTCAAAAGTTTCCTGATTTTTTGCATATGGAATAATTTTGGATTGCATCTTAGACATTTTGAGTATTACGTTATGTGGCTTTGCATCCTGTTACATTTCTTTAGATAAAGTTGATTTTTTTCTTGTTTGCTTCTTTCTATTGGATAATCAAAATGATTATGTTCAGATTGCAAGCTCTATATTGCCTTCTTTGTGTGGTGGTTCCATTGTCAGTTTTCAAAGTCTGTGCTGTGCACTTTTGGGACTGTCCCATATATGTGCCTCTCAGGAGTTTTTATGCAATATGCGCTGTGGTTTATATCATAGTTCATTTCTCAAAGCGTCTGCTATATGTTTTCTTCTATCCCACATACATGTTGCTCAGAGGTGAGTCTGAGACTTGTGTCCTGCATAAAAAGGATTAGAGGTCCCTTGCTTCTGCTCTCTCTTCTCCCGGAGTACCCCTCTACGCCACATTCTCCTGCTCCACGGAGATCTTCTTCCCATTTGTTCTCGTCACAGACACTGTATTTCTTAAGAGTTTTAACCATTCATACTATCAATGCACAGTTAGATGACTGTGATAGCACTCACTGCAGGGATTGAAGAGAAAAAAACAAGAAAATCTAAGAAATCCTGTTATACTTTTCAACTTTGAAAGAATCCATTCCTAGTCCTTTTCTCAGAAAGATACGCTTCTCACAGTTTTTGTTTCCCTAAAATATTGCATAGTTCCTTTCCTGGGGCTGCACTCAGATCGAAGCTGGGAGATAAAAGAAAAAAAAATGGAAACATATTTCCTATGGGTTGTTCTTCAAGTTTTGACTCCTTTCATAATTCATCTATTTAGCTTTTTTTTTTTTTTTCTTACATTTCAGAGCTCTTAGGTAATTGCTTTTTGTATTTTTTAAAATGCTTTTAGTTTTAATGAATGAGATAGATAAACTGTAGTGGGCTTATTCATCTCAGCTGGTACTCTAAACCACATGTTGAATTTTGAACTTTGGTTAAGAATTTAAAGTTTGTTCATTAGGCAAAGGCAAAATTGTAAGGCAAGCAAATTTATTTTCTGGCCTCCCATGACCAATCTTTTAACTCCCTTCAGATGCTCAGGATCAGACTCACTCAGGAAAATTCAAATATCACAACCAGGCTAATTTCGTACCTCTTTCGAGTATTACTTGAACATACATCCGATATTTATGTTGAGGGGAGGCTGAGCATCATAGTTACATAAAAAAAAAATATATATATCTAGAGTAAAACAATAATCTTTGTGGTTACTCAGATCTGTCTTCCATAGAAGGTGCTTTAGAGACCTTCTGCTGTCCAACATAATACGTGAAAGCTTGCTCTTAAAGATAGTTTCAATATCATCCATTTTTATAAATGTGCATTTAATGCCTATGGAGTTCTCTATTATATCTTGTTGAATAATAACAGCAGCGGCAGCTTTTAATAGTTTTTTGGCATTTAAAATGTCATATCTGCTAAACACAAATATGAATTATTTCACATGACCCTCACAAAAACCATACAAGGTAGGTACTATTGTCAACATTTTAAGAGGAGAAAAATTAAAATTAAGGCTTGAAAGAATACTGTTATTTTTTATTTTATCCATAAATATTTTAATAATATGTTCTTAGAAGATAAGACTTTTAAAAAAACATAACCATGGTAATATTACCACACCTAAAAATTAACAATCCCTAGTGTCATCATATATTATCAGTATTCAATCTTCCCCAGTTGTTTAATAACTTATTATATATATTTTTGTTTGTTCAAATCAGGATCCAAACAATGTTCATACACAGGCAGTCCCCGGGTTATGAATGAGATCAATTTAAATGTGCCTTTAAGATTTTGGAGGTAAATCACAACATGCGAACAGCACTCTTATTTAGACTTACTTTAGAGCAAGAAAAGGGTCAAAGCCTTTTCAATGATTTAAAAGCTGCACGTGCAGCAAGTGAAGGTGACTCTGATGAAAAGAAGGCAATTTTGATAAAGAATGTGTTGAAAGCTGGGGTTGGTTCAATAGCTTCAAAGTGAGGGCAAATTTTCGTAACATTAAAGGGCAAGCATGAGTTGTCCTTAAGTTGGATGATTGTAACGCGGGGACTAACTATAGAGCAGTAATTGGAAACTTCTTCTGCTATTTCAGTGCTAAAGCAGCCATAGACAAGTCATAAATAAATGGGATTGATGACGTTACAATAAAACTTTACAAAAGCAGGTGTCTGGCCAAATTTGGTACGTGGACAGCAGCTTGTCACCCCCTGACATACAGGAATGGGTTAATATGTGTCTTTAGTCTTTTAAAACGTAGGTTCTTCCTTCCTCTCTTTCTCCCCCAACCGTTCTTATTGCTGTGCAATTTATTTGTCAAAGAAAATGAGTTGTTTTTCCTGTGCAGTCTGGATCTTGATGATTGCATCCTTGTAGCTACTTTGTGTTCATCTGCTATAGGGTCGGAGCCCTGGTGGCTCAGTGGTTAAGAGTTCTACTACTAACCAAAAGGTCAGCAGTTCAAATCCACCAGCCACTCCTTGGAAACCCTATGGTACCATTCTACTCTGTCCTAGAGGGTTGTTATGAGCCAGAATCAACGTGACGCCAATGGCTTTGTTTTTTTGGTTTGTCCCTGTAGGGTCATTATGACTTGGAATCAACTTATTGGCAATGGGCATTTTTCGGGGGAGAGGGGGAGAATGTCTGTATTAGGAGGCCTGGTACAGCAGTGGTTAAGGTGCTTGGCTGCTAACTGAAAGGTCGGAAGTTCAAACCTTCTAGCTGCTCTGTGGGAAAAAGATGTGGCAGTCTGTTTCCATAAAGATTTACAGCCTTAGAAATCCTAAGAGGCTGTTCTACTCTGTCCTGCAGGGTTGCTATGAGTTAGAGTCAACTCCAAGGCAGTGTGTTTGGGTTTTTCTGTTCCCTGTATTGCCTGTAAATTTGCAATTCATTCTTGAGCCTTCGGGTTCGATCTGTTGACAAGATTACTTCAGAAAACACAGGGTATTCTAACTAGGCATCTGTTTCCGAAGCTAAAGATCTTGGCCACAGGATTTAGTTTACCCTAGGAGACGTCTCTTAAAAAGATCCGGCCTATCTGTGGTGAATGCCCAGCTAGCTTCATTCTCTGTTGTCGGCTGAGCACATAGATAGAAGTTCTTCTTAAGAAGCAGCACCTTCAAAAAGGCATTCAGTCATGTGGAAATCTTTAGGCCAACAGTGCGTTTTGGGGCAATTTTAAGCCTTGTTTCATCCACAGCTAATAATTATTTTCATCAAATACACCAGTAAGGGAGAAAAGTGCACTAACCTGATAATATAGAGCTCATTATCAGGAATTTCTGATCCTAACTTTTTGCTAAACAAATCAAAATAAAAAAGGTAAAGCCCATGCCCAGGAGCCCTAATCTTTATATTGTTCACTTAAGAACAGTTTGATGCAAAGTCTGTTCTCTCTGGTGGAATGATTGTTGACTAAGCCAGGCTTCCTAGACCTTAAATACGATCAAAATACACACAATTACAAAAAAGAACATGGTTCCTCAGTTGAACTAGGTCAGCTGTTTCTTGCTCAGAGCTATGATTAATCTTCTCTTTGCCTTATTAAAGAATGCTCATTTTGTTGCTGCATTTTGCCCTGATATAGAACGTAAGCTTATTTTTGAGATGTACAAACTTGCTTTGAATTCAGAATCTTTGATTTGCGTGTTCTATTTTTATAAACAGGTTGCTTATCTTTTATATTACCTAAAAAGGAAAACAAATACCTGAAAGGTAAAAATGCTTCCTGATAAAGATTTTTTTCTGCTAGTATGCTTTTCTTCCAATTTTAAAAATCAATTTTTCAGATATAAAGTTCATCTACTTCACAAATATTAGGTTTCTGAAGTATTTAATGTGAGTCTGACTTCAACCCATCCTTATCAATATTCTACAAGAGCATTATTCATTTTCAGTAGCTTGGCTACTGTAACCAAAAACATACGGATGAGCTGGAGTTGTGAACTGTGTACAAGGAGAAAAATATTTGAAAACAGAGGTTTCTTTTGTAAACTATACGTATTTTTTTTCTGATACTAAAGGAGACCTTTCATGTATATATATTTTAAAATTGTGATGTATTTTTCAACATGAAAATGTTTTGCAATGCAAAAAAAAAACCTAGAGTATAAAAAAATACTTAATATTTCCTCACATTTATTTCAGAGTCTGTATTTTTAAAGAAATTTAAAATTTATGGCTACACTAGAAGAGTGTTGTGTGTGTGTGAGTATGTAAATTGTTTTATATATATAGTTTTCAAAAATGGCATATTTGGTTATCTGTCCTCCTTGGATACCTCATCCCTCCTTTTTAACTAACATTATGCTTTCAAAATCTATAAATGTTAGTACACAAAGACCTAATTTATTTAGGTTATTATTAGGTCAGTTAGTTTACAATTAATTGATATACAATATTCCATTTTTAATATACCACATACAGCCATCTTTTAAGGGATACTCATATTGTTTCTAACCTTTTTCTATTACAAAAAGGCTAAAATGAACATCCCTATACAGGTCTTCTTGTATACTGGGCCTGCTATGTCTTAGACAATATGTATCTTTAAGTTTATTGGGTAATAAATTCCATTTCCCCACATATTCACTAACACTTGGTATTGTCAGTTTAATTTTTTACAAAATGTGTATCAATATCATCAGTATGAAACATCTTATTGTCTTTGTAATTTGCATTTCACTAATACTGCTGAGGTTGAGCATGATTCATATTAGTCTTTTTTGACTTCTAGAAAACCATCTTTTCATATCCTTAGTCCATTTTTCTACTGGATTGCTTATCTCGTTTTCTAATTGGTGTATAGTTCTATATGCAGTCTTAGTATTAATCATTTTTTATAAATGATAGAAATAGTTTTTGAAAGAAATACAATAACTCTTGTTACCATGCCAAAAACTAAAATACACTCATATAAAGAAATTGTCTTTTTAAGTTGCCTGGGTTCAGCTATGAGTCAGAATGGACTCGATAGCAACAGGTTTGGGTTTATGGTTCAATAAACAATGCTCCTAGTACATCAAGGCCTCAGAAAGTTTCTAGAGTTTTCAATTCTAGAAAGTTGAGAGGAAGACGACAAAGCTACTGGTATTTACTAGGGAACATGCAGACCTCCTGGTATTTTCTAGTAGGAGGACACCATGTCTTTTGAATGTCCTTAGCAGAATGTTCCTGGCTAAATGGTCGCTTATAGTAAATAAACTCAGAATCTATGAGACATAGCTCCTTGGAGATGGTCACATAAACTGTAAAATTCTTTAGGTTATAAAATAAAAAATAAAACAAAACAAAAACCCGTTGCTGTCAAGTCAATTCCCACTCATTGCAACACTATAGGACAGAGAAGAACTGCCCCAGAGAGTTTGCAAGGAGTGCCTGGTAGATTCGAACTGCCTGCCTTTTGGTTAGAAGCTGTAGCTCTTAACCACTAAGCCACCAGGGTTTCCCTTAGGTTATAAAATGGAGATGTTTAAGAACTTAAATCATCTTCTTTGTGAGAAAGCCTCCAATATCTCACTTGGGGACCTCTTATTCTGGGCCAGAAAGACAAGTCTGATGTGAAAAATAAGGACCTGGACAAATCCTACATCTTTCTGCTTCATTTGTGCTTTTTGACTGCCTGTACCTTTGAAAGTAATAATAAAGCTGATACTGAGTAAGATCTCTCTAATTTATGGGAGTTGATTTGACAATTCAATTGTGTATTTGCTCATACATATTGGCAGCTATTTTCCCACAGCTCATAGGTGTTGGCAGCTATTTTCCCATGGCTAACCTTGTACCTCCACTGAACCTCTACAGTGTCTAGTTTCTCTTTCTCTCTGCTTTTACTTGACACATCACAGAAACTGTCTGTCTCTCTTGATTTCAGTTTCTCCACAAAATGCTCTCTCTCCAACCTTCCTGATTACCCTTACCTCAAGATGACAGGTTAAGTTCTACTCTACTCTCCCAGAGCATGATTTGGGGCTTTGGAATTAGATTTTATCCAAGGAAACAGCACACAGCTTATAAATGGGGTGGGGTTTTGTTTTTTAATTGGGGCCAGACTGCAGTTGAATCAGAATTCTTTAAAGTTCATTTAAAATGTAAATTAAACATGTACATCTCTTTTCCAAAATAAACAAAACACATTTTGTCGATATTTAAAAATAAAATATACTGTTAAGCAAGATTTCAGTGACTTCAAATCCTTGTCACAGTTGATCAGGAAGGTGATTCTATAAAATCTATAAAAATATTAAAGCCACCCAGATGTCTAAAGATACCTGTAGAGTTATCATTACAATTCTTAAAATAGAAACGGAGTTAAAAAAAAAAGGCTATTGCTTGTTACAGAGACATGCACTCCATGGATGCCCTGTAAATAACTACTGACAGGCTCGCTCTGTCTAGCAGCTGCTTGGATCTCATCTGACAAGAGGAAGAAGTCATTCAAAGAAGGAGCTGCTCACAAAATTTTCCAACACAAGGTCCCAGTGGCATAATGACTTAGAAATTAAAATCAATATCTTGATTTTGTTCTCAGTTTGAATACCCAAACAATGTAGTCCCTCTGAAATCAATGTCAGCAGTCTATGGAATCCTATAAGAACCACTTTTTCAAAGTTATTTTCAAAGTAAATAGAAATCAATATGTCGTAAGATGGTAAATACATAAAGATCATGATGAAAAAAAATCTGTCATTCTAAAAATAATGACAGGGACAGATTAAGTTTAATCAATTGAGAAAGAAGAGAAACAAAAGATAGGAAGGCCAAAATGTATGTTAGTCAAGATATTAGATAAGTTTTTATATTAGCATAATATAAACAATTCCTTCCACCTGGCACTTAGGCCCAAGAAAACTGCGCTTGAATAAGCACAGCTATTGAAAAGGATACCGAGAGGGAATAAACTTAATGACAATTAACAACAAATCTGCTTTAGGGTCATGTTGTTGTTTTGTTAGGTACCATGGAGTCGATTCTGACTCACAGCGACCCTACATACAACAGAACGAAACACTGCCTGGTCTTGAGCCATCCTCATTATCGTTGCTATGTTTCAACTCATTTTTGCAGCCACTGTGTCAATTCATCTCGTTGAGGGTCTTCCTTATTTTCATTGACCCTTTAGTTTACCAAGTGTGATGTCCTTCTCCTGTGACTGGTCGCTCCTGATAACATGTCCCAAATATGTGAGATGAAGTATGTATCAAGAATATATTACAAAGGCACAAATATTTTACCTACTATAATTTTACTGCTCTAAAAAATAGGCAGGGCAAGTTACATACCATTTGCAGAACACAGATTAATATAAAATATAAAGAAATGACACAGCTAATCAGTAACAGAAAATACTGTGTAGTTTACCCCCCAGACTCAGGAGTCAGAATGCCTGAGTTCCGTAACCTGGTGTTGCATTTACTATGGTTGTGGGAAGTCTACTTAACTCTCTGATCCTACTTGTTATCTTCTATAAAATAGGAATAATATTGTCTACTTCATAGTGTACTTGGGAGAAGTAAATAATTTGTTGTTATTGTTAGTTGCCACTGAGTTGATTCCAACTGATGGTGACCGCATATGTAAAGAGTAGAACTGCTTCATAGGGTTTTCAAGGCTGTGTGAGCTTTTGGAAGCAGATTGCTATGCCTGTCTTCTGAGGTGTCTCTGAGAGGGTTTGAACTACCAACCTTTCAGCTTAACAACCCTCTGTGCCTGCCAGGGACTCCAAGTAAATGATACAAAATAAAATTAAAAAAAAAAAATAGCTACCTATTTTAAACAAAGAAATAAACACATAAAAGTCTTGGAGGAGTATGGGATATTTAGAATAACGTCTGACATAAGGCTCAGTAAATACCAATGATTATAATCATTATTGAATTTCCCATTAATTTTTTATTAAACAGGCCCTCCATCTGATAGAGAAATACATTAGAAATTGAATCAGATTCCTATCTATAGTACACTATCATATATATATATAATATTGGTATATTGGAGCCCCAGTGGTGCAGTGGTTAAGAGCTACAGCTTCTAACAAAAAAGGCTGGTAGTTCAAATCCACCAGCTGCTCCATGGAAACCCTATGGTACAGTTCTACCCTGTCCTATAGGGTCCCTATGAGTTGGAATCGACTCGACGGCAATGGTTTTGGTTTGGTTTTATGTAATGTATGTATGTATAATTTTATTCTTGACTCAGTGACTACTTAAATCATTTTGCTTCATTAAACAGTAAAATTGTTCTTCAGACAGTTATTGGTGACACATTCACAATTCAGTATGATACCTACAAGTTCAATGAAAAGTCTTTTAAAGTCTGATGAGACTTGTCCAATTCAGTGAAATATGCATATTAGGTTTTGTATTTTTCATCTCAAAAATTTCATTTAATTTTTTTTAATTGTGCTTTAAGTGAAAGTTTACAAATCAAGCCGGTCTCTCATAAAACAAAAAAAACTTATATATACCTTGCTAAGTACTCCTTGCTGCTCTGCCCCTTTCTCCCTAATGAGACAGCACACTCCTCCTCTCCACCCTATATTCCCCATGTCCATTCAACCAGCTCCTGTCCTCTTCTGCCTTCTCATCTCATCTCCAGACAGGAGCTGCCCACATAGTCTCATGTGTCTACTTGAGCCAAGAAGCTCACTCCTCACCAGTATCATTTTCTGTCTTATAGCCCAGTCCAATCCCTGTCTAAAGAGTTGGCTTTGGGAATGGTTCCAGTCTTGGGCTAACAGAAGGTCTGGGGACCATGACCTCCAGGGTCCCTCTAGTCTCAGTCAGACCATTAAGACTAGTCTTTTTACGAGAATTTGAGGTCTGCATCCCACCGCTCTCCTGCTTCATCAGGGATTCTCTGTTGTGTTCCTTGTCAGGGCAGTCATTGGTGGTAGCCAGTCACCATCTAGTTCTTCTGGTCTCTGGCTGATGTAGTCTCTGGTTTATGTGCCCCCCCCCCTTTTTTTTTCTGTCTGTTGGGCTCATATTGACCTTGTGTCTTTGGTGTTCTTCATTCTCCTTTGCTCCAGGTGGGTTGAGACCAATTGATGCATCTTAGATAGCTGCTTGCTAGCGTTTAAGACCCCAGATGCCATTCACCAAAGTGCAATGCAGAATGTTTTCAAAAAGTCATTTAATTTTTATATCAGTCATTTCTATGCTCATTATATCACTTTTCTCTTTATATTCTTGAGCATATATATAATAGCTGTCAGTTATTTTCATCGAGTTTGTAATTTCTGAATTTCCGTCTATTGACTGGCTTTTCTCCTTGTTATGGGTTATATTTTCCTGCTTCTCTTTATGATTAGTAATTTTTGATGGAATCCTAGACACTGCAAATATAACATACTGTTATGTGTTTGATTCTGCCGTATTAATTTAAGGATTGTTAGATTTGTTATGGTAGTCAGGTTACTTGCTTAGTCAGCTTAATCCCTTTGTGCTTCATTAGGGTAGGTCTATAATAGTCTTTAGTTTAGGGCTAGTTTAACTCCATTGCTAAGGTGTGACTGAGGTATCTCCTAAATGATTCTTATAGTCACTGAAGTCTCTCCACTGTGATTGGTGGTAATTTGAATGATTCCCAGGCCTGAGTTAGCTCTGAGAATTTGGCTTAAGGATTCCCAGTAACCGATTTTTTTTTTTCTCTCCAGAATGCATTCTTTGTATGGCCTCATTGAGTTTCACCTTCTGCATGTGCAGATTGGTATTCAGGCAAAGACAAATGAATCTCTTCTGAAATTTCTGTTGTTCTTTGTCTTCACAGTTCCCTCCTCTCTGATACTCTGACTCGTAAATCCTAGCCATTGGGCCTCCCTAACTGCAAATCTGCCTCCCTATTCAGTGAGACTGCTGAACTCTGTTTGCCTTCTTCCTTCATATATTGCCATCTAGACAATTATCTTCAGGCAGAAATCTGGGACCATTTATCAGGCTGAAGAAGTTTTCCTGTATTTCTAGCTTACTAAAAAGTTTTTATCAGGAATAGATGTTGGATTTTTGTCAATTTTTTTTTTCTGTATCTTTTAAAATAATCATTTATTTTTTTGCTTTGTTATTCTTGTTTGTTAATACAGTAAATTTTCTTGATTGATTTTTCAATGTTAAACCAATCCTGCATTCCTAGGATAAACCCCATTTGGTCATGTATTATTCTTTTTCGTATCACTGAATACAATTTGCTAACATTTTGTTCGAACATTTTACATCTATGTTTGTGAGGAGTATTGGTTTGTATTTTCTTTATTGTCTTCATCTCTTTTGGTATTAGGGTATTACTGACCTCGTAGAATGAATTAGACTGTAGTCTCTCCAACTTTCTGGAAGAGTTTGCGTATAATTAGTATAATTGTCTTAAACAGGAGCTCTGGCAGTGGTTAAGAGTGTGGCTGCGAACCAAAAGGTCGGCAGTTCAAATCCACCAGTCCTTTCTTGGACACCCTATAGGACAGTTCTACTCCGCCCTGCAGGGTCTCTATGAGTCAGAATCAACTCCATGGCAATGGATTTTTTTTTTTTGTCTTAACTGGTAGAATTAACCAGTGAAGCCATCTAGGGTTGAGGTTTTCTTTGCAGGATATAAACTTCTAATTCATTTTTTTTCCCTGTAATAATTTAAAAGTGTCATTCCATTATCTCGTTGCTTGTTTGTGATGAGAAAAATGAAAGTACTTTTATTACTGCTTCCTTGTGTGAAGTTTTTAAGTGTATGTGTACTTGCTTCTTTTAAGATTTTTATCTTTACTATTGTTTCACAGAAATGTGATTATACTATTGTTTGAGGTGATTCACTTTGTATTTACCTTGTGTGGGTTCACTGATGTTCTAAGATCTTTGATTTAAAAGTCACACCAAAGTTGGCAAACTTACAGCCAATATTTCCTCTAATGTATTTTCTGCCCCAATCTTTCCTTTAATTTTGTTACTCCAATTATGAGCTAACCTGACTTTTTCCTACATATTTCTGTGCAACTGTTAAGTGTTTCAGCTTTTTTTTTTTTTTCCCCTTGTGCTTACATTTGGATAGATTTTAGGTCCCTTTAAGTTTCCTAAACTTTTCTTCTATAATTTCTAATGTACTGATAAGACAATCCTGTAATTTTTTCATTTCATGTATTCTACTTTTCAAATACAGTATTTTCACTTGTAGTTTTTAAATAGTTCTCATTTCTATGTTGACATTTTCTATTCTTTAATATTCATTTTTTCCTTTAAAATATTTTAAGATATTTATAATAGGTGTTTTAAGATTGTTGTCTGCTAATTTCATCCATTTCTACTTCTATTTCTGTTGATTAATTCTTTTTTCTCCTGGTTTGGGTTATACTTTCTTGCTTCTTCACATGTCTAGTATTTTCTGATTGGATGCCGGACATTAATGGTATCATAATGTTGAGTTTCTGGATGATATTGTTCCAACAGACATTTAATTAACTTATGAATCAATAAGATTCTTTCAAGACTTGTTGCTAAGTTTTATTAAATGGGTCTACTATAGCCTTTATCCTATGACTATAAAAAGATATAAAGAAAATCATGAAATGGGTAGTATGATTTTCAGTAAGTCCTATTTTTATTTATACATTTTGTGTATATCCTATACCGTGTATAATAAATGTATATTACTTTTTCAATTGGACATTTTAAACAAATTAAGCCTTTCATTTATAACAGCCATGTAACAGACATAAAAACATAAAGCTTATTTTCTTTCCTTAATCTGTACATTAGCCTCTCCTATTCCACCTTACCTTTGAGTCCCTGTTGTCTTTCTTACTACTGTAATTTTATCATTGCCACTTTCCATGTAGTATTTCCAAGATTTTTAAGAATGCACCTGTTCTCTCTCCCAAGTTCTAATTTCATATTTCCATCTGCCTATATTCAGATCACTTTGATGTTTCCTGAAATTCAATATATTCAAACTCAACTAATTTCTGATCACGAACACCCCTTTCCATTTACCCATTTCCTCCTAAGTTTTACAACCTTTATTTGTCCACAGATTCTTCCTCCTTCACGTTCAATCTTTCCTTGAGTCTTTTGGATACTATTTCTTATTGCCCAACAGTAATTACCTCTGCTGCTGCTTGCAGGAGACTGATTGCATTGACAGTCCCAATTAAATGCCCTGCAGCATCACGTTCTTTGCCTTGTAACTCTGTATATCCTCTTATTCTGACTCCATCTCTTATTAGCATATTCCTGAATCTCTGAGCCTTACATGTAACAGATACCTTCGAATGACTAAATTAATATTCACTCTAACACTCCTTTAGGGTGAAAAAGCTGAAGAAAAAAAAAAAAACTACATTCCCTATACTTTCTTGTTAGTAGGGTTCTGAATTTGTTCATTTAAGTAAATGAATTCACTCAGAAAAAAACTTTCTAGCTGAAACTGAGTCACATAGGGACAGAGGATGTTGTACATTGTGGCAGGACTTTGTTTTTCTAGAGGCTGCAACTGTAACAGCAGTTTCTTGATTCAGCAGGCAGTTCCTCAACCTGGTCAGTTGAGGAGTCCAACTCAGACTCTATGAATGATCCTTTAAGACTAATCATAGGCAATTACAAAGGCTTTACCTGGTAGATCTCATGGTGAGAGGCTGCTCTCCCCACTCCACATTTGGTGCATAGCCAGCATATTACAGTTTTTCTGAGAGAGCTCCAGTCAAGAACACGGCTCGCCATGCCTGGGGCCAGCCATGCTCTTGTGCATATCTATATTCCAAGTCTAAGCATCCTCATTTGAAACCCTGATGGTGTAGTGGTTAAGTGCTACAGCTGCTAACCAAAAGGTCGGTAGTTTGAATCCACCAGGTGCTCCTTGGAAACCCTACGGTGCAGTTCTACTCTGTCCTATAGGGTCACTGTGAGTCAGAATCGACTCAATGGCAATGGGTTAGATTTTATGGGGGAGGAGTAGGCTCATTCAGCAGCCTACACTGACACCTCCTTATTAGAAGATCTTGATTAAGACACTTTTCTCCATTCTGACTCAATACTTCTGTAGTCCTGTAAGAGCAGCAATTCGTTTGGGGGCCAAATTCTGCTATGTGGGTACAGACACCATTTACGGACATACAGCTTGAGGCCTTTTCCTTAGCCCTCCCAACAATTCCATACCCATTGCCTTAGACTCGATTCTGACTCACAGTGACCCTACAGGACAGAGCAGAACTGCCCCACAGGGTTTTCAAGGCTGTAAATCTTTTACAGAAGCAGACTGCCACATATTTCTCTCCTTAATCTCTTTCTGCTTAAATTGGCTAGAATAGATTCTGTTTTCTCCTATTAAGAACGCTGACTCAAAATTTCCTTGTCCTTAAATAACAATATGAACATTTTGAAGGGTTGTTAATAAGACTGAATGGGACGCTTACCACATATAACTGTCAAAAACTGGTAGTAGTTGTAGGTGTTGTTATTGTTATTATTACGATAATTATTATTTTAAAGTGATAATAAGAATCAGAAAAAATCAGTTGCAATTATGGCTTAAGCATATGCTTTTTCTGCAACCTTGGTCAAGATGCTTAATTAAACACTCTATGGTTTGGTTTTATCTATAAACTAGGTAAAAAAGTATTATTTATTTTTATGGTTTGGTGTTATCGATAAACTAGGTAAAAAAGTATACCTATGTCACAGAGCTATTGTAAAAATTTTGCATGGAAATATGTAAATGAAAATTTATATTTCTGTATTATTCTCCAAACAAGTAATCTAATTAACCTCACTTCTCACATTATTTCCTGCTTAAATGCTAAGAAATCACCTCGTTTCCTCAGAGTTCCAGGGACACATATTGTCAAATAACACTGCAGTGCCTCCACATTCTCTGTCCCCTGCATATTCAATTCAAATCCACTTTTCAAGCTGTTCCTTCTTTGTGAAGTTTTTCAGGGACTTCCAGTCTAAACTGCTCACTTCCTTTAATGTTGGAACTCCAGCACAATGAATTTCAGGTCTTCAATTTTTTTTCAATTAGTTAATGTCCCTTATTTCTCTCTCTAAATTGGTTTTTAGCTCCTCAAGAAGAGAGAATGAATTCTTGTCTTCGCTCTCCCCACCCCTTTTTTTCTGTATTTAAGAGCTCTTAGAGTTTAGCATTTAGTAACCACTTGAAAAGTTGCTGATTGACTGTATGATATACTATGTTATACACAAAATTCAATTATACTATACAATATTTTTAGAATATTTTTAGAAAACTTAGATGTAAGTCCTTTATTAAACCATGACCTGTCTGTCAGCTTGTCTTACCGTGGTGGCTTGTGTGTTGCTATGACGCAGGAAGCTATGACACTGGTATTTCAAATACCAGCAGGATCAATCATGGTAGACAGGTTTCATCAGAGCTTCCAGACTTAGACTAGAAAGAAAGGCCTAGAGAACTACTCCTGAAAATTAGCCAGTGAAAACCCTATGGATTACAATAGAATAGTCTAATATAGTGCTGGAAGATTAGCTCTCTAAACTGGAAGGAACTCAAAAAATATAGTGGCCATAATAATGGACTCAAGCATACCAACAATTGTGAGGATGGCACAGGATTGGACAGTGTTTCATTCTGTTGTACCTGGGGTTGCCATGAGTCAAAGCCAAAACAACTAATAAAAATAACACGTTTAAAAGCTATCAAAAATCATATATATATGTATTTTATTACTTAATTTTTTTCTCTTTTCCAAAACATTTCTATCTGTATTTGATTTCCTTTAATTGTGCTTTTAATCTTACCATAGAGATGGTAAGAATAGGAATGACCTGACAAAGTGAATACATATAATAAACCAGTGTCAACATTTAAATATGAGAATGACTTAAGTTTCCTAGACACATTTTGTCAGCAGTAATACATAAAGTCTTAGCACAGATAAATAAAGCTTAAAATACTAGTTTTCAACCCTGACTACACACTGGAATTACCTGGAGATCTTTAAAAATGCCAATGCCTATGGTTCTAACCCCAGAGACCCCATATAATTGCACTGGCATATGGCCTGGCAATGCGATACTTCAAGTTAGTCAAATGATTCTCATGAGCAGCAAAGGATGAGAACCACCAGACTATAGGCTATTCTCCATTTAGCATCCTCTCCAGTTCACTTTTCTCTCACTGCTTTGCTTTAGGAACATGCTGCCTGGCTGGTGAGGTTTAAGACAATTCATCTAAGCACTCCTCTGCTGTCACCAATGGCACTCTTGGCATACGCATACAAGTAAGAACAATGAGATGGCTTATTTTGAAAACTATTTCCTGACAGTACCTTTTTGTAATTTCAGGAGGCAGTTAACAGTATTCATGTATGTTAGTGATAAGGTGATAACTAAAAGATCAGCCTAGCAAGAACAGAGGGAAGGAGACGGGGAAAGCAAAGAAAAACCTTTGGCTACATTAGCTGTAAATGACAGCTACAGTTTCGCATTGTAAGTACCTGAGTGATGGCTTCCAGATCACCAGCAAAGCTGTTTACTTCTGACAGAAGCAGAGATACAATAGATTTTCTCAGAAGGCTGCAACTTCCCAGTGTTACCAGACTCTGAGAAATATAATGCTGCACCTGAAACTAAAGATAAAAATGAATAGGTTTCTATGTTCTATCAAGTCAGGTCATAATGTTTTTAATGAGTTATTTTCTAAGACTTTACCAATGAGCTAAATGCTGTGAGGAACACAAAAAGGCATTAAACATAATTTGGGGTCAATCTCAAGAAAAATTATGAAATAGACAAATTATAATTTGGTGATATTATTTTCTATATAGCAATTAATACTCTGAAGTGTATGACAGGGTGTTATAATAGAAGTTTTAGCTGAAGCATCAAGAGATAACATGCGGGTAATAGACTACCTAAAGAACAAACAAAAGAGACTATAAAACCAGACTCTTAAGCCCTTACGCACATTAGGTGTATAGATAAGGAATGTATTATGAGGATACAACAGGGTGAGAGGAAGAAATCTGAAGATGTCTTTTGGGAGAGCTGTTGGCGCGCTGCAAGTCTCAACTCCACACTGGAGGTGGACAGGTGGGAAGGACTTTCCTATTTGACACAAGATAAAAGAGAGGAACTTTCAGGTACCACTTAACCTATGGATTAAAGGACTAGGGTCTGCATTATTCAGGAGAAACTGAAAAGGCAAGAGTAGGAATAAAGTGGCCTGTATAAAAGCATACAGGCTGTAGCTACCCTGGGAAGTGGGCTATCTCCCAGAATCTGGTAGTGCAAAACTTGAAGGCCACATATCCTAAGAGGGAGAGAGCAACAGCATGGGGTCTATCAGGTCTAGATATTTGGAGGGGTAAACACATCAAGCAGAGAATATCTAGAAATATTACTAGATTGCTCAGAGTGAATAAGAGACCAGCCCGAACAGAGGCACATATGCCCTCAGTGTAACCACAGGTGAGACATCCCCAGGTATACGAAAGGGTGGAGGATCTCCGAAGAAACCATAAAAGTACCCATGAGAGAAGGTTATGCTTTAACTCTCAGTTTCTGTCAGGTTCCATTGGACCTAATTTTATTTTTTGATTTTCTTTAAGTCATTCTAACTATTTGTGAGGAGTGGTATTTAATTTATTCTTTCTCTTGATACAAAGAGGAAACCCTGGTGGTGTAGTAATTCAGAGCTACGGCTGCTGACCAAAGGTCGGCAGTTCAAATCCACCAGGCACTTCTTGGAAACCCTACTCTGTCCTATAGGGTCGCTAGGAGTCAGAATCGAGTAAGTGTTACAAAGAAGAAAAAATTTACTTAAAAAAGCAGAATAAAACTCTTGCAATTCACACGTGGATCCACCAGGCTCTATTATAAATCAAGATACATTACAGCAAGGGTTAGCAAAGGGTCAGATGGCAAGTATTTTCCTTTTTGAGGGCCACATGGTCTCTGACGAAACTACTCAACTCTGCTGTTGTAGTACAAAAGCAGCCACAAACAAAATTATATGAATGAGCATGGCTGCATTCAAATAAAACTTTATTTACAAAAACAGAGAGTGGGCCAGATTTGGCTCTCAGGCTGCTGACCCCTGCATTATGGGATCTTATAACCAAAAACCTGTTGCCGTTGATTCCGACTCATAGCGACCCTGTAGGACAGGGTAGAACTGCTCCATAGGGTTTTCAAGGAGTGCCTGGCGGATTCAAACTGCTGACCTCTTGGTCAGCAGCCACAGCACTTAACCATTATGCCACCAAGGATCTTAGCAATCTTATTTTTCCTATCTCTTATTTTTCCCTTTTCTATTTCATCATCTTAGGAATTCTTTAATCATTCAGCAATTATTCTTAACTATACTTAAAAAAGGACTACAATAATTAGAAAATGAAAGATTGATGGGATCTTGTAGAAGGATGGGGAAATAGTGAAACAAATTGTCACACTGCCTTATCCTTCAGTTTTCTTACAGCACTGTCCAGATATATTACATCATCTTTCAAGAAAGTATTTAGGCAGAAAACTCCATCTTTGTAGTTTGCTTTTAGTTTCCCTTGATCACAGATGAGATTTCAGAATTTTTCATTTTATGTCCATAATGACAAAGAATATTCACAGAAGATTTTTTACAATTATTATATTAATACCAGTAGACAGCATCACTCTAGATTCTGATGATAATGATGAAATTAATCTCATAATCAAAATCTCAAAAAATGAGTCATCACGGATATATTTTCTTAAACTCAGTAATACACTGATGAGCGGACAATGTATTTATAAGGAAAAAAAAGGTAACGGATGGCATTCTTATCCAGGTGATCACTCAGTAAGAGGACTCCACCACATAATACTCTGAAACAGGAATCTGGACCATCCTATTTTTCCACAGGGACATGTGGTGGTAGTCTTTCATCTTTCACGCTGCTTTTACACTTGATACTGTTGTGAAGTGGACAGATGCTGAAGGCGGACGTGCATATGTGATCAGAAGTAAATAAATGATGTAGAAATTTAAAAATTAACTGATCATTTCAAATTCTGCTTACAAATCTAAAAATAAAAATGTTTTCTCATCATGGGGAAAACATCTATCCTCTCAAGGAAATTATCAGCAAAGATATTATATTTTGACGATCACATGTAAGAAACAAAATACACTTCTAAGTTAGGGATATATCTGAAATGTAGAATTAGCATTTATAAGATAAATACGTCCCATGTCACAGATGAGGATCAGTGGATTCCATATGGAGGACACTGTCCATGTCAGATATATATACCTTTGAAACCAGGAAATTGAGAAATAAAAATTTGATTTATTATGCTTCATTCTTATTAAAATCTTAAAGTTGATATTCACTCTTTTTATTCTTACACCTATAAAATATTCATTGAATGACTTAGAATGTTAAAAAAAAAATTGGGAAGGATACATTAGACCCAGATGGTTTTGACTATTTTTCTTAGTATACTAAGTGTTAAACTCCTTTCAAACCCAGAGAATGCAGATGGCAAGAAAATATAGCATCATGCATGCGAGAACGCTTCTGCTCCTCATATTTCTTTTCTCTCTCCCATGCCCCATTCCCTGAGAGGGTAAAAACTCTGGTGAGCAAGCTGGGGAAAGAGTAGAAGAACAAGGTGGAGAAAGGAAAGGGTCGAATATATTCCCTACCTCAATTATAGGCTTCCTTTCTGTAGCAGGCTAGAGCTAAGGGAAGAGAAAAAAATCTCAACTTCAAATTAAATAAAAAGTTATGATTATTACCTAGGACTGGATTTTTTTTTGTGGACATTTTTAATTACTAGAGTGAGGCTCTTTGTGTCATTTAAGAGTGATGAGAACAGATGTAGGACTCTGAATTTTTATCCAGAGGCAGAAAAAGTACTCATCATTAAATAAACTTTAGAAAGACAGTGAGGACAATAAACGATATCCCATAGTTATTAGGAGAAACGCCAGTTGATTAATTACATTAAGGGGGGAATAACTCATAGCTGATATTTCATTAAATCTATTCTTTAATATAAATAAATAAAAATATATGTTGCCATCGAGTAAATTCTGACTCACGGCGACCCCATGTGTGTCAGAGTAGAATGGTGCTCCATAGAGTTTTCACTGGCTGATTTTTCAGAAGATCCCCAGGCCTTTCTTCTGAGGCACCTCTGGGTGGACTCAAACCACCAACCTTTTGGTTAGCAGCCAAGCAAATTAAATTTAATATAACTGGGAGGAGGGAGGCTTTACAGAATATCTCAAAACAAAGAAACAGTCATCTACTTTGTCTTTTTGTCTTTACATGACGTTAAAGTCATATCAAGAATACATTGCTTTTACATATGAAATGTTTAAATAACAATACTAAATGAAAAATGCCATGTGTCCTTTAGAAATGAACACGTAAATATTTCTCTGATATTTTAATATTAAAATTAATTTTTAAACATTAATCAATGAAAATAAGAAAGTAAATGGATTATAGACTTCAAAACGAATCTCCGTTACACATCAGGACATGCATAAATCACTCTTTAAAAAAGTTATAAATCAATTTATCAGCTTAATGCTGTTAACTAAAATGCACTGTCACTGAGACAATTCTGACTCATAGCAAACTTATAGGACAGAGTAGAACTGCACCATAGGCTTTCCAAGGAGCAGCTGGTGGATATGAACTGCAGACCTTTTGGTTAGCAGCCGGGCTCTTAACCATTGAGCCACCAGGACTACATTTAATGTTATACACCATGCTATTACAACAGGAATCCATAGTTACTTATCATTGCTATTTCTCAATAATGAAATTGGCTAAGATTCATACTCTTCGTAACACTCCAGTACTACTTATTAGATTTCAGATTTTTACATTTTTACGTTTGTACCTGAATGTTTAATCTTATATCTAAGCTCCAAAAAATCTTCTCTTTAGTATTTCCTGATGTTTTAATTGTTTACTTACCTCCTTTCTCAATATTTAATTCTTTAGGAGATATTTTAAAGTAGAGAAAAAGTTTACAGTAAAATAAAAGGGACTTTAGAGAGTAGGCATGAAATGATTAAGCTTGTGAGGGGGTTAACTTTGCATACTCTGGGGCCCAACACTGTCTGAGTTCAAATCTAAGCTCTAATGTTTATTAGCTTGTACTAGACACTTAGTCTTTTATGCTTCAGCTTCTTCATCTGCAAGATAGTGATTGTAATAACACTCACTTTATACAGCTTTTGTCCATATTAACTTAGACAGTAAAAATGCTTAACAGGGTACCAGGTACCTAGTTAGTGCTCAGTAAGTGCTTTTATTATAATTTGGGATTATGTTGTTGTTGTTGTTGTTGTTGTTGTTAGGTGCCATCGAGTCAATTCCGACTCATAGTGATCCTATGCACAACAGAACGAAACACTGCCCGTTCCTGTGCCATCCTTACAATCGTTGTTATGCTTGAGCTCATTGCTGCAGCCACTGTTAATCCACCTCGTTGAGGGCCTTCCTCTTTTCCGCTGACCCTGTACTCTGCCAACCATGATGTCATTCTCCAGGGACTGATCCCTCCTGACAACATGTCCAAAGTATGTAACACGCAGTCTTGCCATCCTTGCTTCTAAGGAGCATTCTGGTTGTACTTCTTCTAAGACAGATTTGTTTGTTCTTTTGGCAGTCTGTGGTTTATTCAATATTCTTCAACAACACCACAATTCAAAAGCGTCAACTCTTCTTTGGTCTTCCTTATTCATTGCCCAGCTTTCACATGCATATGCTGTGACTGAAAATACCATGGCTTGGGTCAGGCGTACCTTAGTCTTCAGGGTGACATCTTTGCTCTTTAACACTTTGAAGAAGTCCTTTGCAGCAGCTTTGCCCAATGCAATGCGTCTTTTGATTTCCTTGACTGCTGCTTCCATGGCTGTTGATTGTGGATCCAAGTAAAATGAAATCCCTGAAAACTTTAATCTTTTCTCCGTTTATCATGATGTTGCTCATTGGTCCAGCTGTGAGGATTTTTGTTTTCTTTATGTTGAGGTGTAATCCATACTCAAGGCTGTGGTCTTTGATCTTCATTAGTAAGTATCCATACTCAAGGCTGTGGTCTTTGATCTTCATTAGTAAGTGCTTCAAGTCCTCTTTACTTTCAGCAAGCAAGGTCGCGTCATCTGTATAACACAGGTTGTTAATGAGTCCTCCTCCAATCCTGATGCCCTACTCTTCTTCAAATAGTCCAGCTTCTCGTATTATTTGTTCAGCATACAGGTTAAATAGGTATGGTGAAAGAATACAACGCTGACGCACACCTTTCCTGACATTAAGCCAATTAGTAACCCCTTGATCTGTCCGAACAATTGCCTCTTGATCTATGTAAAGGTTCCACATGAGCACAATTAAGTGTTCTGGAATTCCCATTCTTCGCAGTGTTATCCATAGTTTGTTATGATCCACACAGTCAAATGCCTTTGTATAGTCAATAAAACACAGGTAAACATCCTTCTGGTATTCTCTGCTTTCAGCCAGGATCCATCTGACATCAGCAATGATATCCCTGATTTCACATCCTCTTCTGAAATCGGCCTGAATTTCTGGCAGTTCCCTGTCGATATACTGCTGCAAATGTTTTTGAAAGATCTTCAGCAGAATTTGGCTTGCGTGTGATATTAATGATATTGTTCTATAATTTCCGCATTCGGTTGGATCACCTTTCTTGGGAATAGGCATAAATATGGATCTCTTCCAATCAGTTAGCCAGGAAGCTGTCTTCCATATTTCTTGGCATAGACGAGTGAGCACCTCCAGTGCTGCATCTGTTTGTTCAAGCATCTCAATTGATATTCCATCAATTCCTGGAGCCTTGCTTTTCACCAATGCCTTCAGAGCAGCTTGGACTTCTTCCCTCAGTACCATCGGTTCCTGATCACATGCCACCTCTTGAAATGTTTGAATATCGACTAATTCTTTTCAGTATAGTGACTGTGTATTCCTTCCATCTTCTTTTTTTTTTGTTTTTTTAATAATTTTTATTGAGCTTTAAGTGAACGTTTACAAATCAAGTCAGTCTGTCACATATAAGCTTATATACACCTTACTCCATACTCCCACTTACTCTCCCCCTAATGAGTCAGCCCTTCCAGTCTCTCCTTTAGTGACAATTTTGCCAGTTTCTAACCCTCTCTACCCTCCTATCTCCCCTCCAGACAGGAGATGCCAACACAGTCTCAAGTGTCCCTCTGATACAAGTACCTCACTCTTAGTCAGCATCTCTCTCCAACCCATTGTCCAGTCCCTTCCATGTCTGATGAGTTGTCTTCGGGAATGGTTCCTGTCCTGAGCCAGGAGAAGTTTTATGGACCATGACCGCTGGGATTCCTCTAGTCTCAGTCAGACCATTAAGACTGGTCTTTTTATGAGAATTTGGGGTCCGCATCCCACTGTTCTCCCGCTCCCTCAGGGGTTCTCTGTTGTTCTCCCTGTCAGGGCAGTCTTCGATTGTGACCGGGCACCAACTAGTTCTTCTGGTCTCAGGATGATGTAAGTCTCTGGTTCATGTGGCCCTTTCTGTCTCTTGGGCTCATAGTTATCGTGTGACCTTGGTGTTCTTCATTCTCCTTTGATCCTGGTGGGTTGAGACCAATTGATGCATCTTAGATGGCCACTTGTTAGCATTTAAGACCCCAGACGCCACATTACAAAGTGGGATAAAGACTGCTTTCATAATAGAATTATTTTCCCAATTGACTTAGAAGTCCCCTTAAGCTATAGTCCCCAAACCCCTGCCCTTGCTCCACTGACCTTTGAAGCATTCAGTTTATCCCAGAAACTTCTTTGCTTTTGGTGCAGTCCAGTTGAGCTGACCTTCTGTGTATTGAGTACTGTCCTTCCCTTCACCTAAAGTAGTTCTTATTTGCTAACTAATCAGTAAATAACCCTCTGCCACCCTCCCTCCCTCCCACCTCGTAACCACAAAAGTATGTGTTCTTCTCAGTTTATACTATTTCTCAAGATCTTATAATAGTGGTCTTATACAATATTTGTCCTTTTGCCTCTGACTAATTTCACTCAGCATAATGCCTTCCAGGTTCCTCCATGTTATGAAATGTTTCACAGATTCATCACTGTTCTTTATGGATGGGTAGTATTCCATTGTGTGAATATACCACAATTTATTTAACCATTCATCCGTTGATGGACACCTTGGTTGCTACCAGCTTTTCGCTATTGTAAAAAGAGCTGCAATAAACATGGGTGTGCATATATCTGTTCGTGTGAAGGCTCTTATTTCTCTGGGGTATATTCCGAGGAGTGGGATTTCTGGGTTGTATGGTAGTTCTATTTCTAACTTTTTAAGAAAACACCAGATAGATTTCCAAAGTGGTTGTACCATTTTGCATTCCCACCAGCAGTGAATAAGAGTTCCAATCTCTCCGCAGCCTCTCCAACATTTATTATTTTGTGGTTTTTGGGAGTGAGATGGAATCTCATCGTAGTTTTAATTTGCATTTCTCTAATGGCTAATGATCGAGAGCATTTTCTCATATATCTGTTAGCTGCCCTGAATACCTTCTTTAGTGAAGTGCCTGTTCATATCCTTTGCCCACTTCTTGATTGAGTTGTCTTTTTGTGGTTGAGTTTTAACAGAATCATATAGATTTTAGAGATCAGGCGCTGGTCGGAGATGTCATAGCTGAAAATTCTTTCCCTGTCTGTAGCTGGTCTTTTTACTCTTTTGGTGAAGTCTTTAGATGAGCATAGGTGTTTGATTTTTAGGAGCTCCCAGGTATCTGGTTTCTCTTCATCATTTTTGGTAATGTTTTGTATTCTGTTTATGCCTTGTATTAGGACTTCTAACGTTCTCCCCATTTTTTCTCCATGATCTTTATCGTTTTAGGCTTTATGTTTAGGTCTTTGATCCACTTGGACTTAGTTTTTGTGCATGGTGTGAGGTATGGGTCTGTTTCACTTTTTTGCTAATGGATATCCAGTTATGCCAGCACCATTTGTTAAAAAGACTATTTTTTCCCGAATTAACGGGCACTGTGCCTTTGTCAAATATCAGCTGCTCATATGTGGATGGATTTATATCTGGGTTCTCAATTCTGTTCCATTGGTCTATGTGCCTGTTGTTGTACCAGTACCAGGCTGTTTTGACTACTGTGGCTGTATAATAGGTTCTAAAATCAGGTAGAGTGAGGCCTCCCATTTTCTTCTTCTTTTTCAGTAATGCTTTACTTATCCGAGGCTTGTTTCCCTTCCATATGAAGTTGGTGATTTGTTTTTCTAACACATTAAAAAATGTCATTGGAATTTGGATCGGAAGTGCATTGTATGTATAGATGGCTTTTGGTAGAATAGACATTTTTACTAGGGTAAGTCTTCCTATCCATGAGCAAGGTATGTTTTTCCACTTAAGTAGGTCCTTTTTAGTTTCTTGCAGTAGTACTTTGTAGTTTTCTTTGTATAGGTATTTACATCTTTGGTAAGATTTATTCCTAAGTATTTTATCTTCTTGGGGGCTCCTGTGAATGGTATGGATTTAGTTATTTCCTCTTCGATGTTCTTTTTGTTGATGTAGAGGAATCCAAGTGATTTTTGTATGTTTATCTTATAACCTGAGACTCTGCCAAACGCTTCTATTAGTTTCAGTAGTTTTCTGGAGGATTCCTTAGGGTTTTCTGTGTATAAGATCATGTCATCTGCAAATAGAGATAATTTGACTTCCTCCTTGCCAATCCGGATGCCCTTTATTTCTTTGTCTAGCCTAATTGCTCTGGCTAGGACCTCTAGCACAATGTTGAATAAGAGCGGTGATAAATGGCATCGTTTTCTGGTTCCCGTTCTCAAGGGAAATGCTTTCAGGCTCTTTCCATTTAGAACAATGTTGGCTCTTGGCTTTGTATAGATGCCCTTTATTATGTTGAGGAATTTTCCTTCACTTCCTATTTTGCTGAGAGTTTTTGTCATAAATGGGTGTTGGACTTTGTCAAATGCCTTTTCTGCATCAATTGATAAGATCATGTGGTTTTTGTCTTTTGTTTTTTTTATATGGTGGATTACATTAATGGTTTTTCTAATATTAAAGCAGCCTTGCATACCTGGTATAAATCCCACTTGGTCATGGTGGATTATTTATTTGATATGTTGTTGAATTCTATTGACTAGAATTTTGTTGAGGATTTTTGCATGTATGTTCATGAGGGATATAGGTCTGTAATTTTCTTTTTTCGTGATGTCTTTACCTGGTTTTGGAATCAGGGATATGGTGGCTTCATAGAATGAGTTAGGCAGTATTCTGTCATTTTCTATGCTTTGAAATACCTTTAGTAGTAGTGGTGTTATAACTCTTCTCTGAAAGTTTGATAGAACTCTGCAGTGAAGCCATCCAGGCCAGGGCTTTTTTTTGTTGGGAGTTTTTTGATCACCGTTTCAATCTCTTTTTTTGTTATGGGTCTATTTAGTTGTTCTACTTCTGATTGTGTTAGTTTAGGTAGCCACTGTTTTTCTAGGAATTCATCCATTTCTTCTAGGTTTGCAAATTTGTTAGAGTACATTTTTTTGTAATAAGGTGATATGATTCTTTTAATTTCAGTTGGGTCTGTTGTGATGTGACCCATCTCGTTTCTTATTCGGGTTATTTGTTTCGTTTCGTGTATTTCTTTAGTCAGTCTGGCCAATGGTTTATCAATTTTCTTAATTTTTTCAAAGAATCAGCTTTTTGCTTTGTTAATTCTTTCAATTGTTTTTCTGTTCTCTAATTCACTTAGTTCAGCTCTAATTTTTATTATTTGTTTTCTTCTGGTGCCTGATGGATTCTTTTGTTGCTCACTTTCCATTTGTTCAAGTTGTAGGGACAGTTCTCTGATTTTGGCTCTTTCTTCTTTTTGTATGTGTGCATTTATCAATATAAATTGACCTCTGAGCACTGCTTTTGCTGTGTCATGGAGGTTTTGATAGGAAGTATTTTCACTGTCACTGCATTCTATGAATTTCTTTATTCCCTACTTAATGTCTTCTATAACCCAGTCTTTTTTCAGCAGGGTATTGTTCAGTTTCCAAGTATTTGATTTCTTTTCCCTGCTTTTCCTGTTATTGATTTCCACTTTTATGGCCTTGTGGTCTGAGAAGATGCTTTGTAATATTTTGATGTTTTGGATTCTGCAAAGGCTTGTTTTATGACCTAATATCTGGTGTATTCTAGAGAATGTTCCATGTGTGCTAGAAAAAAAAGTATACTTTGCAGCAGTTGGGTGGAGTGTTCTGTATAAGTCAATAAGGTCAATGTGGTCGATTGTAGCAATTAAGTCTTCCGTGTCTCTATTGAGCCTCTTACTGGATGTCCTGTCCTCCTCCGAAAGTGGTGTGTTGAAGTCTCGCACTATAATTGTGGAGGTGTCTATCTCACTTTTCAGTTCTGTTCAAGTTTGTTTTATGTATCTTGCAGCCCTGTCACTGGGTGCATAAATATTTAATATGGTTATATCTTCCTGGGCAATTGTCCCTTTTATCATTATCTAGTGTCTTTCTTTATCCTTTGTGGTGGATTTAACTTTGAAGTCTATTTTGTCAGAAATTAATATTGCTACTCCTGCTCTTTTTGCTTATTGTTTGCTTGATAAATTTTTTCCATCCTTTGAGTTTTAGTTTGTTTGTGTCTCTAAGTCTAAGGTGTGTCTCTCATAGGCAGCATATAGACGGATCGTGTTTCTTTATCCAGTCTGAGACTCTCTGTCTCTTTATTGGTGCATTTAGTCCATTTACATTGAGCGTAATTATAGATAAGTATGTGTTTAGTGCTGTCATTCTGGTGCCTTTTTGTTGTGTTGCAATTTCATTTTTCCACTTACTTTTTTGTGCTGAGATGTTTTTCTTTGTAAATTGTGTGTTCCTCTTTTTCATAGTATTTGACTTTATGATTGCTGAGTCATCATGATTCTCTTGGTTTTTATTTTGAATTGTGGAGTTGTTATAGCTCTTTGTGGTTACCTTACTATATACTCTCATTTTTCTAAGTAAAAACCTAACTTGTACTGTCCTATATCGCCTTGTATCACTCTCCATATGGCAGTTCTATGCCACCTGTGTTTAGTCCCTCTTTTTGATTATTGTGATCTTTTACATATAGACTTCAATGATTCCCTGTTTTGAGCGTTTTTTTTTTTTTTTTTAATTAATCTTAATTTGTTTTTGTGATTTCCCTATTTGAGTTGATATCAGGATGCTCTGTTCTGCAACCTTGTGTTGTGCTGGTATCTGATATTATTGGTTTTCTGACCAAACAATATCCTTTAGTATTTCTTGTAGCTTTGGTTTGGTTTTTGCAAATTCTCTAAGCTTGTGTTTATCTGTAAATGTCTTAATTTCGCCTTTATATTTCAGAGAGAGTTTTGCTGGATATATGATCCTTGGCTGGCAGTTTTTCTCCTTCAGTGCTCTGTATATGTCATCCCATTGCCTTCTTGCCTGCATGGTTTCTGCTGAGTAGTCTGAACTTATTCTTCTTGATTCTCCTTTGTAGGAGACCTTTCTTTTATCCGTGGCTGCTTTTAAAATTTTCTCTTTATCTTTGGTTTTGGCAAGTTTGATGATAATATGTCTTAGTGATTTTCTTTTTGGATCAATCTTAAATGGAGTTCAATGAGCATCTTGGATAGATATCCTTTCGTCTTTCATGATGTCAGAGAAGTTTTCTGCCAACAGATCTTCAACTATTCTCTCTGTGTTTTCTGATATCCCCCCGTTCTGGGACTCCAATCACACGCAAGTTATTCTTCTTGACAGAGTCCCACATGATTCTTAGGGTTTCTTCATTTTTTTTAATTCTTTTATCTGATTGTTTTTCAGGTATATTGGTGTCAATTCCCTGGTCCTCCAGAGCTCCCACTCTGCATTCTAATTGCTCGAGTCTGCTCCTCTGACTTCCTATTGCATTGTCTAATTCTGTAATTTTATTGTTAATCTTTTGGATTTCTGAATGCTGTCTCTCTATGGATTCTTGCAGCTTATTAATTTTTCCACTATGTTCTTGAATAATCTTTTTGAGTTCTTCAACTGCTTTATCAGTGTGTTCCTTGGCTTTTTCTGTAGATTGCCTTATTTCATTTTTGAGGTCATCCCTGATGTCTTGAAGCATTCTGTAAATTAGTTTTTTATATTCTGTATCTGGCAATTCCAGGATTGTATCTTCATTTGGGAAAGATTTTGATTCTTTAGTTAGGGGAGTTGTAGAAGCAGTCATGGTCTGCTTCTTTATGTGGTTTGATATCGACTGCTCTCTCTGAGCCATCCCTAAGATATTGTAGTGATTTATTCTATATTTGCTCACTGAGTCTTATCTTGTTTTGTTTTCTTTCAATATACGTAGATGGGCTACTAGATTTCGCTGTCTTGAATGTTGTAACCCTTGACTCACTTATGTCCTATTACCAGCTGGTTTGGGCTGTTACTAGATATATAAGCCTGAGTCCATTCATTATTCTTGAGTAGAATCTGATTTTGGGTCATCAAGTATGTGGAGCGGACTGTTACCTATCCACCAAGAGAGGTAGTGGTGATAGTTGTGTGCACCAAATTCTAGCAGAAGCAGGGGTTCACACTCCAGGGAGGGCAGGATGCTGACAGGATTCCCCCAAGTGTCAATGAGGTAGGTGTGTCTTTATTCCTAAAGCACCTTGGTGGGTGGGCTCTGCAGCTGTACCTTGGGCCCACAGTGCAAGTCCTTTTACAGATTGGTAGGTGTCACCCTCCTTAGACCCCTAAGGCAGGCGGCTTGGTGGTTTGGGGTGAGCTTCAGCCCTCAGTTCGCTGTTGTGGGTCAGTGAGGGCGCTGTTGCATATGCAGAGATATCAGACCTGGGAAACTTTTCTTTCCAGTAGTCTGCTAAAACAATTGCAGTCAGATCCCTATCAGAATTTCCTTTGCATTATAATAGCCACCTTGTTCCCTGTAGGGATGAAAGTCCAAGACTGTGGATCACATATGCTTGGCTGGAGCTCGTTCTGTGTTTTTAGTCCAATTAGGGAAGGATTTTTGGTCCCTGGGTTTTTTGTAGCTGCTTCTCTCAGGCCAGAAGAATGGGTTAGTAAAGACCAAAAAGAAAGAAAAACTGCATGCAGTTCACTTCTCTCAGGCCAGAAGAATGGGTTAGTAAAGACCAAAAAGAAAGAAAAACTGCATGCAGTTCACTCTCTGGCTCAGGAAATTCCTATGTTAATGAAGCCGCTTGGGAAGGGGAGGGGAGGGTTCAGATAAATAAGAGAGAGTAGCACCCCGAATATAAACAAAGTTACTTATCTTGCTTGGAATGACTGTTTTATCTGAGATTCCCAAGGGGGGCGCGTCGACTGTGTGTGCTGGCTGGGTAGAGATTGCCCCCGAGGGTCAGGCCCCCATCCCGTGCTTGCGCTGTCTCAGAAGCTGTGGTTAGTTCCTCCGCTCCCAGTTCAAAGCCCGGCGCCAAGGTTCCCTGGCTGGAACGGCGCACTCCAGGCTCCAAAACCGGTCGCTGCCTCCCGGTGACTTCTCCTCCTGTCAGCCGCGTTGCTGCGCTGCCTGCATGCACTGGCTGGACTTCCCCCAATGTCAGTTCAGGGGTCTAGGGCTGCGCCCCGTGTTTGTGCCGTCTTAGGATGCCGTGCTCAGCTCCCCTGCGCCCAGTCCAAAGCCTGGAACCAAGGTTTCCTGATTGGGACGCTGGCTCCAGGCTCTGAAAACAGTCGCTGCTTCCCCTTGGTTGTTCGTTCTCAGTCTCTGTCACTCAGGTCAACTCTTTAGATCTGTGTTTGATAGTCAGGGTTTGTAGATGATCATGTATGTGATTGATTCACTTGTTTTTCCGAGTCTTTGTTGCAAGAGGGATACGAGGTAGCTTCTACCTAGTCAGCCATCTTGGCCCCCCTGGTCCTTCCATCTTCTTTTGATGCTTCCTGCATCATTTAATTTTTTCCCCATGGAATCCTTCACTATTGCAACTCGAGGCTTGAATTTTTTCTTCAGTTCTTTCAGCTTGAGAAATGCCAAGTGTGTTCTTCCCTTTTGGTTTTCCATCTCTAGCTCTTTGCACATGTCATTATAATACTTTATTTTGTCTTCTTGAGAGGCCCTTTGACATCTTCTGTTCAGTTCTTTTACTTCATCAATTCTTCCTTTGCTTTAGCTTCACGACGTGCAAGAGCAAGTTTCAGAGTCTCCTTTGACATCCACCTTGGTCTTTTCTTTCTCCCTGTCTTTTCAGTGACCTCTTGCTTTCTTCATGGACGATGTCCTTGATGTCATTCCACAACTCGTCTGGTCTTCGGTCACTAGTGTTCAATGTGTCAAATCTATTCTTGAGATGGCCTCTAAATTCAGGTGGGATATACTCAAGGTCATATTTTGGCTTTTGTTGACTTGCTCTGATCTTCTTCAGTTTCATATTGAACTTGCATATGAGCCATTGATGGTCTGTTCCCCAGTCGGCCCCTGGCCTTGTTCTTTCTGATGATATTGAGCTTTTCCATCGTCTCTTTCCACAGATGTAGTCAATTTGATTTCCGTGTGTTCCATCTGGTGAGGTCCATGTGTATAGTCACCATTTGCGTTGGTGAAAGAAGGTATTTGCAATGAAGAAGTTGTTGGTCTTGCAAAACTCTATCATTCGATCTCTGGCATCTTTTCTATCACCAAGGCCATATTTTCCAACTACTGATCCTTCTTCGTTTCCAACTTTCACATTCCAATCGCCAGTAATTATCAATGCATCCTGATTGTATGTTCGATCAATTTCAGACTGCAGCAGCTGATAAAATTCTCCTATTTTTTCATCTTTGGCCCTAGTAGTTGGTGCGTAAATTCAAATAGTCATATTAACTGGTCTTCCTTGTAGGCGTATGGATATTATCCTATTACTGACAGCGCTGTACCTCAGGATAGATCTTGAAACGTTCTTTTTGACGATGAATGCAACACCATTCCTCTTCGAGTTGTCATTCCCAGCATAGTAGACTATATGATTGTCCAATTCAAAATGGCCAATACCAGTCAATTTCAGCTCACTAATGCCTAGGATATCGATGTTTATGCATTCCATTTCATTTTTGACGATTTCGAATTTTCCTAGATTCATACTTCATACATTCCAGGTTCTGATTATTAATGGATGTTTGCAGCTGTTTCTTCTCATTTTGAGTCGTGCCACATCAGCAAATGAAGGTCCTGAAAGCTTTACCCCATCCACGTCATTAAGGTCGACTCTACTTTGAGGGGGCAGCTCTTCCCCAGTCATCTTTTGAGTGCCTCCCAACCTGGGGGGCTCATCTTCCAGCATTATATCAGACAATGTTCCGCTGCTATTCATAAGGTTTTCACTGGCTAATGCTTTTCAGAAGTAGACTGCCGTGTCCTTCTTCCTAGTCTGTCTTAGTCTGGAAGCTCAGCTGAAATCTGTCCTCCATGGGTGACCCTGCTGGTATCTGAATACGGGTGGGAGAGCTTCCAGCATCACAGTAATATACAAGCCCGCATAGTATATATTTTTTTTATAGTACGACAAACTGACAGACACGTGGGGGAATTTGGGATTATGACAGATACAAATTAAATTTGACTCTAAAAAAAGTAAATAGTAGAAATAAAGTCTTTATTTTTTAGGGCTAAAACAATCCTATTAGAGAACACTACTGTCATCATTAAGGTTGTGTGGTAACTTGGCTGGGCCATGATTCTCAGTGGTTTGGTACTTATGATGTAGTTTGGCCGTTGTATGATGATGTGATCACTTCCATGATGAGATCTGATATAATGTGATCACCTCCATGATGGGATTTGCTGTGAGTCACCAATCAGTTGAAAGGGAGTTTCCTTGGTGGTGTGGCCTACAACAAATATAAGTGGATGCTCTTGCAAGGCTCTCGGCCTTTTGCTCACTCTGGATCCAGCAGCTGGTTCCTGTCCGTCTGCCCTCTGTTTCTCGGGACTTCAGGTAGCAGCTAACCTGTGGTCTTAACTGCCCATCTTGGGATTCATTGATCTTTGGAGCCTGTGAGGAAGAGCCCTGATCTCTGACCAGCGGATCTTGAGATCGCCAGTCCCTGCGGTTATGTGAATCAGGAGGAGCCTCTAGCTTGACCTATGGATTTAGGGTGTTCCAACCTCTACAACCATGTGAGCCGTTTCCTTGATATAAACCTCTTAATAGAGATATTTACATGCTTTATTGGTTTTGCTTCTCTAGAGAACCCAGCCTAAGACAACTGCTAAGACAATGACATCACCAAGAGCTTTTCCACGTCATGTTGTTAGACACCATCTAGTCAGCTCCAACTCATAGGGACCCTATGTATAAAAGAACAAAACACTGCCTGGTCCTGTGCCTTCCTCACAATCATTGTTATGCTTGAGTCCATTGTTGTAGCCACTGTATCACTCCATTTCCTTGAGGGTCTTCCTCTTTTTCGCCAATTCTCTACTTTACCAAGCACAATGTCCTTCTCCAGGGACTGATCCCTTCTGAAAACATGTCTAAAGTATGTAAGACCTAGTCTCACCATCCATGATTCTAAGGAACATTCTGGCTGTATTTCATCCAAGACAGATTTGTTCATTCTTTTGGCACTCCATGGTATATTCAATATTCTTCGCTAACACTATAATTCAAAGCTATCATTTCTTCTTTGGTCTTCCTTATTCACTGTCCAGCTTTCACAAGCACATGAGGTGACTGAAAAGGCCACAGCTTGGGTCAGGCACACTTTAGTCTCCAAGGTGACAATTTTGCTTTTAACGCTTTAAAGAGGTCTTTTGCAGCAGATTTGGCCAATGTAATACATCATTTGATTTCTTGACTACTGCTTCCACGGGTGTCAATTATGGGTCCAAGTAAAATGAAATCCTTAACAACCTCAATCTTTTTTATCATGATGCTGTTTATTGGTCCAGTTTTGAGGACTTCTGTTTTATGTTGAGGTGTAATCCATACTGAATGCAGTGGTTTTTGATCTTCATCAGTAAGCGCTTCAAGTTCTCTTCACTTTTAGCAAGCAAGGTTGTGTCATCTGCATAACCCAGGTTGTTAATGAGTCTCCCACCAATCCTGATGTTCCATTCTTCTTTACACTGTCTGGCTTCTTGGATTATCTGTTCAGCATAGAGACTGAATAAGTATGGTTAAAAGATACATCTCTGACGTACACCTTTCCCAACTTTAAACCACAGAGTATTCCCTTGTTCTCTTCAAATGACTGCCTCTTGATCTATGTACAGGTTCCTCATGAGCACAATTAAGTGTTCTGGGATTCCTATTCTTTGCAATGTTATGCATAATTTGTTATGATCCGCACAGTTGAATGCCTTCACATAGTCAATAAAACACAGGTAAACATCTTTCCTTCTCTGGTTTCAGCCAGGATTTATCTGACATCAGCAATGATATCCCTCAATCCAAGTCCTCTCCTGAATCTGCCTTGAATTTCTGACAGTTCCCCATCGATGTATTGCTTGCTGCAACTGCTTTTGAATGGTCTTCAGCAAAATTTTACTTGGGTGTGGTATCAATGATACTGTGCAATAATTTCTACATTCTGTTGTATCACCTTTCTTTGGGATAGACATAAATATGGATCTCTTCCAGTTCGTTGGCCAGATAAGCGGTCTTCCAAACATCTCAACATGACTAAAGCTCATACAGAGCAAAGACTAAGTATATAACCATTAATGTGGTTAAAAATTCTGTGAACATTAGTATAAAAACAATCTCTATTTTTCCTTCCATTTTAATTGGCACTTGCCCTTTTATAAATACGGTAGAGCTTTTAAGAGTGTTTGACCCTGGAAGTCAGGAATGACAGCGATGTTACAGGTGAGCGTCCTGTGGTGGAAACTGTGGAAGGCCTTTTTTAGCCAACCATGCCAACATTTTTTCACCATGTTTCCTTGTATTTCAAGAGACTGGAAAGCTAGAAATTATTTTTCCAATATTCCTGTGCAGTGAGGACTCTGGATATGATTTGAGTGCTGCCAATCAGAAGTATTCATTTAAGACCTTGATTTAAAAGTGAGTTATGGAGGAAGAGAAACAGGGCACAGGTCGTGCATTTTGTGGGTGCGGATTGTGGAAGATGTCGCATGGTCCTGGCTTATCCTGAAGCTGTGTCAGAGGATTCTGAATTATGCAGGTTCTTAATCACAGCAGAAGCAGCAGCTAGCTTGATGGCCCTGTAGTTTAAGGAATCATTCCCATAAGCTCAGTCTTCCCAAAGGCTTTCTGATCTATACATTTACCTGGGGGATTCACAGAGCTTGGTGCTACATTAGTTTTTTATTTTTTCCTGAATGTATACCTATTATTTATTCTATTTTTTTTTTTTATTGTGCTTTAGGTAAAAGTTTACAGAGCAAATTAGTTTCCCATTTGATAGTTTTTACATAAAGTGTTTCATGACTTTGGTTTCATTCCCCATAATGTGTGAGCACTCTCCTCATTTCCACCCTGATTTCCTTATTTTCTTTTGTCCTGATTTTATATCCCTTCCTGCCTTCTCATCTTTGCTTTTGGGAAGATAATGACTTTTTAAGAATATCATTGCTGATGTCAGATGGATCCTGGCTGAAAGCAGAGGATACTAGAAGGATACCTGTGTTTTATTGACTATGCAAAGGCATTCAACTGTGTGGATCATAACAAACTATGGATAACACTGAGAAGAATGGGAATTCCAGAACACTTAATTGTGCTCATGTGGAACCTTTACATAGATCAAGAGGCAGTTGTTCGGACAGAACAAGGGGATACTGATTGGCTTAAAGTTAGGAAAGGTGTGCGTCAGGGTTGTGTTCTTTCACCATACCTATTTAATCTGTATGCTGAGCAAATAATATGAGAAGCTGGACTATATGAAGAAGAACGGGGCATCAGGATTGGAGGAGGACTCATTAACAACCTGCGTTATGCAGATGACACAACCTTGCTTGCTAAAAGTGAAGAGGACCTGAAGCACTTACTAATGAAGATCAAAGACCACAGCCTTGAGTATGGATTACACCTCAACATAAAGAAAACAAAAATCCTCACAACTGGACCAATGAGCAACATCATGATAAACAGAGAAAAGATTGAAGTTGTCAAGGATTTCATTTCACTTGGATCCATAACCAACAGCCATGGCAGTTGCAGTCAGGAATTTAAATGACATATTACATTGGGCAAATCTGCTGCAAGAGATCTCTTGAAAGTTTTGAAAAGCAGACATGTCACTTTGAGGACTAAGCTGTGCCTGACACAAGCCACGATATTTTTAATTGCCTCATATGCATGTGAAAGCTAGACAATGGAAAAGCAAGACTGAAGAAGAATTGATGCCCTGAATTACGGTATTGGTGAAGAATACTGAATATACCATGGACTGCCAGAAGAATAAATAAGTCTGTGTTGGAAGAAATACAGCCAGAGTGCTCCTTGGAAGTGAGGATGGTGAGACTTCTCATGTACTTTGGACATATTATCAGGAAGGATCAGTCCCTGGATAAGGACGTCATGCTTTGTAAAGTAGAGGGTCAGTGATAAAGAGGGAGACCCTTGATGAAATGGACTGACACAGTGGCTGCAACCATGAGCTCAGGCATAACAACTATGAGGATGGTGCAGGACTGGGCAGTGTTTCATTGTTGTATGTAAGGTCATTATGAGTTAGAACCAAGTTGATGGCACCTAACAACAATAAGTACAGAATACAGATTGTAACTACAGACGCTTCACTAACAGCATGGCATAGTAGTTGGCCCTATGGTCACATTTTTAATTAATAATTTACAAAATCTTACAGATGAAATTTTAGACTAGGCAACAATGGGAAATACAGCTAGTAGTGTCGGTAGCAAAATCAAGATTTGAATGAACTCGATAAATTGTAATTAGAGATACATATAAAGTTATCCTATTTAAGTTCTTGTGGCCTATATAAAAAGTAGCCCTAGTGATGCAGTGGTTAAGTGCTCAGCTGCCAACTTAACCCACCAGACAGGTGTGTCAGTTTGCTTCTGTAAAGATTAAAATTACAGCCTTGGAAGTCCTATGGGGCAGTTCTACTCTGTCCCATAGGGTTGCTATGAATTGGAATTCGCTCAAAGGCAATGGGTTTTGGGTTTGGTTTTAACCTATTCAGAAGAAGTCCTGGTGGCGCAAATGGTGAAGTGCCCGGCTGCTAACTAAAAGATTGACAGTTCAAGCTTACCCAGTGGCTCTGCAACAGAAAGACTGGCTTCTGTAAAGATTACAGCCAAGAAAACCCTATGAGGCAGTTCTGTTCTTTCATATAGGGTTGTTATGAGTCGAAAATGACTCGATAGCACCTAACAACAACAACCTATTACAAAATAAAATTTAAAATTATAGATTTTTAAACTACTTTCCATATGATACACACACATCTAGATTTGTGCTAAGGACAATTATATCACGAAGCATACGAAAGTCCCCAGAAAGAGACCTGTGGCACCTTCATGAAGGTCCTTATATTTCTAAAAAGGTGTTTCATGTAAACTTGGACATGAGGCAGGCAGAACTTTCTGTTAGACTTTGTCATTTTGGAAATGACTTGTTCAAACCAATGTGACTGTATCAGAGAATCCTAGAAGTTCTGGGACCACACCCAACAAGCTTTACAACAGCCATCTGATGATAGGCTCTGAGGGTTGTGCTTACTTACGAAATCAACTTCTCAAATGTAACTTTAACAAAACAAGATTCCATTTTTCTTATCAGGTACTGTGTGACGTTTGAGTGGAAGTAAAAAGCAAATAATAATAAAAGTACAGCATTATACGTGCTCAAAATGGTGTAAGGGGGCCATAGAAACCACATGCCTTCTCATTTTATCAAAATAGTTTGTATTCTTGAATCACTGACATTTCTTTAAACATGTACATGCACAGCTAATATTACATATATCAAATCACAGATTCACAAAAGAGTACTAGAAAAGAGGTGAGCTCTAGCAAGTTCCCGACTGAATTCTGGGAAATAATTTCTTAAAAAATATGTCTGAGATCAAAGGTATATAATTATCACTGAACAAGTGGTAGAGATGTGTTAGATGTAAGGACTGCCTAAGGATAGGCATTAGAATGCTAAGCTATTACTTCTATTTCCAAATGACATCAAGTCATATAACTCTCCTAATGAAAGAAACCAAATCAAAATAACTATGGATATCTATTGCAACAAGAGGAACTATGCTGGTTCCTTTTTGCCTAAATTCTTTCCATCTTGTATCCCAACAAAACTAATACTGATATTCCCCATTTTTAAAAGTGAAGAAATTGAGACTCAAAAATGTTATTAGGGTCACATGGTAAGTGGTATAGTTTAGTCCTAGACCCAGATCTTTTTTTAAAAAACTGGTACATCTATTATCTTTGGCACGAGTAAAGCATAAAAAATTTATACGATAACGTGGCAAGAGAGTAGCAGATAATAATGATAGTCATATTAATAATATACTAAAATTTATCAATTTATTAAGTATTTACTTTGTGTTATATAGACTGCTTAGTACTTTACATATGCTAAAGCATTTAAGCCTCACGACAACCCAATGAAAAGATATAATCTCACTCTTAATGCAAGGGACCTTGTTGCAGAGAAAATAACTTGTTCATAGTTCAAAGTTGGAATCTATCTATCGACCTAATCTACCTTATCATCTACCTACCTACCTACCTTCCCACCTGCCTACCCACCTACCTACCTACCTACCTATCTATGAATGTATATAAATCAGGGTTAGCTTGTGCTGTTGATCAACCCACTGTATACCCAAAGACATCATATCCCAATCTCTCATGAAGGCATACAAACTTGGAAAGCCCAAAGGAGTATCCTGGAAAATGTTGCCCGGTTTTGAGAAAAATTTTTATTTATACCACCATATCTTGTTTATTTAGTTATTTACCTTTTTGTTGTTGCTTTTTTTTTTTTTTTACATATTTTACACACTTAGAAGTACCCCTGCAATCTCTGGGTGGCACAAACAATTAAGTGCTGAACTGCCAGTCAAAAGGCTGATGGTTCAAACCCATCCAGAGGTGCCTTGGAAAACAGACCTAGCGATCTGCTTCCAAAAGGTCACAGCCTTGAAAACCTTATGAAGCACAGTCCTACTCTGACACACATGGGGTTGCCATGAGTCAGAGTCAACTCCATGGCAACTAAAAACGGTCATAACAAAAGTACCACAGGAGCCAAGCTTTGTGTCTATTTTGTTAACTTCTGCATCTCTAATACCTAGAATAGCGCCAGGCACATAGTAGGACTCAATAAATACCTGATGAGAAAATGAACACAAAGTGGCTTTTAGGGATTTGACCAAGAAGCACCTGGTGGACTGGAACTGCCAACCTTTTGGTTAGCAGCCATAGCTCTTAACCACTATGCAACTAGGGTTTCCAAATATTGCTAGAATGTGCATTATCAAGTTCTATAACCGATCAACACTGTAAGCAAGCTGAACAGTAGGGGAAAAGAGAATCAGAGACACAAGGACAGATGGCATCAGCCATAAATCTGGATAGCCCACCCACTATGTTTCCTACTTTTTGAAGCATCTAGAATTATGTATTACCTCTTTATTTTCTTAATGTTCTATAATGAACATGTCTTCACTGTATAATTCAAGAAAACAAAACTCCTTAGAACAAAAAAGAAAAAGGCTAGGGGATATTACTTCTGGGAAGATGGTAAAATGAGAAGGTATAAAAACTCGGTTACCGTAAATGCTATAAGCGTATCTACAAAGCTTTTGAAATAACCAAAACATCCAGCAGTATCAACTACAGACATCTATTAACATAGATCTGACTTGTCACAATGAAGGTGACCGCAGTGGGCCAGCAATTAGCAGTATAAAATGTCCAGACAGTTGACTACTGTAACTAACCAAAGAACCAATAAGATGTTCTGCCACCCAGATGGCTCTCCAGCATTAGAGCTCTGTCAATCCAGGCTATAGAACAGAAGCTGCTTAACAAATATCTTAAGACTCTGGTGCAACAAGAGCAAAGGTAACCAATCCCAATTCAAGTCAAAGGAAGCAATTATCAATGGCTCTCACTTATATGAAAAAATATACACAGTCGATTCTCATTATTCACAGGAGTTACATTCTATAAAGTTGCACAAACACTAAACTAGCAAATACTGAGCAATTGCTCCTTAGGGAAACGTAGGGTTAGGTCCCTGTAAAACTCTGGTCACATATCTTGGTCAACTAATTAATACATAACTTTTTTTTTTTTTTTTAAGTGTGTTTCTGTTTAAGGAGCTTATTTAATATATATTTTTGAGTCATTAACACTGAACTCACAGCCAGCAGCGGTATAACCCACGCCAGAATAAAGCGTATTTAACACACTCATTTTCTCTGTAAGGCACGTCACAGCCATCTTGAGCTTAGGAACACCAGACAGCACTTCAGCAATACGCTTGGGGGGCCATTTTAAACAGCAAAATCATCAAAAAAAAAAAAACGTTGCACTAAATGGACCACAAAAAAAGGCCACTCGTTTACAGTATGAGAGCTAAAACAAGAAGGCAGAGCTTCCTTTGTTCTACCTCAGCAAGGAATGTGCTCCTTGGGTGACTAAAATCTTTTGCCACACTAAGCATGCACACGGGTGACTGCAAAAGGATCACAAGTTTGATTTTGGACTTACAAATAGCTAAATTCACAGATGTAGAACCCATGAATAATGAGAACTGACTGTACTACCAAAGAAAATATTAGTTAAGTAGTTTACAGTAAAATTTTCTGCTGCAATTAATTACGTAATATGGTACTTTTAAAATAATGACGTATTAAGATTCTCAATAAAGTAGGCAGTAATTCACTAAAATGCCATGATTTTAAAAATCAGATAACAAAATTAGAGCTGTAATAATCAAAATGAAATAGTTATGCATTTTTCTTATCTATTGCTTCTTTTCAGCAAGTATTAACTGAATTTAGTCTCTGTGCTACTGACTGAGCTAGTCACCCATTATCATTTAGAATTCAATGAAAAATAAGATTACTTCTGCTTTGGACAGTATGGTGTACAAGATACTCTTTTTTATTATTTTTTATTGTTACAGTTTTTATTGTGCTTTAAGTGAAAGTTTACAAATCAAGTCACTCTTTTACACAAAAACTCATATACACCTTGCTACACACTCCCAATTACTCTCCCCCTAATGAGACAGCCCGCTCCCTCCCTCCACTCTCTCTTTTCGAGTCCATTTCGCCAGCTTCTAACCCCCTCTACCCTCTCATCTCCCCTCCAGGCAGGAGATGCCAACATAGTCTCAAGTGTCCACCTAATCCAAGAAGCTCACTCCTCACCAGCATCCCTCTCCAACCCATTGTCCAGTCCAATCCCTGTCTGAAGAGTTGGCTTTGGGAATGGTTCCCATCCTGGGCCAACAGAGGGTCTGGGGGCCATGACTACCGGGGTCCTTCTAGTCTCAGTCAGATCATAAAGTCTGGTGATTTTATGAGAATTTGGGGTCAGCATCCCACTGCTCTCCTGCTCCATCAGGGGTTCTCTATTGTGTTCCCTGTCAGGGCAGTCATCGGTTGTAGCTAGATACCATCTAGTTGTTCTGGTCTCAGGATGATGTAGTCTCTGGTTCATGTGGCCCTTTCTGTCTCTTAGTGTTCTTCATTCTCCTTTGTTGCAGGTGGGTTGAGACCAATTGATGCATCTTAGATGGCTGCTTGCTAACATTTAAGACTCCAGACACCACTCTTCAAAGTGGGATGCAGAATGTTTTCTTAATAGATTTTATTATTCCAATTGACTTAGATGTCCCCTGAAACCATGGTCCCCAAACCCCTGCCCCTGCTACACTGGCCTTCGAAGCATTCAGTTTATTCAGGAAACTTCTTAGCTTTTAGGTTTAGTCCAGTTGTGCTGACCTCCCCTGTATTGTGTGTTGTCTTTCCCTTCACCTAAAGTAGTTCTTATCTACTATCTAATTAGTGAATACCTACCCCCCTCTCTGTTTAAACTATTTCTCATGGTCTTATACAATGTTTGTCTTTTTGCAACTAATTTCACTCAGCATAATGCCTTCCAGGCTCCTCCATGTTATGTATGAAATGTTTCACAGATTCCTCATTGTTCTTTATTGATAATGCAGTGTTCCATTGTGTGAATATACCATAATTTATTTATCCATTCATCCGTTGATGGGCACCTTGGTTGCTTCCATCTTTTTGCTATTGTAAACAGTGCGGCAATAAACATGGGTGTGCATATATCTGTTCTTGCAAAGGCTCTTATTTCTCTAGGATATATTCTGAGGAGTGGGATTGCTGGATCATATGGTAGTTCTATTTCTAGCTTTTTAAGGAAGTGCCAAATCAATTTCCAAAGTGGCTGTACCATTTTACATTCCCACCAGCAGTGTATAAGTGTTCCAATCTCTCTACAGCCTGTCCAACATTTATTATTTTGTGTTTTTTGGATTAATGCCAGTCTTGTTGGAGTGAGATGAAATCTCATTGTAGTTTTGATCTGCATTTCTTTCATGGCTAATGATTGTGAACATTTCCTCATGTATCTGTTGGCTACCTGAATGTCTTCTTTAGTGAAGTGTCTATTCATATACAAGATACTCTTGAAAGCTGTCAAAATGTAATATAAATGAATCAGTATTAATCTTCAAAGATCTAAGTGTAAAAATATTCCTATATCAACAAAAGATAGGGTATAGGAAATAGAAGAACTTCCTTAGGTTCCAAACCAAATTGATACACTAAGACCGACACCAAGATATATCAAGAAAATACTACATTCAAAATAAAAAGTAAGGCTCTATTACTTCTTAAGAATTAGCAGTTGCATCTCTTTAAAAGGAGAGGCAGCAGCTAAATACCAGTTCTGCAGCGTCATTTAAAAATATTTCCCGCATTACAATGTATTCACTGGGGAATGAAAAGGACAAACTGAAGCCAAACTTTGGAAAAAAATAATTGGGCATTTTCACTGGTAAGTCATAACCTCCTCATCAAGTTAAATTAAAAGTAGATTTTAGTGGGTTGAAGGAGGGAGGCTCCAAAGAGATATGTACATGTGCTATACCCTAGAACCTGTGATGTGAACTTATTTGTATAAAGGGTCCTTGTAACAAAGTTAAAGATCTGGAGTTGAGATCATCCTGGATTATCTGGCTGGGTCCTAAATTGAATGTCAAATATCCTCATAAGAGAAAGAAAGAGAGAGATCTGAAACAGAGATGAGGACCTCTCCTCTCTCATGGAGAAAGGTAGCAACTAGGAATCTGTTTAGAGCTGGCTCAAGGTCTAACTATTTTCAAGAGTCCACCTACTTTTTAGCAGCAGACTCTGTATGTGGGCCCTTGCCCTTCTACAAGTATGAGAAAACAAAACAAAACAAAACAAAAAATGGATAGTAATTATAGCAAGAGGAAATGATGTTTGCTTCCCTACAGTGTCAATGATTTCTTTTATGCATGGAGGAAGCTCAGCAAAGTTAGAGTCTGGGGCCAGGGACTCCCACAATGTGCAAAAATAACCAGGAGAAGAATGGCTGCTGCTATGTCAGGAGAGTGGCACAGAACTGTCTAGAGATTATTTCCTCTGAACTCCTTGGGCTTTAAGTGATTTTGTTTCTCCTCATTTGGTCTTCACTTTTCTTTAGTCTGTGGTTTGATGTCTATTGAGCTGAGGTAGATTTATTTTCCACTGTGGGCTAAAACTAATTTCCAAACATGCCCTCACCATACACAGCACTGAACTGAGTCCTTTAGGGTGTCTCCATAATACCTTTGATGTCACATTTGTCGAACACTTGAAGTACAGCACTAATATTTTATGAGCAAGACATTTTTATTAACCAAAAGGTTACTTCTTCTTTTCTTACTGACATTACAGAATAAGCAGTACTCTCTTTTTCTTAATTGTAAAAGGTTGCTCTGTTTTGCCCTTGAGTTCCACATATTCCAGGGTAGCAACTGTCCACCTATTCCTCTTCCATTCTTACAATTTCTGTAAACAATCTTGCTCTCTTCACCTTAGAAACTTCAGTTTTATTTTTTCCTCCTCATGTATAGCAATGCGTAATGTCATTCTATTACTCCCTAAACAATGTAAGATAAGCAGATGAGTTAAGCTAAAATACTGCTTTGTCTAGATGTTTCAATACACTGTCCACCAAACTTGGCGTTTCATTCTCTCGTGAACAGATATTTTAAATTATTATTATTAGTTGTTAGTTGCTTCTGAGTCAATTCCAACTCACGGTGATCCATGCGTGCAGAGTAGAACTGTTCTGTAGGGTTTTCAAGGCAGTGACCTTTCAGAATCAGATTGCCAGGCCCGTCTTCTAAGGTGCCTCTGGGTGAGTTTGAACCGTTAACCTTTTGATTAGTAGTAGAACACCTAACCATTTGCACCACTCAGGAGCTCCTTTATTAGTAGTAGTAGATATTTAAATTATTATTGGCAATTTTTGAGCTTAAAATTTAGTGCTGACTGACCCACATAAAATCAAAGCCAATGCAATCTGATTCCATCATCAAGAACACTGAGTCACAGCTTCAGAACAAAAAAGAACCAAAGATGGACTGCCAATGTAAGTAGTAGAACTTGAGTTCAAGTAAACAGGTAAACAGATTATTCTCTAAATGACACTTTGAGCTGTGAACATCCTAATGGTGAATTCCACTGCTTGGAATCATCCATTGCTTAATGTTAAATTCTAACTCGTTCTGATAGAATTCTTTCCATCAATTGAATATTTTTGTCTTCAAGAATGTATTTGCTTTCTCCTTCAGTCTACATTTTATAATTATAGTCCTTTTCCACATAAAATCAAGGCCTCTACTTGTTACCTGGCTCGAGACTATGGGGGGTAAACAATAAATATTAACTCAGTTACTCAATATAAACGCCAAGGCAGCATTACACTTTTGAGAATTATTATGTGAAAACAAAAGAAAGTAGCAGTAATTATGCCTTTGGTATATTTTGTTTCAATACGAAGTAAGCTTCTTTAAAAACGGCAAATGAAGAATTCCGTGGCACAGGCAGAATCTGCCCGAATGTTCACTAGACCCCCTTCCTTTTTTCTCCTATGCACAGAGCTAGACCACAAATGCCTGCCTCCTTTTCAGTTGCAGAGGGCCTGTGACTGCGTTCTGGCCAATGGGAGGAGGATATTACATACACTACTTCCAGTCCTGGCCCAGTGAATCTCTCCTGCATTATTCTCTCTCCACCTATCTTCCAGCTGGACACAGAGAATCCTGCAGAGTACTCCAAGAGCTTAGGGGATCTCAAAGTCACAAGAAGAAAGGAGGCTGGGTTCATGAAGAATCAGTTGTAAAGCTGCTCATGAACATCTGTTTACAATGTAAATCAAAACCAAACCCACTGCTGTTGAGTTGCTTCTGACTCATAGTGACCCTATAGGACAGAGTAGAACTGCACTACAGAGTTTCCAAGGGGCCGCTGGTGGATTCGAACTGCCAACATTTGGTTAGCAGCCATTGCACTTGGCCACTATGCCACCAGGGTTTCCGCTTAAAATGTTAAAGCAAAGAAAAATTTTGCACTGCACTAAGCCACTCAGATTTTGGCATTATTACAGCAGTCAACCTACCCTAACAAGAATCCCATCACATTTACCCCACTCTGTTGTGAAGAACTATAACCAGATTCTTGTGCATTTTTTTGTCTAATAAGGATTACATCCTAATTTATTTACATGTGCATGAATCGACAGACTTCTGCACTCAGTCTTTTTAGTTTTTGGAAGCCTTCCATTCAAAATATAGATCATAATACGAGTGAGAACTGAGAAAATCTTGTAGGTGTCCAAAATCTAACAGCTGACAGGAATCATCTTCAAACTAGAAAGTCAAGATTCCGTAAATGACCTTTTCTTTTAAGACTGATCAGTGTTTTGACTGGTACTAGATTTTGCCATGAATGTGGTAACTGAGTAAGGATAAATAAAACAGATGCTAATCCATTAAATTATTTTAGACATATACACATCTGCCAGAACTATGTGCAAGATTTACTGTTGTTGTTAGGTGCCATCGAGTTGGCTTCGACTCATAGTGACCCCATGTACAACAGAATGAAACACTGCCCAGGTCCTGTGCCACCCTCATGATCATTGTTATGCTTGAGCCCATTGTTGCAGCCACTGTGTCAATCCATCTTGTTGAGGCTCTTCCTCTTTTTCGCTGACCTTCTACTTTACCAAGCATGATGTCTTTCTCCAGGGACCGGTCCTTCCTGATAACATGTCCAAAGTATGTTAGACAAAGTCTCACCATCTTTGCTTCAAACGGCATTCTGGCTGTATTTCTTCCAAGACAGACTGGTTCATTCTTTTGGCAGTACATGGTATATTCAATACTCTTTGCTAACACCATAATTCAAAGGCATCAATTTGTCTTCGGTCTCCCTTATTTATTGTCCAGCTTTCATTTCACATGCATAAGAGGCAGCTGAAAATACCATGGCTTGGGTCAGGTGTACCTTAGTCTTTAAAGTGACATCTTTGCCTTTTGACACTTTAAAAAGGTCTTTTGGAGAAGATATGCCCAACTCAATGTGGCGTTTGATTTCTTGACTGCTGCTTCCATGGACGTTGATTGTGGATCCAAGTAAAATGAAATCCTTGACAATTTCAATCTTTTCTCTGCTTATCATGATGTTGCTTATTGGTCCAGTTATGAGGATTTTTGTTCTCTTTATGTTGAGGTAATCTATACGGAAGGCTGTTCAGGGTCATTATTAGTCGCCATGAATCAGAATCTACTTGACAGCAATGGTTTTTTTTTTTTTTCTTTTGGACTATTACTCAAAACTAAATGTGTAGCAAAACTACACAAGGAATTTTAACAGTCAACTCTAAATGAAAAATAATAAAAAGACTCCATCTGGTGACTGTTGTTGAGTTCCCTTTAGTCTTTTTAATATCCATAGTTGGGAAGATTCTAAATGTGAACCTCTCCTAATCCAAAAGAATTAACCCATGTTAAACATTTTACTCTAATCGTGATGGTTTTAAAATATGATCCCAAATGATATGACATTCTTCCCTTTGAGAGGCAGGGTCCATATTCCTTCCCCTTCTACTGGCTGGGTTGTTACTAGTCAACCAATCGAGTACAGTTGAAGTGATGCTATGTAAATTCCAAGGCTAGACCATACAAGGCAAGGCACCTTCTGCCTTACTCAATGAAAAACTCATTGTTGAAATCTTCAGTCACCATGTAAACAGTCTGACTTCTCTGAGGTCATTATGCTATGAGGAACCTCAAACTAGGACACATGGAGACTACACAGAGGGACCCAACACACCATGATGAGACAGTACCCAGGTGCTCTAGCTTCTGCTATTCCAGATCCACACCACTGTCTGACAACAACTTCTGGAAGGGTCCCGTGACAGAACTGCCCAGCTGAGCCATTCCCAGTTTTTTTCACCCTCAGAAATTGTGAGAGACAATAAAATGATTGCTGTTTTAAGCCAGAAACTTTTGAGGTGATTTGTTGAGCTGCAGTAGTAACAAGAATGAGAATGTCTACTCACTGAATAGATAAAACCACCAAAAAAAACCAAATCCATTGCAGTCAATTTTGACTCATAATGACCCTATAGGACAGAGCAGAATTGCCCCATAGGGTTTCCAAGGAGAAGCTGGTGGATTCAAACTGCTGACCTTTTTGGTTAACAGCCATAGCACGTAACCACTGTACCAGCAGGGCTCCATTGAATAGATAATTATACATATAAAATTATACATATACATCTCTTAAATGTCATGCACCAGTCTGCTAAAAATCTCTTTATATTTCATATAATCTTTTTTAACATATGTTAGATTTAGGTATCTTAATTCAATATATTTTATAAGGAACCAGCCGAGTTTTAAACATAAATGCTATACTAATGATCACTAAACAGGGTTTCATCTCACCATGAAAACAGGTAAAAACACCAAAAGTATCTTCCAATGATTTATCATCTCCCTTTGACTCTACATGCAAGGATTACATAAGAACCAAGAGGGTGATGTTATAAGACAGTCTATTAATCCAGAAGACTACTATAATAAAAGAAATTAAATTTTCAACATTGTTTTAAAAATAAAGCTAAAATTTCAAATGGTTTCAAGCAAGAATAAATCCTAGTCCTCTTTCTAATTTATATTAACTTGATCAATTTTTTAGAAGAATTGGATATGATCTGCTAAAGATTAAATCAATATAAATCTTCCAACTTACTGATGGCATATTTCCAAAAGTAACCAGTTTAAAAAAATTAAACCCTTTGGCTAGTTATGTTATAAACAGAAATTCAGATCAGCTATGCTAAATCAAAATCATGTTTTGAGGAGACACTAGAATACACACTGATCATAGTCAATAATTTTACCAAAAAAACAGCTGATTCAGTAACACAGAGGTACATTTTTTTAGTACATTTTCTTCATGGATGGCTCTTAAGGATAGGGATTTACTCAAAATTAAATGTTCAATATTGTCTAACTATATAAGAGCTTTTTATGGATGCATGGGCACATATTTTGAACATTTTTTAAGAACAGATTCAGCATTTTTTTCAGAGAAAAAAAACTGGCTTTACCCAGGAACACTCATTAACCCTCATTCACTCTCAACGTTAAGATGATTTTTTCTTTCTGGCTAAAGATTCAAGCCATATTCTTAATTTTCAGAGTTGAACGTCAGTTTTTCTACTTAGTCACCAATTGGCCGAAGTATGTGAGGATTCAGCAAGTGGTATGTAATATCAGTGTCTCAGATATTCACCAAAAGGGTCAATATTCCCTAAAGCTCCCAACTAAATTGTGCTAGTTACTAGTTCGGCTATTATAGCATATGACTTCATCATAGCACTTCTCGGATTGCACTGCACTAGCTTTTTGGCATATCTATCTTCCCATCATTGAAGACTCTGCCTTAAAAAAAAAAAAAAAAATTTAAATTCTCATACTTAGCAAGGTCAGGTCATGCACATAATATCTGGTAAATAAATAAATGAATATCATCCAACACATTACCAAAAACAAGGCTGAGACAACCAATTAAAAAAAAAAAAAACAACACTGTCATCGAGTTGATTCTGACTCCTAGTGACCCTATAGCACAGAGTAGAACTGCCTCATAGGTTTTCCAAGGCTGTAAATCTTTACAGAAGCAGACTGCCACATCTTTCTCCTGTGGAGTGGCTGGTGGGTTCAAACCAGCAACCTTTTGGTTAGCAGCATAGCACTTTAACCACTGTGCCACCAGGGCTCCTTAACAAAAAAGAATAGGTCAACTATTCATTCTTCTGGCATTTCTAATTTTAGCCAAATACCACCTTAAGTAGCTATTAAGCAGCGTATCTGATCCATATTAGCTTAGTATGCCTTCATAAATACCTCTACTGAGTTATGATTTAATGTTTCACCCTGAATTGGGATCGACACAACAGATCAATAGTTGAAAAACATCATTAATGCTTACAAGCCATAACTGAAGATACCGTCCTTTTGTAAGAAATGGATCTAGAATATTGGCTATAATTTGCCTAAATTTATTATTCTTATTAACTTCTCACACCTCACAGTGATTAGCAACATAAATCTTAGAATGAAAAAGGCCTGAGTGATGACCTGGTTGGAGGTGGAGAGGGAAACTTGGGGAAACTGTGTCCCACTCTGCGGCCTATCTTGTGAAGGCTTAAATATATGGTGGAAGTTTGTTAAAGAGAAACAAAGTAACACCAAGGGCACCAGTCAGGCCAGTCACAGGGTTTTAAAGGAAGAGGAGGAAGAGTTCTCATTATTTGGTACAATGGGTCCAGGACACAAATCCTTATGACATATGTGTGTAAAGGAAGGATTATACTTTGAGAAAGTGACAATCAACCCAGCTGCCAATCAGATTATGATGTTCCAACAGGACTTAGGCTACAGCATAGATTCAAAAATGACTAACAATTCCTCCTTTTGTATAATTGTTCTTCTACCAATTAATCTCAGGCCCTTTTTCGTTCTTCCCAACTTCTGAAGAAAGATGATTGAGACAATCAAGTGCTGTACTGCCCCCTGCTTCTAACCAATATCCAAATCTGAAGTTGGTTCCCACTTCCTAATCTCTTTTAGAATCAGTCAGCACAGGCCATAACTAAAGAGCTCCTCCCAACTCCCCCTTACTGAGAGGCTTCTAGGGTTCCTCTGGGGAGAGCTGCAGAAGCAAATACACCTACCTCTGATTGGAGGTGTTGCTGGTGGTCTCTGGCTACTATGTTTCGACAAAGTAAATTACAAGTCGTTTGAAAAATCTTTCCATATTTAAAAATTCCAAAGGAAGGAGATTCTTTCTGTAGTCACACTTTTTAATCCACTCAACAAATATTAGAAAACTACCACTTTTGATGCACATTAAAATAAAATATACAAGTAGGCCTAATGGTGCTTTAAAAATAAGCAAACATTAGCAGAGAAACAGGTCTCTGCCAGAGCTGTGAGTGGGAAAGTTTAATACCAACTATGCTTTTTTTTTTTTTATGCTTAGCGAGAGATGGCAGGAAGAGAAAAACATCTTTTATGTAGTTTTGATCAGAAAAGTATGATCGAATGATCTATAATACTCAAATCACCAACATTAGGTCTAGTCTCAAGAAAAGACTGCCCAGGGAACAAAGAAGGTTCCATGATCACCAAAACTCCTGCCTATTATGAAGACTTAAAGATGATGGGAAGGATCAGGATCCAAGGATCCAGTATGGTCTCAGGGTAGGTGGCCTTATAAGAATAACCTGTATGAACCACTGGACCAGAATCTGGGGAGAGTCATAAGAGAGAAGAAAGGAAGGAGAGAAGGAACGTAGTTATTTTTTGGAGGGAGATCTGTATACGTATGTTAATCTAAGCCTGCATATTGGACAACTTCTGGGATCTGCAAAGCTGTCTGCTACCCCCACTGACACAGTTCAGGCAAGTGCAAGGGAACTTATCCACAGCTGTACAAACTAAAACTGCAACCAAGAGTGAAGCAATAAAGGAATCAAGTCTACTTTCCCGACATTACTATGTTACACAATACTAGGACAAGGAATTCTTTTCTGATTCCATATTTAAAAAAAAAAAATGCTGGGACCAGGCATAAAAAAACTTAGCTGATTGCTCCAGGCAGTACTTGCTCCTGGATGATAATATTGTGATTCAACCAAAACAACGTGCTTGTCAAAACTTGCTCAGGGGTCTTCTCCTAGCTATGCCCATCAATCCAAAGCTATTACGTCACAAATTTCCCCATCCCAACCAGTTTCCACTTGGCAAGGTCCACCTGAAAATCACTCAGCTCGGGCCCTAAAATTCTGTTAATGCCCCTCTCTAGTATTCCCATTTGGAGATACTACTGAAACTCTGTTAAGAGGACTTTCTATAGACTTAGCTTTGCTTGATTAGTAGGTGTTTCTGGTGGTCTTTTGGAAGGCTGACAGTCAACAGGCCACATGGCTTCACTGGAGCCATCACTGCATGGAAGTATTCATAAACTAGAGAACCCAAACGTAGACTTTTCTGTGTCCTGGGGAAATTGTTAGAGATCTGATCAGCCTAAGCCAAGTGATGTCTACCTTGCTTCCCAGCCCTCCACCTCTGAGGAGTCAACTTTTCTATCATCCTTAGATACTCTACCTTAAGAGCAGGGCCATTTCCATCTCTCTGATTACAGATTAAATCAAGGACAGAAAGCTGAACACAATTCCCTACAAAATTACCTATGCACATAGTTTAGAATATCATTTTATTTTCCTTTAAAAAGTTCTGTCCTCTTAATCTTTTCCTCATTTCCTCATTAATAATTTCTGGAAAATATGAATTATATAATTAAAATATTTAAAAATTTATATATTTAAACTTTTGATTATAAATTTTTTGTGAATTTCCCAAAGAATACTTAGTAACATGCATTCACAACAGCTGTTAACATATGTTCCAATTTGGGTTTTCCAAGAATCATTCATGAATATTAACCTCAAACTGAAAAACATTCAATCAAGAAAAAAAAAAAGTAAACAACTAAAAGTTACTAGCCACATGTTTTAGCTGTAACTTCACAGAAAATGACTTATTATTTTGTAAGTACTTTCTTTTGAAGAGAAATAAAATGCATTTCCACACATATTTCAAAAAGTCCTAAAATATATGACTTTCATACACTTCATAAACACTCTAAGAGTTTATTAATTGCTTGCAGAAAGATCTTAGAGATCAGTGCCTGTCTCAAACATAGTTATTGTGAATATCCAATTATAGCAAGAGATAGACAGTTGTAGCATATCTTCAACTAGTTGTATACAAACACTATATTAAAAACACTAAACTACACAGTCATTTTTGCCAAATATACCTTCTCATTATCTACGAGGAGCCCTGGTGGCACAGTGGCTAAAAGCTCCAGCTGTTAATCAAAAGGTCGTCAGTTTGAATCCACCAGCTGCTCTCTGGAAACCCTTTGGGGCAGTTTTACTCTGTCCTATAGGGTCGCTATGAGTCAGAATGCACTCGATGACAACGGATTTGGTTTTTTAATGGTTTATGATCTACGAAAATATTAAAATAAAGTATTAAGATTTACTTCTAAGGTGGCTTATTTCAAACATTCCTTTATGGAATATTTTGAAATTACTTCATTCTCTGTAGAATCTATACACCTTATCATAAAAAGAGTTTTATAAACAGATAAGAACATCAAAGAAATTTATTGAGTTTATTATGCTAGACAGTATTCTAATCATTCTCTATAGATTGTCTCTTTTAATCCTCACAACAACCTTACGAAGGTATGATTATCCTTCTTTTAAAGATTAGGGAATTGAAGATCAGAGAGGTAAATTAATTTTCCCAAGGTTACACAGGTAATGATATTCAAACTCAGACCATCTGGCAATTTAATATGAGAGTTTGTATTCTTAACAGCACACATACTACCAAATACACGTGTACGCTTAAACAAATTTGTTTCCCAACACTGGAGATGCATCTATAAACAATGAAATGATGTCTCTGATATCTATTTACAAAGCTTTAATCAATTGTTAAAACAAAATTAGAGTACAGCTGAGATTTAATTAAATACTCTTGAATATCCAATCATGCAGTCAATTTCAATATAAGCAATTTGGATTTTAAGTAGATGTTTTTTCTCTTTCTGCTCACAGCAAGAGATCTAATCAAGAACATATATTCAAATGCATTAATTTGGAGACAAACCATGGATTCTTACAAGATAAAATGGATCCATTTAAACTATTCAAAAAAATATAAACATGGATAGACACTACTGTTTGCATACCCTGAAATATGTTATTTCATTTGTAGACATTTCTTCCTCTATTTGTGACCTATTTATTAAGAGGAAAACACATGTGGTAGACACCTTGAATTCTTAATAATTCAAGGTGTCTACCACATGTGTTTTCCTCTTAACAGAACCACAATTCTATTAATAGGGCCAAATACTAAAAAGGCCCCCAAAGTCTGGGTTTTAATTACTTTTCACTGTATACAAATAATAACCTACAGGCTTAGTATAAGCTTAAAATTGATGTTCAATGTTAACAAATTCTTTGAAATATATTGGTCAAATTGCCTTTACCTTAATTTTATTCTCTGGCACCAGAGATATGCCTTCTTTACCTCTTGACAAGCTCATAAGAAGTTTTACTTGTATGATCATACTCTTAAAGAGGTCTTCTCTGGATAGCAGTTGGCCTAGAAATCAGTGTCTAATCATGGTGAACTGGGGCAAATTGCTCCTGTTCCTTTTTTTCAGAACATTTACCATTCTATGGCCAGAGTCAGGTTGCCAGAGTCCCCAGTAGGTGGCCTAGAGGAAGATTTGGAGAGCCATTCAAGTGTTAACTACAGGTTTTTTGCTACTTGGCACCTGAAAATGCTGGACTATCTGCCAGATACACCTCTAAATCATTAAAACTACCTTGTCATGTCTCTTCTTACTTGGAAAGATTGGGTACATATTAACTGGATTCTACGCCTGATGGCCGGTAACATATAGGCCATATTTGCTCAGCATGCATTATTTCGCCCACTTTAACTTACATTCATTTAGTCATGCCCATCATTTTTTTTTTTTTTTAATCAACATAGGTTTTATGTTTGGCAGGTCTTATATTTCTAGTGTTGCCAACTGCACATGCTTTTAGGGGATTTTTGTTGTTGTTGTTGCCAACTGCACATGCTTTTAGGGGATTTTTTTTTTTTTTTGCAACCTAGACTGTAAAAGTAAGCTGAAAATCTCATTGTGCCATACAACTAGAGCTTCCAGGTTTAGAAAATTAAAATAAAGGACACTGACAGCAGATGTCTTCATGGAGTTAATCACATTATATCAAATCTTACCAGGGATGTGTTCACATCATCATACAACTGCCAAACCACATCATAACTGCCAAACCACTGAGAATCATGGCCCAGCCAAGTTGATATACAACCTTAACGATCACAATCTACCCCTTGTCAACCTGGCACCTGTACGCATCTCCTTAAACCATACATAAACTCTGAATAAAGACAATTATAAAGTCATACTTGCACCTAACGTGATACAACACACATATAACCAAAAGTGTACTAGCCCTGTTTACATCTTATATTTTATAAGTGAAGAAAACAAAAATATTTGATACGTGGTCTAAAGTCAGGAAAGGTGTGTGTCAGGGTTTATCCTTTCACCATACTTGTTCAATCTGTATTCTGGGCAAATAATCTGAGAAGCTGGACTATATGAAGAACAGGGCAACAAAATTGGAGGAAGACTCATTAACAACCTGCAATGTGCAGATGACACAACCTCGCTTGCTGAAAGTGAAGAGAACTTGAAACACCTACTGATGAAGATCAAAGACTACAGCCTTCAGTATGGATTACATGTCAACATAAAGAAAACAAAAATCCTCACAACTGGACCAATAAGCAACATTATGATGAACAGAGAAAAGATTGACATTGCCAAGATTTTCATTTTACTTGGACCCATAATCAACACTCTTGGAAGCAGCAGTCAAGAAATCAAACGATGCATTGCATTGGGCAAATCTGCTGCAAAAGACCTCTTTAAAGTGTTAACAAGCAAAGATGTCATCTTGAGGACTAAGTTGTACCTGATCCCCTAGCCATGGTGTTTTTAATCATCTCATATGTATGTGAAGCTGGGCAATGAATAAGGAAGATGGAAGAAGAATTTACATCTTTGAATTACGGCACTGTTGAAGAATATTGAATATAACATGGACTACCAGACGAATGAACCAATCTGTCTTGGAAGAAGTATACCCTGAATGCTCCTTAAAAACAAGGATGGTGAAACTTCATCTCAGACACTTTGGACGTGTTAACAGGAGGGATCAGTTGCTGGAGAAGGACACTGTGCTTGGTAAAGCAGAGGGTCAGCGAAAAAGAGGAGGGCCTTCAAGGAGAGGGAATGACACAGTGGCTACAACAATGAGCTCAAGCATAACACTATGAGGATGTTGCAGGACTGGGCAGTGTTTCATTCTGTTGAACACAGGGTCACTATGAGTCAAAACAGACTCAATGGCACTCAACAACAACAAATAATATTTTTTAGCACAATTATATCCCAAATATTGTATTTTATAGGGTAACTCGACGTGCCATAATTATTTGTATCAGGTAGGAGATATTTAAACCAGTTGCCATTGAATCAATTCCTACTCTAGTGACCCATGTGTATCCAAGGGGAACTGTGTTCCATAGAGTTTTCAATGGCTGATTTTTTGGAAGTAGATTGCCAGGCCTGCCTTAGGAGGCACATCTGGGTGGACTCAAACCTCCAACATTTTGGTTAGGAGCCCAGTGCATCAACTGTTTGTAGCACCCACAGACTCTAAGAGATACTTTAACTCTGCTTAATATCAGTTTGACTTGATGCAAAAACTAGTGGAGGATATATCGAAAGCCTCTGTTCTTGCCCTCATTTCATCTCCTACCAGAGTCTGTGACCCTTCATGTGTCCCCTAACCTCTAAGAACTCTGGCATTCTTACTTATCAGATGAGGATTATGATGCTTTTCTTGTCATCCTTATAGGGCTGAGAAACAACTAAGTGAGTACAAGTGAAAATAATTCTAAAATTCAATGGACTGCCAAAAAAAAAAAAAAAACACGAACAAAACAGTCTCAGAAGAAATACAAACAAAATGTTTCTTGGAAGCAAGGATGGTGAGACTTAGACTTGCTCATCAGGAAAAATCACTTGTCAGAAAAGAATATGATGCTTGGTAAAATAGAGGGCCAATGAAAACAAAGGAAACTTTCAGCAAGATGGATAGGCACAATAGCTGTGACAATGTAACCTGGCCATACCAATCATCATGAAGATGGTGCAGGACTGAGCAATGTTTTGTTTTGTTATATACAAGGTCACCATGAGTCAGAGGTGACTCTATGGCACCTAACAACAACATATTAGTCATCTACACCAATACACTTTTAATAAAGGAGGTTGACATTATATCTTTTCAAATAAAATCACAAGTCCTATATTTTAAAATGATACATTCACGGCTCAAACCACACTAACCCATTTCTGTCCAAACCATTCCACTAAACTACTGTAGAGGATACAACTATTTGAAACAACCTAAGGAAATCATATCCCTCTATTCCCCACTACTTAACTCTGTACGTTTAGTTCACTTGACTTGCTACACAACTGTGTCATTACTGTTTTACATATCTGTCTACCAGTACTTAGTTCACTGTCTGGCACATGGACGGTATTCAATGAATATGTTAAATAAGTAAATAAACAAAGGCCCTTTATCTGTGTTCATCTGACTTGTCCTCTGTGTCTGACACCGTGATGTGCCACCCAGATCTCCCTTCCATGAAGCATTTGTTGCTCCACTTGCTAGGATACTGTCAGCAGTAGGCTTCAGCCGCCAGCCCCTCAGATATTGCCTCAGCTTCAGATAGCTGCCTTGCTCAAAGTCATGCCCCTTCTCAGGGTGGCCACATTCCAACAGTGTACCATTGGACTGCTCTATGACACGAAGTGTTTCAGACACTTTTTAAGTTAAATCAGCAAATACACTAATACTGACTATGTATCAATATCTGGAATGAGGACATTAGAGCGCTGAACAGTACTGATAACCCTTAAAATAGCTCTTGCTTTTGCTTTAAAATACTCCAGCAATAATGAGTTTTTTATTTTTGTTTTTAAAGGAGGAGGAACAGATAAAACATGACTGGCAAAATGTTAATTATTGGGGGAGAATTCATTAACTGATCATTCATCTCTACTACTGCACATATTTAAATGTATTCATAACTAAAAGCTTACCACTAGAAAAATTTATAAATCAATAAATATGTGACGGACCAACCAAGTAATGTCTAGGTAATTCTACTTCTCGAAGAACATAAATTTATCCTCTCTCCTCTCAATTTCTCTTGCCACTACCCTTATTTCAGGACTTCACGATCTCTCACCTGAAACCTCAATTTGCTTCTTAACCTGATAACCCCTAATGAACCTATTCATTTATTCACTCACTCATTCATCCTTCAAAAAACCATTATGAAGACATCTATTTGCAAAGAACTAAGATACTTTGAGGAGCTGGTATCCTCTCAATGCTGCCAAAGCTTGTTTCCCAATAAGAAATCTGGTCAGGTCATTCCCCAGGAAGAAGAACAATCAATCAAAAGGAAATGATCACATAGGACAAGGGTTGGCAAAATTTTTCTGCAAAGGGTAAAATAATAAATATATTAGGATTTGCAGGCCATACACTCTCTGTTGCCACTACTCAACTCTGCCACTGTAACGCAAAAAAAAAAAAAAATCAGCCTTAAACAATACATAAGCGAATGTATGGCTATGTCCCAATATGATCTTCCAAAAACAGGTTGCAGGCTGGATTTAACCCACTATACAGTAATTTGTCAATCCATGATCAATGGTAACAATGAAATTTCATAAAATTATAATCTAAAGTCCTTAATATGGCCCCAAAGCATCCTTATAGCTGCTTGCCATGCCATTACCCCATGTTCTGGAAGCCCCTCCATATATTTTACATTGCTGCATTGCCTTCGTAAAGCTTTGGTCAAACACCTATTATTAATCTGATACTCAGAACAAGTATTACTTTCTACGTAAAACTCTATATCCTATATCTACCCCGAATCTTAGCAGACTTAACACCATTCCCATAGAAATATGTATAAAATGCTATAAAGGCTCTTATCACATATTGCAGATTCCCTAATAAGTGTCTATAACCCCATCATCACCACACTTGCTAACTTGTAATCAAAGGCTTCTAATGAGGGCATTTCCAGGTGCTCTAAAACACCAATAAGTATAGTATCATGGATACCACCACTTCGACCTCTCAGAGTAGATAATGTACTTCTTCTAGGAAAAGACAACCGAACAGTATTGAAAAAACTGAATCTTATTTCTTTTTCTTAAAGCCCAAAGCAATAAATATGTAGAAATAGGACTTTGTGGAAATTAACAGCATGACACATGTACATTTTATGTACATGCTTCTTTCTAAAGTTATTCCTTTAATCATCATTTATGTGGCAACACTCTAATGAGGTTTCGGGCCATATATTTTCACCTCAAGTAATGCAACCTGAAAGAGGCCAGATGAAAGGGACAGTGAGAAGTCAGCTTATCCATGTTTTGTGTCTTAGGAAGAAGCATTCTTAACATCCCAGGAAAAGGAGAAATGAGTCTATTTTTAGAGACTTAAAGAGAAAGGGATTTTGCAACCTTGTCCACTAATCTGTTCTAATGCTTAACAAATTTTGCTGTCAGAAAACAATCTCGGTAAATCCCTAGCACTACAGAATAAAATGATTTTTCTTCTTGTCCTGTCCTTGAGGGAAATGGAAAACAGCATATGTTACCTGTGTAAGAGACCTGCATATCATGCTTAAAAAACTTCATAAATTTATTCCTAACCTATCTGCCGTCATGTTTTCAGAATTTTCATTCCTTGAAGCAATAATCCTGGTATCAAACTGCAAGGTGTTTGAAACTTAATTCCAAATATTTATTTTTCTACTAGAAGCCACTAGTACTAAATAACTGTTCATATTAGATTTCTTTCCTACCTTTTATAAAAATAGGAATCACTCACTAGAGTGCAAAGCTGTAATCACTATTTAAATGAAATAAAAATAAGAATTTAAAATTCAATTCCAATGTTTTGCTTAGCCCCTGAGCAATAATGTTCCCCCAACAAAGTTTTTTTTGTTGTTGTTTAGCCTTGATATTACACAGATTCTTCCAAATATCCATTTTTATATACTACAATAATATATACACCCTCTCATCATGTATTAACATAGTTAGGTTTCAAAGCTCAAGTTATTATGCAAAATCGTTACATGAAAATGGAGGATGACCACATAGTATCATAAAATGGAGGATGACTACATCATTACCTAACTGCCAAATTACATCATCAAATAACTGCCAAATTACATCATTACACAACTGCCAAACCACTGAGAATCATGGCCCAGCCAAGTTGACACATAACCTTAACCACCAAAGCCAGCATTATTCTCATCTCACATCTCGGCAATTACTACTGCTAGATGTCATTAATGTGCAAAATAGCTGGATAGATCTTTTACTATTGTTATAATTGTAAAATATCAGATAGCAAGATAGTCAATAAGTGAGGAGAAGCTGTAATCGAAAATAAATGAACACAGGATTATCTAAAGTGGGAGGCTTATAAGCTCATGAGATCTTACTGAGTCACCTTAAATAACAAAAACACATAGCAGGAAATGGTGAGAGTTCACAGAATACTATTTCATTCATATTCAAAGCACTACTGTTTAATTTAATCAGAAGGTGGAAGGAGGTGATGTGGAGGGAATTCTAACTTGTGACTAGGTTTTATCATACTTTTTATACTTATCCTTTACCCTGCAACCTAAAGGTCTCTTCTGTTCATTGGAATAATAGTATTTTCCACATTCAAGATCAAAATATCATCTATTATTGTACAGTTACTAACAAAACACTGTTCAATATGATTTCAAAGTGTTTTATGGTTAATATGGCATATGCCAAACAATAATGCTGAAAACATAGATACAATCTGCTGACTAAAAATCAACGTCCTATAAAATATACTTGATTGACACAAATGTACCAAACTGAAAACATTCAAAAGCACACATATGAAAAAAACTCTGAAATGAAATTGACAGATAATACTTCTCATAAAATATTACTATAGACAACTATCATGTACAGATCAGTGCCTCTCAAACCTGGATACACTTCAGAATCACCTGGGAAGTCTTAACTGCTTGCATAGAGATCCTGAATTAATTTGTCTGGGGGTGAGCCCCGGGTATTAGTGTGTGCAAAAGCTGGTCAAATGATTTTAACTTACAGCAATGTATGTGAACCACTGATGGAGCTAGTCAACAAAGAGAATTATGTAAAAACTGCCAGAAAAAGAACATGAAAGAAGAAAGAAATAACTTTAGAAAGACATATACAGGGTCTGGCATATCCTTTCTGTGTTAAGGCAAGTTTAGGTTCAAGAAAGAGAAAGTCACTTGACCAGTTCGAGTAAAAATTGCAGTTTACTGGAAGAAAAGGGGCAAATGTGCAGAAAGGCATGAACGTGAAGAAAGAGGAGCCAGAACCCATGGAAAATGAAAAATCCTCAATGGCTAGTTTCTCTGTATCTTTTGGAAACCACATGATTTATTGTTTCTACTTTTCTGTCTATGCACTCTATTCTATTTAAAAGCTGAATTCTACCATTTCCCACAGCTCAACTTTTGTTCAATCCTTGGATTGAATAAGCCTAAAGCTCTAGTGTTTACCATCAGCTAAAAGGCTCAGTCTCTTGTTCCAATTGTAACTTTCTAGGAGAACGAACCTGTCTGCCACAGTGGTTAAGAGATGGGCTGCTAACCAAAAGGTTGGCAGTTTGAATCTACCAGGCGCTCCCTGGAAACCCTATGGGGCAGTTCTACTCTGTCCTATAGGGTTGCTATGAGTAGGAATTGACTCAACAGCAATGGATCCCCACCTCTCCCCAATAAATAAGTTGTGACCAAGGAGGAGTTAGGTACAAACCTGACCACCTAACCCATCCTTCACGATCTGTGGATAGGGGAAGGTTGTATTAAACAGGGTTAGAGCGGTACCTCTAAAATTTAGAGTCTGTCTTCCATTCTGAATACACTGGTTTGGACTGAGTGATTTTATCCACTTCATTAGATGTTACTATTTATCATTGACTCTACAACTCGCAGCCTACACAATACGCATAATCACCTTGGGCTCAAAAAGCAATGCTGCAGAATGCTCCCTACGTAGTTAAGCATTCCCAAGAGTCAATTTCTCTAGCTTAGTTCTTTGGCTTTTTGTTTCTTCTGCTGAAGTTTTCAGCTTTTACACTCCTACTAACTGTATAAAAATTAGTCCAATGGGGCTGGAATGAAACCAGAATGGCTATAATTTTGGTACATTGTTATACTCCAGGAGTTGTCTTTTCCTACAACTATTATTTAATATCAAATATAATAATGAGGACAAATGGATCAGTTAAAAATATTAACAAATGCCAATATAACCATAACAGTCTGATGTCAGTAACTATCATTTATGAGGGAAAATAAAGTTTGAAACATATTATATTCTTGTGCATCAATTGGCTCCCAAAGAAACTGTCCTTTTGATTGAATTCTGTGCTGCCCAATAGGGCAGCCACTAGCTACATCTGGCTATTTAAATTTCAATTAATTAAAATAAAAGAAAATAAGTTCCCTGGTTTTACTAGTTTTCAGTAGCCACTTGACACGTCAGAGGTAGAATATTTACATCATCCCGGAAAATTCTATTGAACAGTGCTGAAATTGACCATCCTGTTCTATTAATGAGGCAGCATGGGTATACACACTTAACTAACTTCATTTTTAGTTTTGGTAAATATACCGTAACATAGTGTAAGTACAAAATGTGCCAAATACGTGGCCAGATATGGTGAGCTCCTGAGTTTTTTGTATGGATGCGCAGAGAGCTATGAGCCAATAACTTGTCTAATTTATCAGCACTGTTTCTGCCTTGGACACCATTAAAGACTCTCACACTGTAAATCTAACCAGAGCTCTGGGTGATTCTGATGCCCACTGACAATTGTGGACCTCTGGGCAAACGAACAAAGCTGATGACTAGTTGCACCCAATTGCTACAGAAAGAATGACAGCTCCTTGGTCAATTTCTCGCTTTTTATCTAGCTACTAGAGCCTTCTTTCTCCACTTTTATCTGGGCACCAAAGAAAACCTTCTTTCTCCACTTTTTTCTAATCCATCTCCTTCAAGCTACATTTGCTAGGTTATTCTTACCCCGGGGTAAAAATTACTTAAAAAGGAAACTGAAAGCTCACTGCTCCCCCACACCCCCCGCAAAAAATACAATACTCATAATTTCTCTCACATTCTCACAAAAATAAACTACTATCAAATGCCCAGTGACATGTACATAGACAATGTACTATATAATGTTTTGCTTTTTAATTTTATATAACTCCTTTGTGGAATCATGAAATAGAGTTTAGATAGGAACAAAAGAATATGAAACGTGAGAAATGTCTAGTCTGTGCCTGTCTACCAATTTCCTTCTCAATGTCCTCCCTCTTATTCTTCTTGTTATGCCTTCCCCCATTCCCAAGAGTTTATTGCAAATACAGAAAATATGATATCTTTGGATACCAAATTAGGTCTATTATCCCCCAGCTGTGGTCTGTAGTTGAGAAATGCTTTAAAACAAATCCTCACAAGGATATTAATGATTAATGTGGGCTTTATGTATCATCTCTCACTCCAGAGAGTTGCATTTAACAAAAAATAATAACATTTGCATAAAGCTTCACACATTTACGAAATGCCTCCATAAACATCAATTTATCCTCCCTTAATCCATTTTCAAATGATAAAATACAGTCTCAAAGAGGTAATATGGAGGGGGGGCCAAGATGGCGGACTAGGTGGACGCTCCCGCGGATCCCTCTTGCAACAAAGACTCGGAAAAACAAGGGAATCGATCACATACATAACAATCTATGAACTCTGAACAACAAGCACAGACTTAGAGACGGAGGACGAACAAATACGGGCAGACAGCGACTGTTTTCAGAACTAGGAGCCAACGCACCAGGCAGGTGACCTTCGGAGCTCGATCTGGGGCAGAGCCCAGGGGGGCAGACGGCACAGAAAGGGGGCCCACCCCTTCCCCCCCGAACCCATCCCGGGAGGAAGCCTAGCAGGTTGGCGCGGGCGGCGTAGGGGCGCAGCCGGAGGGAGAAACACCCGGGAGGCAGTGACTGATCTGAGAGGGGGGAGAACAGCGTCCCAGCTGGGGTGCCCTGCTGTCCGCCGGGAGTTAGGCGAGAAGCCGACGGGGCGCGCGCGGGGGGGGGGGTCAGCTGTGTTTCCCTGGAGTGACCCCAGGGCGGGGCCCACGCGTTCGTGCGGGAGGACGCGCACCCAGTCCGCGCGTGTGGCACGGCACACCAGAGGGAGAAATCCCCGGAGGTGTCTGGTCTCAAAACAGGGAAAGCAGCATCCCAGACGGGGAGCCATTCCGCTGCGATCTGGGCACGCGCGCGCGCGCGGGCGGGGCATGAGCGCGGGGTCCATTTTTATTATCCTGAATTGACCCAGAGGGCGGGAACACCTGGTCGTGCGAGTGACGCCCTCCCAGTTTGCGCGAGAGGTGCGGCACACTGGAAGGAGAAGTCCCCGGGAGGAACTGATTGGTCCCAAAGCGCAGAAAGTAGCATCCCAGACAAAGTGCCGCCCTGCTGGGGCTTGGGCGCGCGCACGAGCGGGCCGTGAGCGCGGAGTCCATTTTTATTGCCCTGAATTGACCCAGGGGGCGGGCCCACCTGGCCGTGCGGAGGAACTGATTGGTCCCAAAGCGCAGAAAGTAGCATCCCAGACAGAGTGCCACCCTGCTGGGGCTTGGGCGCGCGCGGGCGGGGCGTGAGCGCGGAGTCCATTTTTATCGCCCTGAATTGACCCAGGGGGCGGGCCCACCTGGCCGTGCGGAGGAACTGATTGGTCCCGAAGCGCAGAAAGTAGCGTCCCAGACGGGGTTCCGTCCTGCTGGGGCTTGGGCGCGCGCACGAGCGGGGTGTGAGCACGGAGTCCATTTTTATTGCCCTGAATTGACCCAGGGGGCGGGCCCACCTGGCCGTGCAGGTGACGCCAACCCAGTTCGCGCGAGAGGTGTGGCGCTCCGGAAGGAGAAGTCCCGGGGAGGAAGTGACTGGTTCCCGAACAGGGAAAGCAGCGTCTCAACCCGGAAGTCATCCCGCTGGGATTTGGGCGCGCGCGCACAGGCGGGGCGTGACCGCGGGATCTAATTATAATCGCCTGAATAGACCCTGGGGGCGGGCCCACCCGTTCGTGTGGGAAACGCCCACCCAGTGCCCACGAGCGGTGCCGCGCACCGGAGGAAGTCCCCAGGAGGAAGGGACTGGTTTCCGAGCAAGGAAAGCAGTGTCCTAGCCAGGGACCCGTCCAGCCCGGATTTTGGCAAACGGGGGCGGAGCGTGAACGTGGTGTTCAGCTCTATATTCTGTGGTGCTACACTCCTAGCTCTCAGATCCCTCCCCCACCCTCCCCAGGCGACCCCATTAACATCCGAATACCCGGAGCCAGAGAGAGAATTTAGATAGGGATCTGACTGCATTTTTTTTTAGCTGACTACTTGGAAAATCTAGTTTCCCACTGATGGCTCGGAGACAGCAGTCCATATCAAACCACATAAAGAAACAGACCATGACAGCTTCTCCAACCCCCCAAACAAAAGAATCAAAATCTTTCCCAAATGAAGATACAATCCTGGAATTATCAGATACAGAATATAAAAAACTAATTTACAAAATGCTTAAAGATATCACGAATGAAATTAGGATAAATGCAGAAAAAGCCAAGGAACACACTGATAAAACTGTTGAAGAACTCAAAAAGATTATTCAAGAACATAGTGGAAAAATTAACAAGTTGCAAGAATCCATAGAGAGACAGCATGTAGAAATCCAAAAGATTAACAATAAAATTACAGAATTTGACAACGCAATAGAAAGTCAGAGGAGCAGACTCGAGCAATTAGAATGTAGACTGGGACTTCTGGAGGACCAGGGAAACAACACCAACATAGCTGGAAAAAAATCAGATAAAAGAATTAAAAAAAATGAAGAAACCCTAAGAATCATGTGGGACTCTATCAAGAAGGATAACTTGCGAGTGATTGGAGTCCCAGAACAGGGAGGGGGGACAGAAAACACAGAGAAAATAGTTGAAGAACTCCTGACACAAAACTTCCCTGACATCATGAAAGAAGAAAGGATATCTATCCAAGATGCTCATCGAACCCCATTTAAGATTGATCCAAAAAGAAAAACACCAAGACATATCATCATCAAACTTGCCAAAACCAAAGACAAACAGAAAATTTTAAAAGCAGCCAGGGAGAAAAGAAAGGTTTCCTTCAAGGGAGAATCAATAAGTTCAGACTACTCAGCAGAAACTATGCAGGCAAGAAGGGAATGGGACGACATATACAGAGCACTAAACGAGAAAAACTGCCAACCAAGGATCATATATCCAGCAAAACTCTCTCTGAAATATGAAGGAGAAATTAAGATATTTACAGATAAACACAAGTTTAGAGAATTTGCAAAAACTAAACCAAGACTGCAAGAAATGCTAAAGGAGATTGTTTGGCCTGATGACCAATAATATCAGGTACCAGCACAATACAAGGTCACAAAACAGAACGTCCTGATATCAACGCAACTCAAACAGGGAAAGCACAAAAACAAACAAATTAAGACTAATTCTAAAAAATAAATAAATAAACAAAATAATACACACAACAGGAAATCATGGAAATCAATAGCTAAACGATCAAAATAATCAAAAAGAGGGACTAAATATAGGAGGCATTGAACTGCCAGATGGAGAGTGATACAAGGCGAAATAGAAGGATACAAGTTAGGGTTTTACTTAGAAAAATAGGGGTAAATAAAAAGGTAACCACAAAAAGGAATATCAATTCCATAACTCAAGAAAAAAGCCAAGAAAAACGTAACGACTCAATAAACACAAAGTTAAACATTATGAAAATGAGGATCTCACAAGCTACTAAGAAAAACGTCTCAGCACAAAAAAGCATGTGGAAAAATGAAATGGCCAACAACACACATAAAAAGGCATCACAATGACAGCACTAAAAACTTACTTATCTATAATTACGCTGAATGTAAATGGACTAAATGCACCAATAAAGAGACAGAGAGTCACGGACTGGATAAAAAAACACGATCCATCTATATGCTGCCTACAAGAGACACACCTTAGACTTAGAGACACAAACAAACTAAAACTCAAAGGATGGAAAAAAGTATATCAAGCAAACAATAAGCAAAAAAGAAGAGGAGTAGCAATATTAATTTCTGACAAAATAGACTTTAGACTTAAATCCGCCACAAAGGATAAAGAAGGACACTATATAATGATAAAAGGGACAATTGATCAGGAAGACATAACCATATTAAATATTTACGCACCTAATGACAGGGCTGCAAGATACATAAATCAAATTTTAACAGAACTGAAAAGTGAGATAGACACCTCCACATATATAGTAGGAGACTTCAACACACCACTTTCGGAGAAGGACAGGACATCCAGTAAGAAGCTCAATAGAGACACGGAAGACCTACTTACAACAATCAACCAACTTGACCTCATTGACTTATACAGAACTCTCCACCCAACTGCTGCAAAATATACTTTTTTTTCTAGCGCACATGGAACATTCTCTAGAATAGACCACATATTAGGGCATAAAACAAATCTTTGCAGAATCCAAAACATCGAAATATTACAAAGCATCTTCTCAGACCACAAGGCAATGAAGCTAGAAATCAATAACAGAAAAACTAGGGAAAAGAAATCAAATACTTGGAAAATGAACAATACCCTCCTGAAAAAAGACTGGGTTATAGAAGACATCAAGGAGGGAATAAGGAAATTCTTAGAAAGCAACGAGAATGAAAATACTTCCTATCAAAACCTCTGGGACACAGCAAAAGCAGTGCTCAGAGGCCAATTTATATCGATAAATGCACACATACAAAAAGAAGAAAGAGACAAAATCAGAGAACTGTCCCGACAACTTGAGCAAATAGAAAGTGAGCAACAAAAGAATCCATCAGGCACCTGAAGAAAACAAATAATAAAAATTAGAGCTGAACTAAATGAATTAGAGAACAGAAAAACAATTGAAAGAATTAACAAAGCCAAAAGCTGGTTCTTTGAAAAAATTAACAAAATTGATAAACCATTGGCTAGACTGACTAAAGAAAAACAGGAAAGGAAACAAATAACCCGAATAAGAAACGAGAAGGACCACATCACAACAGAACCAAATGAAATCAAAAGAATCATATCAGATTACTACATAAAATTGTACTCTAACAAATTTGAAAACCTAGAAGAAATGGATAAATTCTTGGAACAACACTACTTACCTAAACTAACACATACAGAAGTAGAACAACTAAATAGACCCATAACAAAAAAAGAGATTGAAATGGTAATCAAAAAACTCCCAACAAAAAAAAGTCCTGGCCCAGATGGCTTCACTGCAGAGTTCTACCAAACCTTCAGAGAAGACTTAACACCATTACTATTGAAGGTATTTCAAAGTATAGAAAAAGACGGAATACTACCCAACTCATTCTATGAAGCCACCATCTCCCTGATACCAAAACCAGGTAAAGACATTACAAAAAAAGAAAATTTTAGACCTATATCCCTCATGAACATAGATGCAAAAATCCTTAATAAAATTCTAGCCAATAGAATCCAACAACACATCAAAAAAATAATTCACCCTGATCAAGTGGGATTTATACCAGGTATGCAAGGCTGGTTTAATATCAGAAAAACCATTAATGTAATCCATCACATAAATAAAACAAAAGACAAAAACCACATGATCTTATCAATTGATGCAGAAAAGGCATTTGACAAAGTCCAACACCCATTTATGATAAAAACTCTCACCAAAATAGGAATTGAAGGAAAATTCCTCAACATAATAAAGGGCATATATGCAAAGCCAACGGCCAATATCACTCTAAATGGAGAGAACCTGAAAGCATTTCCCTTGAGAACGGGAACCAGACAAGGATGCCCTTTATCACCGCTCTTATTCAACATCGTACTTGAAGTCCTAGCCAGGGCAATTAGGCTAGACAAAGAAATAAAGGGTATTCAGATTGGTAAGGAGGAAGTAAAGCTATCACTATTTGCAGATGACATGATCGTATACATGGAAAACCCTAAGAAATCCTCCAGAAAACTACTGAAACTAATAGAAGAGTTTGGAAGAGTCTCAGGATATAAAATAAACATACAAAAATCACTTGGATTCCTCTACATCAACAAAAAGAACACCGAAGAGGAAATAACCAAATCAATACCATTCACAGTAGCCCCCAAGAAGATAAAATACTTAGGAATAAATCTTACCAAGGAAGTAAAAGACCTATACAAAGAAAACTATAAAACTCTGCTACAAGAAATTCAAAAGGACACGCTCAAATGGAAAAACATACCCTGCTCATGGATAGGAAGACTCAACATAGTAAAAATGTCTGTTCTACCAAAAGCCATTTATACATACAACGCACTTCCAATCCAAATACCAATGTCATACTTTAAGGGAATAGAGAAACAAATCACTAATTTCATATGGAAAGGAAAGAATCCCCGGATAAGCAAAACATTACTGAAAAAGAAGAAGAAAGTGGGAGGCCTCACCCTACCTGATTTCAGAACCTATTATATAGCTACAGTAGTCAAAACAGCCTGGTACTGGTACAACAACAGGCACATAGACCAATGGAACAGAATTGAGAATCCAGATATAAATCCATCCACGTATGAGCAGCTGATATTTGACAAAGGACCAGTGTCAGTCAATTGGGGAAATAATAGTCTTTTTAACAAATGGTGCTGGCATACCTGGATATCCATTTGCAAAAGAATGAAACAGGACCCATACCTCACACCATGCACAAAAACTAACTCCAAGTGGATCAAAGACCTAAACATAAAGACTAAAACGATAAAAATCTTGGAAGAAAAAATAGGATCTACCCTAGGAGCCCTAATACAGGGCATAAACAGAATACAAAACATTACCAAAAATGATGAAGAGAAACCCGATAACTGGGAGCTCCTAAAAATCAAACACCTATGCTCATCTAAAGACTTCACCAAAAGAGTAAAAAGACCACCTACAGACTGGGAAAGAATATTCAGCTATGACATCTCAGACCAGCGCCTGATCTCTAAAATCTACATGATTCTGTCAAAACTCAACCACAAAAAGACAAACAACCCAATCAAGAAGTGGGCAAAGGATATGAACACACATTTCACTAAAGAAGATATTCAGGCAGCCAACAGATACATGAGAAAATGCTCTCGATCATTAGTCATTAGAGAAATGCAAATTAAAACTACGATGAGATTCCATCTGACACCAACTAGACTGGCATTAATTCAAAAATCACAAAATAATAAATGTTGGAGAGGCTGCGGAGAGACTGGAACTCTCATACACTGCTGGTGGGATTGTAAAATGGTACAACCACTGTGGAAATCCATCTGGCGTTATCTTAAACAGTTAGAAATAGAACTACCATACAAACCAGAAATCCCACTCCTCGGAATATACCCTAAAAATACAAGACCCTTCACACAAACAGATATATGCACACCCATGTTTATTGCAGCTCTGTTTACAATAGCAAAAAGCTGGAAGCAACCAAGATGTCCATCAACGGACGAATGGGTAAATAAATTGTGGTATATTCACACAATGGAATACTACGCATCCATAAAGAACAGTGACGAATCTCTGAAACATTTCATAACATGGAGGAATCTGGAAGGCATTATGCTGAGCGAAATGAGTCAGTTGCAAAAGGACAAATATTGTATAAGACCACTATTATAAGATCTTGAGGAATAGAAAAAACGGAAAAGAACACATACTTTTGTGGTTACAAAGGGGGGAGGGAGGGAGGGAGGGAGGGAGAGGGCTTTTTATTGATCAATCTGTAGATGGGAACTGCTTTGGGTGAAGGGAAAGACAACACTCAAAACAAGGAAGGTCAGCCTAATTGGACAGGATTAAAAGTAAAGAGGTTTCCGAGATAAAATGAAAGCTTCAAAGGATAGCGAAGCAGGGGCTGGGGTCTGGGGAACTTGGTTTGAGAGGACTTCTAAATCAATGGGCAAAACAATTCTATTATGAAAACACTCTGCATCCCACTTTGAATTGTGGCACCTGGGGTCCTAAATGCCAACAAGCAGCCATCTAAAATACATTAATTGGTCTCAACCCACCGGGAGCAAAGGCAAAGGAAGAACACCAAGGTCACACGACAACTAAGAACCCAAGAGACAGAAAGGGCCACTTGAACCAGAGACCTGCAATATCCTGAGACCAGAAGAACAAGTTGGTGCCCGGCCACAATCGATGTCTGCCCTGTCAGGGAGCACAAGAGACAACTCCTGAGGGAGCAGGAGACCAATGGGATACAGACCCCAAATTCTCATTAAAAGACCACACCTAATGGTATGATTCCGACTAGAGGAATCCCAGAGACAATGCTCCCCAGAACTTCTGATGGCACAGGACAGGAACCAACCCCGAAGACAAATCATCAGGCATGAAAAGGACTGGTCAGTGGGGGGGAGAGAGATACTGATGAAGAGCGAGCTAATTAAATCAGGTGGACACGGGAGAGTGTGTTGGCAACTCTTGACTGGAGGGGGGATGGGAAGATAGAGAGAGATGGAAGAAGGTAAAATTGGCACGAAATGAGAGACTGTAAGGGCTGACTCAATAGGGGGAGAGCAAGTGGGAGAAGGGAGTAAGATGTATGTAAACCTACATGTGACAGACTGATTGGAATGGTAAATGTTCACTTGAAGCTTAATAAAAATTTAAAAAAAAAAAAAAAAAAAAAGAGGTAATATGATGTGCTACTAAGTGAACAACTCTCTCACTTCCAACTTCGAATCACCGATGATTTCCTGTATTCTACACTTGCTTCAAGAGCAAGTTCCAGAGTCTCTTCTGGCATCCATTTTGGCTTCTTCTTTCTTTCCTGTTTTTTTTTAAATGACCTCTTGCTTTCTTCATGTATGATGCCCTTGATGTCATTCCATAACTTGTCTGGTCTTTTGGTCATTAGTGTTCAGTGCATCAAATCTATTCTGGAGACGATCTCTAAATTCAGGTGGGATATACTCAAGGTTGTACTTTGACTCTTGTGGATTTGTTCTAATTTTCTTCAGCTTCAAGTTGAACTTGCATATGAGCAACTGGCTGGCTGTTTCACGGTCTGCCCCTGGCCTTGTTCTGACTGATGATACTGAGCTTTTCCATTGTCTCTTTCTACAGATGTAGTAGATTTGATTCCTGTGTATTCCACCACGCAAGGTCATGTGTATAGTTGCAGCTTATGTTGCATCTTGCAAAATTCTACCATGTGATCTCCAGCATCACTTCCATCACCAAGGCCATATTTTCCAAGTACTGACCACTCTTCTTTGTTCTGAACTTTCACATTCCAAACATCGGTAATTATCAATGCATCTTGATTACATGTTCAATCAATTTCACACTGCAGAAGTTGGTAAAAATCCTCAGTTTCCTCATCTTTGGCTTTATAAGGTGGTTGGTGTGTATATTCAAATAATATTCATATTAACTGGTCTTCCTTGTAAGCACATGGATATTATCCTACCAATTACAGTGTTATACTTCAGGACAGATCTCAAAATGTTCTTTTTAATGATGAATGCAACACCATTCCTCTCTAAGTTATCATTCCCAGCACAGTAGACTATATGATTGTCTGATTTAGAATGGCCAATACCAGTATATTTCAGCTTCCTAATGCCTACGATATTGATGTTTATGCATTCCATTTCATTTTTGACAATGCCTAATTTTCCAAGATTCATACTTCATACCGTCCATGTTCCTATTATTAATGCACGTTTACAGCTGTTTCTTCTCATTTTGAGTCATGACACATGAGCAAACGAAGGTCCCGAAAGCTTGAGTCCATCCACATTATTAACGTTGACTCTACTTTGAGGAGATAGCTTTTCCCCAATCGTATTTTGAGTCCCGTTCAACCTGAGGGACTCATCTTCCAGCACTATATCAGACAATGTTCTGCTGCTATTCATAAGGTTTTCACTGGCCCAGAAGCTTGAGTCCATCCACATTATTAACGTTGACTCTACTTTGAGGAGATAGCTTTTCCCCAATCGTATTTTGAGTCCCGTTCAACCTGAGGGACTCATCTTCCAGCACTATATCAGACAATGTTCTGCTGCTATTCATAAGGTTTTCACTGGCTAATAATTTTTTTTTTAATTTTTTCAGAAGTAGACCGCCAGGTCCTTCTTCCTAGTCTTTCTTAGTCTGGAAGCTCAGCTGAAATCTGTCCACCAGGGGTGACCCAGTTGGTATTTGAATAAAATGATGAAGTAAAAAAGCTGAACAGAGGATTTCAAAGAGAAGCTCGAGAAGACAAAATAAAGTATTATAATGACACGTGCAAAGACCCGCAGTTTGAAAACCAAAAGGAAAGAACATGCTCAGCATTTCTCTAGTTGAAAGAACCAAAGAAAAAATTGAAGCCTCGAATTACAACAGTGAAAGAGTCTATGGCCAAAAGACTAAATGATGCAAGAGGCATCAAAAGAAGATGGAAGGAATACACAGAGTCACTGTACCAGAAAGAAGTGGTCAATGTTCAACAATTTCAGGAGGCAGCACATGATCAAGAGCTGATGGTACTGAAGGAAGATGTCCAAGCTGCACTGAAGGCACTGGTGAAAAACAAGGCTCCAGGAATTGACAACTGACAGAATACCAATTGAGATGTTTCAATAATCGGTTGTAGTGCTGGAGATGCTCATTCATCTACGCCAAGAAATTTGGAAGACAGCTATCTGGCCAACTGACAAGGTGAAATCCATATTTGTGCCCATTCCAAAGAAAGGTGATTCAATAGAACGGGGAAATTGTTGAACAATATCATTACTATCACACATAAGTAAAATGTTGCTGAAGATAATTCAAAAGCGGTTGCTGCAGTACATCGACAGGGAACTGCCAGAAACTCAAGCCAGATTCAGAAGAGGACATGGAATCAGGGATATCATTGCTGATGTCAAATGGATTATGGCTGAAAGCAGACAATACCAGAAAGATGTTTACCAGGGTTTTATTGACTATGCAAAATCATTTGACTGTGTGGATCACAACAAATTTTGGATAACACTGGAAGGAATGGGAATTCCAGAACACTTAACTGTGCTCATGTAGAACCTGTACATAGATCAAGGGGCAGCCTTTGGAACAGAACAAGGGGATACTGTGTGGTTTAAAGCCAGGAAAGGTGTGCATCAGGGTTGTACCCTTTTGCCATACTTATTCAGTTAGTATCCTGAGCAAATAATCCGAGAAGCTAAACTATATGAACTGGGCATCACAATTGGAGGAAGACTCATTAACAACCTGCATTATGCAGATGACACAACCTTCCTTGCTGAAAGTGAAGAGGACTTGAAGCACTTACTGATGATGATCAAAGACTACAGCTTTCAGTATAGATTACATCTCTATGAACATAAAGACAACAAAAATCCTTACAGCTGGACCAATAAGCAAAATCATGATAAACAGAGAAAAGACTGAAGTTGTCAAGGATTTTATTTTACTTGGATCCACAATCAATGTCGATGCAAGTAGCTGTCAAGAAATCAAACGAGAGGCAGAGTCAAGATGGCTAACTAGTCAGAAGCTTCCGCTGAACCCTCTTGCAACAAAGACCTGAAAAATCAAGTAAATCGATTACATATATGACAATCTACAAACCCTGAGCATGAAACGCAGAATTAAGGAATCAATCTGAGTGATGGGGGAGGGTGAGTCGGTGCAGAAGCAGCGATGAGTTGCCGAACCTGCACAGTACCTCAGCTCCGATTCCTTGGCTCCATTATTTGGCACGAATGTGGCAGGGCTGATGGTAGTTTCTTGAGACACTGCAACTTCAGCAAAAGAAGGCAAGCAAAGTGGCGCATCCCTCACCCTGCGGTGTGTATACACCGGGGTTGGCCGTGGCATTTGGAAGTGGCTACATCAGTGAAAGAAGGCAAACGAAGTGCCAGCACCCCAACCTGGTGTGATGGCCGTGGGTCTAGGTGTGGGGTTCAGGACAAAGCTGCATCAGTGAAAGAAGACAAGTGTGGGACACAGCACTAACCCCCTGGGGCAATCTCAGCGGAGACCCAGCCAGTGCACACAGGCTACACACACTTCTGGAATCTGAGGTAAAACAGTGCTCTCGACACAAGTGATTTTGCTATAAGTGATTTTAATTTACTGCGTGGATCTAATAGCTCCTTTTTCTGAAAGTACTCTCTCCTATCTATCTGATCCCTCCCCCCTCTGCCCCAGGCGGCCTCATTACCAGTTGAATTCCCTGGACCTGATCTAGAACTTGCTGCTGCCCTCTTGGAGCCATTCTCCTGGCCTGGAAAAAGGAGAAAATTAACAAACAGGGGAAAAATACTTTCCTGAAACCCCTAAACTGGAAGCTCAGAGCAGAAGCAGCTCCAGTCCAGGCATAAGTGATCCACAGATTTGGATTTCACCCCTGCATGGATCCAGGTGGCTATTATAATGCAATGCAAATCTGTTAGAGGTCTGACTGTAATTGTTCCAGCTGTACGGTGGAGAGGCAGGTTTTGGAGGTCTGATACCACTTTGCCTACAAAACAGAGCCCTCACCTACCGACAGCAGGGACCTGATGGGAGGCTCCATCCACGCCATCTAGCCACCCACGAAAGGGGTCTAAGGATAGTGCTGCCTACCAGTCCTTACAGGTATAAGCACTGGGTCCCTAAGATACAGCGGCAGAGCCCACTCACCAGGGAGCTCTAAAGAACAGAGATGTTCCTTCCTCACCAAAACTTAGCAGAAAGCTGTCAGCACTCTGCCCTTCTCAGAGTGTGACCCCTTGCTGCTACCAGAAACCAGTGCATATAACTGTCACCACTACTCCTCTAAGATAGTAGGTGAGAGCCAACAGCACACACTAGGTGACCAAATATCAGGACACCTGAGCTGAATCATTACAAGAATAGTGAATGGACTCCTCATATACCTGGTTACAGCTCTGGCTATCTGTTAACATGATATTAGTGCTTCAAAGACTCCAATAACCAAGTAAGGTCACTCTAGTAGCCTATTTGGGTATACTGAAACAAAACAAGGCAAGAAGCTAGGACATGGTGAGCAAACATAAAATAAATTATTAAAATAACTTACAGATGGCTTGGAGAAAGCAGTCGATATCAAATCACAAAAAGAAGTAAACCATAATTGTCTCAACAAACTCCCAAAAGGGAGAATAAAGAACTCTCCCGGATGAAGATGTATTCCTGGAATTGACACTTGTAAAATACAAAAGATTAATATACAGAACACATCAAGATATCAAGAATGACATCAGAAATGAGATCAGGCAATATAAGAAAAAGCCAAGGAACACACAGATGAAGCAGTTGAAGAAATTAAAAAGATTATTCAAGGACATAACAAAAAATTTAATAAGCTTAAGAATTTACAGAGAGGCAGCATTCAGCAATTCAAAAGATTAACAATAAAATTACAGAATTAGACAACTCAATTGGAAGTCAGAGGAGCAGAACTGAGGAACAGGAATGCAGAATTGGGGAGATGAAGGATAAGGCACTTGGCACCAACATATTTGAAGAAAAATTAGATAAAAGAATATAAAAAATGAAGAAACCCTAAGAATCATGTGGGACTCTATCAAGAAGAATAACTTGTGAGTGATTGGAATACCAGAACAGGAAGGGATAACAGAAAATATAGAAAGAATTGTTGAAGATTTGTTGGCAGAAAACTTCCCTGACATCATGAAAGATGAAAGGATATCTATCCAAGATGCTCATCGAACACCATACCAGGTAGATCCCAAAAGAAGGTCACCAAGACATATTATCATCAAACTTACCAAAACGAAAGATAAAGAGAAAATTTTAAGAGCAGTCAGGTATAAGCGAAAAGTCGCCTACGAAGGAGAATCAATAAGTTTGGACCACTCGGCAGAAACCATGCAGGCTAGAAGTCAATGGGATGACATATACAGAGCACTGAAGGGGAAAAATTGCCAGCCAAGAATCATATATCCAGCAAAACTGTCTCTCAAATATGAAGGTGAAATTAAGACATTTACAAATAAACACAAGCTTAGGGAATTTGCAAAACCCAAACAAAAACTACAAGAAATACTAAAGGGAATTCCCTGGTTAGAAAGTCAAAAGTATCAGATATCAACACAACACTAGAACACAGAACAGAGAATCCAGATATCAACTCAGGCAGGGAAATCACAAAAATAAGATTAAAAAAAAAAAAATGCTCGAAACAGGGAATCAGTGATATTATTATATAAAAGATGACAATAACCATTAAAGAGGGACTAAATAAAGTAGGCATAGATCTTCCATATGGAGAGAAAACCAAGGTAATACAGGGATATACAAGTCAGGATCAAACTTAGAAAAACAGGGGCAAATATTAAGGTAACCACAAAGAAGACTAACGATCCCACACTTCAAAATAAAAATGAAGATAAAGACTTAGCAAAAACAAATTCAACTACAATAAAAAACAGGAACACACAATTTACAAACAAAAACTTCTCAGCACAAAAAAGTGGAAAAATGAAACTGTCAACAACACACAAAAAAAGGCATCAAAATGACAGCACTAAACTTATACCTATCTATAATCACACTGAATGGAAATGGACTAAATGCACCAATAAAGAGAGAATTACAGAATGAATAAAAAACATGATCCAGCTATATGATGCTTACAAGTGACACACATTAGACTTAGAGACACAAACAAACTAAAATTCAAAGGATGGAAAAAAATATATCAAGCAAAGAACAATCAAAAAAGAGTAGGAGTGGCAATATTAATTTCTGATAAAATAGACTTTAAAGTTAAATCCACCACAAAGGATGAGGAAGGACACTATATAATGATCAAAGGGACAATATACCAGGAGGATATAACCATATTAAATATTTATGCACCCAATGACAGGGCTGCAAGATACATAAAACAAACTCTAACAGCATTGAAAAGTGAGATAGACAGCTTCACAATTTTAGCAGGAGACATCAAACCACCACTTTCGGTGAAAGACAGGACATCCAGTAAGAAGCTCAAAAAAGACACGGAAGATCTAAATGCCACGATCAACCTACGTGACCCCATAGACATATACAGAACACTTCACCCAACAAGAGAAAAGTATACTTTCTTTTCTATTACACATAGAACATTCTCGAAAATAGACTACATATTAGGTCATAAAGCGAGCCTTTGCAGAATCCAAAACAATGAAATATTACAAAGCATCTTCCCTGACCATAAGGTGATAAAAGTAGAAATCAATAACAGAAAAAGCAGGGAAAAGAAATTAAATACTTGAAAACTATACAATACCCTGCTCAAATAAAACTGGTAACAGAAGACATTAAGGATGGAATATAGAAATTTATAGAATCCAATGAGAATGAATACACTTCCTATCAGAGCCCTTGGGACACAGAGAAAGCAGTGTTCACGATGATAAGGCTTCCAAGATGCTCCTCTATGTAGTAGGTCAGGAAAAAGTAGGAAAACAAGTTTATTTACCTTCGTGTGCAAATTCCTTTAATAAAATTCACACTTGAAACGCTGGATGTTTTTCCAGTGACTACTGCCCAAGACAGTTACTGACTAACTTATATTTTGGTATCGGACTGAAATCTCATCAGAAACATTTCCAGATCAAGTTTCTTCTCTGCAACAACTACTCTTCATAAAATAAATGACAACTAGTATAATTTATTTCCCCAGATTCAGGCATCAAATTTTCCATAACACTTGGGCTTACCTAACAAGTGTCTTATATTTGTATGCACTGATAAAAGTTCACTCAATAGTTGTAACAAAAAAAAAAAAAAAAAAGCTTAAGACTGTAAAAGATCCTTTCGCTGGAAATAGATCCTTTCTCAAAGGGGAATTAAAATGCCTAAGAGTCATTTAATTTCTAGTTTCTGTGTTAAACAACAGAAGGTTAGAAGCTGGCATGGAGAATGTTAATTTTGTGTATGTCTCACACACACATATGCACACACAGATAATAAAAAATGAGAGCCTGATTACATGGGACTTTTTTGCTGAGTTGGGCTACACTAGATGCCATACCAGAGATAGCACTGGTTGGTGAGTGTTCAGTAAGTGCCTATGTTATCACTGTATTGTGTACATTTGCCAAAAGAACTTCTGGTTTTAGACATGTATTGAGGTGCAGAATCAACGTGCCATAATTTTTAAGCCACCCTCAAGAGACTTCATCAACTGACTGGCGGAAGAAGACAGTGAGTCATCTGCCTTTCAACTTCTTTCCCAACTTCAGGTTTGTTTCTTGATTATTTTATGCAATCCTAGAGCGGAAGGAGAGCACAGAGGTCACTTCTAGTTCCACCTTCTACCTAATCCTATGCCATTTCTGCAGAATCCTTGAGTAGTCAGACAGCTTTTGGCATCAAAGCGCTGATAGAAAACTGTAAGGGGTGATAGCAGGAAATGCTAGTCTTGGAACTAGAGAGAAAATACGACATGAGAAAAGGAAAAAGCATATATTGAAGAGGAGAAAAATTGATTTAACAAAGGAAAGAGCAAACAGCAGATTAGCTTTAAATTTAGCATGTCCTTCCTTTTCTCCAAAATGTAAAGATTTTATCCTAGCTTCCCTTAGCAAATCTTTTGCACATACTCATGTAAGAGAGCGTATGTGTGTTTCATAAAGTACCTCAATAAGTGCACGCATACAAAAACAAAGGGCCAAACTCAAAAGAACTATCCCTACAACTTTAACAAATAGGAAGAGAGCAGAAATAGAAATCCTCAGGCACTAGAAGAAAGCAAATGACAAAAATTAAAGCAGAATTAAATAAATTAGAGAACAGAAAAATAATTGAAAGAGTTAACAAGACCAAAAGCTGGTTCTTTGAAAAAACTTAGAAAATTGATAAACCACCAGCCAGACTGAAAAAAGAAAAACAAGAGACGAAGCAAATAACCTGAACAAGAAATGAGATGGGTGATATCACAATAGCCCCAACTAAAATTAAAAGAATCATACCAGATTGGTATGAAAAATTGTACTCTAACAAATTTGAAAACCTAGAAGAAATGGATGAATTCCTAGAAACACACTACCTACCTAAACTAACACAAACAGAGGTAGAACAACTAAATAGACCCATAACAAAAGAAGAGATTGAAAAGGTAATCAAAACACTCCCAACAAAAAAAAAGAAGCCCTGGCCCAGACAGCTTCACTACAGAGTTCTACCAAACTTTCGGAGAGAGTTAACACCGCTACTACTAAAGGTACTTCAGAGCACAGAAAATGACGGAATACTCCCAAACTCTTTCTATGAAGCCACCATATCCCTGATACTAAAACCAGGTAAAGACACCACAAGAAAACTACAGACCTATACCCTCATGAACTTAGATGCAAAAATCCTCAACAAAATTCTAGCCAATAGAATTCAACAACATATCAAAAAAATAATTCACCATGACCAAGTGGGATTCATACCAGGTATGCAGGAATGGTTCAACATTAGAAAAACAATTAATGTAATCCATCATACAAATAAAACAAAAGACAAGAACCACATGATTTTGGAAATTGATGCAGAAAAGGGATTTGATAAAGTTCAACACCCATTCATGATAAAAACTCGCAGCAAGATAGGAATAGAAGGAAAACTCCTCAACAAAATAAAGGGCATTTATACAAAGCCAACAGCCAACATTATCCTAAATGGAGAGATTCTGAAAGCATTCCCCTTGAGAACGGGAACCAGACAAGGATGCCCTTTATCACCACTCTTATTCAACGTTGCACTGGAGGTCCTAGCCAGAGCAATTAGGCTAAATAAAGAAATAAAGGGCATCCAGATTGGTAAGGAAGAAGTAAAAGTATCTCTATTTGCAGATGACATGATCTTATACACAGAAATCCCTAAAGAATCCTCAATGCAGCTACTGAAACTAATAGAAGAGTTCAGCAGAGTATCAGGATATAAGATAAACATACAAAAATCAGTTGGATTCCTCTACACCAACAAAAAGAACATTGAAGAGGAAATCACCAAATCAATACCATTTACAGTGGCCCCCAAGAAGATAAAAAACTTAGGAATAAATCTTACCAGAGATGTAAAAGACCTATACAAAGAAAACTACAAGACACTACTACAAGAAACCAAAAAAGACCTACATAAGTGGAAAAACATACCTTGATCATGGATAGGAAGGTTTAACATTGTAAAAATGTCTCTCCTACCAAAAGCTATCTATAGATACAATGCAATTCCTACCCAAATTCCAACGACATTTTTTAATAAGATGGAGAAACAAATCAACAACTTCATATGGAAGGGAAAGAGTCCCCAGATAAGTAAAGTACTACTGACAATGAAGAACAAAGTGGGAGGCCTTGTTCTGCCTGATTTTAGAACCTATTGTACTGCCACAGTAGTCAAAACAGCCTGGTACTGGTACAACAACAGATACATAGACCAATGGAACAGAATTGAGAATCCAGACACAAATGCATCCACATATGAGCAGCTGATATTTGACAAAGGCCCAAAGTCAGTTAAATGGGGAAAAGACAGTCTCTTTAACAAGTGGTGCTGGCATAACTAGATATCCATCTGTAAAAAAATGAAACAAGACCCATACCTCACTCCATGCACAAAAACGACCTCAAAATGGATCAAAGGCATAAATATAAAATCTAAAACGATAAAGATCATGGAAGAAAAAATAGGGACAATGCTAGGAGCCCTAGTACGTGGCATAAACAGTATACAAAACATTACTAAAAATGCAGAAAAGAAACCAGATAACTGGGAGCTCCTAAAAATCAAACACCTATGCTTATCCAAAGACTTCATCAAAAGAGTAAAAAGACTACCCACAGACTGGGAAAGAGTTTTTAGCTACGACTTTTCCGATCAGCATCTGATCTCTAAAATCTACATGATACTGCAAAAAAACTCAACTACAAGAAGACAAATAACCCATTTAAAAAGTAGACAAAAGATATGAACAGGCACTTCACTAAAGAAGACATTCAGGTAGTTAACAGATATGTGAGGAAATGCTGATGATCATCAGTCATTAGAGAAATGCAAATTAAAACTACGATGAGATTCCATCTCACCAACCAGGCTGGTATTAATCCAAAAACACAAAATAATAAATGTTGCAGAGGTTGTGGAGAGACTGAACACTTACACACTTCTGGTGGGAATGTAAAATGGTACAACCACTTTGGAAATCGATTTGGCACTTCCTTTTAAAAAACTAGAAATAGAACTACCATACGATCCAACAATCCTACTCCTTGGAATATATCCTAGACAAATAAGAACCTTTACACAAACAGATATATGCACACCCATGTTCCTGCAGCACTGTTTACAATAGCAAAAAGATGAAAGCAACCAAGGTGCCCATCAATGGGTGAATGGATAAATTACAGTATATTCATGTAATGGAATACTACACAGTGATAAAGAACAATGATGAATCCATGACACATTTCATAACATGGAGGAATCTGCAAGGCATCATGGTGAGTGAAATTATTCAGTTGCAAAAGGACAAATATTATATAAGGCCACTATTATAAGTAGAGAAATAGTTTAAACAGAGAAGAAAATATTCTTTGATGGTTATGGGGGGGAGGGAAGGAGGAAGGGAGAAGGGTTTTCACTGATTAGATTGTAGATAAGTTTTATTTTAGGTGAAGGGAAAGACAACACATAATACAGGAGAGGTCAACACAACTGGACTAAACCAAAAGCAAAGGTGTTTCCTGAATAAACTGAACACTTCGAAGGCTAGTGTAGCAGGGCGGGGGATTGGTGACCATGGTTTCAGGGGACATTTAAGTCAACTGCCATAATAAAATCTATTAAGAAAATATTGTGCATCCCACTTTGGAGAGTGGCATCTGGGGTCTTAAACGCTAGCAAATGGCCATCTAAGATGCATCAATTGTTCTCAACCCACCTGGAGCACGGAAGAATGAAGAACTGAAGAACACCAAAGACACATGGCAATTATGAGCCCAAGAGAAAGAAAGGGCCACATAAACCAGAGACGACATCAGCCTGAGACCAGAAGAACTAGATGGTACCTGGCCACAACCTTCAACTGGCCTGACAGGGGACACAACAGACAACCCCTGATGGAGCAGGAGAGCAGTGGGATGCAGACCCCAAATTCTCATAAAAAAAATGACTTAATGGTGAGACTGAGACTATAAGGACCCCAGAGGTCATGGTCCCCAGACCTTCTGTTAGCCCAAGACAGGAACCATTTCCAAAGCCAACTTTCAGACAGGGATTGGACTGGACTATGGGATGGAAAGTGATACTGATGAAGAATGAGCTTCTTGGATCAAGTAGACACATGAAGACTATGTTGGCATCTCCTGTCTGGAGGTGATATGAGAGGGCAGAGGGGGCCAGAAGCTGGCTAATGGACATGAGGAGAGAGAGTGGATGGAAGGAGTGTGCTGTCTCATTACGGGAAGAGCAGTTAGGAGTGTATAGCAAGGTGTAATAAATTTTTGTATGAGACACTGACTTGATTTATAAACTTTCACTTAAAGCATAATAAAAATTAAAAAAAAGAAATCAAATGACCTATTGCGTTGAGAAATTCTGCTGCAAAAGATCTGTTTACAGTGTTAAAAAGCAAAGGTGTCACTCGAAGGACTAATATGTGCTTGACGCAAGGCTATGGTGTTTTCAATTGCCTCATATGCATGTGAAAGCTGGACAATGAATAAGGAAGGACAAAGAAGAACTGATGCCTTCGAATTATGGAGTTGGTGAAGAATATTGAATATACCATGAAATACCAGAAGAGCAAACAAATCTCTTAGAAGAAGTACAGCCAGAATGCTCCTCAGAAGCAAGGATGACAAGACTTTGTCTCACATACTTTGGACATGTTATCAGAATGAACCAGTCCCTGGAGAAGGACATTATGCTTGGTAAAGTAGAGCGTCAGCAAAAGAGAGGAAGACCTTCAACAAGACAGGCTGACACAATGGCTTCAACAATGTGCTCAAGCATAGCAATGATTATGTGGATGATGCAGGATTGGGCAGTGTTTTGTTGTGTTGTACACAGGGTTGCTATGAGTTGGAACCAACTCAAAGGCACCTAACAAGAGCAACACTATCTTAGCCCACATGTTTATGTGATGGAGGAATTTTAGTGCGAATGTGTTGTCATAACTGGGGTAGGAAGAGGGGTATGGGCAGTTTCTAATAAACCTCAGCACTTGAGTTAGCAGTGTTGTTTGTCACTGATTTCTTGCAAACTAAGGACAAGCTGTTCTTTAGAAAGTGAGAGAGGAAAATGGAAGAATTAATGAGGGTTACCTAGGATGGCAACTGAACAGGACCCACAAGGTCAATTATGCAGTCTCCATTTATCACCACGTGTAACAGAAGAAATTATGCAAGTAATCTGAAAAATCAACCTGGGGCAAGTCAATATAATTTGACATTTACATTTAACAATGCACAGCATCCAGTCATTCGCTTTCCTTACCAGACTGCAAATTTTAAAAGAGTTTCTTAATAACCCCTGTGATTGTTGTTCTGCCAGCTTTAATTGACAATCTTGTATTTAAGAATGTACAGCATTTCCTCAGTATTAGTATTTAATTAAATCATGGAGAATGAAGTCTCAGGTTCATAGATATCAAGTGCATCAAGGAGATGCATTAATCTATTTTTAAATAGCATTTGTTTGTCAATGGAGTTTCTCCCGGTTGCTGAGTTAGGTTATGTCAACCCAACAGCTGCCAAACAGGCAATGTGTGATGGCTGCTCATCTCAGTGTCTCCTCATCACAGCTTAAACTAGACAACACAAGGTATCATGTTGGCAGATTAATGTTCATTTCCAGCACCTGACAACATCAGTGCCCATGTTGAATTACCTGATAAAAAAAAGCTTGTGCCTTCAGTCACCAAACGGTTTGTGTGTGTGTGTCTGTGTGTGTGTGTGTTTTAAATACACTGCCCCTCTAGCACAGCGATTCACAATCACCACTGAGCATCAAAATCTCCTGTGAAACTTTTAGAAACCTCAGATGCCTAGGCCCTGTGCCTAGAGGTTAAGTTTTAATAGGTCTGGTATAGAATTCAGGCATCAGTATTATTTTAAACAGCCTGGGTTAAAGACCAGTTGCTAATTTCATGTTAGTCAGTAGAAATAATTTTGAAAAAGAATTCTACGATGAACTTCATTATAACTGTCCAATTTAATTCATTTCAACTCAAAAATTTAAGATCAGTTCGCTATTACAAAAAATTTTCAGTATTGTTTTCTGAGGAACTCATCTCCTGGAAGAAATCAAAGCCACTATTAAACATTAGTGAACATACGGTTCTAAGTCAATATATAAAGATCTTGGTTGAGCGTTGCATGCATTCGTGTTTAAATGCTCTAATTTTATTATTTGATTTTTGCTCAAGTAACAAAAAGTAGATCACTCAGGCAACATTTAACTTCTAGCATGATCTTCAACCTGATGTTCTTTCTCAAAAAAAAGTTTGTCATAAAATAACACAAATCATCATAAAAGTGGCTAAAATCTTTTTACACAGGACAAAAATTGATCTTACATTTCAAAATAACTTGCTTCCACAATACAAAGTAAAATTCACAGTAAAGGAAATTAATAAACTGTTCTGAGCCTGTCTTGATTTCAATAGTTTACAAAATCAAAACTGGAATACGTATTATTGTAACATTTCCAGTAGTCCCCAGCATTTGAAATTACTATAGTCATGTAGTCATCAAATTTTCCATAGTTTTTATTAAGACTCATGGAAACTAAGTTGAATTCATCTGGAAGTAAAACAATTCACGTGAAAGAAGATGTATTTTTTTTTTATTGTACTCTAGATGAAGGTTTACAGAACAAACTAGCTTCTCATTAATTAGTATACATACTGTTTTATGACATTGGTTAACAACCCCACAACATGTCAACACTCTCCCTTCTCGACTCTGGGTTCCCCATTACCAGCTTTCCTGGCCCCTCCTGCCTTCTAGTTCTTGCCCCAGGGACGGTGTGCCCCTTTAATCTCATTTTGTTTAAGGGGCCTGTCTCATCCTTGGCTGAAGAGTGAACCTCAGGAGTGACTTCATTACTGAGTTAAAAGGGTGGCGGGGCCATACTCTCGGCGTTTCTCCAGTCTCTGTCAGGCCAGTAAGTCTGGTCTTTTTTTGTGAGTTAGAATTTTGTTCTACATTTTTCTCCAGCTCTGTCCAGGACCCTTTAATGTGATCCCTGTCAGGGCAGTCAGTGGTGGTAGCCGGGTACCATCTAGTTGTACTGGACTCATTCTGGTGGAGGCTGTGGTAGTTGTGCTACATTAGTCCCTTGGACTAGGAAGATGTATTTTTGAATTATTTTGCCATTGCTCCGTTTCTAATCTGAGATATATGCCTATCACAAACTAAGTATATTACTGTATATAAACTCACTTGTACCCCTATTCAACTGAATTGCTTCTCTTAGATGAGTCTAAATTCATTGGATTTTGTAATTTCTAGAGAATATGGAGGAGTAAAGGCTCCCTTCTTTCCAATACTAAATCACTGGAATGTGTAGAAGAAGATCGATTCTTTTCTTTCCCAGACAAATTCATACCATGGATTCCTAGGGTGTGTAGAGGGCTAAACTAAGTTGCAGATGGCACTTTCAACTGGCTACAAACATAAGGAGTAGGGGAGAACAATAATCGATGCCCAAAAAATATAACAACCTCTTCTGAATTTTAGACAAATCTAAGAAGAAATAAAGTCAATTAAAATAATAGCTAATATATGCACTACATTTACTGAGCCAAGACTACTATAAATTTGATGTTGCTAGGTCATCGATTCAAAAATTGTAAACAATTGTTACATAAGTTCAATAAGTTATTCATTTAAAACTCATATGTTTAATGTGTTCTTTTTATGTGCCAAGCATAAACATGCAAAGACCATGCTTCTTAGTTCCATCATAAAAAAACATAGCTACATACAATTACCTATTTGCTCACAGTTGATAGTAAGCAAGATAAAACTATAAAATTTGAGAAGTGTCTCCAGTTCCTCTTTAACCCAGTCTCAGCTGCATCCCCCTTCCCTCCTGAAGCAGTCTGTGACTTCCCTCTTCTAGATCTCTTCCGATATCAAACAAAAAAGAACTAAATATCATTTCATTTTGCCAAATTATAATGATGCTGGTGGAAATTCTCCCACATAATTTCACTTTTGTATTTTGTGGGATAAGAGTATTACTTCCTGTAAAAAGAATTTCAAACAAAACTGAGTGCATGAAAATTTATCAAATTATGTACTTTAAATAGATTCAGTTTATTATATAACAATTACATCTCAATAAATCTGTTTAAAAAGTCTGACTACAAGGATGCCCTTTATTACCACTCTTATTCAACATTGTGCTGGAGATCCTAGCTAGAGCAATTAGGCTAGGCAAAGAAATAAAGGGCATCCAAATTGCCAAAGAAGAAGTAAAAGTATCTCTGTTTGCTGATGACATGATCTTATACACAGAAAATCCTAATGAATCCTCAAGAAAACTACTGAAACTAATAGAAGAGTTTAGCAGACTATCAGGATACAAAATAAACATACATAAATCAGTTAGATGCCTCTACACCAACAAAGAGAACATTGAAGAGTAAATCACCAAATCAATATCATTTACAATAGCCCCCAGGAAGATAAAATACTTAGGAATAAATCTAACCAGAAACGTAAAAGACCTATATACAAAGAAAACTACAAGACACTATTGCAAGAAACGAAAAGAGACCTACATAAGTGGAAAAACATACCTTGCTCGTGGATAGCAAGACTCAACATTGTAAAAATGTCTGTTCTGTCCAAAGCGATCTGTAGATACAATGCAATCTCGATCCAAATACCAATGACATTTTATAATGAGATGGAGAAACAAATTACCAACTTCACATGGAAGGGAAAGAGGTCCCAGATAAGTAAAGCATCACTGAAAAGGAAGAACAAAGTGGGAGGCCTCACACTACCTAATTTTACAACATATTATACCACCACAGCAGTCAAAACAGCCTGGTACTGGTACAACAACAGATACATAAACCAATGGAACAGAATTGAGAATCCAGACATAAATCCATCAAAAAAAAAAAAAAATATATAAGCAGCTGATATTTGACAAAGGCCCAAAGTCAGTTAATTGGGGAAAAGACAGTCTCTTTAATAAATGGTGCAGGCATAACTGGATATCCATCTGCAAAAAAAATGAAACAAGACTCATACCTCATGACCTCCACGAAAACTAACTCAAAATGGATTGAAGACATAAAAATCTAAAATGATAAAGATCATGGAAGAAAAAATAGGGACAATGCTAGGAGCCCTAATACATGGCATAAACAATAAACAAAATATTACTAACAATGCACAAACACCAGAAGAAAAACTAGATAACTGGGAGCTCCTAAAAATCAAACACCTATGCTCACCCAAAGACTTCACCAAAAGAATAAAAAGATTACCTAGACTGGGAAAAAAGTTTTTAGCTATGACCATTCCGATCAGCATCTGATCTCTAAAATCTACATGATACTATAAAAACTTAACAACAAATAACCCAATCAAAAAATGGCCGAAGGATATAAAAGGGACTTCACCAAAGAAGACATTCAGACAGCTAACAGATACATGAAGAAATGCTCACAATCATTACCCATTTGAGAAATGCAAATCAAAACTACAGTGAGATACCATCTCACTCCAACAAGGCTGGCATTAGTCTAAAAACACAAAATAATAAATGTTAGAGAGGCTATGGAGAGACTGGAACACTTATACTGTACTGGTGGGAATATAAAATGGTACAACCAATTTGGGAATCAATTTGGCACTTCCTTTTTTTAAAAAGCTAGAAACAGAACTACCATACAATTCAGCAATTCCACTCCTTGGAATATATCCTAGAGAAATAAGAGCCTTTACACGAACAGATATATGGACACCCATGTTCACTGCAGCACTATTTACAACAGCAAAAAGATGGAAGCAACCAAGGTGCCCATGGACAGGTGAATGGATAAATAAATTATGGTATAGTCACATAATGGAATACTATACAAGGATGAAGAAAAATGATGAATCTGTGAAACATCTTATAACATGGAGGAATCTGGAAGGCATTATGCTGAGTGAAATCAGTCAGCCCCAAAATGACAAATACTGTATGAGATCACTCTTATAAGAACTCAAGAAATAGTTTAAACACAGAAGAAAATATTCTTTGATGGTTACAAGGGTGGGGAGGGAGGGAAAGGGATAGTCACTAACCAGATAGTAGACTAGAACTATTTTAGGTGAAGGGAAAGACAACACACAATACAGGAGAGGTTGGCACAACCAGACTAAACCAAAAGCAAAGGACTTTCCTGAATACAACCGAATGCTTTGTAGGCCAGAGTAGCAGGGACGGGGGTTTGGGGACCATGCTATCAGGGGACATCTAAGTCAATCGGCATAATAAAACATATTAAGAAAACATTCTGCATCCCACTTTGGTGAGAAGTGTCTGGGGTCTTAAATGCCAGCAAGCGGCCATCTAAGATGCATCAGTTGGCCTCAACCTACCTGGAGCAGGAGAATGAAGAACAGCAAAGATATATGGTAAAGAAGAGCCCATGAGACAGAAAGGGCCACAAAAACCAGAGAGTCCATCAGCCTGAGACATGAAGAACTAGGTGGTACCCAGCTAACACCGATCACTGCCGTGACAGGGAACACAACAGAGAATCCCTGGTGGAGCAGAACAATGGGATGCAGACCTCAAATTCTCGTAAAAGGACCAGGCTTAATGGTCTGAGACTTGAGGGACTCTGGAGGTCATGGTCCCCGGATCGTTTGTTAGCCCAGGATTGAAACCATTCCCGAAGCCAACTCTCCAAACAGGTATCGGGCTGGTGAGGAGTGAGCTTCTTGGCTCAAGTAGACACATGAGACTATGTGGGCAACTCCTGTCTGGAGGCAAGATGAGAAGAAAGAGGGGGACAGGAGCTGATTGAATGGATACACGGAATACAGGGTGGAGAGGAGGAATGTCCTGTCTCATTAGGAGGAGGGCAGCTAGGAGTACATAGAAAGGTGTGTATAACTTTTTATATGACAGACTGACTTGATTTGTAAACTTTCACTTAAAGCACAATAAGTAAATAAATTTAAATTAAGAAAAAAAAGTCTGAGTAGATAAACAAGGTATGCTTTAGAGACAAAGATCCTTTTCCTATCTAAAATCGATTAATGAGCAAGTAATAACATTACTACCAGCATATATTAAGATGTGAGAGTATCCTCCACAAAAACTATGGCAACAGTACTGAATAATCTCATTTTAATACAGGTATATACTAATAATATGAAAAGCTTAAGACTTTGAATGCCTTTCAGTTCTCATCTTATCAGACCTCTCAGTAACATATGGCAAGGCTGACCATTCCCTTCTTTTTGAAAACCTCTTCACTTGGCTTCCTTGACAACACTTTCCTGCTTTTCCCCTACTTCTCAGTTTGCTAATTGTTTTATCTCCTTTGCAGGCTCCTTCACCTCTATCTAATCACTAAATGCTGGCACTCCTCCAGGGTCAGTCCTAGACCTTTCTCTCTTTCCTGTTTGTGTTTTATTTTGCCATAGCTTTAAATGACCTCTATAGGCTGACAAAGGAACCCTGGTATCACAATGGTTAAGCACTTGGCTACTAATGGTCAGCAGTTCGAACCTACCATCCACCATGTGGAAGAAAAGACCTGATGGTAACTTAACAGTTAAACTCTGTGTGCTCAAAGTAAAATGTTCTGCTTCAAAACCATTATTGCCTGTAAATAAATGAGAAGCAATTTTGTGTTCATAGAAATGTTTGATTTTTTCCAAGTCTCACATTTGATAGCTATGATTTAAGTTTTCCAACATGATAAGTACTGATAACTACTCAGGAGGGTAAGGAGATACTTTAAGCAGATTCTGAATTCAACGGAAAAACAATGAACTAAAAAATGATAGCTTCAAAATTAGATTAATAAAGCTTCTTAAAATTAAAAATGTATTTAATGAAACTTGGTAAAACAGAGAGGAAGATATTTTTATTTTTATGCAGATACAAGAAAAACCACATAATTTATATTTAATTAGACACTGGGGTTACAAGGCTCTAAATGCAATATAAAGTTTCCAATAGACTGTCATTTATAGCCAATAAAGACAATAAGGAACAGGTGATCCTATATTGTAGGGCAGTACTTTTTTTTTTTCATTTTGCTATTTGTAAATATAAATATTTGCATAGAATAAAATGCAGCAACTTACACAAGCAAACTGCAAATATTCTCCTTATGAAACTGAGAGAAGTATTGCCAAGGTCTTTGATTTTCGAGGGTTTTTTTTTTTTAAACCTGTAAATTGACGTCAATTTATTTTGCATTTAGAACAAAATGTATGGATAATTAAAAAAATAATAATAATGGAAATATGATATAGTAGGGTTTAAGGAAACAGCACAGCCAGATCACCGAGGTGACTCAACGCATTAGAAAGAGGGAAGAATTTATGGTCACATCCCTGAATGTGAGATCCAGGTCTCCCATTCCTATTGAATTGAGTAGTTTCAGTTCTTTAACCTGCCTGACCTCAACTTTTTTCATCCATAAACTGAAGACAGTAATAACAACCATAACACAGAGTTGTTGCCAGAACAGACAATAAACTGCAGGTCAAAGTGCTTTACAAACTATGAAGTATAATATAAATGTACACTGCTATTAATTATTTTAGGAAAAGATATTGGAAAGTAAAGTATACTTTGAAAGGAAATTAAATGCCTTTCTATTCTATCCCAGCTTTCTCTGCACGAACACTGAAAGTTAACACTGCTTAGAAAATCCAAGGAATGTATGATTTATATGCTGAAGCAGTGATCAAAAGTGACTATTAAGATTTTGGTTTACAGTAATACTTTTCAGTAAATGCTTATCAAATTAAAGTAAAACTGCAGAAAGGCCATTGAGCCACATTATTAAAAAAATCAAAAAGTACTGCTTGCTCAACGAAGAAATTGTCACATGAAGCCTTAACCTCAGACTCTGCTTATATTTCCCCAGGAATATCCTAAAGCAAAGGAAAGTATGAGTAGCCTTAAAAATCCTGAGGAAAACTTTCAGAAATTGATGAACCCTTGTGACTAAACCTTAAGATCATTAACCACAGAGGATAATGCTTTTTGGAAAGTCAGCACAGGAGTAAAACCCTGTGTCATTGCTAAAGTGATGTCCTAGCTCACAGCAGAGAAACGTGTAACAAATGCTGTTACCTGGACAGAATTAAATCAAAAAGTCAATATGTTTTACTGTTCAAGACAACTATGTCATGAATAAGCTTTAAGATACAACTAAGAGAAACATATTGGTGACGAGAGACATCTGATTTCATGAATTGTATCTTTAGATTCCCCCATAACCTGCTTGAAGTCTACACCTTGGGTAATCTAACCAAAATTACAGTCTAGGAGGCAACCACCAACTACAAAATCCTGTATCATAACATGCAACGTAACACAGCTCTACAGGAAGGGATTGGTTCAAACAGTAGGTGAAATCATGACATTGAAGTAACTGGATTTATACTGGATTTTCCATAATTAAGATAGAAAGAAAAAAAAAATCTGTCACTAAAGTTCTGGCTGTGGAAGGAGGGTGGGGGACCCCCAGAGATGATATCAAGCTATCTGGTACGTGGAAGCACTTCAGGAGTGTCAGTCATTACAGTGTCAGTAAGACAGAGCTATTACTTAGGAAGTTTCTCTGCACAATTTTTGTTGTTGTTGTTGTTAGGTGATGTTGAGTCGGTTCCGACTCACAGCAACTCTATGCACAACAGAATGAAACACTGCCCCATCCTGCGCCATCCTTATAATTGTTGTTATGCTTGAGCTCATTGTTGCAGCCACTGTGTCAATCCACCTCGTTGAAGGTCTTCCTCTTTTCCACTGACCCTGTATTTTGCCAAGCATGATATCCTTCTCCAGGGACTCATCCCTCCTGCCAACATGTCCAAAGTATGTAAGACGCAGTCCTGCCAGTCTTGCTTCTAAGGATTTGTTCATTCTTTTGGTAGTCCATGGTATATTCAATATTCTTCGCCAACACCAAAATTCATAGGCATGAATTCTCCTTCAGTTTTCCTTATTCACTGTCCAGCTTTCACATGCATACGATGCGACTGAAAATTTTTGGCTTGGGTAGGAGCACCTTAGTTTTCAAGGTGACATCTTTGCTTTTCAACAGTTTTAAGAGGTCCTTTGCAGCAGATTTGCCCAATGCAATGCGTCTTTTGATTTCTTGACTGCTGCTTCTATGACTGTTGATTGTGGATCCAAGTAAAATGAAATCCTTGACAACTTCAATCTTTTCTCCATTTGTCATGATGTTGCTCATTGGTCCAGTTGTGAGGATTTTTGTTTTCTTTATGTTGAGGAGCAATCCATACTGAAGGCTGTGGTCTCTGATCTTCATTAGTAAGTGCTTCAATTCCTTTTCACTTTCAGCAAACAAGGTTGTATCATCTGCATAATGCAGGTTGTTAATGAGTCTTCCTCCAATCCTGATGCCCCATTCTTCTTCATATAGTCCAGCTTCTTGGATTATTTGCTCCGCATACAGATTAAATAGGTATGGTGAAAGGATACAACCCTGACACACATCCTTCCTGACTTTAAACCAATCAGTATCCCCTTGTTCTGTCTGAACAACTGCCTCTTGATCTATGTAAAGGTTCCTCATGAGCACAATTAAGTGTTCTGGAATTTCCATTCTTCACAATGTTATCTATAATTTGTTACGATCCACACAGTCTAATGCCTTTGCATAGCCAATAAAGCACAGGTAAACATCCTTCTCTACAATAGTTTAATTCAAAAGTCAGAAAATCATATTAGGCATGTGAGGCATATGAAATACAACTTTTCATTTATTTTCACTGTCTTTCAATACAAGGTCCCTAGGCGGCGCAAATAGTTTTGGCTCGACTACTAACCTAAACCAATTATGCTGATACTATGACCTCTACATAGTGCCAGATACAGTGGAGAAAACAGGATGCGACTCCTTCCTCAAGGAAAAAAGTAACTACAATGAAGAAAAGTAACAAGAAATATGTATTAACCACTTACATGCTGTCAGAAATTATGCAAAGTATTACATATGCATTTTCTTATTAAAAATTTGCACCAGCTCTGGGAACTAGTTGCAGCTTTTATTCCCATGTTACAGATGTGAAATGTGAAGTTAGTTAACTTGCCCCAGGTCACAGTTTGTAAATAAAGTTTCAGATTCTAACCTAATCTCTGTGCTAACATCTGACAAGTTAAACAAAATATTTTAAAAATTCAAACCATACTAAGTACACTGAGATAATATATGATGAATTGATAAGTGAATTATGTAGGCAATAAGTAGGAGTTCATGAGAGGAAGCCATTTCAGGACCTGACTGATAAGAATGAATTTATGACTAAAGTGAGATATGAGCCACATTATGAAAAGTGGGTAGAAAATGGATGAGAGAAATACATTCATTTGGGAACGGTGTGTCGAATACTCTAAATGATTCCCCAGATGTTCTTTACTTCTGAGAGATCACAGTATTCTTTTAAAACCAAATGAAAGCTATGAGCCCCTTTTTAGGAAGAAAAGAACATGCTCAGAAACACAAAACTACACACGCAATGTTAAATGGTTCATGGAATTACTGAAGCCCACTTGTGTATACCTTAAGAAGCTTGGCCTACAGAAGAAGTCCAAATTTAACATATTTAACATAACATACAAGACTCTTCATTACCTGGCTCTTCTCTATCACTAAGGTCTACTCCTTCTAAATCAAACTCCCAAACTTGTGGCAGTTCCCAGGGTTCTCCATGTTCCCTCCAGTCTCACTGACTCTGCTTAGGCAATGTGCATGCTCTTCAACACAAGTTACCTGTCAGGTGACCACCTTAAGTCTTACCTATCTTTCCATATTAGTTCAAGGTACAGGAAAGCCTCAAACATGAACAAAATAGTGGTCAAGAGGAGGTATAAGGACCAGGAGAAAATAGAGGCAAAGAAGGAAACAAATAAAACTTAAAACAACATTTTATATCTGTGTATATGGTATAAAACACATCCTAAGAATAAGAACTCATAGAAACTAAAAATGTTACAATAGAAATAAAAATTTCAATAGAACAGCTAGAAGAAAAAAATAAGGAAACTACCCCCAAGTTAAAATAAATAAATAAAAATAAAAAGACAAAGTTACACAAAAAAAGGCTTAAGAAAAAAAGATAAAGAAATTTGGAGGATCCAGACCAAAGGTGTTCCAGAAGGCAGAAATTTATGAGAAAAACAGTTAAAAGAAAATAAGACCCATACCTCAGACCATACACAAAAACTAACTCAAAATGGATCAAAGACCTAAATATAAAACCTAAAATGATAAGGATCATGGAAGAAAAAAGAGAGACAATGCTAGGGGCCCTAATACATGGCATAACTGTAATACGAACCATAACAAACAATGCAGAAACACCAGAAGATAAGCTAGATAACAGGGAGCTTCTAATAATTAAACATTTATGCTCATCAAAAGACTTCACAAAAAAAACAAAAGTAGAACGTACAGAATACTTCAACACCTCAATAACAGAAAGATAAATAATGCAGTGGGCAAAGGATATGAACAGACACTTCACTAAAGAAGATATTCAGGCAACTAACAGACACATGAGGAAACTCTAGAGATCATTAACCATTAGAGAAATGCAAATCAAAACTGCAATGAGATACCATTTCACCTCAACATTACTGATACTAATCCAAAAAACACAAAACAACGTATGTTGGAAAGGTTGCAGGGAGGCTGGAACACTTATATACTGGTAGTGAGAATGTAAAATGGTACGACCACTTTGGAAAATGGCTACAGTGCCTCCTTAAAATGCTCAAAATAGAAACAAATCACCAACTTCATATGGAAAGGGAAGTGGTTGCAGATAAGTAAACCATTACTGAAAAAGAAGAACAAAGCGGGAGGCCTCACACTACCGGATTTTAGAACCTATACACCAGAAAAGAAACTAGATAACTGGGAGCTCCTAAAAACCAAACATTTATGCTCATCAAAAGACTTCACCAAAAGAGTAAAAAAGACAACCTACAGACTAGGAAAAAGTTTTTGGCTATGACATATTCAATCAGAGTTTAATCTCTAAAATCTATAAGATACTGCAAAGTTTCAATCATAAAAAGACAAATAACCCAATTAAAAAATGGGAAAAGGATATGAACAGGCACTTCACCAAAGAAGACATTCAGGCAGCTAACAGGTACATGAGGAAATGCTCACAATCATTACCCATTTAAGAAATGCAAATCAAAACTACACTGAGATACCATCTCACCCCAGCAAGGCTAGCATTAACCCAAAAGACACAAAATAATAAATATTGGAGAGGTTGTGGAGATACTGGGACACTTATACACTGCTGATGGAATGCAAAATGGTACAACCAATTGGAAATAGATTTGGCGCTTCCCTGAAAAGCTAGAAATAGGAGTACCACATGATCCAGCAATCCCACTCCTTGGAATATACCCTAGACAAATAAGAGCCTTCACACAAATAGATACATGCACACCCATGTTCACTGCAGCACTGTTTACAATAGCAAAAAGATGGAAACAACTTAGGTGTTCATCAGTGGACAAACGGATAAACAAATTATGGTATATTCACATAATAAAATGCTACACAACAATAAAGACCAACAATGAATCCACAAAACATCTCATAACACGGAAGAATCTGGAAGGCATTATGCTGAGTGAAATTAGTCAGTCCCAAAAGGACAAATATTGTATGAGACCACTATTAGAAGAACTCAAGAAATGGTTTAAACACAGAAGAAAACATTCTTTGATGGTTACAAGAGTAGGGAGGGAAGGAGATAGGAATTCAAGACAAAGATTATCTTAGGTGAAGGGAAGGACAACACACAATATACGGGAAGTCAGCACCACTGGACTAAACCAAAAGCTAAGAAGTTTCCTGAACACAACCAAACACTTCAAGGGACAGTGTAGCAGGGGCGGGGGCCTGGGGACCATGGTTGCAGGGGACTTCTAGGTCAACTGGCATAACAAAGTGTATTAAGAAAACGTTCTGCATCCCACTTTGGTGAGTGGCGTCTGGGGTCATAAAAGCTAATGAGCAACCATCTAAGATCCAACAACTGATCCCAATCCACCTAAAGCAAAGGAGAATGAAGAACACCAACGACACAAGGAAAATACTAGCCCTAGAGACAAAAGAGGCCACATAAACCAGAGACTCCATCAGCCTGAGGCCAGAAGAACTAGATGGTGCCCGGCTACCACCAGTGACTCCTCTGACGGGCAACAAAACAGAGAGTCCCTCATACAGCAGGAATAAAGTGGGGTGTAGAACTCAAATTCTAGTAAAAAGACCAGACTCAGTGGTCTGACTGAGACTGAAGGAACCCCAGAAGACACTGCCCCCAAACTCTCTGTTAACCCAGAACTAAAACCATTTCCAAAGCCAACTCTTCAAAGAACAGACTGGACTATAAGACATAAAATGATAACTGTGAAGAGTGTGCCCAAGTAGATATGTGAGACTAAATGGGAAGCTCCTGTCCAGAGGCAAGATGGGAAGGCAGAAATGAATAAGAGCTGGATGAACGGACAAGGAAATTCCAGGTGGAAAGGAGGAATGTGCGGTCACAATACAGGGATAGCAACTAGGGTCACATAACAGTGTGTGTATAAATTTACGCATGGGAAGCTAACTTGAGCTGTAAACTTTCACCTAAAGTACTATAAAAAAAAAAAAAAAGATATCTGCAATGAAAAAAATAAAAAGCTAGAAATAGAAATACCATACTATTCTATGAGACCACTATTACAAAAACCCAAGAAAAGGTTTACACACAGAAAAAAATAAAATCTTTGATGGTTACGAGGGAGGGAGGGATTGGGAGAAGAAATCACTGGATAGTGGACAAGCATTAACTTTGGAGAATGGAAAGACAACACACAATATAAAGGACATCAACTCAACCTGTCCAAGGCAGTCACAGAAGCTTCCTAGACACATCCAAAAACCTTGAGGGACTGAGAGCTGGAGACCATAGTCACGGGGGGCATCTAGGTCAGTTGGCATAACATAGTTCATAAAGAAAATGCCCTACATCCTAGAAAATGTTTTACATTCTACTTTGGTGAGTAGCGTCTAGGGTCTTAAGAGCTTGAAAATGACCATCTAAGATATATCTATTAGTCCCATCTGATCCAGAGCAAAGGCGAATGAAACAAACAAAAGACACAAGAAAAATAATAGTCCAGAGGACTAACGGACCACATGAACCACAGCCTCCACCAGCCTATAAGCCCAGAAGAACTAGGTGGTACCTGGTTACACACACACACGACTTACTGAACGTACTGGTCTGACAGAGGTTGGAGGAACCCTTGGAACTATGGCCTCTAGACCCCCTACTAATTCATAACGAAAGCTACTGCCGAAGTCCACTTTTCAGCCAAAGATTTGACAGGCCTATGAAACAAACAATAACAACAATAAAAGGTGTGAGGAACATGCTTCTTAGTTCAATCAAGCATACCAGACCAAATGCACAACACCTGCCCAAAATCAAAGACAAGAAGGGAGAATGAGACAGGAAACCTGGACGAATGGACACAGAGAATCCAGGGTGGGAAGTGAAAGGGGGAGAGTGCTGACAAATGTCATAAAACAGTTTGTGCATAAAATTTTGATTGAGAAACTAACTTACACTATAAACTTTCACCTAAAGCACAATAAAGTTAAAAAAGGAAAAAAAAAAAAGAAAAGAAAATCAGAACTGAAGGATAAGACCCCAAAGACTCATCAAGAATCCAGGGGAAGTTTAACACACCCACACCAAGGCACCCCATCCTGAAGCTACAAAACAGTAGGAATAAGAAGATCCTAAAAGCTTCTGGAGATAAGAGGGGGTGAAGAGCAGATCGCATTCAAAAAATAAAAATCAGAATTACAATGAACTTCTCATTAACAACACTAGGATCTAGAAATTAGTAGAAAAATGTATTAAATTCTACGGAAAAAATTATTTCTAACCTGGAATTCTACCCTAATTTATCAGTAAAGTTTAATGTTGGAATAAAATATTATAGGCATGCAAATAGTTTAAAAGTTTACATTCCATGAACCCTTTCTAAATGAGCTCATAAAGAATGGGCACCACCTAAATGAAGTTATAAACCAGGAATAGGAATAGACAGGATCCAACAATTACGAGATCCAGCATAGGAAATCAGCAAAGGGAATCGCCGGAATCATGATTAAAAGAAATCCCTGGAGTAAAGCTGAGCAGCAGACACTGAGAACATTAAGTCCAGATTAGAACAGGAAAATGGAGGGCTCCAGAAGGTGTGCCTTTAAGAAAAAAGATGGACCTGATAAATGACTTAATTTGTTTGGCCATAATGAGATGTTTACAACAATGTATACACATGTCTGGAAAAATAATCAGTTATAGGTACACACAAAATTAAGCAAATGGTAAAGATAATTCTAAGTATCATCTCCAGAAAAAAATAAAAAGTTACACAAAAAAGGAAATGTAATGATTACATATGTCTTGGTGCTAAAAAAAGAAATGCATGCTTATCATAATATAAATACTTAGTACTGATTTAACCAGATCTTTTTTTTTTTATTAATAAAAACTATGTTTGGAGAGTAAGGGGAGAAGGGTAGTTGTAAGAGAAGGGCAGCTATATAAGAGATACTCCTATACAAGGGAACATATAAGAAAAAAAAAAACTTGAAAAATTGTAGTATAGGCCTTTTATTTAAAAGCATGAAGGTAATCAGTGGCAGGAAAAGTTTAAAGATCTGGCAGTGGTGGTCTCTGAGGGCTGGTACTCAGGAGCTGAGTGGTGGGCAGGGGGGGTAGTTCCTGGTCATTTTAAGTATGGAATATTATTTGATTTTTAAAAATATATTCATAGGCTTCCAATTTTGGGAAGATGGAGTAAACTTACTTATCCTTAATCTTCCCACTAAGTACAATTAAAAACCCTGAGTATTATGTATGAAACAAACCCAAGAAGACTGAAAGGTGGAGAGAAGAAGGCAGACTGACTATGGGACTCAAGATGCAAGAAGTACAAAGTAGTAGTTAGTTCCCTGACTTTTCTTTTTGCCTCATATATTCCAGACTTGGAACTAAAGAAGCCAACAATTAGGAAACGCCAACAAGTACAAACAACAACAAAAAACAAACCTGTTCTCCCTAGCCAAAGGCAGAAAAGAGCCCAGCCTAGCGTGACAGAAAGCTTTTAGAAAATAACTGCTCTACTGCACCCAAACAACACAGAAGAAAACTGCAGCCCACCTTACTCATGTAAGCAAAGGCAACTTGGCAGGCCTAAACTTCCACCCTCACCAAGCTGTAAAGAGATGCCCCAAACCCAGGCACTGAGATGAGCACAGAGGATATAAATTGAAGTAAGATGTGATATATGGCCTGAAAGGCTAGTGGAACATAAAGACAATTCAGTCAGTAACTACTCTACAGTGTAATATGTACTGTGGTGAATTTATGGAGGGATTCGCAATCAGCAAAAGGGAAGCAGAGTAGGAGGAAAGTCTTCTTAGTGGAAATAATGCTAGAGATGAATTTGTAAGGACAGGTGGAACTAGTCAGATGGGATGGGGAGGAATGGGAGAGGGGCATTCTAGGCCAACGGATTAACAAGGATTAAGAACAGAGGTGAAGGACAGAATTGGAAGTAATTGGAAGGCTACAAATAATTCTATCTAACTGGAATAAAGAATGTCTGGGACAGCTGTAGAGAAAGATAATAAGGAAGCAGCTGACTGGATAAGGGCCAGGCAGGGAAGAGTGTTATAGGCTAAGGTGAAGAATGTATACTTTCTTGTAAATCCATGAGTAGCCACTGAAGGATTTTCAACATTTTTAAAGAACACTCTGACAATAATGAGTTGGATGGATTGGAGGGATCAGACAAGTCAGGGATCTGACAGGAGGCTACTGCAGGAATTTAGACAGGAAAGGATGAGCATACAGACCACAGCAGTGGGTGACAGGAGGGGAAGGGTGTGTATAAGTGATATCCACATACATCACATAACCCGGGTCAATTTTACCAGTTATGAAGGATTGTGCGGAGAGAAAGAATGAAGAGAGAAAGAGGAGCCACTCCGAACTCTCATGCTAGGTCCTAGTGTTTAAGTTAATTCTAATTAGCTCTGTGGCCATAGTCAAAGCTCTCTGAGTCTGATTTTTCTCATCTAGCATATGGAAATAGGAATGACAACCAAGCCTATCTCACAGGGCTATTGTATAAAATTAATGAGATAATGGGTAGAAAAGAACTGTAAAAACTGGTGAGCATATTTTGTGTGAGTTTATTACTGCTGTTGTAACAAATTACCACACAGTGGCTGAAAACAATATGGAAATAGGAATGACAACCACGCCTATCTCACAGGGCTATTGTATAAAATTAATGAGATAATGGGTAGAAAAGAACTGTAAAAACTGGTTAGCATATTTTGTGTGAGTTTATTACTGCTTTTGTAACAAATTACCACACAGTGGCTGAAAACAATATATTTATTTTCTTACAGTTCTAGAGGTCAGAAGTCCAAACTGGGTCTCACTGGGCTAAAATCAAGACACTGGCAGGGCTGTATTCCTCTAGAAGCTCTAGTGGAGAATACCTTTCATTGCTTTTTTCAGGCTGCATTCCTTGGCTCAAGGCCCCTTTCTCTATCCTCAAAGCCAGCAGGGTAGCATCTTCAAAATTTCTGATATGGACACTGACTCTCGTGCCCCCCTCTTTCACTTACAAAAACCTTTGTGAGTTCATTGGGTCCACCTGGATAATTCAAGATGCTCTCTCCATCTCAAGGTCAATCTTAATTAGCAAACTTAATTGCCCCCTTGCCATGTAACATAACATACCCATGGGTTTTGGAAGTTAGAACATGGATATCATTGGGGGACCATTATTTTGCCCACCACACAAACAAAAAATTTTAATTTAATGTTTACCTGACAGTCAATTTTTTTTTTCAATTCCACAACTAACATGTGCAAAAGTTGTTTTATGGTTTAAAAGAATAAATTAGAAGAGAAAGTTTTCTAAGTATCTTCTATTATGTCTCCAAGATTTAACAGTATATGTAAAATAACTACAAGCTCAATGATTACTATAGATTTTTATATTTCACTTCATATAATCATTCCCATCTCTTCAAAGACACAAAAAATTTAAAACAAAAATACTGCTGCAAAATCTAAATAGAAATCCTAACCATTCTGTTGCCATGGATTCTATGATAGTATCCTGGCCAGTAAAGAAACAGGTGGCAATACAATGATAGGATTACCCCACATTGTCTCTAATCATACAAATAGGCAAATTTTGAGGCTAGAAATATTGGAAAGGTCAGGTTGTCAGTCAAGCAAAGGGCATTAAAACCTAAAAAATAAAGTACACAGGGCAGTGAGGAAGGTGCCTACAAGTACATAAGAACTCAGCGCCAAGTTGAGGCTAGACTGCTTCCCAGGACCCCTAGAGCAAACCCAGTGCAGAGCAGACCCCTGTATGTCATCTGCTTTCAAGCACATATCTTCTATATGTAAAAAATATGTCATTGTACATTATACCCTCCAGGCCCACACTAATGGCTATTCTCAAAATACAATACAGACACAGGACTGAGCTAACAATTCCTAAGTTATTCATTATTTAATAAATTAAAAGGAAAGTACCCAAAATATCACAAATACAAATAGGCTTTATCTAAATCTAAGAAAGCACAAATAACATATTTTTCCTGGCACTTGCTATCATTTCAACCATGCTGACATCAGGGAATTATTCAAAACAATCTCTAGAGTATCTCATCAAGTCCACAGAATCCAGTTCAGCCTGCTACACCGTCAATATATGCGGTCCCTTGACAAGTGATAATCACAATGATGACCTCAAGATTTTGAAAGATCCCAAAGTCCTTACTGATCATTAAAGAATGAAGTTATAGTCAGAATAATTCAACTAAATGTTGAAGAACTATATTTACTTAAAAACTGGTTATACGTGAATTATAAACACATGAAATTCCTCTGTCATAATATTAAAATATTTATACCACACCTTCTCCTATCACATTACACTCATGTAATCTTAACGACATCAAGAGCAGGGCTCGAGTTTCAAAGCAATATAATTTAATTAAACATTTCCATTCTTTGAAAACAAGATTTTTCCCAAAAAAGTAGCTTTTTTTCTCAATTATGGTATTTGTTTTAACCTACCAAACAGTATCAATGAAAATGCAATAATGAGCTACCCTTTATTTCATCTCAGAATATATTCTTCCTTGAAACTTTACTTATTATTTAAAGAAAGCTAAACAAAGATAGAAAAACATTTTAAAACAGCAATCACTAGTCAATTGTCCCAATAAAGAATCAAGCTTTATGAAAAAAATCTGGAAAATGACGATGATGGTAATACATATAATAATGATGGAGTCAATGATGATGCCAACCATTTGAGTGATTTAGTGTAAGATGCCTTTGCTGAGGAGAAAAAATATCCCTAGAGAAGATGCCATTAAATTCATTCATGAATCATCGTCCTAATTCTAAATGCAGTGAGTGATTTTCAGATTCTACTTTCTCTGAAGGCAACAACGAGCTTTCTAAGAAATGACCAAAGCCATTTAATTACTCATTCTTCCTTTGTGGACCAACTATTCGGGAAAATACACTTCAAATCCATTTATTCCATAATAAGCTTCTTTGACACACTCCCCTACTTCCACACACCTCCCAAGGATATTCTTGTGTAGGTGTAAATTAGATCAATCTCCAATTTCTAAGTCAGAAAAAAACTAGACTGAAAAAATATTTGCCTTGTCTTATACTCTGATGAAGAACACACCAGTATCTGGGGGATTATAAATCCTGTAAAACATGCTTAAAATAGTTTTAAAAGAAGAAAGCAGAAATATACAAAAACTGGTTAAGGCATATTAAGTATTTGAGTTATTTAATAATGGGTTAGGAACAGATTATATGTCTTAGATATACTAAAGAAAATCTGATTTTTAATTCCTGATTGGCCATGTCCAACGGAAAAAGATTTCAGTTTCCCAGACAGAAAATTCAGTATTTTTCACAAATGCCAAAAGCTTCATCATAAAGTTTTCTGTAACATTAGTCAATTCACACATTAATAGGTTTTCCCAGAAGGAAAGAACAAACATATGCTCAATGAATTGGGTTATCAGTTCAAATTTTATGAGCATGTTGCTTATTAAGATAAACCCTACACTATTACCATGTCCTTCGATCATGGCACTGAGGAGAAACACTTAATAATTATATATTGAAAGAAAAAATGACCAATCTTTTCCTGCAGAGAAAGACAGTTAATAAGTTAGACCTTTTAGTCTCCTCTGATATTTTTAGTAGTGAATTAAAAATGATTAAAATGGGGAGGCATTCGGAATACCCCAAATGATCAGATAGAGAGCAAGATATAAAGTAATGCAAAAAGAAACTCTCCACTATGTCTCAAAAGCCAATAAATAAATAAAATAAAACAACCTGAGGTTACCTCAACGTCACTTGTGAAATAAGGATCTCCTGAGTCAAGGTTTCTAAGCAATAGGAAATAGCTAAGGGGAAAAAAAAGTAAGTTTCATAATGTATGTTCCTCGGACAATTCAGTCAATTAACCTACATCTACAGAAGGTCCATCTGGAAGTATGCCACGTACAAGGGAAATTCCAAAAGAAGAGGAAAATAGTCTTTGACCTCAAGGTATTTGCTGCAAGTCAATGTGAAAAAAAGAACAAATTGAATACAACGCAGATAGTCCAACATGAGGAATTCAGGACTCTCAGAAATTATAAATTGAGAAGCTATCAGTATCTGTGTTTGTGGTTTTTTGAAAAGTATTGAGATTTTCTGAGCAACAGGAAGTAAATATAAGTAGGTAAAAACATAAGGACAGAGGAGAATCCAAGAATACTGATAAAAATAGGGAAGTTAACTAAAAGCAGAGAACCACAAGCTTAAAACAGAGACCTGTGGAGACCAATGCTGTAGCAATCAGAGGCCAGAGGTCAAGACATTACAATGAATTAGACCTGCAAACAGCCAGAAAAGAAGGCCCAACTGGAGAATCTGAGTCACAAGGGCCAGTAAAAAATATTATCAAATGGAATGTTTACTAAAATCACTGACATCTTATTTCATAAATTGGAAAGATTACTTACCCGATTAATATGGTTGTTCCTTAAAATAACCTGTAGTAGAGTTTTCTCAAATTCTTCCAACTTCTTGGAACACTTTTTAAGAATATGATTAGATAAGTTATAATCACTGAAGAGCCTAGCTAACATACAAACAGCTTCTGTCCAAAAGCTTGAAAAAGGAATTTGGGGATTACTGTAAAAAGTGATCAGGCCATCCAGCAACTGAAAAACAGAATCAGATACTGCGGAATAGTCATTTTCAAACTGACTTAAACCTGTTTTCAGACTGTCTGATTCTGTCACGTTCTTCAATTCAAGTAGATGTTGCAAGAATTGCATGTGAGAAGACAGAGGGTTTTGCAGAGTGCCACAATGTCTTTTCATAATGGGCAGTGGTGGAAAGGGTGTGAGGGAGCAGCTCTCCATGAAATGCTGGGATGTCTCTGAAGGTTCAGTTTGCTGCTCATTTGATAAATCGCACCCAGAATCTTCCAGCAGCACTGATGTATTTTCAGAGCTTCTAGGTTCCTGAGTCTGTAACTGGGAAGCCAGATTTCCTGAAACAGAAAGGAATGGAGGAATTATCTTTCTCTATCTAAAATTTTTTCATATAAAAGCTAGACACTGATTTTTCCAATTAAAAATGCTGAATGAAGCCTGAAATATACATATCACTTTTAAAACAGTAGTATAAAAACCGAATAGAGCAACAACTGTGAAAGAAGTCACTTTGGCCAAACGTGGAAAAGGTCTTTATTTTCACTGGTAGAAAACGACCGTAATTGACCCATGTATTTTTAGGTTACTATCTCTTATTTACATAGGGTCGCTATAGGGTCGCCATGAGTTGGAACCGACTCGACAGCACTGGGTTTGATTTTTAGTTTTTATCTCTCATTTGGAAACCCTGGTGGCATAGTGGTTAAGTGCTATGGCTGCTAACCAAGAGGTCAGCAGTTCGCATCTGCCAGGCGCTCCTTGGAAACGCTATGGGGCAGTTCTACTCTGTCCTGTAGGGTTGCTATGAGTTGGAATCGACTCAATGGCAGCAGGTTTGGTTTTTTGGTTTTATCTCTCATTTATTCATCTGTACATCAAATCTCTTCCCCACAAAGATATGGATTACTGGCCAACTACGTGCCAAGCTCGAAGGATACAGTGTAGAAAACCACAAGACTATAGCTGAAGGAGGTCACAGTCTGATACAGATCTCAACAGGTAATCACAAAGCAATAAAGTTACTTCCAGAGACAGAGATCTCTGCAGGACACTATGAAAACAGGAGGGCCAATGAACACCCTGCCTGGTTAGATTAGTGCACCCTAGAGGAGGTAATGATGGCTCTAACTTTTAAAGCATAAGTAGGAGTTCAAAATCAAAAGGTCAGAGAATGGAGGAAGGTAAGACTATTCCATACATCAAGGGCTAAGAGCAAAATCACAGAAGAAAGGGCAGAGGAAGCATGGTGTATATGAAGAACCATAAGCAGTTTGGTGTTGGTCCAGCAGACACTATGAGGCAAGGGATAAAGATGAAGAAACACGTAGAAGCCAGGTCAAAAAACACCTTGAAGGACATATTAAGGACCTTAATATTTATCCTGTATGATGTAGAGTGAATGTTCTTCAAACCTGAGTAACAAGATACCCGTTTGAAAGAATCATATACATCCCTAATATAAATATAAACATATGTAAACAATTTATACATACGCATGCGTATTTGTTCGTAAGTTTTTCTCTCTATATATATCTATCTCTATCCATTTTATAGAGTCCATAAAAACATATCAGCCAGCCTTAGTCTATGTCTATAACCCACAGAGTCATCTGACACTGCTGATAAATACCATTATTAAAAGCTAAATCTAATAACTTTAGGTCATTCTTTGACATAGATACCATCATAACACAAACAAGGTTGTTGTTTTATTTTTAAATGATTATCAGCAAAATGAACACACAAAATTAAAAAATTTTGATATTTTTTGAGCAACTTCCTAAAGCACATGCCTATATTCATGGAATCAAGTTTAAGAAATAGTGCTGTCAGCACTGGGGGGCAGGATGAGGCACTAACAAGGTATAATGCAGGAAAGTAACATGGTTTTATTTACACTTCATAAATCACTCTGTTAGCTGTAAGAAGGGCAGATTTGAAAGGGCCATGATGAAACATTCAGAGATCAGTTAAGAGACCCTTCAGTGAGCCCCAATATCAAATGATGAGAGAAACGAACCAAGCAGCTACAGTAGAAAGGAAAGAAAGGGATTTATCTTGGAAAAAAACACAAAACATAATCTGGAAAGCAGCCAACTGACTGGATGTGAGCAATGAAGTTAAAAATAAATTCATTCCATGGGTCTGACTTAGGTGATTCCAAAGATGATGGTGCTACCAACTGGTTTAAGAGAGACTATGAGGAGGTTGGAGCCCTGGTTGGCACAGAGGTTAAGGATTTGGCTGCTAACCAAAAGGCTGGCAGTTCAAATCCACCAGCAGCTCCTTGGAAACCCTATGGGCCAGTTCTGCTCTGTCTTATAGGGTCTCTATGAGTCAGAACCAACGCAATCGTTTTTGTTTTTTTTTTTAGTTATGAAGAGGTCAGGTTTGCTCCTGTAAATAGTTGAAGCAACTGGGGGAAATCTAAGCAGAGATGTTCACCTAGAAACTGGCCACATGAACCTAAAGTTGGAGAAAAGATCTAGGCTGAAAATTCATTTTGGTACTCATCAGTGTGTCGGTGGTGCCTGAAATAATAAAAATGATTATGATCTCTTAGGGGAGAGTACCGGCAGTGAATAGAACAGAGGATCAAAGAGGGACCCTGAGGAGTATCAGTGTTTGAGGGCTAGATGGAGAAAGTACAGTCATTAGGAGACAGAGAAAGAAAAAACAGAGAAGTACAAGGAGAATCAAAATAGGATGGTGTTATAAAAGTCAAGGAAACAGCTTCAAGAAGAACTGAATACAGTACAGAAGTCCAACAAAATAAAGAAATAAAAAAGAATACCTTTTGGAATTGCTAATTAAAAAATCACTGGCGGCCTTATTCTTATAGTTTTTGTCAGTCAAGGTTGTGGACAAAGGCCAGAGTTCAATGGATAGAAAATAAACGAAGAATGGCCACCTCATCGGTAGCAATGCAGACAAATGTGGCATGACAAGTCGGGAGAAAATTAAGCAACTATAATCACAAAGAAGCAGACCTTGGGAATATGCAGAGAGAATAGGAATGACAGGTAGGACATGGCCCTGGAGAAGGTAGAAGAAAACTGAGTCAAGGACCCAGGTTGGGTTACGCTCAATGACATGGAAATAAACTTGCCCCTGAGACTGAATGAAAGAGGATGAGACTGTATAAGGATATAGAAAACTACCCCTGGTATATAGGAAGTCAATAAAGATCTCACCTGACAGTTCATATTTTCTTGAAGTTAGAGGCAGGGGGATACTAGTTGAACAGGGTATGAAAAAAAGAGTGAAAGTGACATCTCCCCACCATACATTTGGAAAACTATTTTGTTTCTTTTTTGTCTGCCAACAAAATTAGAAGCTGATGGGGTAGAATTAGGGGATGGAGCATTGGTTTGGAGTTCACTCATTTCACAAGTGCCTACTGTAACCACTATAGTCAACAGGTATGTGCTTGCTATATATCACTACAATATCTGTACTACAAGCAAGGATGACAAGACTATGTCTCACATACTTTGGACATGTTATCAGAAGGGATCAGTCCCTGGAAAAGGACATCATGCTTGCTAAAGGAGAGGGTCAGCGAAAAATAGGAAGACCCTCAACAAGATGGACTGACACAGTGGCTGCAACAATGGGCTCAAGCATAACACTGATTGTGAGGATGCAGCAGGACCAGACAGTGTTTCGTTCTGTTGTACGTGGGGTCGCTATGAGTCGGAACTGGCTCCATGGTACCTAACAACAACAACAACATCTGTATTACAAGTCATGGAAATAACACAAAAAGTTCACAAATGTTCTGGTACCCGGAACAATGAGCCCTCAGCAACTGCAAGTGGCTATTTCTATACTAACCAGGTAGACAGCCTGCTTATTTTAAGCCAATAAGACATTTTCTTTTTCTTATGAGTAACGATAAACTGGGTTTTTTTTTTAATGATAAACATTTGAAATGACTTATTCTCAAGACATTCACCTCACTCTTCACAAAAAGGGAAGGGGGCAATTGTAATTAATCGAGTAGATTATATTTTTCCACATGGAATTCAAAATAGCTCTCCACTAAGAAAGCGAACAAGTTTAAATAATTCATTAACCTACTTAATTTTCTATCAAAGTAAGCTCAACTTCATGGGTTAGGATTTCAGGAAAGACTTATAAAATTAATCCTACCAACTACTAAGTCGAGAAGCAAAAAGTTGCTTTGTTCTTTATGCTTTCCACTTCCTTTTGGCAAGTACAACCATTCTATCTCTTCTCTTCCATGCACTGATGGAGACAAATGTGAAGACAGTGGTTCTCTCATGTGTATGTTATAGGGACAGGAATACTCAAAACTGGCCACCACCCTTCCTGGCTGCTTTGTTTCTATAACCTCATAAAAGTATGATGAGGTCATGTGCTAGAGACGTCAATTTGGAAAAACACACAGAGAGTAAAAACATATATAAGTTCTACAACAGAGAACCATGTTGTGATTTTATATAATATGGCTTACAGTCTTAACCCTGGTGGCGTAGTGGTTAAGTGCTACGGCTGCTAACCAAAGGGTTGCAGTTCAAATCTGTCAGGCGCTTCTTGGAAACTCTACGGGGCAGTTCTACTCTGCCCTATAGGGTCGCTATGAGTCGGGATCAACTCGATGGCACTGGGTTTCTGGGTACAGTCTTAAAATCCTTAAACTATCTGTTTTAGTTATCTAGTGCTGCTATAACAAAACCACCACAAGTGAACGGCTTTAAAAAACATCAATATATTCTTTCACAGTTCAGAAGGCTAGAATTCCAAACTCAGGGTGCTAGGTCCAGGGGAAGGCTCTCTCTGTTGGCTCTGGGGGAAGGCTGTTGTCATCAATCTTCCCCTGGTCTTGGAGCTTCTCAGCCCAAGGACCTGGTTCAACAAACAGAAAGAAAGACTTCCCCCAGAGCTGACACTCTGAACTTGGACTCCTAGCCTCCTAGACTGTGAGAGAATAAATTTTTCTTTGTTAAAGCCATCCACCTGTAGTATTTCCATTATAGCAGCACTAGATAACAAGGACAGATGGTAAAACATTTTCAACCTCTGACAACAGTCATAAAATTAATATTTATTAATAAAAATAATATTTTAAAATATCCACCTTGCTTTGAATAACATATGATGTGGAAACAGTAACATGCCCCTGTCTCTTTAAATAAGCCTTCCACAAATACAATCAGATTTTACTTATTTGCTTGGATGACTTTTCTCAACATTAATATCAAAGCATAGCTAAGAAAGCATCATCCCCAAAGGAGGGAAGAGAAAATGAAGCTATGGTACTGCAACTCTCTGTAATTCACATTTTTCTCCAGAAAGGATCGAGGTGAAACATAAGTCAAATAAGGCTTCTCTTTTAATTTCTAATAGAGCTGAAGGGATTGAGGACTATAATTTCTCTCCAAGTGACTAGATATGACCTACCTAACATACTTGCCATGGGACTTAAAAGAGACAATAAACTACACACACACACACACACACACACTCACATACACACCGATCAAGCACAGTCTGGCACATATTAAGTGCTCAATAAATATTATTTATCAGGTATTAAGCAATTATAGATAAATTATGCTAAACTGTGAGATTACATGCAAAAGTACACGAAGTAAGACATCAAGGGAAGAGTCATAATATATTAGGGGAATAAAAAAAAAAAGCCACAGACTCAGAGAAAATATTTGCAAAACACATATCTTATAAAGGACATGTATCCAAAATATACAAAGAACACTTAAAACTTAACAATAAGAAAACAAACAACCCAATTACAAAATGGGCAAAAGATCTAAACAGAAACCTTGCCAAAGAAGATATACAGATGGCAAATAAGCATACAGAAATATGCTTAATATCGCATGTCATTAAAAACCAAACCTGTTGCCTTTGAGTCGATTCTGACCCATAGTGACTCTATAGGACAGAGTAGAACTGACCCATACTGTTTCCAAGGAGTGGCTGGTGGATGTGACCTTTTGATTAGCAGCCGAACTCTTAACCACTGTGCCAGCAGGGCTCTATCATATGTCATTAGAGAATTACAAATTAAAAACAACAATAAGATACCAGGACACTTCTATTAGAATAACCAAAATTCCAAACGCTGACAACACCAAATGCTGCTGAGGCTGTGGAGCAACAGAAACTCTCAGTCACTGTTCGTAGGGATATAAAATGGTGAAATGGTACAGTCACTTTGGACTATAGTCGGGTAGTTTCTTACAAAGCTAACATAGGCTTACCATACAATCTAGCAATTGTGCTCCTAGGTATTTAGCCAAATGAGATGAAAACGTACGTCCACATACAAACCTGAACCCGAATGTTTAGAGGTACTTACCAAAAATTAGAAGCAACCAAAATGTCCCTTAATAGGTGAAGAGATAAGCAAAACTGTGACATACGACGGAGTATTATTCAGAGATAAAAAGAAATGAGGTATCAAGCCAGAAAAGACATGGAAGAACCTTAAATGCATATTGCTAAGTGAAAAATCTACATATCGCGGCTTGTATGATTCCAACTATACGACCTTCTGGAAAAGGCAAAACTATGGAGAAAGTAAAAAGGTGAGCGATTGCGAAGTGGTTGACATTACGCATTTGTCAAAACCCACAGGACTGTACACCACCAATTGTGAACCCTAATGTAAACTTTGGACTTTAGTTAATAATGAAATATCAATATTGGTTCATCAGTTCTAACAAACGCACCATGGGAATGCAAGGTGTTACTAACAGGAGAAACTTTGTGCAGGGGCGTGGTAAATACATAGGAACTCTGTACACTGCACCATTTTTCTGTAAACCTAAACTGCTTGGAAAAATAAAGTCTATTTTAAAAAGAATCACAACATAAACTACAGATTCTGTCTAAAACATCCTATGTTCTATCTCACACACTGGATTTCATTGACTGTATCACACTTTGCGAAGCCCTAAACCCTTTTTTTTTTTAGTTCCTTCTTAACCTCACTTGTGATTGCAGAGTGTATCTCAAGCATCTTCAATTCAAGAGACCCAACGCTCTCCAGTCACACATTCTGTCTTAGAAATGACCAGTTCTGGGTCAATAATACATACATATTCTGCTGCCCTCCAAAAAGTTGCTTCCCCATCAATTGTTGATACTTTTCTTCATCTATTTCTACAGTCCCTACCTCACCCAAAACATGGAAACATGCAGAACCAAGTGTCTAAAAGGCATCTTTTTCAGTATGCCCTGCAAGCCCCATAAACTTCGTTTATAAAACTGAACAAATTATCTTCATGCACTGTACACACAAACACACAATTCCATGTTTGTCCTACATGTTGCCTATCTTGGCTGATAGCACAACCATTCCTCCAGTCACATAGGCCAGGGATGAGGGATCATCCTCGGCTCACTTCTCTCTTCTGCTGTCCCCATACAGTGACTATCATGGCATGTTGATTCCACTTTCTGAACATACGTCTGAATCTGTCCTTCCTGAGCACCTTCCTGCTTTAGTCCACACCGTCATCGTCTTCCGCACTGACTAATGCCTTAGCCTCTCCTAACTGATCTGCCTGTCTCTAGTTCCTTCCTCCTCTAGGCCACATTCTGGACTGGCCTGAGAGTCGCCCTGCTCCTTCTCAAGGCTTCCCAGGTTACAGGATAGAGTCCAAGTTTCTTTGCTTGGCCCACAAAGGCTTCCACTGTCTGGTTCCTGCCTACTTCTCCAGCCTTACGTCCATCGCCACCCCTATTTATGGGCAAGCAATACTAAGCTACTTACCCATCACCAAAACCCACCATGCTAATTCATACAAATGTGTATTTGCATAAGTTGCTCCCACTATCTGGTGTGTTCTTACTTATACTGTAACCCAAAAATGTACTATCCATCAACCCTTGCTTCAATCCCCTATGAAACCTTTGTCTGCCCTCCTCCGGCAAAGGAAATCACTCCCCATCTGGCAGTCTTTACCTTAAACTTACTGCTACTGTTGTACTCATCAGCCCGTCTCAAATCTATAACTGACTCTCTGATGGAAAGGAGATCCTTCAGGTACAGAGTTTACCTATCTGGGTATTTCTGTTACTTGATACCTGTCCTTCTACATAGTTGATGTTGTGAATACTTGTTAAAAACAAAAGCTGAAATAAAATATCTCTTCGAATGTACTGAAATGTCACAGATGTGTATGATTTGCATATATCTATCTCAGATGATTTCTTAGCATTAATGATGCTCACTCACATGTACTGATGCACTGAACAACTCAAAAGTCATGTTTACGCCACCTGGTGGTCAAACAGCAAATGCTGTATTTTAAAATACTTCACAATTACATTTTTCTGGTATCCCAGAAATTCACTTTAAAGCAATTGTTTGACTTATGCCCCTGGAAGAATATAGTTCAGCATACTGCAAAACATGTTTGAGAAATGGTGACAAAGAAAAGGCTGCAACTGTGTTTAATCCAACTCTAGCAACCTGCATCACAATTCTAACTTTGAATATACTGAAAGAGACAGCAATATCAAATGCATAAAATTACATGCTAATAGAATGACTTATCTTAGCTGAACTGTCTTTACTGAATGATGGTGCACAAAATGTAACTTACAAGTCACTCTTTTAAATTCCTCCCGCTCTCAGGTGCTCATACTCTGGACTTTCTGTTTATGCCCATTTCTTTCTCCCAAGCCAGCCTCTTGCTCCCCTATACCACACCTTTGGCTTTCTCCACCCACTCCAACTTCCTGGAAGTCCCCGCCTTTCCCACAGCCTCAAAGAGCGCCTTCAGGTAGATGACTGTCAAATAATTATCTCCAATCCTGACCTCTCTCCCAAGCTCAAGTCCCTAGCTGTCTTTGCTTGTTGGTATGTCAACATGACTTTACCTCAGCAATTCAAATCTCATATTCCAAAACAAATGGCCACCTTCACTTACACTTGGTCCAATTCTTTGATAACAGTGCTACCACCTTCCAGCTGCCAACATTTGAAACGTAAAAGCCAGCTGTGACTTTTTCCTCTGCGACCCCTATATATACAATCTACTGACAAACAGTACAGATCCTGCCTCACACCTCTCTGCTATGTGGAATCTTCAAGTTTGTTACCATGTCAGGGCTTTTTCACTCAACCCCTCTATCCGGCATGCACTATCTGCCCCCAGTCCCAATGTCCTCAGGGCTGGTTCCTCATCAGCCTTCAAGTATCTGCTTAAATGGCACTTCTACAGAGAGGCTTCCTCTGACCACTGCACCTGAAGAACCCACCAGATCAATCTCTGTCACGTTAACTAGTAGTCAGCTGCTGCCCACGGCAATCCCACATGTGTCACAGAGGGACTGTGCCCCATAGTTCATAGGGTTGATTTTCCAGAAGTAGATCACTAGGCCTTTCCTCCAAGGGGCCTCTGAGTGGACTTGAACCTCCAACATTTCGGTCGGCACCAAGTGCGTTAACTATTTGTACCACCCAGGAACTCCCTTTGTCACATGATCCTGTTTTAACTCTCTGAATATCACTTATCACTATCTGATCACTTCCTGTTGGGTTATTCTGCATGACCCAGGGCTTCGAACTAGTTCATTCCAGTTAGAACCCCTACTGAAAATTTGCCATTTTCACCTGAAATATACTGAATCAAAATCTACATTTTAACAAGGTCCCCAGGAAATTATTATGTGTAAATTTTGAGAACCACCGCTTTACTAGTGGCTCTCAGGACTGGCCCCTGACCAGCAGCATTAGCATCACCTGTTAGGATGAAAATTATCAGCAGGGGCTCTAACTAGAACAAGCCTGTTGGAAACCCTGGTCTGACCACAAGAATGTGCTCTCCATGAGAGATCTGCTCTTTCTTGTTTACCGTCATATCCATAGAGCCTGGAATACTGAGTAGGGGCACAATAAATACTTACTAAATTAATTAAAAAAAAAAAAAAAAAAACCTTTTTCATAGCATTTTTTTTTCTCACCAAAGAAATTACATGTAAGACTGGAATGACGACAATCATATCCCTGTCTCCAATCTCCTCCATCTCCCAAACAATTTTAAACACTGCTGCCAAATTACTCTGCCTAAGTAACCTTCTCCTTGAGATCACCAAAAGGAATAACTTATGGAAAGCATACCACATGCCCAACCTACATTAACTTTCCTTCTATTTTCCTGTTGGAAAACCTACAAAAGTTTCTCACTGCCCACAAAATAAAGCATGTTTTCCCACTGACTGTCATTCTCACCTCATCTTAATAGACTTCAACCTGTTTTGTCATCTTATTTTCCCGAACAACCCTTCTGCTCTGTATGTTGTTGTACTTACGTACCCTTAAGTCAGATCTGACTCATAGCAACCCTATGCACAACAGAATGAAAAACTGTCCAATGCTGTGCCATCCTCACAAGCCTTGCTATGTTAGAGCCCACTGTTGCAGCCACTGTGTCAGCCCATCTCACTGAGGGTCTTCCTCTTTTTCTCAGACCCTCTACTTTACCAAGCATGATATCCTTTTCCAGGGAGTGATTTTTTTCTCACATGTTCACAGTCTCTAAGAGGAAGTCTTGCCATCTTCCCTTCTAAGGAGCATTCTGGCTGTACTTCTTCCAAGACAGATTTGTTCTTCTGTCAAATGGCAGTCCATGGCACACTCAATATTCTTTGCCAAGACCATAATTCAAATGCATCAATTCTTCTCCTATCTTCCTTATTCATTGTTCAGCTCTCACATGTATATGAGGCAATTTTGAAAATACCATGGCTTGGGTCAGGTGCACCTTAGTTCTCAAGATGACATCTTTGCTTTTTAACACTGTAAAAAGGTCTTTTGCAGCAGATTTGCCCAATGCAATAAATGCAATACGTCGTTTGATTTCTTGATGGCTGCTTCCATGGGTGTTGATTGTGTATCCAAGTAAAATGAAATCCTTGACAACTATAATCTTTTTTTCCATTTATAATGATGTTCCTTACTAGGCTAGTTGTGAGGATTTTTGTTCTCTTTATGTTAAGGTGGAAACCCTGGTGGTGTAGTGCTTAAGTGCTACGGCCGCCAACCAAAGGGTCTGCAGTTCGAATCTGCCAGGTGCTCCTTGGAAACTCTATGGGGCAATTCTACTCTGTCCTATAGGGTCGCTATGAGTCAGAATCGACTCGACGGCACTGAGTTTCATTTTGGTTTGGTGGGTTATGTTAAGGTGTAATCCATATTGAAGGCTATAATCTTCCATCTTCATCAGTAAGCGCTTCAAGTCTCCTTCGCTTTCAGCAAGCAAGGTTGTGTCATCTGCATAATGCAGCTTGTTAATGAGTCTTCCTTCAATTTTGATGCAGTGTCCGTCTTCATACAGCCCTGTTTGTCAGATTATTTGCTCAGCATACAGATTGAATAAGTATGGTGAAAGGATACAACCCTAACACACAACTTTCTTTATTTTACACCATGCAGTATCCCCTTGCTCTGTTTGAACAACTGCCTCTTGGTCTAAGTATAGATTCTGCATGAGCACAATTATGTGTTCTGGAATTCCCACTCTTCACAATGCTATCGATAATTTGTTAACAGTTGAATGCCGTTGCACAGTCAATAAAACACACATAAATGTCTTTCTGGTATTCTCTGTTTTCAGCCAAAATCCATCTGATATCAGCAATGATATCCCTCATTCCATGTTCTCTTCTGAATCCGGCTTGAATTTCCAGCAGTTCTCTGTCAATGTATTGCTGCAAACTGTTTTTGAATTATCTTCAGAATAACTTTACTTGCATGTGATATTGACGATATTGTTCAATAATTCTGCATTCTGTTGGATCACCTTTCTTTGGAATGGGCACAAATATGGATCTCTTCCAGTCGGCTGGCCAGGTAGCCGTCTTCCAAATTTCTTGGCATAGATGAGTGAATGCTCCCAGAGTTGCATCTGTTTGTTGAAACATCTCAATCGATATTCTGTCAGTTCCTGGAGCTTTGTTTTTCATCAATGCCTTCAGAGCAGCTTGTATTTCTTCCTTCAGTACCATCAATTCCTGATCATATGCTACCTCATGAAATAGCTGAACATCAACCAGTTCCTTTTGTTACAGTGACTCTGTAGTCCTTCAATCTTCTCTTGATGCTTCCTGTGTTGTTCAAAGTTTTGCCCATACAATTCTTCAATATTGCAACTCAAGGCCTGAATTTTTTCAGTGATAGTATATCTATATGCCTACAAGGAAGACCAGTTAATACCACTATTATTCAAATTTACCCACCACCACCAATGCCAAACATGAAGAAATTGAAGATTTTCAGGAACTTCTTTGATCAGGCTGAAACTGATCAAACACATGATCCAGATGCACTGATAATTACTAGTGATTGGAGGATCAAAGTTAGAAACAAAGAAGTATCGGTAGATGGAAAATATGGCCTCGGTGATAGAAAAGATCCTGGAGATCGCACGACAGAAATTTGCAAGACCAATGCTTCTTTGTTGGAAATACCTTTCTAAAAAACATAAATGGTAACTATCCACGTGGACCTTGCTGGAGAGAATACCCAAAAATCAAATCTACTGTACCTGTGGAGAGGATGGAGAAGCTCTATATCATCGGTTAGAACAAGGCCAGGGAACAGACCATCAACTGCTCAAAGGCAAGTTCAATTTGAAGCTGAACACAATTAAGACAAGTCCATGGGAGCCAAAGTATGACCTTGAGTATATCCCACTTGAATTTAGAGACCATCTCAAGAATAGATTTGACACACTGAACATTAATGACAGACGAATTGTGGGATGACAGCAAGGACATCATACACGAAGAAAGCAAAAAATCATTAAAAAGACAGAAAAGAAAAAAGACCAAAATGGATGTCAGAAGAGACTCTAAAAGTTGCTTTTGAACATATAGTAGCTAAAGCGAAAGGCAGAAGGGATGAAGTAAAAGAGCTAAACAGAAGATTCCAAAGAGTGGCTCGAGGAGGCGAAGTATAATGAAATGTGCGAAGACCTTGAGTTAGAAAACAAAGACAGAAGAACACACTCGGCATTTCTCAAGCTGAAAGAACTGAAGAAAAAATTCAAGCCTCTAGTTGCAATACTGAAGGATTCTATGGGCAAAAAGTTGAAATTTCTGCTCTGCTGAAATGTATGCTATAGTCAAACCATCTGCCAGTAGATTCCTGTGTCTATACTTAACATTGTTCCCTCTTGCCTAAAATACCCTAGTTCCCATAGCTTCTAAATTCTATCCGTCCTTTAAGACCTGAAAACTCTTCCAAAAAAACTTCTAAAAGCCCCGTTCTCTTAAGCAAATAATAACTATCGCCTTCCTCTGAAAGGATCCCTGGTGGTCCTTGTGATTAAGTGATTAAGTGCTTGGCTGCTAACCAAAAGGTAGGCAGTTTGAACCCACCAACTGCCCTGTGGGTGAAAGATGTTGCAGTCTACTTCTGTAAAGATTTACAGCCTTGGAAACCCTTTGGGGCAGTACTACTTTTATAGGGTTGCTATGAGTCGGAATCAACTTCATGGCAACAGGTTCGACTTCATGGCAACAGGTTCGATTTCCTTCTATTGACACCAGTATCTTGCTCTGCACTATGGTCTTATTGGGTGTAGTTAGTGATATGATCTTGTTTTTACTAGTCTGTACAATTCTTACAGGCTGAGCTTAGACCTTATCTCTTTGTATTGTCCTCATTGCTTCTGCTCTATGTTTTGTTGTTAGTTGCCACTGAATCAGCTCCAACTCATGGCAACCCATGTACTACAGAACAAAATGTTGCCCAGTCCTCCACCATCTCCACAGTCGTTGGCATGCTCACGTCCATCGTTGTGGCCATTGTATATTTTGAATGCCGTCCTACCTAAGAGGCTCATCTTCCAGCACTATATCAAACAATATTCTGTTGTGATTCACAATTTTCATTGGCTAATTTTTGGAAGTAGATTTCCAGGCCTTTCTTCCTACTCTGACTTAGTCTGGAAGCTCTGCTGAAACCTGTCTACCATGGGTGACCCTAATGGTATTTGAAATACCAGTGGCATAGCTTCCAGCATCGCAGCAACATGCAAGCCACCACAGTACAGCAAACTGACAGATAGGTAGTGGCATATTCTGTAGTTGTGGAATAAAAACGTGCTTAGTAAATGAATAGGAAACCCTGGTGGCATAGTGGTTGAGAGCTACAGGTGCTAACCAAAAGATAGGCAGTTCGAATCCACCAGGCACTCCTTGGAAACTCTACGGGGCTGTTCTACTCTGTCCTGTAGAGTCGCTATGAGTCAGAATCGACTTAACAGCAATGGGTTTGGTTTGGTTTGATAGTAAATGAATAAAATTGCTCTTAAAAAAAGTTCTGACGAGAATAACTAGGAGCTTTTAAGAAGCAGCAATCTCTTTAAATTCAGAAATTTAGGGGGCAAAAAAGGAAGTATAAGTAGAAATCACAATCCAGAGGGCTTAATCCTAATTCCATTCCCTACCAAACAGTAAGTGTCACACTGGAGGACAGTGGGTACTTACACTGTGATCTCAACAACACCACAGCCCTACAGAATAACATCAAAACCATGAAAATACAACCAACTACCAAGTGAAGCAGTTAATCCGCCTACATAACTTCTATGCATCTGTGCTATCAACACCATAAGGAATTTTTTTAATCAATCAAATTACTGAAGTCAGCAATATACCAGGGTCAGTGTTCCCCTCATACTGCAAATACCAAACCATACAACTCTCCACAATCTAGCCCCAACTACCTTTCTCACCGATACCACTGATCTCCAACTGCTCTCCTTCACCAAGCCTCTTTTCAAGAGATAATTTGTCTGACTTTGTCTCCTGTCAAGCTGTTGAAGCCACTGCTTTGACCGTAGCTTTTGGCCATAGGATTTCAGTTCCTCGTATCGCACTCTTTGGGTGTTACCTTAAGTTGGGTTGGTCCTCCAAGCCTCGCCCGATAGGCAGTTGAGACAGTCCCTGTCCCTACCTCACCCATAAAATGTAAGCCTATAGAACCAACTGTCTAAAAGACATCTTTTTCAGCACACCCTGAAAGCCCCATAAACTTTGTTTATAAAACTGAGCAAATTATCTTCATGTACTGTACACACAGACACACAATTCCATGTTTGTCCTACATACTGCCAATCACAGGCAATCCACTAGATGTGTCTGCTCCACTTTATCAAAACTCAGATGCATTAAGCTCCTTTACCCAGTGCAGGGTTTCCTCAACCTACCTCATCATAACAACCATTTGGGGAATGTACTAAAAGTAAATATTCCTAGGCCCACAGAATCAGTGTTTCCAGGGGAGGGCTCCAGGAGCTTGTATTTTAAACAAATATCTCACGGGATTCTTATAACTGAAGAAGTCTGAAAAGCACTGCTTTGCTCTACACCCAAAGTCATGCACTCAGCCTGCCATCACCTGTTTCTTGCTGAGCTCAAGGTATCCTAGTTATAAGAACTTGCACCTAAAGTTCTTGCATCTGTGGTTCTCAGCCTTGCCTGCACTTTAGAGTGACTTTAGGTACTCTTTAAAACACCAATACTGGAGCACACCACAAGCCAAGTGCATCAGACTCTCTGGGGGTGGAACTCAGATACCAGTATTTTTTTTAAACTCCCCAAGTGATTCCAGTGTGCGAACTACTATCTTGCATTAATTTATGCTTGTTCTGTTATTCTTTGAATAGCAGAAAAGCTAGCTGTGCCAGATTTGTGCCATCTCCACTCCCACCTTCATGCCTCCCAGACTGTCTCCCTACTTCCTCTCTTGTGTTTAATTCATTTTCAAAGTTCAGCTAGAGTTCTGCTGCCTTTTCAGGGCTTTATCTTTTTTTTCTATTTTACAAAAGTAAGGCCTTATATATTTTAGCTGTCTCCATCCCACCTTACCCTAATGCACCACAGCCTCACCTTGGCCTCCTACTTCGCAGCCCTACTTTTGCTCTTCCACTTACAACCTACTTTCCACACGGCATCTGGAGAAAAATGTTTGAAACTCCAGCTTTATGCCCACCAAAGGTTTTCCATTGTACTTAAAGTCCTACCTACTGGAACAAGTCCTATGTGATCTGCACCCCTGCTCCCTTTCTGGCCTCATCTTTAGCTCTCCCCCACCCCCCGCACCCCCATTCTTCCTGTTCTACAGCCACAATGGCTTTTTTTGCTAATTCAATATGCAAGCTTTGTCCTGCCTCAGTGCCCCTTGGATGATCCTTACTCATTCAGGGGTCAGCTCAAATGCCTCCTTCTCAATGAGGACTTACAGGCCACCCGCTCTTGGTAAGTAGACCTACCCCATCCCCAGTGCTCCATCACTTCAACCTGGTTTATCTTCTTCATAGATTTTAACACTCCCAGATTTTTTCTTGCTTATTGGTTTGCTTGTTATTGTCTGTCTCCTTCAATGGAAGATAAGTTCTATTACTTCTCTCTTACTTGCACAAACTCACAGGGTCTCTAGGAAACACAGAATTTTTGTTGAATATAGAAATGAATCAATTTATCAATGAATGAATAAACATGGATAAATATAACCCAATACAGAACTATATAATTCATGTGTAGTATCTTTACATGTGACTGTCTCAAGAGAAAATCTTGCCCCTCTAACCCAACCACAAGGTCCTAGTGGGCAGCAGGTGGAATTTTCTTCTTTTCCAACCTTGAGAGGTGTTATGGAATGAAATGTGTTCCCCCAAATATGTTGTAAATTCTAACCTCTATACCTGTAGCTATAATCCCATTTGGGAATTTGCTTTCTTTTTTTATGTTAATTAGACAGTATTAGTATAGGGTGTTTCTTCAGTCAATTTCTTTTGAGATAGGAAAGGAACAGATTAAGAAAGTAGAGATGAGGAAAGAGAGATGTCAAGCCACATGAAGATCACCTAGGAGCAGAAGCTCAAAAGAGAAAGACCTTCCTCCAGAGCCCACAGAGAGAGAAAGCCTTCCCCTAAAGCCAGCACCCTGAATTCGAACTTCTAGCCTCCTAAACTGTGAGAAAACAAATTTCTGTTTATTGAAGTCACCCAGTGTGATATTTTTCTGCTAGGAGCACTGGATAACTAACAGGTAAGCAGAGTACTGAGAAAAAATACACCTTTAAGTAGCTGTTGATTATTCTGCCTGTTTTAGAAGATCCTCAGTGTTGTTTTGAAAAATAAAGTTTTTTTTTTTTAAACTAACTTTTAATTATCCATAATCCTCTGGCCCACAGACACTGTGCTAAATTCTATATTTACTATATCACACCTTAACAAGCACAACAATGAGCCTCTAATTTTAATTCACTTTCCAATCCTTTCACCTTTCAATTCCACTCTCTAAATTACAAGCATCTTAATAATAAAAAAAAAAATTATTAATAAGCATCCTACAACTTGTAAATCTACAACTGCAGGCTTTGCCTGTATATGGCCATTCATTTTCCTGATACAGAGCCAAGCACACTTTGTCTAAGCAATGAACATCTGTTCAAATCAAACATATAGACACTGCTCTGGGGATGCCCCAAGTCTGAGCTACATCTCTAGGGATAAGGCCTCACTCTGCCTAAAGCATTTTTTAAAAAAAATTATTGTGCTTTAGGTGAAAATTTACAGCTCAAGTTAATTTCTCATCCAAAAATTTATGCACATGTTGTTTTGTGACACTGGCTGCAATTCCCACAATGTGACAGCACACTCCCCCTTTCCATCCTGTCCCTTCCTGTCTTCTCATCTTGCTTTTGGACAGGAGTTGCCCATTTGGTCTTGTATACTTGATTGAACTAAGAAGCATGTTCCTCATATGTATTATTTTTTGTTTTATAGACCTGTCTGATCTTTGTCTAAGAAGTGGGCTTTGGGAATGGTTTCATTTCTGAATTCACAGAGTGTCCGGGGGTCACAGTCTTGGGGGCTCCTCCAGTCTCTGTTAGATCAATAAGTCTGGTCTTTTTTTGTCAATCTGAATACTGTTCTACATTTTTCTCCCATTCTTTCCAGAACCCTCTGTTGTAATCCCTGTCAGAGTGGCCATGGGTGGTAGATGGACACCATCTCATAAAACATTCTCTGATGATTAGGAAGGTGGGGAGGGAGTGGAAGGGGAAATCACTAACCAAAATATTTTTTAAAGCCTGCCTTATATAGGCTTGTGGCTTATGAGTTCTGGTTTCAGTACATATTTTTTAAACATCTGAAACATCAAAACCAGTTCATGAAACATAGGCTTTGTTAAAAAGCAATAAAAAAATTCACTGTGCAAGACTAGAATCATTTTTTTTTCTAAAACCTTACTGACAATCACAGATACTAAAGAAATTGCTTTCTATGAAACAGAGGAAAAGAAAGCACAAAATTCAGACAATCATAGTTATCACTGTATTGTGCTAGTACTGCTGAAAATATTATCACAGTTGGCAATATTACCTTTTGATTTTCCCTTCTTACTTTTTTCAGAATCAGTAACAGTTCAGTCTGTCCCCAGGTAACTGCTAAATATACATCTTCAAATAACTTAGGCATCTCCAAGGAAATAATCTCCTACTCTTAGGACACAAAAAACATTCATAAAATCATCTTTAATCTTCACTTCTGGGACTACTGACAGTGTTTCTCCTGAGTGCTGAAGATTATAAGCATAAGACACATCAGTCATCCTATTAGTATCTTCCAGAGCCTCATTGAACGTACTACCTAGTGTTCTCTGAGGGGGCTGGGAGTCCCTGCAAATTATTCTGCTGACCCAGTTGGAAGGATTCTGCTCAGCGACTCTCATTGGCCCTGGAGGGCTCGGGGATCACCAATCATGTCTTAGAGATCCTCTACATTTCATATGGAAATGTCACTCCAAGGCAGCCTGTAGTGTAACTTGCAGGTGAACCAATAAGAAATTGTACAATGTTGCTTAATTAAAGAAATGCATGCTATTTTCTTGCCCAAATGTGACATACTTTTAGATATTAACTTTACTAACTGCATGTACACATATTACTGTCAGATAAAAAGTTCTTTCTTCAAACCACCCATTTTGAAAACCCTCTGAGCACTATGTCTTCTATCTATACAGCTAGTCGGTTATCTAATAAGCTGCATTATTTTTGTTTCAAAATACACGACATTGGAACCTTTTCATTACCCCTGCCAGGTCCTGGTCCATGCCCTTCTCATCTCATGCTTGAGTTACTGCCATCCTTTCTTATCAGGCTTTCCCGTTCTTAGTTCCTTCCCCTCCCCTACAGCTAACACACTACTTCTGGATTTAACAGCAGGCCCAGTCCATAACCCTTCAATCTCTCTCCATTACTGGAATAATAAGTACAAACTTCATAAGAACAATCATATATACTTCCCATGGACACATTACACCCAAATCTCAGGATGTCCATCCTATCCTAGGTTGTGTACAACCCCTGCTTATAGTTCTACACTTCCATGAAGATCTCACTCACATGCTCTCTCTTCTCTGAAACTTTTCATAATCACATGCCTACAGTTACTCATTGCCTATTAAATGTATAGAGGGGTCTTCCATATATATATATATATATATATATATATATATATATATATATATATATATATGCTACTTCTCTCAGTAAAGTTGCGAAGAATTCAATAACCTCCTAGTCACTTGATTTAATGGACAATCCTTAGTTTCTATCTTGCTTGACTTCTCATCTAAGGCATTTCTTCATTCTCAAAATATTCTCTTCACTTAGTTTATGCGCTACTATTTTTCTCAGTATATTCTCCTATCTAATTGGCCATTTTTCTTTTCCTTCTATCACCTTCAACTCCTCACCATTTTTAATACTTCTGGAATCCATCCCTTGTTCTTCATCCCAACTGACACCGCACTTGTCGAAGCTACTGCCCTCTCTTATCCAACCCACTATAACAGCCTCTGGACATCAGCCTCACTCCTCTCCAATCTCTCTTACAATGGAGCTGGTGATCTTCTCAATAACAAATCTGGTTGTGTCACAAGCTGCTGAAAACACAATTGTCTGGTTTTCCAAGTATCCATAGTCTCTCTCAGAGTGAGGTCTAGGCATTAAATTTTTTTTTTTTTTTCTCCAAGCTCTTCAGGTGATTCTAATGAGCAGCCTAAGCTGAAAACCACTCTTCTAGCCATATTCACCTTCATATCTTTCCGACCTTCTAGATCAGATTAGATTTCCCTTAATGGGCTCCAATATAACCTGTAATTATATGTTTACCATCTGTATTCTGCCCTAGACTATAAGTTATAAATGGAAGGCACTGTCTTACCACTGTATCCTAAGCATTTACCTGATGCCAGGCACAAGACTGGTACACAGCAATCTTGACTAAATGAATGCTGTTGTTAGTTGCTGTTGAAGTCATTTCTGACTCATGGAAACCCCATGTGTGCAGAGTAGAACTGCTCCTTAGGGTTTTCAAGGCTGTGGCCTTCCTTTTACAGGCAGTTTGCCACAAGTCTTTCCAAGTACCACTGAATGCGTTCAAACCGCCAATCATTCGGCTAGTAGTTGAGCATTTAACCATTTACGCCACCCTGGGACTCCTAAATGAATGCTATAATGGCACAAGAAGAGTGTTCCGAAAGCTCAGAGGTGAAAAGATTATTTCATCCTACAATCAAATAAATTGTTCTTCTTTAAAAACTCACAAGGCTGTTTGGAAATATCAGTAATATCTCTAAACTTACAGAGAATCTAGAAGTAGAAAAATACTATAATTGGCCAATTTTGAATCTAGGAATTATATGCCTTTCATTTCAGCATGGAATAAAACATTTGAAGGATGACATAATAACTCATCATATTCATAAGTATATAACTAATTTTAGGCTTGCTATGAAGACTGAGAATCACTCATATGCCGTAGTTAAAGGACATGAACATTTCCGTAGCTAATATTCTTTTTAAGTCTATCCTATTAGCCAATAAAGTCCCAAATGATGACTATGTAAGAACGTTATGGATATGGCCAAAAGTCATATGCTTAATTCTGGAGAGTCTATTCTCTAGCACATGGTGACAAAATAAAATATTCTTAATTCTGACAAAGAAGCACAGCCAGAGAGAGCTAAGTAGTCAATTACTACACCGTCAATTATGATTAAAATGTATGCATGCAAAAAGAAGAGCTCAAAGTCAATTTTCTATGGACACCCTATAGCTAACGAAGTAAAATTCATTTCGACTGATTGTTACTATTGTGGTAATCCTGGAAATAAAGTCCATTCTCTGGGGTTCTGGTTTTCATAACCTTCAAGGCTGAGTTTAAAAATGTAGCTTTGGTATTATGGTTTATTCATCCATTAGTCATTGTAAAAATCAGTGGTCTAGGAAATCAAATAAATTTAACCAGAAGAGCAGCATAATCTCTTACCATTAAAAAATGAGATTAACACACATTTTTCTGGGTTGGGAAAAAAAAGGCTAAATATATTCTGTCTTGACAAAATAGATGATTTCATAGAGCTTATATAGTGTATTCAATTTAATTCACTGAACATATGTGAGGTTCTACTATGTAAAGACATGGGAATAATAGCTGAAAAGACTCATGATAAATAAGGCATGGCTTCCTATCGTCAAAGAACTCGGAATCTAGCAGAAAAAAAGGCAGGATGACAACCAGTTCTACTAAAAGGCAAAAAAGACATTCGTGTCAAAAAAAGGTACAGGTGATAGAGGCACAGAGGCATTAGTTCAAACTGGGGAGAAGCCAGAAAGGTTCCATGTCGTAAAAGTGCTGAGAGAGCACAGAGTTTTCATTAGTGAGGTGTTTCATGCCAAGAAGGAGCACAAACAAAGGCACAGAGGCAGGAAAACCCCAGGCATGCGTGGGCAACAGCTCTGAGAGAGTGTAGCTGGAATGGAGGAAATGCAAAGCAGTGTAAAGAGTGGGTTCACAATAAGGAGTGGCTTAAATGGCATTTGTTCTTATTTTTCCTTTTTTATTATTATTATTTTTAATGGAATTTTTTCTTAGATGACAGAAAATCATTCATCACTAAAAATATCACAACTGTGTGTTAGCAAAAAAAGGTAGGAGACAACTTATAGGAGACTCTTGAAACAGTCAAGGGGAAAGATGTTTGTTACAGACAAGAGAGAAATCATAGGGCTCATTGTGGAAAGAGAACACTGAAAACAATATGATTGAGAAACTAAAACAAAAGAATAGAAATTAGAGCATTTTATAGCAATATAGAGATGAGATAGAGAATGAAAATCCAGTTCTATGAATGTAACTTCCACAATAAGTTAATAGGATAACAGCTGAATTCCTACAAAATTTTCTTCGTAGTTTATTCTCAAGAGAATCAGACCCCCAGGCCTGTTACACACTGAGAGCCCCCACTTTGATACTTAACTGAACTCGATGACAGGACAGTGAAGCCAATGGTTTAATTTTACTATCAAGACGGAGAAAACTCACAGGCAAACGTTAAACCTTTGTTCTCTGCTTTCCTACTGATATAATCTGTGCTATAACAGCCAGATCCAGGTCTCTGCAAAACAGAATTAAATGGTAAAATTCTCAATTCCTGAAACTAGCTGTTAGGTTTTTCTGTTCCAAAGGTCATCACTGACAACTCCCATCAGACTATCAAGGCTAAGGGGGAAGAAAGCTAGTTTTTATCTGTTGCCTATGTGGCAGGAAGCACTGTGCTAAGCACTTCCCATTAAACCTCACCAATACCAATCCCTATCCTCCACATCATCATCCTCAGTCTACAAAGAAGAAAACTGAGGCTCATGGGAATCAAGTGACTAGTTAGAAAGAAAGGGGCCCTGGTGGCACAAACCATTAAGCAATTGACTGCTAATCAAAAGGCTGGCAGTTCAAACCCACCCAGGGGCTCTGGGGAGAAAGACCTAGGGACCTGCTTCTCTAAAGATCACAGCCAAAAAAGAAACCCTATGGAGCAATTCCACTCTGTCACGTAGGGTCAACAGAATCAGAACTGACTGAATGGCACACAACAACAGCCAGAAAGAATTTGGCTAATGTTGGTAGAGCAGAGATTCAAATCAGATTCACCAAATCACAAAAGCTCTGCTCTTTCCAGTAAGTGTTCTGCCTTCAGATTTGTCTTCAGTGCCCTTCTTCCCCATCAGTGGTAACTTCCCTCCCTTGGTTATTTTTTCATTCATTTATGGATGCTCATTCCCACATTAATCTTTGAGCACCTACTAGGTGCCAGGCTATGAATACCATCATTTATTGATGTATTCGAGCATTTTATATTAGGCATTGTGTTCTAGGCAGTGCCCTTTTCCTTGTTCAAACCTGTTACAATCATATACTTCTGTTTACTTCCAATATGTCTTCTGACGAATACCTAAATCCATGATGCCACAAAAACTGACTGACCACTATCTTTCAGTAAAGAGAAAATTCTAGTTAAAAAAAAACAAAAACAAAACACTACCACAGAACTATCCAAAAGATAATATCCTAATTATTTAAGTAATTTTAATAACTGAGAAATCTTGGTAAGGTAGTTAACAGTATTAAAATCAACAGTCGTGAATCAAAAAAATGCTGCCACAAGGTACTTAGGATAATTTCAACTAAAGGACTATGCAGCTGTGTGTGTCTGTATACACACACATATATACCTGTTGCTGCTCAGTCAATTCCGACTCATAGTGACCCTAACGGACAGTATAGAATTACAGTGATAACATAAGGGGATTTATTTCAAAAGCACACAGCAAATTGTTCAATAAGCTAACACTGTAAAAAACAACTAATACTGAAAGATGAGCAGAAATACAATTATTCCCTAATTTTAAAAAGATACCTTTTATAACATTGCTTTTGAAGGCTGGAAGAAGTCAGCTACTACTATTTACTCTTAGAGAAGAAAAGAAGGGGGTAGGAGTAAATGCCAGTTTTCTTTTTATGACTGCCTACTATTTATGCAAAGGAGCTTGAGATCCCTCCAAGAGCCCAATCCAAACTCAGTCACACCACCAGCACATTCACACACATATAGACAACCGAACAGCCCTTCCTCAGCTGCCCACAATTTCCCCATACACTCTCATAAGTGTCGTCTGCACTCTCAAATCTCACAATTAGAGCAAATTGCTGTTGTTGTTGTTGCTGTTAGGTGCCACCTAGTTGGTTCCAACTCATTGTGACTCTATGTACAACAGAATGAAAGACTTCCTGGTCCTGCACCATTCTCACAATCATTGCTATGTTTCAGCCTGTTGTGGCAGCCACTGTGTCAATCCATCTCCTCAAGGGTCTTCCTCTTTTTCATTGACCCTCTACTTTACCAAGCATGATGTTCTTCTCCAGGGACTGGACCCTCCTGATAACATGTCCTAAGTATATGAGATGAAATCTCACCATCCTTGCTTTCAATGAGCATTCTGGTTGTACTTCTTTCAAGACAAAATTTTTTGTTCTTCTGGCAGTCCGTGGTATATTCAATACTCTTCGCCAACACCATAATTCAAAAGCAGCAATTATTCTTTGGTCTCCTTCAGTAAGTGTCCAGCTTTCTTTCACATGCGTATGAGGAACTGAAGACACCGTGGCTTGGGTCAGCTGCACCTTAATCTTAAAAAGACATCTTTGCTTTTTAACAGTTTAAAGAGATCTCTTGCACCAGATTTGCAAAATGCAATACATCCTTTGATTTCTTGACTACTGCTTCCATGGGTACTGACTGTGGATCCAAGTAAAATGAAATCCTTGACAACTTTGATATTTTCTCAGTTTATCATGATGTTGCATATTGGTCCAGTTGTGAAGATATTTCTTTATGTTGACATATAAGCCATGCTGAAGGCTTTGATCTTTATCAGTAAGTGTTTCAAGCTGGACTATATGAAGAAGAATTCAGCATTAGGATTGTAGGGAGACTCATTAACAACCTGCGATATGTAGATGACACAACCTGGATTGCTAAAAGTGAACAGGACTTGAAGCACTTAATGATGAAGATCAAAGAATTAAAACTCAGTTGGATCAATAATGAGAACTGGCAATGAGGGCATCTGAGTTGAATGTAGAATATAAAAGTTTGCCTTAAACCAGTGTTTACCAGTCTTGGCTACACTCTGGAATAACTTGGGGATCTTGAAAAAATACTGATGCCCCTAGATATTCTGATGTAATTGGCCTGGGATGAAGCCTGTGCATCAAGAGTTTTAACAGCTCCCTAGATGACTCTTATATACAGCCAGAGCTCGGAGCCACTGCCTGGAACTGTAACCTTAGGTCTACACAAGGCCTTACCATGTCTGAGCATTTAGAGGTAAAGCACTAAGCACTGAGGAGATGTAGACTTTTATCTCTTTAAAAAAATAATTTCAAAATTAAAAAAAAAATTTAATTAAAATTGAAAATCTAATTAACGGTACTTTTTTTTTCATATTTATGGGAACTCCTCACCACTGACACAGGCCTTCTGGTACAAAATGCCTACATTCACATGGCATTTACTATGAAAAGGTACTATGAAAAGTTTATCATCATTGTATTCACCATTACAGACGGCTACACAGGGACAAAGCACTCCTTGAAAGAGAAGTTTCAGGTCACTGGAAAAGTACAGGACACTGAGGCACACAGTTCTCCTGGTCCAGCTCCTGCTGTATCTTTTGGCCCATCAGCCATCAGAGAACTGTGCAGTCACACAAAGCAGCCCAGCAGCATGGACTTGCCCCACGTTGGACTGATTCCTGCTTGAAAATTTCTATTATCATGAGACTCCTTGTGGTTCACAGAATGAGAAGTCATTAGATGAGGATAAACAAAAATTTTCGAGTGATTAACAACACAATTACTAACAAATTAAGTACTGAAATGTGCAAAATACTATCTAATTTGTATGAACTATGTTGAAGAACAGGGTCAGTGTGAAAAATATTTTACAGAAAGAAATGAGCAAAATATACTGAAGTCCACAGGAAAAGGCATTTGTTATTAGAATAATAATGAAAAGGAAGAAAGAACCTTAAATTCTGCATTCTACTTTAGTGATAAAATAAAAAAACTTCAAACACTACGAAAAGTATGTAGAAGGACTGGAAGCATAATTCAGATTTTTAGCAGTTACTTTTATACATAATGGCAGTTGTCAAGGTGATGTAGAATTTTTACATTTTGTATGTATTACATTTTTATATAGTCTTACCTTCCAAAAATTACGTCTGCTAATTATATTTACAAGCTTAATCAGAGATAACTTAAATATCAAACTCAGAAACATCTTTCTGAAACTACTGTGTACAAGATTGCACTGAAACAACCACCCCAGGAGGGCACAAAAGCAACTTCGTCTTTGTTCTTCATATGACTTATCATTAATTAAAAAAAGTAATGAGGATTTTTTGAGTTAGGCTTCTGAAAGCATAAAAACCAGCTTTCTCTGAAAGTAATCCTTTTCTTGTGGATTTTAAAGCACAAAACCTGGTAGAAAGAGTCTGAATTGATTAAAGATACTTAAGCATTACTTCTGACTCCAGGAGAAAGGGGTGGAGGCCAAAAACAAGGAAAAACACTACATGCTTACAACAAAATAATTGATGATGTGAAACAATGGATTTGCTTAATGACAGAAAGCAGCTCACAATGCTCACTGTCCCCTTCACAACACATATACCCCATAGGAGAGGCACTTTCTGACTTATTTAACTATCATGCTAATTCTAAGAAATGTTTACAAGCAATTTAAATTTAAAAATTCATATAAATGACGCTTCCAAAACAGGAGATTCAACTGAAAAAACCACCATTTACCTACAGGAGATTCAACTGAAAAAACCACCATTTACCTGCAGGATAAGACAAGAGCAACGATAGCCCTCCAAGTGGCAGGTGCTGCCAAGTAAATCACAAGAAACCTATGTGGGTCCCACAGACAGTGCACCTCCCTCTACAGACATTCATTCCCAAGCATTATACATCACAGCTTATTCAGGACCACTTTTACAGACACATGGGCTTTGCCTGAAAATTCTATTTAGAAATTCATTTTCTATTAAGGTTAGTTATTTTAGCTCTCAGTATGGCCTGGAATATAATAGTTCTACATGCATGATATAGAATTTTATTTATGAGTAAATTTGTTTGGGCTTATTGCCTGCAACATGCTAGCATTCATTTACAGCAACGTATTTCGTTTTGCTCCGTTACTTTACTTTTTTAAGGATTCGCATAATAGTATAGCACAATCACATTTAAGATTTCTCTACCAATTTCCTAATATACAGTATTTCCTAAACAAAAATGTTCCCTTATAAGATGTCTTTAAAATTACTTGAAATAGATACAAGAAAAAGAATGTTTTCCCCTGTGCGCGCCCCCCCCAAAAAATAATAAACCATTGGCGAAACTAACAAAAGAAAAAAAGGAGAGGAAGCAAATAACCTGAACAAGAAATGAGATGGGCTATATTACAACAGACCCAACTGAAATTAAAAGAATCATATCAGGTTACTATGAAAAACTGTACTCTAACAAATTTGAAAACCTAGAAGAAATGGGTGAATTCCTAGAAAAACACTACCTACCAAAACTAACACAAACAGAGGTACAACAACTAAATAGACCCATATCAAAAGAAGAGACTGAAAATGTAATCAAAAAACTCCCAACAAAAAAATAAGCCCTGGCCCAGACAGCTTCACTGCAGAGTTCTACCAAACTTTCAGAGAAGAGTTAACACCACTACTACTAAAGGTATTTCAGAGCATAGTAAAGGACGGAATACTCCCAAACTCATTCTATGAAGCCACCATATCCCTGATACAAAAACCAGGTAAAGACACCATGAAAAAAGAAACTTACAGACCTATATCCCTCATGAACGTAGATGCAAAAATCCTCAACAAAATTCTAGCCAATACAATTTAACAACATATCAAAAAAATAATTCACCATGACCAAGTGGGATTCATACCAGGTATGCGGGGATGGTACAACATTAGAAGAACTATTAATGTAATCCATCATATAAATAAAAGACAAGAATCACATGATTTTATCAATTGATGCAGAAAAGGCATTTGACAGAACTCAAAACCCATTCATGATAAAAGCCCTCAGCAAAATAGGAATAGAAGGAAAATTCCTCAACATAACAAATAGCATTTATACAAAGCCAATAGCCAACATCATTTTAAATGGAGAGAGCCTGAAAAGATTCCCTTTGAGGCTGGGAACCAGACAAGGATGCCCTTTATCACCACTCTTACTCAACATTGTGCTGGAGGTCCTAGCCAGAGCAATTAGGCTAGATAAAGAAATAACGGGCATCCAGATTGGCAAAGAAGAAGTAAAAGTATATCTATTTGTAGATGACATAATCTTATACACAGAAAACCCTAAGGAATCCTCCAGAAAACTACTGAAACTACTAGAAGAGTTCAGCAGAGTATCATGATACAAGATAAACATACAAAAATCACTTGGATTCCTCTACACCAACAAAAAGAACATTGAAGAGGAAATCACCAAATCAATACCATTTACAGTAGCCCCCAAGACGATAAAATACTTAGGAATAAATCTAACCAGAGATGTAAAAGACTTATACAAAGAAAACTACAGAACACTGCTGGAAGAAACCAAAAGAGACCTTCATTAGTGGAAAACATACCTTGCTCATGGATAGGAAGGCTTAACATTATCTAAATGTCTATTCTACCTAAAGCAATCTATAGATTGAAAGCAATTCCGATCCAAATTCCAATGACATTTTTGATGAGATGGAGAAACAAATCACGAACTTCGTATGGAAGGGAAAGAGGCCTTGGATAAGTAAAGCATTACTGAAAAAGAACAAAGTGGGAGGCCTTACTCTACCTGATTTTAGAACCTATTATACCGCCACAGTAGTCAAAACAGCCTGGTACTGGTACAACAACAGATACATAGATGAATGGAACAGAATTGAGAATCCAGACATAAATTCATCAACCTATGAGCAGCTGATATTTGATAAAGACCCCGAAACAGTTAAATAGGGAAAAGACAGTCTTTTTAACAAATGGTGCTGGCATAACTGGATATCCATCTGCAAAAAGTGAAACAAGACCCATACCTCACTCCATGCACAAAAACTAACTCAAAATGGATCAAAGACCTAAATATAAAATCTAAAATGATAAAGATCATGGAAGAAAAAACAGGGACAACGTTAGGAGCCCTAATACATGGCATAAACAGTATATAAAACACTACTAACAATGCAGAAGAAAAACTAAATAACTGGGAGCTCCTAAAACTCAAACACTTATGCTTAACCAAAGACTTCACTAAAAGAGTAAAAAGATTACCTACAGACTGGGAAAAAATTTTTAGCTATGACATTTCCGATCAGCACTTGATCTCTAAAATCTACATGATACTGCAAACTCAAACACAAAAAGATAACCCAATTAAAAAATGGGCAAAAGATATGAACAGACACTTCACTAAAGAAGACATTCAGGTAGCTAACAGATACATGAGGAAATGCTCACTATCATTAGCCATTAGAGAAAAGCAAATCAAAACTACAATGAGATTTCATCTCACTCCAACAAGGCTGACATTAATTCAAATAAACAAAACAGTAAATATTGGAGAGGCTGTGGAGAGATTGGAACACTTATACACTGCTGGTGGGAATGTAAAATGGCACAACCACTTTGGAAATTAATTTGGCGCTTCCTTAAAAAGCTAGAAATAGAACTGCCATACCATCCAGCAATCCCACTCCTTGGAATACATCCTAGAGAAATAAGAGCCTTTACACGAACAGATATATGCACACCCATGTTCACTGCAGTACTGTTTACGATAGCAAAAAGATGGAAGCAACCAAGGTGCCCATCAATGGATGAATGGATAAATAAATTATGGTATATTCACACAATGGAATACTACGCATCGATAAGGAACAGTGATGAATCTCTGAAACATTTCATAACATGGACAAATCTGGAAGGCATTATGCTGAGTGAAATTAGTCAGTTGCAAAAGCACAAATATTGTATAAGACCACCACTATAAGAACTCGAGAAATAGTTTAAACAGAGAAGAAAATATTCTTTGATGGTCACGAGAGTGGGGAGGGGGGGAAGGTGGGAGGGGGTATTCACTAACTAGATAGTAGGTAAGAACTACTTTAGGTGACGGGAAAGACAACACACAATACTGGCGAGGTCAGCACAATTGGACTAAACCAAAAGCAAAGAAGTTTCCTGAATAAACTGAATGCTTCGAAGGCCAGTGTAGCAGGGGCAGGGGTTTGGACACCATGGTTTCAGGGGACTTCTAAGTCAACTGGCATAATAGAATCTATTAAGAAAACATTCTGCATCCCACTTTGGAGAATGGCGTCTGGTGTCTTAAACACTAGCAAGCGGCCATCTAAGATGCATCAATTAGTCTCAGCCCACTTGGATCAAAGGAGAATGAAGAACGCCAAGGGCACAGGATAATTACGAGCCCAAGAGACAGAAAAAGCCACATAAACCAGAGACTACATCAGCCTGAGACCAGAAGAACTAAATGGTCCCCGGCTACAACTAATGACTGCCCTGACAGGGAACCCTTGAGGCAGGAGAGCAGTGGGATGCAGGCCCCAGATTCTCCTAAAAAGACCAGATTTAATGGTCTGACTGGGACTAGAAGGACCCCAGCAGCCATGGTCCAGGACAGAAACCATTCCCAAAGCCAACTCTTCAGACAGGGATTGGACTGGACAATGCGTTGGAGTGGGATGCTGGTGGGGAGTAAGCTTTTTGGATCAGGTGAACATTTGAGACTATGTTGGTATCTCCTATCTGGAGGGGAGATGAGAGGGCAGAGGGGGTTAGAAGCTGACAAAATAGACATGGAAGGAGAGAGTGGAGGGAGGAAGCGGGCTGTTTCACTAGTGGGAGTGTAATTGGAAGTATGTAGCAAGGTGTATGTAAGTTTTTGTGTGAGAGACTGTCTTGATTTGTGAACTTTCACTTAAAGCACAATAAAAATTAAAAAAAAAAAAGGCTAGGTCTTACACAATGGCATAATTTATATACCAGAAAATATGTAGATATTTATTAGGAAGGGAGAAAAGAAAGGAGGGAGGGAAGGAAAAGGGAGAGAAGTGAGGGAGGAGGGAGAAGGAAGGAAGGAACTAAAGAAGGTAGGTAGTAGGGAAGGAGAGAAGAGAGAAGTTCTCCTAGAACAAGGATCTACAATACACATTCCTTGGACTTCTATTATGTTTATATACATATTTCAGTGAACAGTGTGGAAAAGCAGCAAACATGGTTATTAAAAAAAAAAAAAGGGGTCATGTTAATGTTACCATATGTTTGTTTTCTCTAATTTCTACCACCTGTCTCAGCTCAGTGTGACTATATATGAACACTTTCTGAAATCATCAATGCCTGGGGGCCAAATACCATCAGTCAGTATTGAGAAATCTTTCAGAGGCTGGTCTATAAATCTATCGCCGATTATTGCACACAGGTGTTTTTGATAGGGAACGATGGAGTTTCTATTGACTCCTTTTCCGCACCGGTTTTATCATGTTCCCTGAACCAACAGTTCTCAAAGTTCACCCCACATCATAATCACCTGAAGGGCCTGTTAAGCCATTACATTCCTGGGCCAACCACCAGCGCTCTTGTTTCTACTTAAGTGAGGAATGGGCCAGAAATTTGCATTTCGAACGAGTTTCCAGGTGATGCTGAGGCAGCTGATCTCCACAGCACACCCAGAGAACTACTGTTTAAGGAAATACCTTAACGTTCTGGAAAAACGCTATTACACGATTCTACGGAAACCCCATTCCACAATTTACTATCCACTAATTTTTTTTTTAAACCTTAGGCAAGTTACTAACTCTGCTTGAGTACATTTCTTTATTTACAGCTGAGGCAAGAGTTGGGGATGACTTCTTAAACAAGAGTTGAAGCAAAACCAAAAAAATCCAAGCCCAGTGATGTCGGGTCGATTCCGACTCACAGCGACCCTATAGGACAGAGTAGAACTGCCTCACAGAGCTTCCAAGGAGTGCCTGGTGGATTCAAACTGCTGACCCTTTGGTTAGCAGCCGCAGCACTTAACCACTACGCCACCAGGGTTCCCAGAGTTGAAGCAAGAGGGAAGAGATGCAAGAATGAAAATTGATTAAAATCAGTTAAAAAAAAAAAAAAAAAAAAAAGGACCAGGTGACAGATGTATGTACAAGGGGAATTGGGAATAAAAATGGGGAGGAAAGTGAACTTTAAAGGATAGCTTCCTTAAAGAGCTGTCAGAAATGAACTGAGAAAAAAAAAAAAACCTCAGAAGAGCCTCACAAGAACAAATGCCCACCCCTTCTGAAGGTCCAGGCCACTCCCTCCACTTATGGTCTCTTATCTCTTTGAGGTTTTAAGCCCTAAGACACCTTTGATCTCTTTTATCATTCCCTCTTCCCTCTGTGTCTCCCACTTTTCCCTCCCTGCTAATTCCTTCCCATCAGAATACCAGCACACTCTAATGTCTTTCCCATCTTAAAAAACAAAACCAAACCTCCACCTTGTATCCTCTCCAACTACAAACCTATCTTTTTTTCTTCCTTTTATGCAAAGTCCATCAGCAACAACAAAAAATAGTCTTGTTACTCAAATTATGGTCCTCAGACCAGAAGTATCAGCATCACCTGGGAGCTTCCAGAAATGCAAAATCTCAGGCCCACTCCATATACCCTACATTTGATTTTCTTCTTTCTCTGATAATGGGATTGATGCTACCTACTCCATAAATTTTCCCAGCTAAGCTCTGCTCCAAGCCTATCTACCTGTTCTATTCACTGCACACTGAATTTACTCTAAAAACCAAATTCCAAGATGTCTAGGATCCAACTATTAATTCCAGAATCCTTACAGTACCTTCAGATTTCTAATAGTGTCTTAAAACTCAAAAGCAGATAGCAGAGCATTAAAAAAAAGGACAAAACCTTCAAAAAAATAAATATAATCCTAAATGTAAGGACCAGATTAAGATTTGCTACAGATTAGACTATTTTTAAAAATCGCATTGAGCAAAGACTTAGGAATGAAAAAGTATTTTAAATAGTTTTAGCTATATGTTCCACAGATCGGAAGCCCATGGTGTTCCTCTTCATTTGCTTTGTTTTGATCGAACTAGTGTACACACACGGCTCCCTCAAAGGCAGGAGCCTTGATATTCATCCTACCTTGTTCCATCCCCTAGGACAGCGTCCCCTAGGACACCGAGTCATGTTCTCTGTGCCCTTCTTCCACTGGTAAAGTTCTGCGAGGCTTGGCAGATCTCCAGAAACTAAAAATCAGTATGGTCATTTTGCTCCAGATATTGATACTCATATAAACTATGTCTAAACTTATTCTTCCAACAAATATTCACTAAGCACCATCTCCATACCAGGTACTGTGATCTAACACTAAGAATACAGTGGTGATGCAGGTAGATGCAATTCCTGCCAACATGGAGTTTAGGACTCACAGGAAAGACAGGCTGCTTCAACATTTGGGATTTGGCTCAAAAATGCCATGAAAAATACTGAATGTTATACGGACCCACAGAAGGAGAATTCAATCTAGTCTAGAGAGGTAGTCAGGGGAAGCAGAAGGGATGTTAAAACTGCATCAGAAAAAAGAAGAGTACGCAGACAGACAAAAAGGAGGAGGGAACATATCACACAGAGGAAAACAGCACATATGGAAACCTGGAACTAAGATAGGATGGGTGTATTCCAGTAAGTGAAAAATTTAGTGTGGCAGAGTGCAGAAATGTGAAGGACACAGGTGGTGAGAGGTTGGGCTGGACAGGTAAACGAGTGCCAAGTTCTGAAGAACCTTGTGGCCCACTTTAAAGATTTTGGATTTTATTCTAAAGTCAATGAGAAAACTTGAGACTGGGCTGTAATCTGGACTGGAAAGCCATAAGGCTACAGCTATAGACATGGAATCTAATTGGGATAAATTAGGCAAAACCAAGGAAATGGTACTGAGAAAGCAGTCAAGAGACTGCTGAGATACATGGAAAGTGGATTAACCTAACTTGGGGATTACCTGGATATCTAAAATAGTTATCTGGTACCAAAACCCCAAAAAACCCAACCCAGTGCCATCGAGTGGATTCCGACTCATAGCGACCCTATAAGACAGAGTAGAACTGCCCCATAGAGTTTCCAAGGAGCGCCGGGCAGATTTGAACTGCCAACCTTTAGGTTAGCAGTCGTAGCACTTAACCACTACGCCACCAGGGTTTCCATCTGGTACCCAGCTTAGGCAATGAAGATGGTTGTACCATGCAATGAGATTCAGAGCCCAGGAGGAGGAAGAGATTTTTAAGAAAGATGATTTCCACTGGTAACACTGCATACTGTGGAATGCTCAGCTGCCTCACTTAAGCTCAGCCTCTGGAGCTCTACTGCTTATTCCAGCCACAGCCCTTATGCCATTGCTTGTTTTGCCCTTCTAGCTCCATATCTCCACACACCATTCCTAGTAGAGCCAGTAATTAAGGTGTTTACATTTCTAAATTATTGTCTTGCAACTCTTAAAGCCATTTGATACTTAGTTCTTTATTCCATTAATCTCTTTGTATGTTCATGACCCATAATATCAGAAGATTAATTCAATTTTGTTGTTGTTGTTAGGTGCTGTCCAGTCAGTTCTGTCTCACAGTGACCCTATGTGCAACAGGACGAAACACTGCCCAGTCCTGCACCATCCTCACAATTGTTGTTATGTTTGAGCTCACTGTCGCAGCCACTGTGTCAATCCATCTCTTTGAGGGTCTTCCTTTTTTTCACTGACTCACTTCTTTACCAAGCATGATGTCCTTCTTTAGGGACTGGTCTTTCCTGATAACATGTCCAAAGTATGTGAGACTAAGTCTTGCCATCCTTACTTCCAAGTAGCACTCTGGCTACATTTCTTCCAAGTCAGACTTGCTAGTTCTTCTGGTAGTCCCTGGTATATTCAATATCCTTCACCAACACCATAATTCAGAGGCATCAATTCTTCTTCAGTCTTCCTTATTCATTGTCCAGCTTTCACATGCATATGAGGTGACTGAAAATATCATGGCTTGAGTCAGGCACACCTTAGTCCTCAAGGTGACGTCTTTGCTCTTCAACACATGAAAGAGGTCTTTTGCAGCAGATTTGCCCAATGCAATACATCGTTGATTTCCTGACTGCTGCTTCCATGGGCATTGACTGTGGATCCAAGTAAATGAAATCTTTGACAAGATTAATCGTCTTCTCCATTTATCATGATGTTGCTTATTGCTCCAGTTGTGAGAACTTTTATTTTCTTTATGTTGAGGTATAATTCATACTGAAGGCTGTAGTCTTTCATTTTCATCAATAAGCACTTCAAGTGCTCTTCGCTTTCAACAAGCAAGGCTGTGTCATCTGCATATCACAGGTTGTTAATGAGTCTTGAATTTCCTACTGCTGTACTGGTACTGCTGCGATTGCTTTTAAATGATCTTCAGCAAAATTTTACTTGAGTGTGATATTACTGATACTGTTTGATAATTTCTACATTCTATGTGGAAGATTCAATTTTCTATGAGTGAAAAATGTTTAGCACATAATTGTACATTTACTTTATATTATTTCAGAGCCTTTCGTTAGAATCTGTATTAACCTAAGGGCACCTTCTGTGATGTTTATGTACATTACATGTGTATGTTTTGAATCAACTGCACTTTTCAACAAATTTCCATCATTAATATATTTCAGAATTGTTATTATGGGAGCTTATGTGAAAATTAAGAAGGAAATGTGTATGCATTCATTTTCATGTGTTTACAGCATCTGTAAAAGAGTGAATGTCCCAACTTATAACTACTGAGCTCCACAATCTTGCCTATAAGTCGGTTTTTATTTGCAATGTTTCCTCAGGAGTTGGTCTGGCTGTGTGAGAAGAACAAAGAAAGATGAGACAGAGGCTGAATAGCCTATGACCAGGGCAGTGGCAGTCAGGTGGCGAAAACAAGCTCCACCCTGGTCTGGTGGTATACATCTGAGGCAACTTTGAAATCCAGCCCGTTCTGTCCCTTCCTCACCACCAGTCTAACTCCACCTTACCCCACCCCACCCCACCCCACCAAAAAAACCTTTCCTTGAATCCAAACTTACACAAGATGAGAGGTAGGGACTATGGATAGCAATGGAGCACTGGGGATTCAAGGTATTCTCAGTATATACTATAGTAAAGTGGGGAAAGTAGAGATTGAGGGCAAACTTCAGCAGTGTCAGCTAAGAGGGTTGACTGTTTCCCAGGGTTGAACACTTTCAGAAGAACTAAGTTTAACCAAAATTGATTGTGACACTCTGCGCGCGTGCACATACACACGCCAGCACTCTATACAACCACTCTGCACTAAATACATACTAAATAAACATGTAAGTCAATGACTTAATTTGATTCGATTTTCTCTAACCTTCTCACTCTAACCAGCTGCTCATCCAGTAGCTTATCTATCATTTAGGAAGACACTGAGTACTTGAAATTATGGGAGGAAAAAAAACACATACTTGATACTTCATCCATTTACTTTCTTATTATGAATGTCAAAAAGTACAATAGTAACTGCCCAGCTCCCCCTTGCCTCTCCACCAACACCCACCACAAATACAAATTAAAATTTTTATCCTAAATATGCTTATGGATGCTTTGTGCCATTCTGCCCACTGACAAGGCCCTGCTACTGCTACCACAACCCCTTCACTCCCTAGTCTACATGCAGGAATAGCCGCTAACATCTTCCTGACCAGTCTCTACACTCTAGTCTGCCTCACCCACTCACCCAGACCAGACTAAACCTTCGCCAACATTATAAGCCCATCTTTAACAGGAAGTTATCTAGATTAAAGAACATAGTGTTTTTCTCTCTTTCTCTGTTTCTGCCCTGTACTTCAAGAAGATGCTTGAGAGAAAGCAGAGCTAGCTCACTGAAGACCCCCACCCCACTATGTAAGTTATGGTGTGTTCAGATACAAGAAACAGAACACTTGAATAAAAATGGCTTAAAAATGTTTACTTTTTTAAAAAAACTCATAATAAAGTAATCCTAGAGTTGCTTTGGCCACTCAGCAATGTCAATAAGAACCCATGTGCTTCTCATCCTTCCACTTCAGCACCCTTAGTACCTTAGTTTTTTTTTTTTTTTTTAATATTGCCTCATAGTTGCAAAATGGTTACTACAGTTCCAGGCATCATATCTTCATGTGACAGTGCCCCATACAGAAAACAAGGGACTGAGGTAAACAATTTTAAAATTGTTCTCTTTCATGTGCCTCTAATTTTTTCCTCTGGGGGACAAATCCTTACTAAGAGCTCAGAAGATTGCTTTTTACCTTTTGTTTGCCAGAATTAGGTCCATGCGCAACCTTAGAACAATACTGGCAGAACAAGTCTAAGCCTTTCATTGATTAGCCCACTGAAGATGAGTACATCGGGGCCCAAACAAAATTGGAGTGTTTTAGTAAGGAAGAAGGGAGCTGGGTATTAGGTAAACAACCAACAGTGCCTGCCACATATCACCAAAAAGGTTTTGAGAAATGTTATTACTGAATATCTGGGCTTCTTTCTTAATTTCTTTCTGTTTGTCAGTCTTCTACTGGTGAGCATTTAAGTGAAATAAAAATATATCAAAATTCCAAGGACAAATTCTAGTTATCATTTCTCTGTACAGTCTAGTCTCTTAATTAATATAATAAGGGTATATATTCCTCTTTAAGAAGTTGTAGAAAAATAAATCAAAATAAAGAAATAGATGAGGTCCTGAAATACCACACAAACCATATCATGCTTCGTTATTTGTTTACTTTGCCATTTCAGCTATGCTTTATTGAATTCAGGATTGCACAGCTGCTTCAATGGATAGTTGATACTGTAAATTAAGTTCCCCAGTCTCTCAATCAGTCAAGAAGCATTCCATTCAACATTTATTGAGGGCCTGCTATCCCTCAACACTCAGGAACAGTTGTACAAGGAAATCAACCCTGAATATTCCAGAAGGAAATATTTAATAATATAAATGCATCTATAATTCTTTGACTTTAAGGTATGGAGTTTCCTTAGAACAAAGCACATTAGTCTTTTCAAGTGGTGCATCTTTAAATAACTGCTGGGTTTTCTTTTCCTTTATTTTCCTATCCATCTGATATCCCCTTTCTTTTTTTTTTTTTCCTTTCCCATTTAAAAGTGACTCCATTCATCTGACTCTATTCATTTATTCCTCACTTTAGAAGTTTAAGCTAAAACATGGAGAGGCAGATTACTTCCAAACATCTGCACTAAAATGCTTTACCTGCAAGTCCTGCTGTGAGTACAGCTGATTTTAATTATACGATTTTTGAAAATTTCTCTCTCAGGTACTGTAAGTTAAAGTGCTTCAGTGTAAGAACAAGTTATTACCCAGTCCTTCGCTGTTAGGCACACTCATGATATGAACAAATAATACACACCATTATATCAGTGTTGTAAGTAGACTTTTGATGGTAAATATCAGTTTTTGATACCAGGGATATCTATGAGAGTTTAAGCTTGCTAGATATTTTTAAATGTGTAAATTCAATGAATGCACAGGAAAAAAATTAAGAAAAAATGATCATGTTTGCTACTCTCTAGATATATTCAAAGAGCCCATTACCTAGAAAGACTTTAGAGAAACTAAAATGTAGCTATAAATCTTGTAACACTATTTTCACTCACGCAGTAATGCAATTTTAGTAACATCTGAGTTGCCCCAGATAATTCTCAAAACTAAAGACAGTGCCCTATTACCCACTACACTTGCACACTCATAATGCGAAAGCCACATTCTTTACAATGGCTCCTCTTCCTCTGTTCACCCCTCAAATGTTGGCATCTGCAGGGGTTCCCCCATCAGCACCATTCTAGCTATGACTTCAAATATTATTAAATACTAATGAATCCTAAATCTGTGTCTCTATCTCCAGCCTGTTCATCGCCTCTGAGTTCTAGGACCCTACTTCCACCTCCCTACTAGGTATCTGTACCCGTATGTCACGGCTTAACCTACACTCAGGAGTCCTTGGGTCATGCAAACAGTTAATGTGCTCAGCAGATAACTGAAAGGTTGGAGGTTCAAGTCCACCCAGATGCACCTCGAAAGAAAAATCTGGCAATCTACTCCCAAAATATCAGCCACTGAAAACACTATTGAGCATAGTTCTACTCTTAGACTCACGGGTTGCAATGAGGCGGAACTGACTCAATGGCAACTGATTTTTAACCTTCACTGAGAAAAACCTGAACTCAATTTTTGTATTCACTATCTGGATTCAAAACATCACTACTAATTCTATAAACCTGGCTAGAAACCTCAACCATCCTAAATGCCTGTATCTTCCTTAACCACTCTGAAATCATAAGTTTCTGAAATCATTCATAAATATCTCTTCTCCTCTCTCTTCTTACTATTCTAGACCTAGTTCAGCTCATCATTCCTTATATAGACTTTTGTACAAGATTTTAAAATGGTTTCCTTGCCTCTCATTTGCTATATCCAAGTCATCCTCTGCATTCCACTTCCTTCCAGTAAATATTTATTGACCACCTTCTATGTGTCAGGCTTTGGACTAGGCACTGAGTAGATGTTGTTAGGTGTCATTCGGTCAATTCCGACTCAAAGCAACCCAATGTGACAGAGTAGAACTGCCCCTGTGGGTTTCCTAGGCTGCATGTTAACTTTATAAGAGCAGATCTCCAGGTCTTTTCTCTGGTGGAGCCTCTGGGTGGGTTCAAATCTCTAACCTTCCAGTTAGCAACTGAGTGCTTAACCACTGAGCCACAAAACGCTGAGAAAATCAAAGGCCCTCACCTCAGTGGACTTAGATTCTAGTTCAGGAGATAAGGCAGCAACAAAGCAAACAAATAAACAAGCAAACCATAGGGGTGCTTGAGTAAAAAATAACTGGTGAGGGGTGCTATACAGAGAGTGTGGTCAGGAAGGCCTCACTGAGGAGGTGATATTTGGAATAAGATCTATAGGAAAGGAAGAGGCCAGCCAGCCAGCCACACAAAAAGCCAGAGAGAAGAGAATAATGAAGGTCCAAGATGAGAAAGAGCCTTCAAAGACTGGAGGAAAGGCCAGGGTGGATTGAGCTAGTGAACAAGGGGGAGAGTGGACGAGATAAGGTAGGAGACATGAATAGAGGTAAAATCATCCACGCTGCTATGGGTTGCAGTCAGAACATAACAAGAACTAAGGAAGGGCTTTATGCAAAGAAGTAACATGAGTTGATTCACATTTTTAAAAGGTCACCAGAATTACATTTCTTAATCAAAATATGGGTATCAATCCTCTGCTTTAAAAAAGTTCAGTGGTTATGTAAAATGGTACAACCACTTTGGAAATCTATCTGGCGTTATTTTAAACAGTTAGAAATAGAACTACCATACAACCCAGAAATCCCACTCCTCGGAATATACCCTAGAGAAATAAGAGCCTTCACACAAACAGATATATGCACACTCATGTTTATTGCAGCTCTGTTTACAATAGCAAAAACCTGGAAGCAACCAAGGTGTCCATCAACGGATGAATGGTTAAATAAATTGTGGTATATTCACACAATGGAATACTACGCATCGATAAAGAACAGTGACGCACCTCTGAAACACTTCATAACATGGAGGAACCTGGAAGGCATTATGCTGAGGGAAATTAGTCAGAGGCAAAAGGACAAATATTGTATAAGACCACTATTATAAGATCTTGAGAAATAGTATAAACTGAGAACACATACTTTTGTGGTTACGAAGGGGGGAGGGAGGCAGGGTGGGAGAGGGTTTTTCACTGATTAGTTAGTAGATGAGAACTACTTTAGGTGAAGGGAAGGACAATACTCAATACATGGAAGGTCAGCTCAACTGGACTGGACCAAAAGCAAAGAAGTTTCCAGGATAAAATGAATGCTTCAAAGGTCAGTGGAGCAAGGGCGGGGGTTTGGGGACCATGGTTTAAGGGGACTTCTAAGTCAATTGGCAAAATAATTCTATTATGAAAACATTCTGCATCCCACTTTGAAATGTGGCATCTGGGGTCTTAAATGCTAACAAGCGGCCATCCAAGATGCATCAATTGGTCTCAACCCACCTGCATCAAAGGAGAATGAAGAACACCAAGGTCACACGATAACTATGAGCCCAAGAGACAGAAAGGGCCACATGAACCAGAGACTTACATCATCCTGAGACCAGAAGAACTAGTTGGTGCCTGGCCACAATCGATGACTGCCCTGATAGGGAGCACAACAGAGAACCCCTGAGGGAGCAGGAGAACAGTGGGATGCAGACCCCAAATTCTCATAAAAAGACCAGACTTAATGGTCTGACTGAGACTAGAGGAATCCCAGCGGTCATGGTCCCCAAACCTTCTGTTGGCCCATGACAGGAACCATTCCCGAAGACAATTCATCAGACATGGAAGGGACTGGACAGTGGGTAGGAGAGAGATGCTGATGAAGAGTGAGCTACTTGTATCAGGTGGACACTTGAGACTGTGTTGGCATCTCCTGTCTGGAGGGGGGATGGGAGGATAGAGAGGGTTGGAAGCTGGCAAAATTGTCACGAAAGGAGAGACTGGAAGGGCTGACTCATTAGGGGGAGAGCAAGTGGGAGTATGGAGTAAGGTGTATATAAACTTATATGTGACAGACTGACTTGATTTGTAAACATTCACTTGAAGCTCAATAAAAATTAAAAAAAAAAAAAAAGTTGAGTGGTTCCTGAGGAACAGATGACCGTATGTTCCAGTTTGCTCAAGTGAGTCCTGGTTTTGGCCTGTTGAACTAGTGTAATTATTAATTTCACCCCTTTTACTCTCACATGGGTCTCCGTGAAGACAATAAATTTTATGGTCAACTTACTAATGAGGAATACAGTAAAATATCCCTAAGGATGACAATCAATAACTTTCTGAATCTAGTCACAACCCACCTTTATTTCTTTCTCCCTGTCACATCTCTACCACATACCTCTTCACCAGGTTATAATTACTTGGGCACTCTGGTGGCATATACTCTGAAAGGTGGGTTACTCTGAAACCCAGCACTAGCAGTGGCCTGAATGGGACTCCTGTGCTTTTTCCTCATGTTACTGCTTCTTGCTGGACACTCTGTGACCATCCCATTGATTATGGACAGACTCTTGAGGGCCAGTCCAAAGAAGTCTTTCTAGCAACCAAGCAGAATGAATAGCTTTCTACTCTAAATTTTGTCAGTATCTCTACTGTAGTATTTATCACAACTGGATTAATTACTTATAGGTCTGTTTTCCCTACTAGAAGGGTAGGTATTTAACAGTGAGGACAACACCTCATCTTATGTGTTTTTGGATCCTCATAACCCACCACATGCCTGGCCCACAGCCAATAATTGATATATGACTACTGGATGAATTAATTTACATAAAATTAAAATAAAAATGCAAGGTAAAATAATAAGGTTGGACAATGAGATTTCACAATGCATTTCACTAGTAAGCTTAAAACATTATTGTCTTCACGTTTTCATTGTATTCATTCTCCAGCTTCGCCCCAATGGCTAACATAGCCCCATTCATTAGGAAGTTACAGTAACTTTTAATGAATGATGAAGTAAGAGAAAAAAAAATCTGTATATGACAGAAAGAATAAACCTAATTTTCAAGGCAACTAAACAATTTGGTGTTTTGGTAATAAATTTTTAAATAATTGTGAAGCTGAACTAAAACAGGGTAGCATATTACCAAAAAGTGATTTCACACACTCACCATTCTTAAAAGATCCTGAACAAATGCTGTTCAGAAGTTTCTGACGTAATTGCAGAACCTCAGCTTCCAAGGCTTCGACTTTTGATTTCCACTTAGACTCCTGCCCAGACACCACCCTTGCAAGGTGTTCTGTGTATTCTCTGCTGCTTTTGTCTGCTGGCTTTGAACGGATAATTGCCAGGGCCAGAGCCAACTTTGAAGTTCTCAAATACCATGCTTGAACATCCATCCTGGCTTTTATTCCTATTGTATAATAAGAAAAAAAAAAGAGTTACAGAAATTCCTTTTAACTTTTACGGTGCATTTCATTTGCTCCAAATTGATTTTGCAGAGTAGCACTAATTAATAAGTTTTTCATACAACTTGACATCAAATAACAGAAAAATATTCTTAGGAACTGAAAACGGTAAGAGAAAAATACACGAAGAAAAACGCATTAAAATGCACATTAAGCATATTAAGATTCAAACAGTAGGTTCAGAAAATTTGACAAATTCTTGGGGTGGAAAAAACAAACATGAATTTATTCTCTTCTAGGGAGTTTTTAAAATATATATGTGCCTGGTCCCAATCCCCAAAAGTTCAGATTCAGCAAATCTAGGGTAGGACTGAGGCTTTTACATTTTGAAGGGTCCACTAGGTGATCAGAACCACTAAATTTACATGTAAGCCCTTACACTCCTTTAACCCATTCTGCTAAGTCTTAAAGCCCCTGCTTCCTAACCCTTCATTTCTAAATAGACCTTTACTTGCTATTCCTGCCTCTAACCAGTCCCCTTCATATGAGGTCAATATGAAGACAGATTAGGCCAATCTTTTCAATATTTTATCATCTAAGTTGTCAGTCTGCTGGCTTCTATACCACCAAAGGCTTCCAACTGCCACCATGTGCATGCCTTTCCAAATCAACACTGTGTCGCCATCTGATGACACGAATGTACTTATGGGGACAGCATGTCAAAACACTGCATTCACTCATTTTATATCATCTCTACTGATGTTCTAGCTGCTTGTGGGCTTCCACCATGTTTTACTGGACTTTCATAGGGCCTTGTGCATTATGCATGCTAAATAAAACTTTTTAATAAATAGTTAAAGGTTTCATGGTTCAGAAAATTCAGTTTGGCTGTCATTCCTATCCTACTATAGAAGTTCAAAGTCTTCACCTCACATTTCAAACTTTTTATCCTTCAATTTTTTCCTGTCACTGTAGTTAGATCACACCCATACAAGCAGATACACACAGGCTAAATTCATTCCCATTCACATCTCTGATCATAAATTTCCCCCACTGTCATTTCCCCACACTGACTCTCTTTTATCTGTCAAAACACTGGCTATGCAACCTTCAAAGAACAGTTCGTCTACCACCATATAAAATCTTTTCAGATTTGATCTCACCTAGAACAATGTGTGCCTAACTGATATCATGTAATTCATCAATGAAAATATGTAATCTAACAGGTATCATAATGCTGTTTTATAATAATTGGTAGTGGGCAAAAAATGTGTCGCTCAATATGTTCATCACTACATTACGTATAATACTGAAAACCGGGACCAAAAATAAATAACAGTATAACCACACAAATGAATATTACATGGCCATTAAAAGCTGGATTTTCAGGGACTTTTCAATAGCATTGAATAATGCTGATGGTGTAGAGGGAAAAAAAGGTGGACCTGAAATTATATGTACAGTATGATCCCAATTATGTAAAAAATAGAAAATACAATAAATAGAATTAATCTCTAACTGCAGAATTACAGATGATTTTTATTTTATAATTTATATTTCTTTTTTACTACTTTCTGCAAATAACATATATTAATTTATAATCAAAAAATATTTATAAAGAAAATAGAGTTGCAAAGCAAAGTACAGTTGCAATAACCTTTCACAGCTGTACAGTATACAAAGGACTGAACCAAAAGCCAAAACCTGTGGTTTTCAACTGAATTCCAACTCATATAGTGGCCTTATACGACAGAGCAGAACTCCCCAGTAGGGCTTCCAAGGAGCGGCTGGTGAATTCGAACTGCTGGCCTTTTGGTTAGCAGCTGAGCTCTTAACCACTATACCACCAGGGTAAAATACTGTTAACGTTTAGAATTAGAGCTTCACTTGTTTTAGTTTTCACAGGAACCATTTCATTCAGGTGGTTCACTCTCCATCTGTTGTCAGTGATGGGGAGCAGTGGACTATCTGATACTCACCTGGATGGTCTTCTCTAAAGAAATAAGCCTGCCTGCTGCTACATATAATGGAAATGACACGAGGGAGGGACGGAAGGAAGGAAGGAAGTAAGGGTGGGAGGGAGGGAAGGAAGGAAGGGAGGGCGGGAGGGAGGGAAGGAAGGAAGGGAGGGCGGGAGGGAGGGAAGGAAGGAAGGGAGGGCGGGAGGGCAGGAGGGAGGGGAAGAAGGAAGGGAGGGGAGGAAGGAAGGGAGGGCGAGAGGGAAGTAAAATAATACTTAACCAATTTAAAAGTATTTTGGTTAAAAAAGGAACTGATCATTCAATTATAAACAATGGCTATCTAGGCTAAACACACACAGACACACACAGGAAATAAGTCTTCTAGATAATAAAAACATAGCAAACTCCCTGTCATCTTGCACAGATATTAAATTAATTGATTTAAGTGAGCTCATTAATTAAGTATTCTGATTTTTAAGTCATTGCTTAAGAGTTGTTAATAGTCTTAAAACCATGCTAACTGTCAGCAGTTAATAAAAAAAATCAAATTGTAAAGTCCTTCTGAATGGCAAGTGCCCTAGGGTCACTAGTGTGAACATTAACTAGAATTATACCACAAATGGGCAGAAACAATTGCTAATAAAGATGTCTGCTACTGGCTTGTACAGTATAAGTCACGTTCAAAACACACACAGCACTACAACCAACCAGTACCAGAGGCTTTACACTCCATCCTCATGGGTTTTTTTGTTATTGTTTGTTTTGTTAACAAATGTATCTTTTTATTTTACAATAACAGTTACATCCTCAAAGTATCATTTATAAGCAAAGATAATTCTATTTCCCCTAAAGTCCCATGGAAATAATAAGTTAGCTTCTCAAACATATCCACTGTTTAGTTGAGGGAAGATTAGTAGCAGTTTTTAGAAAGTCTTTTTTAAATTCAAATTGTTTTCAAATAATTATAGTAAATAATTAAAATGAACACTTAATGTTCCCAAGAAGGTATTTAGTGTCATAGATTTCTTAAAGAGTTTCAATTATAAAATTTTAAGAGTCTTTTTAGAATAGTTCAAATGGGATTTCTTTCTCTTCGCTTTTGAAAGTAGTCCTTACCATACGAAAGTCCCTGCAGTGCTGCAGAAAAATTTAGTTGCGTTCCCTGTGACCCCTGAATTCTCCTTCAGGCAAAGTGGTACAGAAACAGCTATTGTGCAAACACTATTTTGCTAATTTGCCCTATTTCTCCCATCCTCTTTTTCCCCTAATGAACTTTAATTTGCTAACAAATAACTGATTCTCTGAACTGTCAGAATCACGATTTCTAAAGTTACTTCATTTGCAAGATCACAGATAAAAATTCTATAAAGAGAACAAGATCTCTCTATATAAGACTGTGGCAGTTTAATATTATGATGATTTAGGAGAACATTCTCCTAATTTTTCTAATATCTCCAAACATCTTTAAAATATTTATCAGCCTCTGATGCAGCAATACAAGTTCTAAGATTTTATCTGGATAATCAACTGCATACAAAACATTATGCCCACAGATGACTACTGTAATTACCAAAAAAAAAAAAAAAATCATCGGCCTGAACACCTAACAATGCTATTGTTGGTTGCTATCCAGTTGATTCCTACTCATACAGAAATATTCCCTATTTTATATTTTTCAAAGTATAAATTATAGGAAAAATGAAATGGGATTTGTAATGAAGCCTCGGCGTTCTACAACATTCCATGGTGGTGTGATGAGAAGCTCCAATCTGTAGAGTTCACCTCCTCAATTCTGATGCACCTTTAACTATAAAACACACCATCAATTTAACAACATCTTGGGGCAGGAGAGGTGCTGAATGAAGGAATAGCACATTAAATACACTCAGAAATTTTAAACTATCAAAGTGCTTCCAGAATTAAGTACTCTCATTCCAGTTAATGGAATGAGAGTTCTACCTTTCATCAGATTCTCTAATCTCCCTTCTGATCAGCTTTACCCCAAACCACTAAATCTGTGGATTTCAGACCTTTCCATGGCCCACAAGGGAATGCATGCCCCTCATCCAGATGTGTTTGATGTTCCTTCCACTAATTCAAGGACACACTGGATTTTGAGGTGGGACAGAAAAACTTTCCAATATGATCAAGCAGCAAACTACTATCCTCTGTATCCCCACTGCCAGGAACACTGGCTATTCACAGTAGGCACTCACTGAGGACATGAATCAGTGAATGAATAAATATATTAATACAGGCCATGAGGTCATAGAGAGTTGCCTGGCCAACTATCAACCCTGGCTCTATTCAGGAAGCGTTTATCAATCATATAGTAGGGGAAATGGCATCAGATGGGGCAATGGGGTAGGAAGTGAACTTAATTGGTTAAGCTGAAGGTCTCTTTTCACTCTGTAAAATGTGAAGATGCATCCTTTCTGGATGACTTCCAGGGAGTCTACTCTCTCTAAGCTTCTTCGTCTCTACAGTATACCCCTAAACTTTCACCAAAATAATTCTTGAGTAAAGAAAATACAAGAAAGATAAAATCTAGTTCATATACAGATTTAGGTCAGAGGGTAAGCTATAAAGAAGAAAGCCAGATTTTATCTCATGGGAGCCCCACAATACTTGCATTCCAATAAAGCAAGACACTTAAGGGTATTCACTGGCCTAGCATTCCTTAAATCACTGAGATGAATATGGTAAGACAAAGTCTGAGTGCAGGAGGAAGCCCCTCATGTGACATGGTGGTAGAATACAGGCTTACTGAATACCAGTCTGGGGTGCAACTGAGCTCTGGGAATACTAGAACCGTACAATATTGCAAGACTTTTGAGATAATTAGTTTCAGTAAAGTCTGGAGAAGGTCTAACACGTAACTTTTGGATTAGATCCAGCTAACAACTTCCCTAATTATTGTTATAGTTTCAGCACATACAGTACTGTGAACAGCTCAGCAGATTAATGTCATGTGAAATTTTACATAAAAGAATCAGTTACTCAAGATTTCAAATCTCTCCACTTTAATTATTAAGGGGGACTTTAAAAGCCTTTCTAACAAAAAGAGCCTGGGCATGACAGAAGGCTTGTAAAGATAAAAGGATGCTTGCTTTTTTTATTTTTTCCTTCTGCTTCGTTCCCATCAAAACAGGCCAACCATCTATCACATTCCTCTTGTTGAAGAACAGTTAACTAATCATAGATTGTAATTGCCTACAGAGTCTCTCAACATTGTTTTTCTTTTTCTTTTTGATTCCTCATGCTTCTTTTTTTTCTGGATTCTGGCAATGAATACTGCAGAATTTCACATGGGAAAAAGTACCACACACAAAAACCACACTGAATGAAAGATGCAGAGCCATGTATGTATGATGCAATCAGTAATCATTTTCCATTATACAAATCTGTAGAAGGAAAAGGGAGCTGATGCTTACTATTAACACCTATTTAAAACAATAATTTAGGAGACTTATAAGCATTTCCCATTAACTGGTATTTCCCACACTGGTATGGAAATAATCTTTATCACAAAAACAAACACATTGCTTTTATAGCGCATATTAAAAAGTCTAAAAAGTTACGTAAGTCAAATTCATAAACTCCACAAATCTGGATTCTTTATGAGGCAGTGCTCCGGAAGTAGAAAAAATTATGTGTCATATAACGAGGAAGACTACCGGATGAAACCAGAAATCAAAGAACAACCAGAAAAGCAACTCAGAGAGGCTCAGCTAATCCCAGGAGAGACAGCTGGTTTCTAGGGAGCAGCTGGGCAAGGGCCAACCTTCGAGGCAAACAAACCAAAAAAAACCAAACCCAGTGCCATCAAGTCGATTCTGACTCATAGCGACCCTATACAGAAGACTAAAAAAGGCAGATAGCGAGGCTCAGAGTTGCCTGGAAAAGGTAAATGGCTTTACTCAAAAGTTCATTTTGTAAATGATACGTTGAAATAAGATTTTTTTTTTCTAACTAACATTATGTATTGCCTTCTTAAGACTATACTGCTGTGCATACTGAAGATAGGAACTAAGAAAGAACAAGCCACAGGGAAGCATTTTCTTTAAGGCTCTTTGTTACTACTGAAAAAGAATCCTACTTCTGTTTTGTGCATTTAAATCTCACCAAGGAGACTACCACAAACCTCCCAGAACAACAATGTTCCATGGCTTCTCCTATGGCTTCATTTTATAAAGTAATCTAATACTTCTTTTCTTTTCTACTTTGACTTGCACTTTTAAAAAACAAAATAGATTGGAGGTCCATTTTCACTATTTTAAAATAGCCTACTATAAGGGGTTGTTCCACAAATATTCAGCACTCTGATTCTATACATAATGTCCTTTGCATTTCTGGCCCTTTAAACTCAGCCACCGATGTTCTAAACTTGTGTCAAACAATAAACACAAAGATGAACGAGGGCTTGCTTGCGTTGTCGGTAAGCCATCACTCAGGACTGGTCCACAAAGCTTACTCTGCACTTGCCTGCTCTGGCCCATGCATCCTCCCAAATCACACAGTGACAGACTCGCCTGCCTTCACACTGCAGAATTTGCATCCTGTATCAATTTAATTCTCTTTTCCGCCAAGAACCCATCCATTCACAGGATCCACGCTACCAACCTCCCTGTCACACCGAGTAGCACTGCAAACCCTACGCAGCTAAGGAATACCAGAAGAAACGGCAGGCCATTTCAAAAAATTGACACAGTACCATCTGGGGTAACAAAGAAGAGCATAAGGCGTACATCTATGGGCACCAGAGAAGGGCATCCCAGTAGGAATTGGTCTTCTCCCACAGGTGTATCCACCTCCCCCCACCCCACAATGTAACAGGAACCATTCAAGGTCAAAAGAGTCAGAAATCCTGTGGCCTAACAACTGTAGTCTCCTCCTCCCAGGCAAGTCTACCCAAACTTGCCAAACTCCCGGCTTCTTCTACCTATCTGAGCTTGCCTTCTTTCTTAAAATTTAGATCTGACCAACCTGAGATTACCAACCCAAACAAATTCATGGCAGTGAAAAACCGACCTCCTGATGACACCATAGTCAGCCCTAAGCCTTGCTGTTCATGAAAGGGTATAGGTAGAACAGAGGTAGCATGGGAAGCTTTTTTTCTTATGCAATGTCACCTGTATGAAGAATTTCAAGAATCTTTATCATGCTGTCTTGTGACCATGAAAGTTTTTTTTTTTTTTTTAATCAATCTCTTGCATGTAACAGATGGAATACTCGAACAACTAGCCTTAGCAAGAGCAGTGGTTCAGTTTTATACAGGGTAATTAATTAATTATTTTTTAAACCATAGGAATATATTTCTCAAAGTAGCTCATTCTATAAAAGAATTTCAGATTTAAACTATCATGGTTTCTGTGTCTAAAATAATTTGTCCTTTCGATTATCATAAGAAAATTCTAAGAGCTGTTTTACTCCCTTATAAACTTTACTGAAATAGAGAAACTAAAAAAAAAAATTATTAATTTACATGCTTATGTGATGATTTATTATTAAATCACATGCAAAAAATAGAAACTTCAAAACAAAGAAATATTACCAGAGATGCAGAGAACACATCATAAACATTTCAATTTATCAGGAATATTAACGATCCTAAATGTGTATGTACATAATAACAGAACTTCAAAACACATGAAGCAAAAAATGAAAAAGCATGAGAGAAGTAGAGAAATTTACAATCATATATATTTTAACACATTTCTCACAATAATTGATAGAGTAACCAGATCTCAAATAATAATGATGATAATGATAATGACATAAAAGCTTTGAAAACCACTACCAACTATCTTGATGTGATTAACATTAACACAGCACTATACCTTATAAATGCAGAACGCATACATATTCTTTCCAAGTTCACATGGGACATTCAACAAGACAGATCATAAGCTAAGCCATAATATAATTCTCAAGAAACTTCAAAAGATAAAATTTTACATATGGTCAATAACCACAGAAAAATTAATTAAAAATGTCTAGAAAATCCCCTAAATCTTTGGTGACTAAGCATACATTTCTGAATAAGAGATAGGTCAAAGAACACATAATATGTGTAATTAGAAGGTATCTGAAACTAAATAATAATGAAAACACAGCATATTAAAATTTGAGGGAAGCAGTGAAGTAGTTCGCAAAGAAAGACATACAGCTTTAAATGTTTATTTTACAAGATAATACAGTTTTAAATACAATGACCTAAATTTCCACCTTGTTATTACTGTTGAAGTTGTATGCCATCAAGTTGACTCCGACCATTAGGACCCTATGTGACAGAGTAGAACTGCCTCATAGGGTTTCCTAGGAGGAAATCTTCAGAAAACTACAAAAAGAATAGTAAATTAAGCCTAGAAGTAGAAGGAAGGATTTCATAAAGACAAAATCAGAAAAATATTAAATAGGAAATTGCCAAACAATAAAGAATGTTTAAAAGCAAAAGCTGATAAATGTCCAGCAAAGCTGATAAAGAAAAAAAAAATAATGCCGATCACACTAAGTTAAAACATAAAGAGGGGTTTTTACTACAGGTCTTCCAGCCATTAAAAAGGTAGTAACACAAAACCACAAATGATCTATGCCAATAAATTTTACAACTTAAAATGTAATTAATAAATTTCTTGAAAAATATAGTAATAAATATTGACAAAAGAAGACAAAGAAAATCTGAGTAGCCCTACATCTGTGAAAGAAACTGAATTTGTATTGGGAACTTCACTACATGTACGTGTGCACATACCTACATACAGTTCCATGCACAGATGGTTTCACTAATGAATTTGATCAAACAATTAAAGGAGAAATTATACTAAACTTACAGAAACTCTTTCAAAAACTAGAGGAGGATAAAACACATCTCAACTCTTCTTAGGATAAACAAAAGAAGAGGGAACATTAAACAACTTGTTTTATAATATGACATATATATACAGTCATATAGACTACAGCCTTTAGTATGAATTACACCTCAACATAAAGAAAACAAAAATCCTTACAACTGGATAAATAAGCAACATCATGATAAATGGAAAAAAAGATTGAAGTTATCAGGATGTCATTTTATTTGGATCCACAATCAACACCCATGGAAACAGCAGTAAAGAAATCAAATGGCACATTGCCTTGGGAAAATCTCCTGCAAAAGACCTTTTTAAAGTGTTAGAAAGCAAAGATGTCACTTTAAGGGCTAAGGTGTGCCTGACCCAAGCCTTGGTGTTTTCCAGCTGCCTCATATGTATACGAAAGCTGGACAATGAATAAGAAGACCAAAGAAGAATTGATGCCTCTGAAATTACAGTGTTGTTAGAGAATATTAGATATACTGTGGACTGCCAAAGGAATGCATAAATCTGTCTTAGAAGTAGTACAACCAGAACGATCCTTAGAAAGGAGAATGACGAGGCTTGTCTCACATACTTTGGACATGTTCTGAGGAGGGATCAATCCCTGGTGAAGGTCATCATGCTTGGTAAAGTAGAGGGTCAGCAAAAAAGAGGAAGACCCTCAATAAGATGGACTGACACAGTGGCTGCAACAATGGACTCAACCATAACAATGATCATGAGGATGGGGCAGGACTGGGCAATGTTTAGTTCTGTTGCACACAGGGTCACTAGGAGTGAGAACCTATTGATGGCATCTAACGACAACCGCTACAACGAAAACAACATATATGGTCATGCACCACATAATGTTCATTCAGGCAGTGTCTGGCCAAATACGTTTGTGGTCCCAATCCCCTTAAAGCCTTCAAAGTACATACATCAGTTCATGATAACAAACGGGCACTACTTTGCAATGCACATCAAAACATTATTATGTTAATGATGTTTTAGTGTATCTGGAAGTGTTTCTATAATTTTTTTTTGCACAGAAAGGTACACTATATACTATATACTAAGACAAACATTTGAGTATGGACCATATCTAACTGACTGACTCATGTACAAATTTGACTTAAGGCAGATTTAGAAATGGAACACATTCATCATCTAGGGACTGCCAGTATATAAAATGGTGCTTGTACAACGACACAACATTGAAATCACATAACATCCTGTTTCACAGAATGTATCATGGGCATTAACCGACACCACACACACATACACACACACACGACAACTAGCTTTATATAATTTTACATGTGTATCATATATATATATATATATGTATATATATAATCTCCCTGATACCACTAAACACTAATGACCAAAGACCAGAGAGTTGTGGGATGACATCAAGAACATCAGGCATGAAGAAAGTAAAAGTTCATTAAAAAGACAGGAAAAAAAGAAAAAGACTAAAATGGATGTCAGAAGAGACTCTGAAACTTGCTCTTGAGGAGAGTAGCTAAAGGAACCAGAAGAAATGATGAAGTAACAGCTGAATACAAGCTTTCAGAGGGCAGTTCGAGATACAAGGTAAATTATTATAATTAAATGTGCAAAAACCTGAAGGTAGAAAACCAAAAGAGAAAAACATGATTGGCATCTCTCAAGCTGAAAGAACTAAAGCGAAAATTCAAGCCTCGAGTTGCAATGCTGAAGGAACTGTCATGGATTGAATTGTGTCCCCCCAAAATACGTGTCAACTTGATTGGGCCATGATTCCCAGTATTTTGTGGTTGTCTTCCATTTTGTGATTGTAATTTTATGTTAAAGAGGATTAGGGTGGGATTGTAATATCCTTACCAGGTCCAATGTAAAGAGAGTTTCCCTGGAGTATGGCCTGCACCACCTTTTATATCTCAAGAGATAAAAAGAAAGGGAAGTAAGCAGAAAGGGGACCTCACACCACCAAAAAAGCAGCACTGGGAGCAGAGTGCAGCCTTTGGACTTGGGATTCCTGCACAGAGAAGATTTTAGTCCAGGGGAAGATTGACAGAGCTGGCATAGAGAGAGAGCCTTCCCCTGGAGCTGACGCCCTGAACTTAGACTTATAGACTATGAGACGATGAGAGAATAAATTTCTCTTTGTTAAAGCCATCCACTTGTGGTATTTCTGTTACAGCAGCACTAAATGACTAAGACAGGAACCTATGGGCAAAAAAATGAATGACATGAAAGCATCCAAAGAAGACAAAGTACACACAAAGTCATTGTACTAAAAAGAATGGGTTGACATTCAACCATTTCAGGAGGTAGCATATGATCAAGAACCACTGGTACTGAAGGAAGTTTAAACCACATTGAAGGCATTGTCAAAAAACAAGGCTCCAGTTATTGATTGATGAACTACCAATTGAGATACTTCAACAAATGGATACAACACTGGAAGAACTTTCTTATTTATGGCAAGAAATTTGGAAGACAGCTACCTGGTCAACGACCTGGAAGAGATCCATATCTGTGCCCATTCCAAAGAAAGGCAATCAAATGGAATGTGAAATTAATCAAACAAAATCATTAACATTTCATGCTGGCAAAATTTAGCTAAAGATAATTCAAAAATGCCTATAGCCACACATCACCAGGGAACTGCTAGAAGTTTAAGCGAGAGTCAGAAGAGGACATGGAACAAAGGATATCATTGCTGATGTCTGACAGATCTTGGCTGAAAGCACAGAATAACAGAAAGATATTTACCTGTGTTTTATCTACTAAGCAAAGGCATTCAAATATGCAGATCATAACAAATTATAGGTAACACAGTGAATAATAGGAATTCCAGGACACTAAACTGTGCTCATAAGGAACCCATACATAGATCAAGAGGCAGGCACTGGAACAGAACAAGGGGATATTATGTGATTTAAAATTGGGAAAGGTGTATGACAGGGGTTGTATGCTTTCAGTTTACTTATTCAATCTGTATGCTGAGCAAATCATTTGAGAAGCTGGACTATATGAAGAAGTATGTTGCATAAGGATTGGAGGAACGCCCATTAACAACCTGCAACATACTGATGATACAACTTTGCTTTCCGAAAATGAAGATAACTTGAAGCATTTACTTATGAAAGTAAGACTACAGCCTTCAGTAGGTATTACACCTGAACATGAATAAAAAGAAAATATTGTCATAAACGGTGAAGAAACTTAAGTTGTCAAGGATTTCATCTTTTTGAATCAACAATCAATGCCCATGGAAGCAGCAATCGAGAAATCAAACTATCTATTGCACTGGGCAAATCTGCTGCAAAAGATCTCTTCAAAGTGTTAAAAGGTACAGATGTCACTTTGAGGACTAACATGAGCCCAACAAAAACCATGGTGTTTTCAATCGCCTCATATGCATGTCAAAGCTGAACAATGAAAAAGGAAGACTGAAGCACTGACACACTGGAATTGTGGTGTTGGTGAAGAATACTGAATATAACACAGACCGCCAGAGAATGAAAAAATCTTTCTCGGAGAATGACAGCCAGAATGTTCCTCAGAAGCAAGGATGGCAAGACATGGTCTTGCTTACCTTGGACACACCATCAAGAGGGACCAATCACTGGAGAAGGATATCATGGTTGGTAATGTATAGCTTCAGCAAAATGAGCAAGAGCCTCAATGAGACAGGTTAAGTAAGTGCAGAAATAGGCTCAACATAGCAAATACCGTGAAGCACAGGACCAGGAAATGTTTTGTTCTATTACACATAAGGTCACTATGAGATGGAGCCAACTCAATGGCACCTAATAACAACAAAAACTACCAAAATTTACAATGATATTATAAACAAAAAGACTACAAACCAAAATCTCTCATGAAAACAGGCTCAAATCCTTTTTCAAAATACTAGCAAATCAAATGTAGTAATATGTAAAAAAGAATAACTATCATAACCAAAGGAGTTTTTCCAAGAAATACAATAGTGGTTTAACATTTAAAAATCAATCATTCTAATTCAACATACTAACAGAATAAATTTTAAAAAACAAACAAAGCTTATTCGTTTATTAAGAAACATTTCATTAAATTCAAACCACTCATGGAAAAAAAAAAAATCCTGGCAAACTCAGAACAGCATGTAATCTAGTTACTGCAATAAAAGTCATCCACAAAATCTACAACAAACATCATACTGAATGGTGAAACCCACTTTACAATTTCTATTTCATATTGTATGTCAATAGAAAACCCTAAGCAACCCTAAAACAAACAACTACTAGAATTAATGAGTAAATTCAGCAAGGTCACAGTATACAAGGTCAATACGCAAAATCTATTATGTATCTATATAAAATTCTTTCAAAAATTTGAATTAAAAAGTAGTTAGAAATAAATTTAACAATAAGTGTGAAGGATATATATACCTTGGAAACTATACAATGTTACTGAGTAAAATTAAAAACCTAAATGAATTGAAAAATATACTGTGTGCACTATTGAAAAATTTAATAAATTATTATGCTCTTACTTCTTCCCAAGTTGTCCTACAGATTCAACACAATCCTAATCAAAATCTCAACTGACTTCTTTGTCAAAATTGATAAACTAATTCTAAAATGTCTATGAAAATGAAAAATACATATATAATAGCAAAATAATACGACAGAACGAAGCTGGAGAAATCAAAGTATTTAATTGTGACACGTACTTGGTTTTACTATACAGATACAGCAATCAAGACAGTGTGGTATTACAATAAAGATAGACAACAGATCAGAGGAACAATAGGAGGTTCAGAAAGAGATTCACATGTTGCTGTAATCTCATGGGGGAAGGGTGCAACTGGCAAACAAATGTAAAAAGCACACACTATTTGCACAAAGAATATGGTAAAACTAAAAAATAAAACTAGAAGAAATCATAGGAGGATATTTTCAGGATTTGTGGGACAGTAAATATTATTTAGAGAAAACATAAAATGCAATAATCATTAGAGAATCTACTGCTTACCAAAAGACATCACTAAGAAAATGAGAATATTCTAGAAGCCAACAGATACATGAAAAGATACTCAACAACATTAGTCACCAGAGAGGTGCAAATCATCCCACTAGAATGGCTAAGATTAAAAAAAATAAAAGGAAAATAACAAATGTTGGCAAGGATGTAGGGGAAATTAGAACCCTACTCATTGCCAGAGGGATTGCAGAACGGTGCAGCCATTGTGGAAAACAGTATAGAAGTTCCTCAGAAAACTAAAACCAGAACTAACATTTGACCTAGCAATTTCACTGTTAGGTATATACTTAGGGGACATGACAATAGTGACATGACAGACATATGTACACCGATGTTCACTGCAACACTGTTCGCATTAGCCAAAAGGTGGAAACAACTGAAATGTCAAACAAATGAATGGATGAACAAAATGTGGGACACGCATACAAAGGAATAGTACACAGCCAGAAAGAGAAACAAAGTCCTGATACATGCTACAACACGGGTGAACCCTGAAGACATTACGTTAAGTAATATATGGCGATCACAAAAAAAACAAATACCATATGATCTCACTTATACAATGACAAGAATAGGCACATATACAGAGCCCTAAGTTTACTGGTGGTTGCCAGGGGTGAAAGGGTGGGGGAGAAGTGGAGTCATTATCTGGGAAGCAGTTTCTATCGTGATGGGAAACGTGGCACAAATTAAGGGTAAATGTTGTGCAACCTACTAATATAACTGACATTGCTAAAATGTACTTGAAATGTTCTGAAATTTCTTGAAATGACAATGTTGTGTAATACATATTTCAAAAAAAGAAAGAGAAAGAAAGCAACTTCTGATGCTGCTTATGTATAACCAAACATCTCAGGGATACTTTTTTTTTTTTTTTTGGTTTGGAGGTTTAGGGTCATGATCTCGTGGGATATTTTAGTCAACTGACCTAATACTCTTTTTCAGTGCTTCTGTTCTACCTCCTAGTTCATTGTGTCATGCCTGGGGTCTGAAAAGCTTGCAAGTAGCCATCCAAGGTACAGCAATAGGTCTCTATTCACCTGGAATAATGGAAAGAAGAGTCAGGAATCAGAGAAGAAAATGCTGCCACCGTGAACATGTGTCTTCTGTTCCAGGAGACAAGAAGAACAGGATGGTGTCCAACTACCATTACTGAACATTGTATTCTTAGATTCTGTAGAATAATCATATCTAAAAAGGGGGAAATTCAGAACAGATACGAGAAACTCTCAATGAAATCTAGAGCTTCTGGAGCCATTAAGGCTAGGTGAACACCTGAAACTCCTGCCCTGAGATGATCTTTAAACCTTAATCCTTAAACCTCAAGCCAAAACTTTTCCTAGAAGTAAACTTTGCTTACTTGTTTGGTACCACCTTCTGCTCCCTCCACTGAACGTAAAGTTCCCCCTCTTTCTCACCTGATAACTCAAGCTCTCTTCCTTCCTATGATATGCCTTTATATGAACTCCCTTTCCTCCCAAAGAAAACACTGCCTATAAACCTACACTTGAGATGCACTTTAAAATAATACCACCTGAGCACTTAGGGAATCATCCAGAGGTTAGATTCACCCCCTTGGACAAAGGCAGAATTAAGAGCTATAATAAAGAATTTTCCAAAGCCTCAAGAAGATCTACATAAATTCAGGGAACAGTTTAGGGTTCTTGCTTGTACTTATCAACCTGGTTTGCTGGACCTTTATCAGTTCATTCACACGATACTAGGTCCAGGGGAAGCCCACATGTGGATGGAAGAGACTGGATGGTATTATCCTAAAATATTCTTACTTCTCAACTCTGGCGAGTCTGTCAGAAGACTTTTACACAATGAGAGATACATATGAACTACTGTTAAAAGCTAATTCTAAAGCTTTCCCTCCAAAAATAGACTGGGCAAAGGTCTATATTTGTAAACAAGACAAAGGTGAAAGCATTCATAATTACTGGGACAGATTAACTAAACTCTTCACTGAACATTCTGGAATTTCCCTACTACATGATGATGCTGAGATGGCTTGCAACTCACTGTTTCTTAATGAGTTAGAATATCCAATTTAGTAAAAAGACATAGTCTGAATTGGGAGATGGCTTCTACTACTGACCTTGTTGCTTTAGCCTATAAATTATCTCAGACCATTAAACAATAAGCTAAGGACACAGGACAAGAAAAAGCAAAATCTTGAATTAAAAACAAAATCAAAACTACACAAATTAATACCCTTACAATGACAGCAGCTACAAAATGCAAAAAAAAAAAAAAGAAGGGCACAATTAGCCAATGCCTGAATCCTCTAATAACAGCAATTTAAAAAAGATTTGCCATTATTGCAAAAAGCCAGGCCACTGGAAAATTGACTGTTTTAAACTTAAAAACAAAAATTGTCCCAAGGCGGTCCCCTCAAACCAAAACTTGCATGAAGGGGCTCTGGGGAATATACAGAGGCTAGTTACTATAGTAGCTCTGGACACTCAAGGTGAAACTGTTTTAACTGTTAATGGAGAACCCTGTAAATTTTTAATTGATACCAGAGTGACCCTATCAGCCATTAACCCCATGTTTTTACAAACATCTCTGCCCAGTAGTATACAAACTACAAAAATTGTTGGGATTACGAATAATCCACAAACTTTATATAATTCACAGTTTGTACCAGTATCTTTAGGGCTTACTGAAGATGATCACCCTTTCCTTCTGAGTTTTAACACTCCTGTTAATTTACTGGGGAGAGACCTTTTATCCAAATGGAATTGCATTTACAATTTAATGATGAGGGTGAGATCTTATTTATCCTACTGGAAAATAATGAAAAAATGAATCTGGAAACTAATGAAGAAATTGTTTGTCATATGCAGTCATTAAAGTTGCCTGAAACAAACTGCAATTTACCTAAACCTCCACTTAGAGGGAGGTCTTTCATCAGTTCCTGACACTTCATGGGCCACCACATCCAACGATGTAGAGAGTCTAAACTGTCAAACCTATTAAAACACAGGATGACATTTCCCAACCTTCCAAAAATTCAATAGTAACCATTAAATTTTTTTTTTTTTTACCAGAGGCTAAAGAGGATCTTGAATCCATAATACAGGATTTCTCATCTGAAGATCTTATTATTCCTTACACCAGTCCTTGTAATACCCTAGTCCTTCCTGTTAAATAAATAAATAAATAATCAAGGGTAGAGGTTTGTTCAGTCCTTCTTGCTATTAATTGGACAGTCATTCCCAGGTTTCCAGTGGTTCCAAATCCTCACTTATTGTTATCAAGGGTTCCATCTGAGATCACACATTTCACTGTTATAGGCTGTTATAGACCTATGCTTTTTTCAGTATTTCCGTTCATCCAGGTAATCAGTATTTATTTGCCTTTATTTGGGAGGGTCAACAATTCACCTGGACCGTCATTCCTCAGGAATTTACAGAAATCTCCCACCTATTTTTACCAAGTTTTACATGCTGACTTACAACCTCTACAATTTACTCACGGTTCCACACTGCTTCAGTATGTGGATGATCTTCTGATTTGTTATTTTTTTAAGGAAGCATGTTCAGAAGATAGCTTGATTTTACTTAAACATCTAGCTGAGAGAGGACACAAAGTCTCTAAAGACACATTACAGCCTGCTCAACCCATGGCCAAATATCTAGGACATTTAATCTCTGCCCAAGATATTTCTATAGACACTAAGTGAAATGATGCTGTTAGCATATCCAACTCCCAAAACAAAGAAAAAAACTTCAAGGATTCCTTGGTGTATGCAGCTATTGCCTAACCTGTTCCCTGATTTTTCTCTACTAACACAGCCTTTATATAAATATTTAAAGAACACAGAACCAGACTCAATTCAGTTTACTCCAGAGACTACCAAACAACAGAGACCTTAAAGAGTGCTTTAACTTCTGCATCAGCTTTAGGTTTTCCAAATTACCACCTACATTTCTCATTATTTACACATGAAATAGATGGAAATTCATTAGGCTTATTAGCCCAAAAAACATGGTGACCAATAGACACGTAAGTTATTACAGCCTCTAACTTGATCCAGTTGCCAGAGGTTATCCTTCCTGACGTCAGGTTGTAGCTGCCACAGCTAAACTTGTAGGATCCACTAAAGATACAGCTCTTGGAAACTCCCTAGATTAGTATGTACTGCACACTGTGTCTACCTTATTAAATTCCACATGCACACAGCACCTGACCTCCAGCAGAGTTACTTCCTATGAAATCTCATCCTTCTGACAACAGGCAATATTATAACTTCACACTGCAACTCACTTAAATCTTGCCACCCTTCTTCCATCTCAGAGGAAGAAGAATACCCCAAACATGATTGTCTGAGCCTAACTGAACAATTAATAAGTCTTCAAAAAGACCTTAAAGGAACTCCTTTTAGTAATCCTGACTTAAATCTACTTGTTGATGACTCTTATTTATAGCTGCACCCCTCTAGCCCATACCAGGCTGGATGTGCAGTCACTACCTTTACAGAGGTACCGGACAGTCAACCTCTTCCAGAAGCCATCTCAGCTCAACAGGCAGAACCAGTAGCTTTAACCAAAGGCAGCAAAACAGCAGCTGAAAAATTCATAAACATTTCCACATATCAAGTTATGAAAATGGGGAAGTCCATGATTCTGGAATGCTTTGGAAACAGGATTTTTAACCTCATCTGGATCACCATTAAAAATGAGACCTTAATAACAGTTACTAGGTACTTTATTACTCCCTTCTGAAACTGCAGTCATAAACATCCCAGCACATCAATCTAAAGGAGTCCTCCAAGGAGATCCAAGGAAACAATCTAGCTGACACAGCTGCTAAGCAGGCTACCTAGCAAGCCTTCCTAACCCTTCTCTCTTAGAAGCTTAAAAGTTTAATCTTTTCACCGACAACTCCAAGCTTCATACTGCTCTAGAAATGCTTTTTTCCATCATCAAGCAGCCCCTTTAAAAAAGAAAATTACAAATTGGAAATCTGAAAGCTGCCACAAAGATCCAAGAAGAAAGCTTTGGATTGGGACTAATAATAAAATTGTTTTACCAGAATATTTATACTACCCTTTGTCAGGGATTGAATTGTTTCCCCAAAAAATGTGTGTGAACTTGATTCGGCCATCATGCCCAGTATTGTGTAGTTGTTCTCCATTTTGTGACTTTCCTGTATGTTATAAATCATAATTTCTGCCTGTGGTTAAAGAGGATTCGAGTGGGATGTAACTCCCTTGCTCAGGTCATATCCCTGATCCAAAGTACAGGGAGATTCCCTGGGGTATAGTCTGCAACACCTTTAATCTCTCAAGAGATAAAAAGGAAAGGGAAGCAAGCACAGAGTAGGGACCTCAAACCACCAAAAAAGCAGTGCCGGGAGCAGAGCATGTCCTTTGGACCTGGGGTTCCTGTACAGAGAAGTTTCCAGACCAGGGGAATACTGATGACAAGGCCTTTCCTTCAGAGCCGACAGAGAAAACTTTCTCCTGAAGCTGACACCCTGAATTGGGGCTTGTTGCCTGCCAGACTGTGAAAGAATAAATTTCTCTTTGTTAAAGCCATCCATTTGTGGTATTTCTGTTACAACAGCACTATATGATTAAGACACCTTTTTAATTCAAACTTATTATGAACACCTACCTTCAGAAGGATGTGAAATGCTTGCTGTCAGGAAAAAATACTGATGGGAAATACCTCACAATACTGTAGAATATGTAATAAATTTGCAGAAATATGAATAAGTTAAAACAGAAAATGCCCAAAAAAAATATTTCCCAGAGCCTCCCTACAATTGCAAAGGACAAAATTTAGAGCTACCAAAACTATCCTTGTTTTTGTTGTTAGGTGCCATCACATTGGTTCCAACTCCCAGCGACACCACGTACAACAGAACGAAACACTGTCTGGTCCTGCCCCATCCTCACGATCATTCTTATGCTTGAGCTCACTGTTGCATCTACTGTGTCAATCCATCTTGATGAAGGTCTTCCTCTTTTTCACTGACCATTTACTTTACCTAGCACGATGTCCTTCTCCAGGGACTTATCCCTCCCGATAACATGTCCAAAGTACGTGTCTCGCCATCCTCGCTTCTAAGGAGCATTCTGGCTATACTTCCAAGACAGAATTTGTTCATTATTTTGGCAGTCCATGGCATACTCAATGTTCTTTGTCAACACCATAATTCAAAGCCATCAATTCTTGTCCAGTCTTCCTTATTCAATAACCAACTTTCGCATGCAAAAGAGCCAACTGAAAACACCATGGTTTCGGTCAGGTGCATCTTAGACCTTAAAGTAGCATCTTTGCTTTTGAACACTTTAAAAGAGGTCTTTTGCAGCACATCTGTCTGATGCAATGCGTCATTTGATTTCTTGACTGCTGCTTCCATAGGTGGCAATTGTGGATCCCGGTAAAATGAAATCATTTGATGACTTCAATCTTTTCTCCCTCTATCATGATGTTGCTTCTTGGTCCAGTTGTGAGGATTTTTATTTTCTTTATGTTGAGGTGTAATTCATACTGAGTGCTGCAGTCTTTGATCTTCATCAGGAAGTGCTTCAAGTCCTCTTCACTTTAAGCAAGCAAAGTTGTGTCATCTGCATATTACTGATAAATCGTCCTCCAATTCTGATGCCCATTCTTCTTCGTATAGTCTAGCTTCTTGGATTATTTGTTCAGCATACAGATTGAATAAGTATGGTGAAAGGATACAACCCTGACACACACCTTTCCTGACTTTAAACCACTTCCTGCCATTGAACGGTACAGAATCCTCTTGTTCTGTACAAACGCTTCTTGATTTATGTACAGGTTCCTCCTGAGCACAATCATTCTGGAATTCCCATTTTTCACAACATTGCCCAAAATTTGTTATGATCCACACAGTCGCATGCCTTTGCATAGTCAATAAAACACAAGTAAACATCTTCCTAGTATTCTCTGCTTTCAGCCAGGATCCATCTGACATCAGCAATGATATCCTTCCTTCCACGTCCTCTTTTGAATCTGGCTTGAATTTCTGGCAATTCCCTGTCAATGTACTCCTGCGACCACAGCAAAATTTTACTTGCTTGTGATATTAATAATAAAAAAAAAATAATAATATATATTTTTTTTTTTTACAATTTCCGCATTCTGTTGGGTCATCTTTCTCTGGAATAGGCATAAGTATGGGTCTCTTCCACTTGGTTGGCCAGGTAACTGTCTTCCAAATTTCTTGGCATAGACGAGTGAGCACTTCCAACACTGCATCCGTTTGCTGAAACATCCATTTGGTATTCCATCAATTCCTGGAGCCTTGTTTTTCACCGGAAACCCTGGTGGTGTAGTGGTTAAGTGCTATAGCTGCTAACCAAAAGCTCAGCAGGTCAAATCTGCCAGGCGCTCCTTCCATACCCTGTGGGGCAGTTCTACTCTGTCCTGTAGGGTCAATATGAGTCAAATTGACTTGATAACAGTAGGTTTAGTTTTTTTTATGGTTTGTTTTTCACCAATGCCTTCAGTGCAGCTTGGACATCTTCCTTCAGTACCGTTGGTTCTGGATCACATGCTCCCTCCTGAAATGACTGAATGCTGACCAATTCTTTTTGGTACAGTAACTATTTCTTCCATCTTCCTTTGATGCTTTCTGTGTTGTTTAGTATTTTGCTCATAGAATCCTTCGCTACTGCAACTCGAGGCTTGAATTTTTTCTTTAGTTCTTTCACCTTGAGAAATGCCGAGTGTGTTCTACCCTTTCGGCTTTCTAACTCCAGGTCTTTGCATATGTCATTAGAATACTTTGTCTTCTCGAGCTGCCTTGAGAACTATGTGTATTGGAAAAGACATTTGCAAAAGAATTCCTTAGAGCCAAAGTGGAAAGGACATTAGTTGGTACTTCTTACTAATGCTAAACTAGAAGACATTAAAACTTGGATTCATTTGTCTAAAAAAGGACAAATGGCATTCTCTTTGCACTTACCAACCTACTGAAGGAGTAAAGCTGAAATTCGCTGGACCAATGAAGAGCTGACGATCATAGAAGAAAACAGCTGAACACTAGCACAAGACGAAGCTGGCACCTGGGTAGACTGCTTACATTTCCCAAGATTTCTTAACCAGGCCTATATACTCACCTTATGTAAACAGCTGAAATTTTTGAAATGTACCTTCTACCTTCACTACTGTATTTTTCATCAATATTCTATATCACACCATTTATATGATAACTTTAAGACTAGTTATTCTTTGCTTAGTTCTTATCGTCTTTGCTGTTGTTGTTAGGTGCCATCAAGCTGGTTCCAACTCATAGCGGCCCTAACCACAACAGAACGAAACACTGCCCTGTCCTGAGCCATCCTTACAATTGTTACGCTTGAGCTCATTGTTGCAGCCACCGTGTCAATCCACCTCATTCAGGGTCTTCCTCTTTTCCGCTGACCCAGTACTCTGCTAAGCATGATGTCCTTCTCCAGGGACAGATTCCTCCTGACAACATGTCCAAAGTATGTAAGACGCAGTCTCGCCATCCTTGCTTCTAAGGAGCATTCTGGTTGTATTTCTTCTAAGATGGATTTGTTCGCTATTTTGGCAGTCCGTGGTATATTCGATATTCTTTGCCAACACCACAATTCGAAGGCGTCAGTTCTTCTTCGACCTTCCTTATTCATTATCCAGCTTCCAAATGCATACAATCTGATCGAAAATACCACGGTTTAGGTCAGGCGTGCCTTAGTCTTCAAGGTGACATCTTTGCTCTTCAACACTTTAGAGGTCCTCTGCAGCAGATTTACGCAATGAAATGCGTCTTTTTGATTTCTTGACTGCTGCTTCCATGACTGTTGATTGCAGATCCAAGTAAAATGAAATCCTTGACAACTTCAATCTTTTCTCCATTTATCATGATGTTGCTCATTGGTCCAGTTGCGAGGATTTTTGTTTTCTTTATGTTGAGGTACAATCCATACTGAAGGCTGTGGTCTTTGACCTTCGTTAGTAAGTGCTTCAAGTCCTCTTCACTTTCAGCAAGCAAGGTTGTGTTATCTGCATAACACAGGTTGTTAACGAGTCTTCCTGCAATCCTGATGCCCCGTTCTTCTTCATATAGTCCAGCTTCTCAGATTATTTGCTCAGCATAGATTGAATAGTATGGTGAAAGAATACAACCCTGACACATGCCTTTCCTGACTTTAAACCAATCAGTATTCCCTTATTCTATCCGAACAACTGCCTCTTGATCTATGTAAAGGTTTCTCATGAGCACAATTAAGTGTTCTGGAATTCCCATTCTTCACAATGTTATCCATACTTTGTTATGATCCACAGAGTCGAATGCCTTTGCATAGTCAATAAAACACAGATAAACATCTTTCTGGTATTCTCTCCTTTCAGCCAGGATCGATCTGACATCAGCAACGATATCCCTGGTTCCACGTCCTCTTCTGAAAACAGCCTGAATTTCTGGCAGTTCCCTGTTGATACACTGCCACAGCCGTTTTTGAATGATCTTATGCAAAATTTTGTTTGTGTGTGATATTAATGATATTGTACTATAATTTCCACATTCTGTTGGATGACCTTTCTTGGGAATAGGCATAAATATGGATCTCTTTCAGTCAGTTGGCCAGGAAGCTGTCATTCATACTTCTTGCCATAGACGAGTGAGCACCTCCAGAGCTGCATCTGTTTGTTGAAACATCTCAATTGATATTCCATCAATTCCTGGAGCCTTGTTTTTCACCAATGCCTTCAGAGCAGCTTGGACTTTTTCCTTCAGTACCACTGGTTCCTAATCATATGCCACCTCTTGAAATGGTTGAACATCGACTAATTCTTTTTGGTATAATGACTCTGTGTATTCCTTCCATCTTCTTTTGATGCTTCCTGCATCATTTAATATTTTCCCCATACAATTCCTCACTATTTCAATTCGAGGCTTGAATTTTTTCTTCAGTTCTTTCAGCTTGAGAAATGCCAAGCGTGTTCTTCCCTTTTGGTTTTTCATCTTTAGCTCTTGCACATGTCATTATAATTACTTTACCTTGTCTTCTCGAGATGCCCTTTGAAATCTTCTGTTCAGTTCTTTTACTTTATCAGTTCTTCCTTTTGCTTTAGCTGCTCGACACTCAAGAGCAAGTTTCACAGTCTCTTCTGACATCTATCTTGGTCTTTTCTTTCTTTCCTGTCTTTTCAGTGACCTCTTGCTTTCTTCATGGATGATGTCCTTGATGTTTTTCCACAACTTGTCTGGTCTTCAGTCACTAGTGTTCAATGCATCAAATCTATTCTTGAGATGGTCTCTAAATTCAGGCGGGATATACTCAAGGTCATATTTTGGCTCTCGTGGACTTGCTCTGATTTTCTTCAGTTTCAGCTTGAACTTGCATATGAGCAGTTGATGGTCCGTTCCATAGTAGGCCCCTGGCCTTGTTCTGACTGATGATATTGAGCTTTTCCATCATCTCTTTCCACAGACGTAGTCAATTTGATTTCTGTGTGTTCCATCTGGCGAAGTCCATGTGTATAGTCGCTGTTTGTGTTGGTGAAAGAAGACATTTGCAATGAAGAAGTCGTTGGTCTTGCAAAATTCTATCATTTGATCTCTGGCATTGTTTCTATCACCAAGGCCATATTTTCCAACTACTGATCCTTCTTCTTCGTTTCCAACTTTCACATTCCAATCGTCAGTAATCTACAATGCATCTTGATTGCATGTTCGATCAATTTCAGACTGGGGCAGCTGATAAAAATCTTCTATTTCTTCATCTTTGGCCCTAGTGGTTGGTGCATAAATTTGAGTAATAGCCGTATTAACTGGTCTTCCTTGTAGGTGTGTGGATATTATCCTATCACTGACAGCACTGTACTTCAGGATAGATCTTGAAACGTTCCTTTTGACGTTGAATGCAACATCATTCCTCTTCAAGTTGTCATTCCCAGCATAGTAGACTATATGATTGTCTGATTCAAAATGGCCAATACCAGTCCATTTCAGCTCACTAATGCCTAGGATACCGATGTTTATGCATTCCATTTCATTTTTGATGATTTCCAATTTCCTAGATTCATACTTTGTACATTCCAGGTTCCGATTCTTAATGGATGTTTGCAGCTGTTTCTTCTCATTTTGAGTAATGCCACATCAGTGAATGAAGGTCCTGAAAGCTTTACTCCATCCACGTCATTAAGGTCGACTCTACTTTGAGGAGGCAGCTCTTCCCCAGTCATCTTTTAAGTGCCTTCCAACCTGGGGGGCTCATCTTCTAGCATTATATCAGACAATGTTCCGCTGCTATTCATAAGGTTTTCACTGGCTAATGCTTTTCAGAAGTAGACTGCCGGATCCTTCTTCCTATTCTGTCTTAGTCTGGAAGCTCAGCTGAAACCTGTCCTCCACGGGTGACCCTGGTGGTATCTAAATACCAGTGGCATAGCTTCCAGCACCACAGCAAACTGACAGACACGTGGGGGTTATTGTCTTTAAAGTAATCTAATTCTATGGACTTAATCTCCTAGAATGGTAAGAAATTTAAAAGGTGAAACATTTGGAGTCAGTTTTCAAGTTATTCTGGTCATACTTTTTATTATAAGTGGACTCCAGTTTGGAACAACATCCTGTTTTAATGTAATGTTCCTTACCTGCAAATTCATATCCCTCACCTTTAATGCTACTCAAGTGTTAATCTAAAAAGGTCTATATTGTCCTTTTGTATACCTCAGTGACTATCCTACTTCTAGTAGCTATATTATGTTATGGTATTATCCCTCATTTCAGTATCTTGTTATTAATAAAACCTATTGAACTCATTACTCTCTGCCTAATACTCATTGCGTTTGAAATAGCCCAGCTTTTACTTTACATACTCAATAAACTTCTGTCACATTTTGGTTCATCAGAATTCATTATTTAGGAGCTTAAGTAATGTAAACCATTTAGGTTGTTGCACTTCGTTTAATGCTTACTACATTTGAGATAATCCTATTTTATCAGCTTGGAAGCAATCCTTGGTGTCTTAATCATCTAGTGCTGCTATAACAGAAATACCACATGTGGATGGCTTCAACAAAGAGAAGGTTGTTCTCTCACAGTCCAGTAAGCTAGAAGTCTGAATTCAGGGTGCCAGCTCCAGGGGAAGGCTTTCTCTTTCTGTCGGCTCTAGAGGAAAGTCCTTCTTGTCAGTCTTTGCTTGGTCTCGGAGTATCTCAGAGCAGGAACCTTAGGTCCAAAGTATGCGCTCTGCTCCTGGTGCTGCTTTCTTGGTGGTATGAGGACCCCAGCCCACTGCTTACTTCCCTTTCATGTCTTGAGAGATAAAAGGTGGTACAGGCCACATCTCAAGGAAACTCCCTTTATATTGGATCAGGGATGTGACCTGGTAAGGGTGTTACAATCCCACCCTAATCCTCTTTAACATAAAATTACAATCACAAAATGGAGGATAACCACAGAATACTGGGAATTATGGCCTAACCAAGTTAATACACACATTTTGGGGAGGGCATAATTTAATCCATTACACTTGATAATCACCAAGGCTTTTAGTCTTACTCTTTTAAATAAAAGTTACTTATATTGACATTATTCCTTTTTTTTATTTGTTATTGCAGTAGTTTTAATATCAGTTATTCAGCTACCCTATTGTACAATTTCCTCCAATCCTGATGCCCCGTTCTTCTTCATATAGTCCAGCTTCTCGTATTATCTGTTCAGCATACAGATTAAATACGTATGGTGAAAGAATACAACCCTGACACACGCCTTTCCTGACTTTAAACCAATCAGTATCCTCTTGTTCTGTCCGAACAACTGCCTCTTGATCTATGTAAAGGTTCCTCATGAGCAAAATTAAGTGTTCTGGAATTCCCATTCTTCTCAGTGTTATCCGGTTGGATCGCCTTTCTTGGGAATAGGCATAAATATGGATCTCTTCCGATCAGTTGGCCAGGAAGCTGTCTTTCATATTTCTTGCCATAGACGAGTGAACACCTCTAGCGCTGCATCTGTTTGCTGAAACATCTCAATTGATATTCCATCAATTCCTGGAGCCTTGTTTTTCGCCAATGCCTTCAGAGTAGCTTAGACTTCTTCCTCTTCAGTACCATTAGTTCCTGATCATATGCCACCTCTTGAAATGGTTGAATATCGACTAATTCTTTTTGGTATAATGACTCTGTGTATTCCTTCCATCTTTTTTTGATGCTTCCTGTGTCATTTAATATTTTCCCCATACAATTCCTCACTATTTCAACTCGAGGCTTGAATTTTTTCTTCAGTTCTTTCAGCTTGAGAAACGCCGTGCGTGTTCTTCCCTTTTGGTTTTCCATCTCCAGCTCTTGCACATGTCATTATAACACTTTACTTTGTCTTCTCGAGACGCCCTTTGAAATCTTCTGTTCAGTTCTTTTACTTTATCAGCTCTTCCCTTTGCTTTAGCTGCTCGATGCTCAAGAGTAAGTTTCAGAGTCTCCTCTGACATCCATCTTGGTCTTTTCTTTCTTTCCTGTCTTTTCAATAACCTCTTGCTTTCTTCATGGATGATGTCCTTGATGTCTTTCCACAACTCGTCTGGTCTTTGGTCACTAGTGTTCAATGCGTCAAATCTATTCTTGAGATGGTCTCTAAATTCAGGTGGGTATACTCAAGGTCATATTTTGGCTCTCGTGGACTTGCTCTGATTTTCTTCAGTTTCAGCTTGAACGTGCATCTGAGCAGTTGATGGTCTGTTCCACGGTCAGCCCCTGGCCTTGTTCTGACTGATGATATTGAGCTTTTCCATCATCTTTTTCCACAGATATAGTCAATCTGATTTCCGTGTGTTCCATATGGTGAGGTCCACGTATATAGTCGCTGTTTATGTTGGTGAAAGAAGGCATTTGCAATGAAGAAGTCGTTGGTCTTGGAAAATTCTATCATTCGATCTCCAGCATTGCTTCTATCAAGACGGCCATATTTTCCAACTACGGATCTTACTTGCTGAAAGTGAAGAGGACTTGAAGCACTTACTAATGAAGATCAAAGGCGACAGCCTTCAGTAAGGATTACAACTCAACATAAAGAAAACAAAAATCCTCACAACTGGACCAATGAGCAACATCGTGATAAATGAAGAAAAGGTTGAAGTTGTCAAGGATTTCGTTTTACTTGGATCCATAATCAACAGCCATGGAAGCAGCAGTCATGAAATCAAAAGATGCACTGCATTGGGCAAAGCTGCTGCAAAGGACCTCTTCAAAGTGTTGAAGAGCAAAGATGTCACCCTAAAGACTAAGGTGCGCCTGACCCAAGCCATGGTATTTTCAATCACATCATATGCCATGTGAAAGCTGGACAATGAATAAGGCAGACTGGAGAAGAGTTGATGCCTTTGAATTGTGGTGTTGGCAAAGAATACTGAATATACCATAGCCTGCCAAAAGAACAAACAAATCTGTCTTGGAGGAAGTGCGGCCAGAATGCTCCTTAGAGGCAAGGATGGCGAGACTGCATCTTATATACTTTGGGCATGTTGTCAGGAGGGATCAGTCTCTGGAGAAGGACATCATGCTTGGCAGAGTACAGGGTCAGTGGAAAAGAGGAAGACCCTCAGCGAGGTGGACTGACACAGTGGCTGCAACAACGAGCTCAAGCATAACAACGATTGTGAGGATGGCGCAGGACCGGGCAGTGTTTCGTTCTGTTGTGTATAGGGTCACTATGAGTCGGAACCGACTCGACGGCACCTAACAACAACAACATTGTACAATTTTATTTTAACTGTAATGGTTCTTTTTATTTTCAGATCACTGTGTTTGATCAATTAGGACTGGTAAGAATTACAATTGATATTTTCACAATTTTCTTCCTACTTAAAATCATGCTCTCTCTTATTGGCTTATTGCATTTTTATGATATTACCTCTTATTTTTGGAATTTCATTTTAATATTTTTGCCATTTTCTATTTGAAATAACTTAAACTTATATACTTAATAGTATTTACTTAAGCAGTTTTACAGAAGTTATTACATTTTGGTTAATATTTATTATATTAGAAATAGTTTTATAAACTAGGGTTTATCCCTCAGTAAGGTTTTCCTTTCTTGTAAGTGGAGAATATTTTCTTTTACTATAACATTTACATTTATTATACTTAGTTTAAAATTTTTATTTCATACTTTCCACAGAAGCTACTTGAATATCTTACTAGTAGAATATAATCACTTATTTTGTTTAAGTTTATCACACTTGCCTACCAATACAAGTAGACATAAGGACCAATATTGCTCCTATTTGTATAGTTTCCATAATCACATCTTTAACTACTTGAAAACACAATACTTTTGTCAGAATCACCCACACAGTAGCCATCATGAGCAATATAACTAATTGCTAGATTTGTCATCTGTTCCTTCACTCCAGACTTGATAATTCAGATCTATTTGCATATCCTGTGCCTGATTACAGCCTTGTAAGCAAGGCCACTATTAACACCAATCAACCTTCGAGAAAGCTGTATGTGTTAAGCTATGGTACTTCCCTGGATTAGAAACTCTAACCCAAGTATCATGTTTCAATTTAACTATAGTTAATATAACCGAAGTAGATTATTCTAGCACATACTCTCTTCCCACTTCCAGGTTGGTCAAATGTTTGAAGGCTGATGTAAAGAACAGGATGGTCATCCAATCCTGGACATAAAAATCCCCAGGTACTACAAGAATGTATGAGATATATCCTAAAAGTTATTAGACTGTAGAAATAATTATATAACATGTCTCTTTTTCAAAAAAATTAAAAAAAAGGAGAACAATCAGATTTGGACAACTGTCAACTTGCAATAACTCCCTAACAGAAGATTGGCTTGAACAGACTAACAACACCATTCTGGCCTGGATATCTGCACTGGAAACAATGCAATTTGTCATCCAGAAGGATATATATTTTTACGTGGAGGATCAGACCACCCTAGTAAATCAAACCATAAACTGAGTGACAAATCCTATGCACAGGCATTTCCCTATTTAGATGGATGGCTTAAGGTAAGCCAGTGTACCCTGGGACAACTCGGAGTACCTCTTAATACCTATACCCACGGTGAGAGCAAACACTGGACTTATTGACCTAAATCTTCTAGTCAGGAATCACTGGCAAATCAAAGACACTTACGGATATTACAACCCTATACACAAATACCCCAGTATGGGATATAGATTTCTTAGATCATTCTTCTCTTTTGTTGGAGTAGCTCAACTAGAAAGAGCTGTCTGATACATGTCAGCCACCATGGAACAGATGGCTAACAACACTACAGATGATCTTGCAGCACAAGAATCCTTGTCATCCTTAGCCAATTAGTTTTAGATAACAGAATAACTCTTGACTTTCTCCTAGCCCATTGCTAACATCATTGCTAACATCTCTTCTTGCACCTGGATAAATACTTCTGGACAAGCAGATCAGGGCATAAGAAAAATTCACCAGATGGCTACCTGGCTCCATATAGAAGATACTAGTGGCTACCTAATGGCATTAAACACTAGTTCAATTCTATAGTCAAAACAGGTCTAGATATACTCCTTATTACTGTAATTTTCTTTTGTTTAATCAGATGTTTCTCTTCCTGTGCCACCTAGCTCTGTACCCAAATGTTTACCCCCACTCATTAACAGCATATCATGTATTTTGAAGAAACAGTTCAAACAGCTATAAATTCATCCACTTCCTAACTTAATGTTTATACATTTTACCAACTTAAAGGGATTCGCCCTCACACCATAATTAGAGATCTTTGGTCTGTCAAGTTGTTCCTTTGAATTTGGCCTCACTCTATTCACATTCCCATAATAACAAGATCACTAAAGCAGAGTATTTAAATAACAGCATGGTGAAGAAACATGGCCATACAATTCCCAGCTACCCTTCACCTGGAGTCATAAGAATTTCCAAATAACGAACTGATTCACTGGCTGACAAAAGTCCCTGCAGTGGTATCTGGCTATCTGTCCAACGATATCCAAGCCTCATCACTCGTCTGATAGTGTCCAGGGTCTTAAATGACTTACAAGGTAAGTGGTCACCCATTTAACTTTTTAAACCCTTGCAGAAAACTGACTACTCCTTTGTGGGTGATATGAGACCAGCTCGCCCTAAAATGAGGCCCTACAAATAGTGAGGTAACAACCCAAGAACAAAGTTCACGCAAAAGTAAAGTACTCTTAAGTGTGATCACTGAATGCCCAAAGGAATTCTTGATCAAAGAGGGAGAGTGAGGAAGAGCATGCCGAAACTAAAGCTCTTGGCAGGCCTGGGAATTCTGGTGGCAGCCTGGGCCAAATCTCTCCTTGTACTGACTCCATTTTGTGTTTTTAAACACATTTTCTGTCATATAATGCTGCCTGTCATTTCTGTAAAACTTTCTGCTGTGCCCTGACCTAGATAAATGTGGTTTTACCTATTCTGTTAAAGGAAGAGCCTACAGTTAGAAATAGCCAATGCTAGAAAAAAGATAATTCAGACCTGTATAGGCATTAGACAAGATGTTAAACACGTGACTTCAGTGGCTGAACCAAGTTTCATTCAGACTCTATAAAAAGTTGTTTTTCTGATCCTTTTACAATGTTCTGTATAATTATATTTTGAATTTTCCAGGAAACTCACAGACAGCTATGTCTTGTCACATGAAACCATCCCTACAAAGGCAGTCACCTCTTACAAAGGTATCAACCAAGAGTGCAACCTGTAACTTTGTAAATGCTAACCAATAAGGAATGTTTTAGCTGTACCCTTCTGTTTGCAGTTTTTTGTTTTCTCCTTCATAAGCTGTATTACTTCAGCCCCCTGAAGCACTTTGTTCAGATTATTCTGACACTGTGTTTTCCCATTTTTCAGAATATTTTTTCGCCATAGTAAAACCCTCTATTTTTGAACTTAAATGGACTTGTGGTTATTCCACTACAACAAAAACCAGAGCATAAAACAAAATATATAAGACAACAGTTTTCAGACATTGGGCAAAAAGCAGTGCACGACTATAATCCCTGAGAGAAGAGAAACAAGGTGATCCCCACAAGTGCACTGGCTTAATGGCTGAAAGCACTGTCCAGGCCACAATACAAGGAAATGGAACTTTAACAGAGCACAGAAGTTTCAGTGTGTTGGGAAGCCAGAGATGGGAGTTCAGAGATGACAGAGATGCTAGAATTTGTTGGGGTAGAGTACTTTATATAAGTAGGAAGAAACAGCTCTGGAAATCTACAGAAGGACCCTCTCAAACTTTTGACTATCTGAAGCCCAATGATTCTAATATTTTCCCACCCAACAATAACAAAGGCAAGTCTTTAAAATGAAGAACATGAGCAAATGTTAGACAAAAAAAAAAAACAAGAGATTCTCTACCAGTACTATATTTTGACCTCCTACAGCAACTGCTGTGGACAAAGGGAAAAAATTTGAGAACAGAAGGGCAAAAAAGTCAACAGGTGGAAAGGCAATCTATGGAGATGTAACTATTCACAAATGCAGACAACACAAAGAAGTCCAAAGAAATCAGTGATTTCTCCTACTTTATCCTACTCCAGTGATTTTCAAATTTGAGTCTGCATCTGAATCATCTGGAAGGCCTGTAAAACACAGATTACTAGGCTCCACCCTCACAGTTTATGTTTCAGTAGGTTTGGAGTGAGTTCAAGAATCTGCATTTCTAACACATTCGCAGATAATATTGATGAAGTTGATCTGAGGGCTATATTTTGAGAACCAAAAACCTATTCCATTCCTGGAAATATTATCACCTTCAAAAAACTGTAATTACTTCATCTAAACAACAGCCTGTTCTAAAATGGTTCTGATTATCAGCCCTAAAAGTTGAATAAAAAAAATTTACGAAAAATCCTTATTTCTGGCAGTTTCTTCAGATGTTATCGTATGTAATCTCCTAATAGCCTTGGAAGCAAATATTTCTACTCTCCACCCCTCTCTAACATACCATGTGTTTTTTCTATTTTAAACAGATTGTTGATCTTGTTGTTATCAGGAGCCATTGAGTTGGTTGTGACTTATAGCAACCATACATACAACAAAACAAAACACTGTCTGGTCATGCACCAACCTCACAATTGTTAGGTTTGAGCTTACTGTTACAGCCACTGCCGCATTGTTCATCATACAGTCCAGCTTCTCTATTTGCTCAGCATACAGACTGAATAAGTATGACAAGAGGATACAACCCTGCTGCGTACCTTTTCTGATTTTAAACCATGCAGTGTTCCCTTATTCTGTTTGAACAAGACCCTCTTGATCTATACACAGGTTCTGCATAAGCACAATTAAGTCTTCTGGAATTCCCATTATTCACAATGTTATCCATAATTTGTTATGATCCACAGAGTCGAACACCTTTGCATACTCAACAAAACACAGGTAAACATCTTCCCAGTATTCACTGCTTTCAGCCAAGATCCATATAATATCCTTTGTTCCACATCCTCTTCAAAATCTAGCTTGAACTTCTAGCAGTTCTCTGTCAAGGTACTGCTGCAACCATTTTTTTAATTATCTTCAGCATAATTCTTTTTGCATGTGATATTAATGATATAATTCGGTAATTTCCACATTTCATTGGATCACCTTTCTGTGGAATGGGCATAAATATGGATCAGTTGGCCAGGTAGCTGACTTCCAGATTTCTCAGACGAGTGAGTGCTTCAAGCACTGCATCCATTTGCTGAAACTTCTCACTTAGTATTCTGTTGACTGGGGAGTCTTGCTTTTCCCCAATGCCTTCAGTGCAACTTGGACTTCTTCATTCAGCACCATTGATTCTTGATCATATGCTACCTCCTCAAACGACTGAACATCAACCAATTCTTTTTGGTACAGTGACTCTGTGTATTCCTTCCATCTTCTTTTGATGCTCCCTGTGCTATTCAATATTTTGCCCATAGGATCCTTCAATATTATAACTTGAGGCTCAGATTTTTTTCTTCAGTTTTTTCTGCTTGAGAAATGCTGAGCATGCTTTTCCCTTTTGGTTTTCTAACTCTAGTTACTGCACATTTCATCATAGCACTTTACTTTGTCTTCTCAAGCTTGCCCTTTGAAATTTTCTCTTCAGCTCTTTTACTTTATAATTTCTTCTGTTCACTTTAGCTATTCTAAGTTCAAAAACAAAGTTTCACAGTCTTCTTCTGTCATCCATTTTGGTCTTTTGTTTCTTCTCTGTCTTTTTAATGACCTTTTGCTTTGTTCATGTATGACGTCCTTGATGTCATCCTACAACTCGTCTGGTCTTCGGTCATTAGTATTCAATGCATCAAATCTATTCTTAAGATGGTCTCGTTCTCTATATTAAGGCAGGATATATTCAAGGTTGTACTTTGGCTCTCATGGACTTGATTTAATTTTCTTCAGCTTCAACTTGAATTTTCATAAGAGCAATTGATGGCCTGTCTCACAGTTCGCCCCTGACCTTGTTCTGACTGATGATATTGAGCTTCTTCACCATCCCTTTCCATAGATTTAGTCAATTTGATTCCTGTGTATTTCATCTGGCAAGGTCCACGTATACAGTCAGTTGAAAATCAGTATCCTAGGCAGTAGTGAGCTGAAATGGCCTGGCACTGGCCATTATGAATTGGACAATCACATGGTCTACTATGCCAGGAATGACAAGTCAAAAGGAACAGTGTCATATTTATTGGCAAAAAGAACATTTCAAGATCTATCCTGAAATACAAAACTGTCAGTGATAGGATAATATATATACACCTACAAGGAACACCAGTTAACACAACTACTATACAAATTTATGTACCAAATACAAATGTCAAAGATGAAGAAACTGAAGATTCTTACCAACTTCTTCAGACTGAAATTGATCAAACATGGAATCAAGATGCATTGATAATTACTGGTGATTGGAATACAAAAGTTGGAATCAAAAAGGACAGGTAGTTGGGAAATACGGCCTTGGTGATAGAAATGACACTGGAGATCCCACGACAGAATTTTTCAAGACCAACGACTTATTCACTGGAAATACAAATTTTAACAGATTAGTAATCTGACTATTCAGAGTTATTTAAAAACAAACCAAAAAAAAAACTCATCTTTAAACTCACAATCCAGGTCTGAAGTCAAAGCACAAACTGTTTCCTGTATATCATTCTGTCTCCCCAGTAATCTCAAATTCTCTCTGAAATCCTCATGTGACAACCCTCCTGTGGGTGCCTTTACTCTTGATGCACACCAACCTACAGGCTACACCCAGTATTCTGTTGCAAGAAAAAGTCTAAATTCCACTTTGAATCTGAACAATATAAATTTGACTGAACTACTGAGAATGGGAGGAGAGATTCTGTTGCATCCCACAAAACACAGCTTTGTAAAAAATCTACTTTCAGCAGCTCTTTACTCCTACCATTGTAAACACTAACACTAGCCAACATTTAATGAGTGTTTTCTAGGTGTCTGACACTCTTTACCTGAATTAACTCCCTTCATAATTACAATAACACTGTGATAAAAAGATACCATTATTACTGTCATGTATTGAATTGTGTCTCCCAAAAGTATGTGTCGACTTTGCTAGGACAATCACAGTATTGTGTGACTTTCCACCATTTTGTCATCTAATGTGATTTTCCTATGTGTTGTAAATCCTATCTCTATGTCGATGAGATGGGATTAGCAGCAGTTAAGGCAGAACTCAATCTACAAGATTAGACTGTGTCTTGAGCCAATTTCTTTTGAGATATAAAAGAGAGAAACAAGCAGAGAGGCAGGAGGACCTCATACGACCAAGAAACAAGTGCCAGGAGAATAGTGTAACCTTTGGACCTGGGATCCCTGTGCTGAGAAGCTCCTCAACCAGGGAAGACTGATGACAAGGACCTTCTTCCAGAACTGACAAAGAGAGAAAGCCTTCCCCTGGAGCTAGCACCCTGAATTTGGACTTACAGCCTACTAGACTGTGAGGGAATAAATTTCTCTTTATACTGCTTGTGGTATTTCTGTTATAGCAGCACTAGATAACCAAGACAACTACCCTCTTCAAGAGGAAATCAAGTCATAGAACCTGAGCATGGTCTCCAGCTAGGAAAGTGACAGAGCTGGAGTCTGAACCCAGGTAGTCTGGTTCCAGAACCTAAGCTCTTAATAACGACTCTGTAGTGCCAAGCTATGCTCATGCTGCCAACACCTTTAATTCTGTCTATCTCTATCTAGACTGCTAGCCCTCCCTTTGTCCCTTTCTTTCCTCCTCACTCTCTCACTTCCATACTTCCATTTGGCAAACTCCCTCTGATATCTAGGACAATGCAGCTCTGCCCTTGGCTTGGATTGTCACTGAGATAAAACCAAAATCCAGTTGTTAGGCCTTCCCCTTTGGCTTTGAGATCATCCTGTCTGGTGACCTTGCTTGAGTAACATCTACTGTTACTCAAGTGAGCGAATCCCTTCGTCCCAAGGGGCTTTCCTGAATATTCACATAGCAAAAATCTACCTTTTGCAAGATGAAAGAATTACTCTCCTGAAGATATTTTTTCTTTCTATGATTACCATATGAATATGTACATATAGACTCAGGGCTCAGACCTGGGCTTCAGAAAGATAACTCTTATAGAGGCTGAAACGAGGGTTTGTGGAGAGGTAAAGAAGCTGCAATTAGGAGACTAATTAAGAGAATATTGCCATAATTCCTCTTCTGCTTGAGATGTGAAGAAGGCCTGGACAAAGGCAGTAAGAGAGATGTGTCAGGGCAGGAAAAACACACCTCAGGTAGAATCAAAGGACCCTGATGATCCATTAAATAAATTAGATGAGGAACAGGAAGGCAATAAGAATGACCCTAAGCTTCTATCTTGCACAACTCTCCAGATGGTGATGACACAAAATGTGAAAGGAAAAGGAGAAACACAAGAGACTGGGAATAGGGGCTAGGCAATGCTACAGGTTTTTGTCATGCTTGCATGGCAGTGAGGTAGAGATATGCTAGGCATTTGGGAAAATGGGAGTGGAGCTCAGAAAAGAGGTGGTTAGTGAGAAATCACACAGGTAGTGATTGAAGCTATGAGGAGATAAAAAAAAAATACACTGATGTAAAATAATATGAATTTACTTTTGTAGGAGGAAATACATCATGATAAATATTTTAAAACACTTTGCTGTCAATCAATTGTTTCTTAGTTTGAAGGTAAAAAACATATAATATTTCTCATAGAACTCTTCTAGAGTAAGAGTACACAGGTAATACAAAGGTCTTAACCATAAACCCAAACAATGTGCACCCTCTGGCCATTACCTTATATATTTATTCACAAGACTAAGTATATGGTCAACCTTCTAATAATCATTCTATTTGGGTTTAAGGCCACCAACATAACGTGAATATGTACCATATTCTAGGTTAAAACTATGTTAGCATCTGATCAAATAAATATAAGCATATTCCTTGCTTTTTTAAAGTTCATAATAACTTGGGGGAGGAACAGAGGAAGAGAAAATTAAAACATTACGCGAAATACGCTCTAATAAGAGATTTTATAACAGTCAAAATACAAAGGATGACATCGATGGGGTCATCCTAACCATATCCTCTAGACTCCTCTTACGTAAAACCTCTTAAATTCATACTCAGTAGGTCTATAAAAAAGAGAATCCCTAGAATGCCTGAATCTAATATTTCTATCACCGTTTTACTACAAAATAGTCAATCTCACTTAGGAATCTCATTGATAGCCATCCATTAATAATAGTTGTTATTCAACCTTTATTATTAATGGTAAATCATTATAATAACCAACCATTTCATAGTAAAGCACAACTACAATTTATGAATAGTGATTATAAAATGGAGATAAAAACAAGTAATTGAGGTCTTGATAATGAATCAATTAAGGAAGAGACATCAAGAGATAAATCAATAGTTTTTATGAAGATCTCTCCTTATAAGTTCTTGTACTTTTGAGTGGTTATAGGAAGTAGAATAAGATTTAAGGAACTTGGGACATTGATCACCCAAGCTGTCAAAAGCAGTTCAGCTTCTAATCTGTGTAGTTGATAAACTCTATCTGGCCTAGCCAAACCCTGATTGTGAAACTAAGACCATTAAATCATTGTACAACTAAGATCAAACTACTCAAAAAAAAAAAAAAAAAAAAGACAATGATGAATAAGCAAAGAAGACTAAAAAGGCCGTGGGGACTGCCATGAGAACAAAACAACTCGGGGTCACACCACTAAATTGTGTCCAAAGCTGCTGCTTCCTCCTTCATCATAGTCAGCACTGGCCCATCTGAATTATTAATGGGTACCACAAGCTTTCTGTACAGGAAGAAGTGAGCACATATGCCAATCAATATATGTCTATAAAGGATAATGATAGTATTCTGTGTAAATTTCTGTTTTACTCAAGGCTCTCCCTCCCTAAACTCTTTATAGAAGAAAGTATTAAGTTTGGACAGAAATTTACATATAAAGTAGCTGTGATACAACTGTGGAATACGCTTTGAGTAAACTAGTATTAACAGAAGATATAGTAACTGGGTGTGAGCCAATTTTGACTCTCAATTTTAAAAGTCATGTTTTATATTTCATCTTCAACATCTGAAATGCTTTAAGGAGCACTATTAAATTAAAGTTTATTCCCTCAGAGTATGGAAGACTTCTTAAACTAGACATATCAAGAATAAATTATAAAGGAGAGAAAATGATAAATTTTACTACATTAAGATTTAAAGCTCACCCCGACATCATCGGTATTAATCGAAAAAAACAGAAAATAGCAAATATTGGAGAGATGGTGGGGAGACTGAAACTCTTATGCACTGCTAGTGGGAATGTTACATGGTACAACCACTATGAAAAACAAAGTCCATCTCTCAGCCAAAGATTAGACAGGCGTATAAAATAAACAGTAACAGATGTGAGAAACATGCTTCTTCATTCAAGCAACATCTGCCCAAAAGCAAAGAGGAAAAGACAGGAAGGGAAAGGATAACTGGACAAATGGACACAGGGAACCTGGGGTGTAAAGCAAAAAGAGGAGAGTGCTGATACACTGCAGGGATTGCAACCAATGTCACAAAATAATTTGTGTATACATTTTTGAATGAGAAATTAATTTCCACTGTAAACTTTTACCTAAACCAAAAAAACCAAACCTAGCGCCATCGAGTCAGTTCCGACTCATAGCGACCCTATAGGACAGAGTAGAACTGCCCCACAGAGTTTCCAAGGAGGGCCTGGCAGATTCAAACTGCCGACCCTTTGGTTAGCAGCCGTAGCACTTTACCACTACACCACCAGGGTTTCCACTTTGACCTAAAGCACGATAAAATTAAAACAAGATATACAACTTCTGTTCAACAGAAGACACCATAAAAAAGTCTCAGCCTAGGCAAAGATATTTACAACATACATAATCAATAAAGGGTGAATATCCATAATATCTAATGAATGCTTATAAATCAATAAAGATAATCTGTTAGAACAAATGATGAAAATATACCAATAAGCAATTCACAGAAAAGGGAAGAAAATGGTCTGCAAACATATATACACACACACAACTTGCATAAATACACAAAGCATGTTCTAACTGTTCATAGCTTCATGATTATAACATAAATTACAAATAACCTACATGTCTGTTAACAGAAGAATGACTAAACAAATTGTGGTACAGTCATACAATCAAAAACTAGTAAATAGTGAAAAGTGAATGAACTAGAAAGACATACAGTAAAATATGTGAATGTCACATGAAGTTAAAGAAGCAAGCTATTAAAATGCATATAATTTGCTACAATTATTATAAAGAGTACCATCGTCTGCAACTAACAATAACATATATTACTTATAAATATATCCATATATTAAAAAAAGTATAAAGAAATTTATGCAGACAAGAAGTCACAAATTTAGCACTATGAGTATCTCTGCAAGGGAAGGAGGGAGTGTAATCAGGAAGGGATCCACAGGGCTTTCTTCTGTCTTGTAAAGATTTACTTCCTAAGCTGGGAGGTGAGTTGTTGTTATTGTTAAAAAAAAAAAAATTTAGGTGCCTTCAAATGGGTTTTGACTCATGGCAACCTTATGCACAACAGAATGAAACATTGGTCCTGTACCACTTCACAATCTTTGCTATGTTTAAGCCCACTGTTGCAGCGACTGTGGCAGTCCATCTCATCTAGGGTCTTCCTTTTTTTCACTGACCCTCTACCTTACCAAGCATGATGTCCTTCTCCCAGGATTGTTCCCTCCTGATAACATGTCCAAAATGTATGAGATAAAGTCTTACCATACTCACTTCCAAAGAGCACTCTGGCTGTATTTCTTCCAAGATAGGCTTGTTCATTCTTCCAGAGATCCACGGTATATTCAATATTCTTCACGAACACCGTAATTCAAAGACATCAATTCTTCTTCAGTTTTCCTTATTCATTGTCCAGCTTTCACATGTATATGAGGTGACTGAAAACATCATGGCTTGGGTGAGGCACACCTTAGTCCTCAAAGCTACATATTTGCCTTTTAACGCTTTAAAGACGTCTTTTGCCATTGATTTGCCCAATGCAATACGTCCTTTGATTTCCTGACTGCTGCTGTCATGGGCATTGATTATGGATCCAAGTAAAACGAAATGCCTGACAACTTCAATCTTTTCTCCATTTATCATGATGTTGCTTACTGGTCCAGTTGTGAGGATTTTTGTCTTCTTTATGTTAAGGTACGATCCATACTGAAGGCTCTGGTCTTTGATCTTTATGAGTAAGTACTTCAAGTTCTCTTCACTTTCAGCAAGCAAAGTTGTATCATCTGCATAACACAGGTTGTTAATGAGTCTTCCACCAACCCTAATGCCATGTTCATCTTCATATAGTCCAGCTTCTCAGATTATCTGCTCAGCATACTAAGTATGGTGAAAGGATACAACCCTGACGCACACCTTTCCTGATTTTAAACCACACAGTATCCCCTTGTTGTCTTCAAACAACTGCCTCTTGTTCTATGTACAGGTTACATGAGCACAATTAAGTATTCTGGAATTTCCACTCTTCACCATGGGAGGTGAGTACACATAAAAAAAAAAAAAAGAATCAAAGAAATATATGTTTAAGATTTTAATAGAGCAAAAAGTATAATACAACACATGTGGTAGATGGGTACACATAGAGTAACGTGTTGTATTATTTTTTCCTCTATTAAAATTTTATTATATAGATTTTTTTTAAGGTTTTATTTTCTGTTGAAATCACTGAATGATCTTAGACATGATTTCAATACAAGTACCCTAAGACGGAATTTGAACAAAAAACTGACGTACTTAATAACGCATGATAGAGTAGGCAAACTCAACCCAACTGCTGAAGGAAGGCATTTACTCTGAGTATTACCAAGAGATGTGGAAAGTTGTCTTTTTAAAACATTGCTGTCTCTTGCAATAGAACACTACCTTTCAGTTTTACCTAGAACATATCTCTGAGTTCTATTTCTTTTATATATATAATACCCATACCCATTGTCATTGAGTCGATCCGACTCATAGTGAGAAAATATATATATAATGTATACCAAAAAAAAAAAAAGTTGCCATTGAGTCAATTTTGACTCATAGCAACCCTATAGGACAGAGTAGAACTACTCCTATTTCTAAGGAGTGTGGATTCGAACTGCCAACCTTTTGGTTGGCAGCCATAGCTCTTAACCACTACACCACCAGGGTTTCCATAGAGAGAGAGAGAGAGAGCCCTGGTGGCATAGTGGTAAAGAGCTCAGCTGCTAACCAAAAGGTGGGCAGTTCAAATCCACCAGCCACTCCCTGGAAACCCTATGGGGGAGTTCTACTCTGTCCTGTCAGTAGTTCAGATCCACCAGCTGCTCCTTGGAAACCTTCTGGGGTAGTTCTATCCTGTCCTATAGGTCACTATAAGTCGGAATCAACTCGACAGCAACAGGTTTGGTTTTTCAGTTATATGTATATAACTATTAATAAGCTAGGATAATTTGCTTCCACAGTTTTTGAAGGGATAAGCAATAGATAATATCCGTTATCAGAAGTGGACTGCAACAGTGAAGAATATATACATATTTAAGTTATTTAACAAACAAAAAAGTATCCAAAACCCTTTTAAGCATAAGTAAGGCTGGATTTCTATCAGGGTACCATTCACAGAATACTTACCAAAACCTGAACACTAAAGAATACAATTTGCTGTGGCAAAAAGCTTACTCACTCATAAGTCAAAGTCAAAGACCACCTCCGCCAGAGAGCTTCCCTAACCATGTCAGAGATTTTTCCCTTCTTTGGGAGCACTCATCACCTGAACCACCGACTCTGGCTCTTAATCACCATTTGCTTTTAGTCTTTTCTATCCAGTGGGATTAAGTTACCTGTGGGTCAGAGTCTATGCTGTCTTCCCATCCTCACTCCTCCATCAATATCCCCTAGAAGGTCTGCATAAGCAGTTATGTTCTCTATAGATTTGTGTAGCAGAGAAACTGAACCTCAGACTTCAGAACCAAAGGACCTGGAGGCTGAATACTGCTCTGCCCTTTGCCAGCTGAATGACTCAAAGCAAACTATCCAAGGTCTCTATACTTCATTTAACCCAGAAAAACAAAAATACATTAATAATAATCTCAAGGATCATTTGAAAGGCTAAATTAAATCATGGTTAGAAATACATTAATAATAATCTCAAGGATCATTTGAAAGGCTAAATTAAATCATGGTTGAAAAGCACTTATAATAGTATCTAGCACATAATAAGTACTCAAGAATTGTTAGCTATTATTATCACTATTAGTACTTGTACCACTTCTACTACTACTATTACAGCTATGTTATTACACTATTATTTATTTGCAGGGAAGAAATGAGTCTTGTAACTTCCTCGGACCACATGATTCCTAATTTTGCCATTTTCTTTCCTTTATTAGTCTAGCCATTAAAATGAACAATGTCATCCATGACTCCCAATCGGTAAGCTGGAAGCCAGAAAAACAATTAGTCTTGAGCCCAAATGTTCATTTCACTTCCTTAGGCAAAGGTAATTGTTTACTTAACAAAAGCTTCTATCACGATTACAGTTATTAATTAAAGTTTGCCCTGACATTGTATCCCTGATGTCCCTGGGGAAATTATTTTGTTTAATTACAATATATTTTGTGAAATGACAAAGACGTGTGCATGCATCTACTACAATAAAGATTCCTCTAAAACAAAATGTAAATGAACAATTCATTCATTTGGTCATTTTTCTACCATGCCAAAAATATTTGCACCGCTTTGGTATTTAACTCTGATAGATTTATAGCACCCTGCTAAATCCCACTTGTGATTAAAATACATTTTAGAGCAAATTAAAAATAAGTTTCAATAAGCAGTGGTGAGGTTTTTCAGGCATTCTGACCAAACATGATTCTGCAGATTTAAATTCAGAACAGTCTGACAGAGCATTAACTGCTGACGGCATTATTTGATCTGGATAGACATGCAAACATTCAACAACAGAAAAGAATGTGTCAATAATTCATAGGCCTAGAGTCAACTCTCTTGGGTAAGGAAAGAATATCTTTTTTTTTTTTTTTCCCCACCTTTATATCCTAAGACATCTTTTTGCTGTAAGGAAATGCTTGTCTCTTCAGCCTGCCAGTAGGCAGATCACCTGTTACACTCAGACTGTTCTGCTGACTTCAGCTGTTTTATTCCACTAAGACCAGGCAGCCCTCTCCCGAGCCAGCTGGCTCAGTATGCTATCACTAAGCCACAAAAGGCAGCCATCAGTCTGAAAATCAGTACTCCCTGCACCAGCCAGTATTCTAACCCCACAACCCCCTTTAAGTAGATGAATGAGCTTTTCCTAACCTAATCCTGAGAACTCTGTCTAAGCAGGGAGTATGTTCCCTAGACTCCACTCAGGCCTGCAGGCAAGCAGAGATGCCCAGCACCTCTCTGGCCCTACCTAATCTCCTGTATGGAAGCCCTAAGCACATCTGCATTTCTCCCTCACCCTGTTCGTTGTCTTACATCCACCAACTGCAAAAACCATACTGAGACAGAAACAGCTGACTAGCTGCTGTTGTGATCACTTTGAGATAAAGGTCTTATTGCTTAAATCGGTAAGATACACTGTCAATAAGAAATCAGAAATCAAGTCAATGAATGGCTACAACGGGCACATAAACAGGAAACTCAAGGACTTGTTGTTACTTATGACATAAAAATTTGTTTGAGTTTACCCACCAATCTGGGGCCTTGAGTCATTAGAAAATGAAGCAAGTAACAAGTGAAACAACATTTTTCATTTTCACTAATATTTTCGAACTTGAAAATTCTAACACTAAACTCCAGGAAGTCCAGCTCAAAGAACTACTTTGTCAGCAAATACTCTCGTGGCACAAGGAAATTATCTAAGTGACCAATTAATCTATGAAACTGAAAAAGTAAAAGAACCATTCATAAATTTACCAGGTGTACATTTTTTCCATTAAAAAAAAACAATGTGAAGCATCTCATTGTGCTTTTTTATGTTCAGATCACATCAGAAACAAACATGACAGTAATTCATTCATTTATTGAACAAATATTCACTGACCGCTCACTATGTCCCGCAAATACTGCAGCCAGCAAAAAAAAGATGATTTATTGCCTCATGTCATTTACATTCTAATGGGGGACGAGAGAGACATGCTATGTGAGATTATGATAAACATAGTTGAGAAATATAACACAGGTAAAATGGAAAGAGAAGGTAAGGGATTGGTTTCAATTTTAAAAAGTGGTCAGGAAAGGACTCAATTAGCCAGTAACTTTTGAGCAAAGGGAGGTGTCATGGGTTGAACTGTGTCCCCCAAAAATATGTGTATCAATTTGGCTAGGCCATGATTCCCAGCATTGTGTGACTGTCCACCATTTTGTCATCTGATGTGATTTTTCTATAAGTTACAAATCCCATCTCTATGATGTTGATGAGATGGGATTAGAGGCAGTTATATTAATAAGGCAGGACTCGATCTACAAGATTGGATTGTGTCTTGAGCCAATCTCTTTTGAGATATGAAAGAGAGAAGCTAGAAGAGACACATGGGGACCTCATATCACCAAGAAAGCAGTGCCAGGAGAAAAGTGCGTTCTCTGCGCTAAGAAGCTCCTAGTCCCGGGGAAGACTGATGCAAGGACCTTCCTCCAGAGCCAACAGACAGAGAAAGCCTTCCCCTGGAGCTGACACCCGGAATTTGGACTTCTAGCCTACTAGACTATGAGAGAATAAATTTCTCTTTGTTAAAGCCATCCACTTGTGGTACTTCTGTTACAGCAGCACTAGATAACTAAGACAGGAGGTGAGGGAGCAGCTCTGCTGATAGGGAAAAGCGTGAAGGAGAAGGCATGGGAGAGGGGCTGGGATAAGGCCTACGATCCATAGCGTATTTTCCCAAGTATCATTTTGTTTGATCCCGACAATAACGCTGTACGTTAGGGTAGTTATTATGTCCATGTTACAGATAAAGCTCTGAGTCTCAACTATGTTGCCACTTGCCCGATGTCACACACTAAACAGTAGTGCTAGGACAACAATCTAGTTGTTACAGCTTGGTCTAGGAGTTTTCCCACTGCACCAATTGCCTCATTTCTGGGTGCAATTCTGGTGTTGCAGCTTCTCAGACACACCCGATAAATCAGACTGTCAGAAACGTGATCACAATGGTGAGGGGCCTGGAAACTAAACGTGGAGTGGCTGAAAAAAAGGAGACTTGGAGAAGCACAACATTTGAAAAGCTACCAGGTAAAAGTGGGAAGAGTTGTTCAGCGTTTCTCCAGAAGGCATAACTAGGGCCAATACATGGAATTACAGGGAGGTAAATTTCCAATAAATAGATGCATGAGATATCTAGAGATAAGAGCTATTCAACAGTGGAATGGGCTATCTTGTGAAGTTATAAAATTCCAATTACTGGAGTTACTCAAGCAGAGACTGAATGGCCATCTGTCTGAGATAAGGGCAGGTTCCAGCACTGATCTGAAGCTATCTGGGTTAAACAGTGAGGTCTTTCCCAATTCTGACTCTGTGATTACACATGCACCCAGGCAGTATAGCATGGTAGCTGAAAGTTCCAGCTGTGAAGCGAGACAGCTTCGTTAAAATCCAGGCTCCATCTCTTAAATACACAGTTTCGTGTACTTAACCTCTGAAAGGCTGTTTCCTTTCCTGAAAAATGGGGCAAATTATAGAAGCTACCTATAGGGTTGTTGTGAAGATTAAACTAGATAATCCATGTAAAAGGCTTAACACATCGCCTAGCATATAGTAAGAGTTCAGTGTGTTGTTGTTGTTGTTAGGTGCCATCCAGTCAATTCCAACTCACAGCGACCCTGTGTACCACAGAAAGAAACACTGCCCAGTCCCACACCATGCTCACAATCATTGTTATGCTTGAGCCCACTGTTGTAGCCACTGTGTCAATTCATCTCGTTGAGGGTCTTCCTTCTTTTTTGCTGACCCTCTACTTTACCAAGCATGATATCCCTCTCCAGGGACTGATCCCTTCTGATAACATGTCCCAAGTATGTAAGACGTAGTCTTGCCATCTTGCTTCTAAGGAACATTCTGGTTCTACTTCTTCCAAGGCAGATTTGTTCGTTATTTTGGCAGTCCATGGTATATTCAATATTCTTTGCCAACACCACAATTCAAAGGCATCAGTTCCTCTTCGGTCTTCCTTATTCATTGTCCACCTTTTGCTGGACAACAGACTTCTTTCTTCAGCACCATCTGTTCCTGATCATATGCTACGTCTTGAAATGGTTGAATGTTGACCAATTCTTTTTGGTATACTGACTCTGTGTATTCCTTCCATCTTCTTTTGATGCCTCCTGCATGGTTTAATTTTTTCCACATGGAATCCTTCACTGTTGCAACTCGAGGCTTGAATATTTTCTTCAGTTCTTTCAGCTTGAGTTCAGTAGAGTTTCAGTATTGTGATATACATATTATATTTGTAATCATGTGTATAAAATATATACAACCACCAAAAGAGCAGTTGCCATTGAGTCTATTCGAACTCATGGCGACCCATGTGTGTTAGAGTAGAACTGTGCTCCATACGGTTTTCAACGACTAATTTTTTCAGGAGTAGATCACCAGGCCTTTCTTCCTAGGTGCCCTTGGGTGGATTCGAACCTCCAATCTTTGGGTTTGCAGCCAAGCTCGTTAACAATTTCATCACCCATGGACTCCTATAAAGTATATATAATGTGTGCAAATTTATTTCTCTATTTTTGGCAGCAAGAAGAATTCAATATCCCAAGCTGAGCTCTTATAAAACCAAACCAAACCAAACCCCGTGCTGTCAAGTCGATTCCAACTCATAGTGACCCTATATAGCATAATCAATTATAAGATTATAGTAATAACATAATAATAAAAACCCAGAGCCATCGAGTTAGCATCGATAAACACCTTAAACAGTCAATTTCTTATTCTAATCACTTCATATTATATCTCTCTTTCTCACCAGAAAATATGCAGGAAAGTTCACCTTTTAAACATCTGAGACGCCAATTTAAACTTTAGGAAAGAAAATTCAGCATTTTCTTAATTGAAATGACTATTACAAACGTAGGTCTTTCAGCATGAGAAAGAATACCTAACAACTGAACCAGCTGAGAAAAAGCATAAGATCTGAATCAGTACAGTTAGAAAAAATAATTGAGAAAAACCATGAAGCCTTCCTAATTCTAGCTATGATAAGTACTACCATGTCATTTAATCACAGAAATATCAAGTAAAGTGGGGCATTATTCCAATGTTCAATGGCTTATGATGAACAGAGTGTTAGTTTGTTTTTTTTTTTCCTTAACCTCTTAGAAGATAAAAAGCATGTTACTTCTATTTTATGGTATGTATCAATTTTTTTTTATCCTTTATTTATTTATTTATTTTATCCTTTACCCTCTACAGGCATTTTATTTCTCTCTAGTAATGTAAATAGAAAACAGGCCTGGCAATCTGCTTCTGAAATGTCACAGCCTTGAAAACCCTATAGAGCAGTTCTACTCTGCAACACATGGGGTCACCATGAGTTGGGATCAACTCAATGACAACTACCAACAACAACACCAAAATGCAAATAGTGTTTCAAAGACAGGCACCAGGTGTTTCATTTCTTTGAAGTTATATAACAATACCAAAAAATTCACCTATTCAAAAAGCTACTAAAAAAAAATTTTTAAACTCCCAACATCAACCTATTACTGGTATTTACAGAATTATTCAAGATGAAATTTTTTTTTTTTTTTTTGGTTTGTTTTGGGTTTTTATGATTTATACACGTAATTCTATTCCATATTATACTGTTTTAGTTTCTTGGATTCTCTATTCCTCTTTTTATCCAACAATTTATATCTTGTTTAAAATGCAACGTATATGATAAAATTAACAGCAAATAGTGATATGAACAAATTTTGAATTGTGATTTTTTTTTTTTTTTCTTTTTTTTTTCACTCCCTACTCCCACTTGCTCTCCCCGTCTTGAGTCAGCCCTTTCAGTCTCTCCTTTCTTGACAATTTTGCCGGCTTCCCTCTCTCTCTATCCTCCCATCCCCCCTCCAGACAAGAGTTGCCAACACAATCTCAAGTGTCCACCTGATATAATTAGCTCACTCTTCATCAGCATCTCTCTCCCACCCGCTGACCAGTCCCTTTCATTTCTGATGAGTTGTCTTCGGGGATGGTTCCTGTCCTGTGTCAACTGAAGGTCTGGGGAGCATGGCCGCCGGGATTCCTCCAGTCTCAGTCAGACCATTAAGTTTGGTCTTCTTATGAGAATTTGGGGTCTGCATCCCACTGATCTCCTGCTCCCTCAGGGGTCCTCTGCTGAGCTCCCTGTCAGGGCAGTCATCAATTGTGGCCGGGCACCAACTAGTTCTTCTGGTCTCAGGATGATGTAGGTCTCTGGTTAATGCGGCCCTTTCTGTCTCTTGGGCTCTTAGTTGTCATGTGGGCTTGGTGTTCTTCATTTTTCTTTGCTCCAGGTGGGTTGAGACCAATTGCTGCATCTTAGATGGCTGCTTGATAGCATTTAAGACCCCAGACGCCACATTTCAAAGTGGGATGCAGAATGATTTCATAATAGAATTATTTTGCCAATTGACTTAGAAGTCCCTGCAAACCATGCTCCCCAGACCCCCGCGCTTGCTCCGCTGACCTTTGAAGCATTCATTTTATCCCGGAAACTTCTTTGCTTTTGGTCCAGTCCAATTGAGCTGACCTTCCATGTATTGAGTGTTGTCTTTCCCTTCACCTAAAGCAGTTCTTATCTACTGATTAATCAATAAAAAAACCCTCTCCCACCCTCCCTCCCTTCCCCCCTCGTAACCACAAAAGTATGTGTTCTTCTCAGGTTTACTGTTTCTCAAGATCTTATAATAGTGGTCTTATACAATATTTGTCCTTTTGCCTCTGACTAATTTCGCTCAGCATAATGCCTTCCAGGTTCCTCCATGTTATGAAATGTTTCAGAGATTCGTCACTGTTCTTTATCGATGCGTAGTATTCCATTGTGTGAATATACCACAATTTATTTAACCATTCATCCGTTGATGGACACCTTGGTTGCTTCCAACTTTTTGCTATTGTAAACAGAGCTGCAATAAACATGGGTGTGCATGTATCTGTTTGTATGAGGGCTCTTGTATCTCTAGGGTATATTCCTAGGAGTGGGATTTCTGGGTTGTATGGTAGTTCTATTTCTAACTGTTTAAGATAACGCCAGATAGATTTCCAAAGTGGTTGTACCATTTTACATTCCCACCAGCAGTGTATGAGAGTTCCAATCTCTCCGCAGGCTCTCCAACATTTATTATTTTGTGTTTTTTGGATTAATGCCAGCCTTGCTGGTGTGAGATGGAATCTCATCGTAGTTTTAATTTGCATTTCTCTAATGGCTAATGATCGAGAGCATTTTCTCATGTATCTGTTGGCTGCCTGAATATCTTCTTTAGAGAAATGTGTGTTCATATCATTTCCCAATTCTTGATTGGGTTGTTTGTCTTTTTGTGGTTGAGTTTTGACAGAATCATGTAGATTTTAGAGATCAGGCGCTGGTCGGAGATGTCATAGCTGAAAATTCTTTCCCAATCTGTAGGTGGTCTTTTTACTCTTTTGGTGAAGTCTTTAGATGAGCATAGGTGTTTGATTTTTAGGAGCTCCCAGTTATCGGGTTTCTCTTCATCATTTTTGGTAATGTTTTGTATTCTGTTTATACCTTGTATTAGGGCTCCTAGGGTTGTCCCAATTTTTTCTTCCATGATCTTTATCGTTTTAGTCTTTATGTTTAGGTCTTTGATCCACTTGGAGTTAGTTTTTGTGCATGATGTGAGGTATGGGTCCTGTTTCATTTTTTTGCAAATGGATATCCAGTTATGCCAGCACCATTTGTTAAAAAGGCTGTCTTTTCCCCAGTTAATTGACACTGGTCCTTTGTCAAATATCAGCTGCTCATACGTGGATGGATCTATGTCCGGGTTCTCAATTCTGTTCCATTGGTCTATGTGTCTGTTGTTGTACCAATACCAGGCTGTTTTGACTACTGTGGCTGTATAATAGGTTCTGAAGTCAGGTAAGGTGAGGCCTCCCACTTTCTTCTTCTTTTTCAGTAGTGCTTTGCTTATCCGGGGCTTCTTTCCCTTCCATATGAAATTGGTGATTTGTTTCTCTATCCCCTTAAAATATGACATTGGAATTTGGATCGGAAGTGCGTTAAATGTATAGATGGCTTTTGGTAGAATAGACATTTTTACTATGTTAAGTCTTCCTATCCATGAGCAAGGTATGTTTTTCCACTTAAGTATGTCCTTTTGAATTTCTTGTAGTAGAGCTTTGTAGTTTTCTTTGTATAGGTCTTTTACATCCTTGGTAAGATTTATTCCTAAGTATCTTATCTTCTTGGGGGCTACTGTGAATGGTATTGATTTGGTTATTTCCTCTTCGGTGTTCTTTTTGTTGATGTAGAGGAATCCAAGTGATTTTTGTATGTTTATTTTATAACCTGAGACTCTGCCAAACTCTTCTATTAGTTTCAGTAGTTTTCTGGAGGATTCCTTAGGGTTTTCTGTGTATATAATCATGTCATCTGCAAATAGTGATAACTTTACTTCTTCCTTGCCAATCCGGATACCTTTTATTTCTTTGTGTAGCCTAATTGCCCTGGCTAAGACTTCCAACACGATGTTGAATAAGAGTGGTGATAAAGGGCATCCTTGTCTGGTTCCCGTTCTCAAGGGAAATGCTTTCAGGTTCTCTCCATTTAGAGTGATATTGGCTGTTGGCTTTGCATAGATGCCCTTTATTATGTTGAGGAATTTTCCTTCAATTCCTATTTTGGTAACAGTTTTTATCATGAATGGGTGTTGGACTTTGTCAAATGCCTTTTCTGCATCAATTGATAAGATCATGTGGTTTTTGTCTTTTGTTTTATTTATGTGATGGATTACATTAATGGTTTTTCTGATATTAAACCAGCCTTGCATACCTGGTATAAATCCCACTTGATCAGGGTGAATTATTTTTTTGATGTGTCGTTGGATTCTATTGGCTAGAATTTTGTTGAGGATTTTTGCATCAATGTTCATGAGGGATATAGGTCTATAATTTTCTTTTTTTGTAATGTCTTTACCTGGTTTTGGTATCAGGGAGATGGTGGATTCATAGAATGAGTTGGGTAGTATTCCGTCATTTTCTATGCTTTGGAATACCTTTAGTAGTAGTGGTGTTAACTCTTCTCTGAAAATTTGGTAGAACTCTGCAGTGAAGCCGTCCGGGCCAGGACTTTTTTTTGTTGGGAGTTTTTTGATTACCGTTTCAATCTCTTTTTTTTGTTATGGGTCTATTTAGTTGTTCTACTTCTGAATGTGTTAGTTTAGGTAGGTAGTGTTTTTCCAGGAATTCATCCATTTCTTCTAGGTTTTCAAATTTGTTAGAGTACAATTTTTCATAATAATCTGAAATGATTCTTTTAATTTCATTTGGTTCTGTTGTGATGTGGTCCTTCTCATTTCTTATTCGGGTTATTTGTTTCCTTTCCTGTATTTCTTTAGTCAGTCTAGCCAATGGTTTATCAATTTTGTTAATTTTTTCAAAGAACCAGCTTTTGGCTTTGTTAATTCTTTCGATTGTTTTTCTGTTCTCTAATTCATTTAGTTCAGCTCTAATTTTTATTATTTGTTTTCTTCTGGAGCCTGATGGATTCTTTTGTTGCTCACTTTCTATTTGTTCAAGTTGTAGGGACAGTTCTCTGATTTTGGCTCTTTCTTCTTTTTGTATGTGTGCATTTATTGATATAAATTGGCCTCTGAGCACTGCTTTTGCTGTGTCCCAGAGGTTTTGATAGGAAGTATTTTCATTCTCGTTGCTTTCTATGAATTTCCTTATTCCCTCCTTGATGTCTTCTATAACCCAGTCTTTTTTCAGGAGGGTATTGTTCATTTTCCAAGTATTTGATTTCTTTTCCCTAGTTTTTCTGTTATTGATCTCTAGTTTTATTGCCTTGTGGTCTGAGAAGATGCTCTGTAATATTTCGATGTTTTGGACTCTGCAAAGGTTTGTTTTATGACCTAATATGTGGTCTATTCTAGAGAATGTTCCATGTGCGCTGGAAAAAAAAGTATATTTTGCAGCAGTTGGGTGGAGAGTTCTGTATAAGTCAATGAGGTCAAGTTGGTTGATTGTTGTAATTAGATCTTCCGTGTCTCTGTTTAGCTTCTTACTGGATGTCCTGTCCTTCTCCGAAAGTGGTGTGTTGAAGTCTCCTACTATAATTGTGGAGGTATCTATCTCGCTTTTCAGTTCTGTTAAAATTTGATTTATGTATCTTGCAGCCCTGTCATTGGGTGCGTAAATATTTAATATGGTTATGTCTTCCTGATCAATTGTCCCTTTTATCATTATAGAGTGTCCTTCTTTATCCTTTGTGGTGGATTTAAGTCTAAAGTCTATTTTGTCAGAAATTAATATTGCTACTCCTCTTCTTTTTTGCTTATTGTTTGCTTGATATACTTTTTTCCATCCTTTGAGTTTTAGTTTGTTTGTGTCTCTAAGTCTAAGGTGTGTCTCTTGTAGGCAGCATATAGATGGATCGTGTTTCTTTATCCAGTCCGTGACTCTCTGTCTCTTTATTGGTGCATTTAGTCCATTTACATTCAGGGTAATTATAGATAAATAAGTTTTTAGTGCTGTCATTTTGATGCCTTTTTATGTGTGTTGTTGACAATTTCATTTTTCCACACACTTTTTTGTGCTGAGGCGTTTTTCTTAGTAAATTGTGAGATCCTCATTTTCATAGTGTTTGACTTTATGTTAGTTGAGTCGTTACGTTTTTCTTGGTTTTTGTCTTGAGTTATAGAGTTGTTATGCCTTTTTGTGGTTACCTCATTATATACCCCTATTTTTCTAAGTAAAAACCTAACTTGTATTGTTCTATATCGCCTTGTATCACTCTCCATATGGCAGTTCAATGCCTCCTGTATTTAGTCCCTCTTTTTGATTATTGTGATCTTTTACCTATTGACTTCCATAATTCCCTGTTATGTGTATTTTTTTTTTTTAATTAATCTTAATTTGTTTGTTTTTGTGATTTCCCTATTTGAGTTGATATCAGGACGTTCTGTTTTGTGACCTTGTGTTGTGCTGATATCTGATATTATTGGTTCTCTGACCAAACAATATCCTTTAGTATTTCTTGTAGCTTTGGTTTGGTTTTTGCAAATTCTCTAAACTTGTGTTTGTCTGTAAATATCTTAATTTCGCCTTCATATTTCAGAGAGAGTTTTGCTGGATATATGATCCTTGGTTGGCAGTTTTTCTCCTTCAGTGTTCTGTATATGTCGTCCCATTCCCTTCTTGCCTGCATGGTTTCTGCTGAGTAGTCAGAACATATTCTTATTGATTCTCCCTTGAAGGAAACCTTTCTTTTCTCCCTGGCTGCTTTTAAAATTTTCTGTTTATCTTTGGTTTTGGTGAGTTTGATGATAATATGTCTTGGTGTTTTTCTTTTTGGATCAATCTTAAATGGGGTTCGATGAGCATCTTGGATAGCTATCCTTTCGTCTTTCATGATGTCAGGGAAGTTTTCTGTCAGAAGTTCTTCAACTATTTTCTCTGTGTTTTCTGTCCCCCCTCCCTGTTCTGGGACTCCAATCACCCGCAGGTTATCCTTCTTGATAGAGTCCCACATAATTCTTAGGGTTTCTTCATTTTTTTTAATTCTTTTATCTGATTTTTTTTCAGCTATGTTGGTGTTGATTCCCTGGTCCTCCAGATGTCCCAGTCTGCATTCTAATTGCTCGAGTCTGCTCCTCTGACTTCCTAGTGTGTTGTCTAATTGTGTTATTTTATTGTTAATCTTTTGGATTTCTACATGTTGTCTCTCTATGGATTCTTGCAACTTATTAATTTTTCCACTATGTTCTTGAATAATCTTTTTGAGTTCTTCAACAGTTTTATCAGTGTGTTCCTTGGCTTTTTCTGCAGATATCCTAATTTCATTTGTGATATCATTAAGCATTCTGTAAATTAGTTTTTTATATTCTGTATCTGATAATTCCAAAATTGTATCTTCATTTGGGAAAGATTTTGATTCTTTTGTTTGGGGGGTTGGAGAAGCTGTCATGGTCTGCTTCTTTAAGTGGTTTGATATGGATTGTTGTCTCCGAGCCATCACTGGGAAACTAGTTTTTCCAGAAAATCCGCTAAAAAAAAACTGCAGTCAGATCCCTATCAGAGTTCTCCCTCTAGCTCAGGCTATTCAGATGTTAATGAAGCCGCCTGGGGAGGGTGGGGGAGGGAACAGAGAGATAGGAGAGTAGCACCTCAGAATATAGCCAGAGTTGCTTGTCTTGCTTGGAATGACTGTTATATCTGAGATTCCCGCGGGCGCGTCGCCTATGTGTGCTGGCTGTGTGGAGATTGCCCCCAGGGGGTCTGGCCCGCTGGAGTCACGGTCAGATCCTCCGCTTCCAGCCACACGCCCAGCGTCAAGGCTCCCCTACTGGGACGGTGCACTCTCAACTCCAAAATCAGTCGCTGCCTCCCGGGGACTTCTCGTCCCTCCAGCTGCGTGGCCGTGCCGCCCCCGTGAACCAGGTGGGCCCCCTCCCGGGGTTAGTTCAGATGGGTGGAGTAGCTCCCCGTGCTTGTGCCGCGACCAAGTGTCCCGGCTGGAACGCTGTTCTCCCCACTCCAATACCAGTCGCTGCCTCCCGGGGACTTCTCCTACCGGCTGCGTCCCACGCCGCCCGCGCGACCCGGCTGGTCCCCTTCCCGGGGTTAGTTCAGGGGGTGGAGCAACTCTCCGTGTTTATGGCGTACCTGCGAGCAGTCCAAATCCCTGCGGGATGGTTCCCCGGCTCGGATGCTGCTCTTTCTGCTCCAAGATCAGTCACTGCCTCCCGGGGACTTCTCCTACCGGCTGCGTCCCACGCCGCCCGTGGAACCGGCTGGTCCCCCTCCCGGGGTTAGTTCAGGGGGGTGGAGCAGGTCTCTGTCCTTGTGCCGTACCTGACTGGTACGCTGGCTCCAGGCTCTGGAAACTATCGCTGCTTCCCCGTATTAGTTCGTTCTCCGTCTCTAAATCCGCGTTTGTTGTTCAGAGTTCGTAGATTGTTATGTATGTGATCGATTCACTTGTTTTTCCGTGTCTTTGTTGTAAGAGGGATCCGAGGTAACGTCTGCCTAGTCCGCCATCTTGGCTCCGCGCCTCAAGATGAAATTTTAATAATGCCATTACCGTACACTGTATGTGTAAAAAAAAAAAAAATTTTTTTTTTTTTTGTATGTGTAGCAGGGGGAAGAGAAGGTTCTAACCTTTATATTTTATTAATATTATGTATATCCACTGGCAGAGTGTTAATATGTTATCATTCTGGGTACCAATAAGAAAAAGGCCAAGGGAAGGAAAAACGGAAGGAATCTAGAAAGAGATCTGATTATGTTCCCATGGAAATGGAGATTAAAGCCCCCTAAGCCCTGGTGGTGCAGTGGTTAAGAGCTCGACTGCTAACCAAGAGGTAAAAACCCTATGGGGCAGTTGTACTCTGTCCTATACAGCCACTATGAGTCAGAATTGACTCAACGGCAATAGGTTTGGTTTTTGTGTTTTTGGAGCATTACAAGTTCTGTGAAAATAAATTGATGAAAGAAGTTGAAGAACCCTAAAATCAGAGGGGTCAGTAGTTAGCACACCGAGTAGACAGTAAGTGTGTGAGAAGAAAACATTCAAATCCCAAAAGTCAAGACTAGCAATGGTCAGAAATCAGGAAATCACATAGTTGCACTGAACAAAATGTAAGGCTGGTCTTGAAAATGGAGTAAGGTTTACTTCTGCCCAAATTATTTGTTATTCTTATTTGTGTTATAAATGGTATTAATGTGAGAATGAATCCAGACTTTCAAGTACATGAGAAAAATACCTGAAGCTGACTACAGGTGATCTCTAGAATCTCATTTTCTTCATCACCTTGAAAAAGGTAAGATACTCTGAGATCTTCAGAAGGAACAGAATGAGGTACTATAGCCATTACTTCCCCAAAACTCTGATATAAGTAGTTTTAACAGGTAAATTAAGAAAGTCCCCTGGTAACTTTCAGTTAAAGTTAGAAGACTGAGCATATACATTTATCTTGCTCCGTCTCAAAACTTCACTCAAGGAGCAGTAAAAGTTTTCTTTCTTTCTTTTTTTTTTTTAATTCGTATACCCACAAGGACAAAGAAAATAGAAAATAAGGAAACAGCAATAAAATCTGGGAAGCTGGAAAACAGATGGACATGTCTTTACAAATTTAGTAGACCAGAAAGCTCAATACTAGGACAAATGTAAGAAAAGTCAGGAGGCAACATTACTTACAGAGGCCCCATAAGGCTCAGGAATCAGCGGCATTAAATACCCATGAAACAAAGATTTACGGAGGCTCTAAAAGGCCTGGTAATCTATTTCTAAAAATCAGTCAGTGAAAACTCTATGGATCTCAAAGGTCTGATCTGCAACCAGTCATGGGGATGGAACAGGACGGGGCAGTGTTTAGTTCTGTTGTGTGTGGGGTTGCCATCAGCCAGAGGCAGACTCAACAGAGCTAACAACAACAACTATAAAACATAACCAGTTTGATTAAGAAGCAAATTCCCAAACATGGCGGAGGAGTCAAATGCTTCCCATGGTCCCTCTTACAACAAAGACCAGAAAAAAAACAAGTGAATAGATTATATATACGACAAGCTAGGAGCCCTGAACATCAAAGACAAAGTTAGGAAATCATACTGAGCAGCAGGGGGAGGGAGAGATGGTTCAGAACTGGTGAGGAGTTTTCAGAACTAATTTGGCAGGAACCAGCGACCCTCAGACATGATCCCATAGTACGACCGCAGCAGGTCTGGCAGTAGTGTTCTGGAAGCAGTTTCCTCAGGGAGATAAGGCAAATCGCAGAGAGTCTACTCATGCCTCCAGAATCAGCGAAGAACAGCACTCTCAGCAAAAGATAAATGCTTGAGTCTGATTTACACAAGGATCAAATACCACTCCTTGTGAAAGAACGCTCTCCAAATTTATCTCATCCCTCCTCCTTCTGCCCTAACCCCAAGCCGGCTTCAGTGGCAGTCAATTTCCCTGGGCCTGACATAGACCCTGCTGTGTGCCCTAAGCTATTCTCCTAGCCTTGGAGAAGCAACAAATTAACAAATGAGGAAAAAAATAATCTGCTGGCTCCCCTAAGCTGGGAACTCAGGGTAGATGTGGTTTCTGTCCAGGCACCAACGATCACAGACTCTGAATTCCTTTCACCCTGGCATAGATTTTTATGGGCCCATTCCAGCAGCTTAGGCCCTTGTTCAGCAGACTGCAATGGTATATGTGCGTGAGATCTGACTTCAACTGTTCCAGCAGTGTTGTGGAGAGGCAGGTTTTTGACATTTTACACAGTTCTGCCTATTAAACAGGGTTCTCTTCTACCCATATCAGGGGCCTGAGGACTGGTGGCTCCATCCATGCCACCTAGCCATCCACAACAGGGGTCCAGGGATAAGTGGTGCCTCCCAGTCCTTACAGCCAAAAGCACTGGGTCCCCATGGTCCAGCTGCAGAACCCACCCACCTGTGCACTCTAGGGAACGGGGCCGTGCTTTCTTCACAGACACTCTGGGGACAGTTTTCAGCACTCTGCCTTGCTCAAAGCATGACCCCCTGTGGCAAACAAAGACCTGTGCCTACACCAATCACCCTTGCTCCTCTAAGGCTGTAGGAAACAGCCTGCACCATCCACTTGGTGACTGTCTACCTGGACACCTGTGCTGAATCCATACAAGAAAACTGAATGGACTCCTAGGCTCATACATCCGGTGACAGGACATCGGAGCTTCAAAGATGCAAGTAATCAAACTAGCTCACTCAAGCAGCCTATCTGGGCATATCAAAACAAAACAAAGGAAGAAGCTAGAATATAGTAAACAAACACAAAATAAATTAATACAATAACTTACAGATGGCTTGGAGACACCAGTCAATATCAAATCACATAAAGAAGCAGCCCATGATTGCTTCAACTAGTTCCCAAAACAAAGACTCAAGGAATCTTCCAGAATAAGGTAAATTCCTAGAATTACCAGAGGTAGAATTCAAAAGATTAAGATACAGAACTCTTCAAGAAATCAGGAAAGAGATCAGACAAAACACAGAACAACCTACGGAACACACACATAAAGCAGTCAAGGAAATTAAGGTTATTCAAGACCATAATGACAAATTGAATAGCCTGCAAGAATCCACAGAGAGACAGCAAACAGAAATTCAGAAGATTAACAGTAAAACTTCAGAATCAGACTACTAAATAAAAAGTCAGACTAGCAGAATTGAGGAAATAGAAGGCAGAATAAGTGAGATAGAAGATAAAACATGTGGCACCAATATATTTGAAGAAAAATCAGATAAAAGAATTTCAAAAAATGAAGAAATCCTAAGAATCATGTGGGACTCTATCAAGTGAAATAACCTACGAGTGACTGGAGTACCAGACCAGGGATGAGAACAGAAAATACAGAGAGAATTGTTGAAGCTCTGTTGGCAGAAAACTTCCCTGATATCATGAAAGATGTGAAGATATCTATCCAAGATGCTCATCAAACCCCACATAAGGTAAATCCAAAAACAAAGTTACCAAGACATATTATAATCACTCTTGCCAAGACCAAAGATAAAAAGAGAATTTTAGGAGTGGCTAGGGATAAACAAAAAGTCACCTGCAAAGGAGAGTCAACAAGAATAGCTCAGACTACTCAGCAGAAACCATGCAGGCAAGAAGGCAATGGGATGACATTTATAAATCACTGAAGGAAAAAAATTGCCAGCCAATAATCATAAATATAGCAAAACTGTCTCTCAAATATTAAGGTGAAATTAGGATATTTCCAGATAAACAGAAGTTTAGGGAATTTGCAAAAAACAAACCAAAATTATAAGAATTACTAAAGGGAGTCCTCCGTTAAGAAAATCAGTAACATCAGATAACAACCTAAGACTAGAACACAGGAAAGAACAACCAGATATCAACCCAGAAAGGGAAATCACAAAAATAAATCAAAGCTAAAACGCTCAAAACAGGGAAACAGAGATGTCATCATGTAAAGGATGACAACATTAAATCAGTAAAGAAGGACTAAAAAATGTAGTCAGAGATGTTTAATATGGAGTGGAAGTCAAGGCAATATAAAGAGATAAAAGTTTGCTTTAAACTTACAAAAATAGTGGTAAATACTAAGGCAACCACAAAGGAGACTAAAAATCCTACACAACAAAATAAAAAACAAGAGAAAATATAAAGAATCAGCAAAAACAAAACGAACAACAATGAAAAAGATAATATATAAAGAAAAACTACTAGGGACAAAAAATTAAGTGGAACAAAGACATCAAAATGTCAGCACTAAACTCATACCTATCCATAATTATGTTGAATGTAAAAGGACGAAATGCACCAATAAAGACACAGAAAGTGGCAGAATGGATTAAAAAAACATGATCTGTCTATATACTGCCTACAAGAGACACATCTTAAAGACACAAACAAACTAAAACTCAAAGGATGGAAAAAATATATCAAGCAAACAACAATCAAAAAAGAGCAGGAGTGGCAATATTAATTTCTGACAAAATAGACTTTAAAGTTAAATCCACCTCAAAGGATAAGGAAGGACACTATATAATGATTGAAGGAACGATATACCAAGAAGATATAACCATACTAAATATTTACACACCCAAAAACAGGGCATTAAGATACATAAAACAAAGCTAACACCATTTAAAAACGAGAGACAGCTCCACAATAACATTAGGAGACTTCAACACACTACCTTCAGTGAAAGACAAAACATCCAGAAAGAAGCTCAATAAAGACACGCCCCCCCCCCAAAAAAAAACCAGTGCCATCGAGTCGATTCCGACTCACAGTGAGCCTATAGGACAGAGTAGAACAGCCCCAGAGAGTTTCCAAGGAGCAACTGGCAGATTCAAACTGCTGACCCTTTGGTTAGCAGCCATAGCACTTAACCACTATGCCACCAAGGTTTCCCAATAAAGACACAGAAGAGCTAAATGCCACAATCAACCAACTTGACCTCATAGATATACAGAACACTCCACCCAACAGCAACCAAGTACACTTTCTTTTCCAATGCACATGGAACATTCTCTAGAACAGACAATGTATTAGGTCATACAGCAAGCCTTAAAAGAATCCAAAACACTAAAATATTACAAAGCATCTTCTCTGACCATAAAGCCATAAAAGTAGAAATCAATAACAGAAAAGTAGGAAAAAAGATATCAAACACTTGGAAACTGAACAACACTATGCTCAAAAATGAATGGGTTAAAGAAGAAATTAAGGATGGAATAAAGAAATTCATAGAATCCAAAGAGAATGGAAACACTTGCTATCAGAACCTTTGGGTCACAGCTAAAGCAGTGCTTGGAAGACAATTTATAGCAATAAATGCACGCATCCAAAAAGAAGAAAGGGCCAAAATCAAAGAATTATCCCTACAATTCAAACAAATAGAAAGACAGCAACAAAAGAAACCCTTAGGCATCAGAAGAAAACAAACAATAAAAATTAGAGCAGAATTAAATGAAAGAGAGAACAGAAAAACACTTGAAAGAGTTAACAAGACCAAAACCTGGTTCTTTGAAAAGATTAACAAAATCGATAAACGACTGGCCAAACCGACAAAAGAAAAACAGGAGAGGAAGCAAATAACCCAAATTAGTAATGAGATGGGCGATATCACAACAGACCCAACTGAAATTAAAAGAATCATATCAGATTACTATGAAACATTGTACTTTAACAAAGTTGAAAACCTAGAAGAAATGGATGAAGTTCTAGAAACATACTACCTACCTAAACTAACACAGAGGTAGAACAACTAAATAAACTCATAATGAAAGAAGAGATTGAAAAGGTAATCTAAAAATTCCCAACAAAAAAAGTCCTGGCCCTAATGGATTCACTGGAGAATTCTACCAAACTTTCAGAGAAGAGGTAACACCACTACTACTAAAGTTATTTTAGAGCGTAGAAAGGACGGAATACTCCCAAACTCATTCTATAAAGCAAGCCTTTTTCTGATACCAAAACCAGGTAAAGACACCACAAAAAAAGAAAATTACAGACCTATATCCCTCATGAACTTAGATGCAAAAATCCTCAACAAAATTCTAGCCAATAGAATTCAACAGCATATTAAAAAAATAATTCACCATGACCAAGTGGGATTCCTACCAGGTATGCAGGGATGGTTCAACATTAGAAAAACAATCAATGTAATCCATCATATAAATAAAACAAAAGACAAGAACCACATGATCTTAACAATTGATGTAGAAAAGGCATTTCACAAAGTTCAACACCCATTCGTGATAAAAAAAAAAAAAAAACTCTCAGTGAAACAGGAAAAGACGGAAAATTTCTCAACATAATGAAGGGAATTTACACAAAGCCCACAGCCAACATCATCTTAAATAGAGACAGTCTGAAATCTTCCCCTTCAGAACAGAACCAGACAAGGATGACCTTTATCACCACTCTTATTCAACATTGTGGTAGAGGTCCTAGCCAGAGCAATTAGGCTAGATAAAGAAATAAAGGCCATCCAAATTGGTAAGGAAGAAGTAAAATTATCTCTATTTGCAGATGACATGATCTTATACACAGAAAACCCTAAAGAATCCTCAAGAAAACTACTGAAACTAATAGAAGAGTTCAGCAAAGTATCAGGATACAAGATAAACATACAAAAATCAGTTGGATTCCTCTGCACCAACAAAAAGAACATTGAAGAAGAAATCACCAAATCAATACCATTTACACTAGCCCCCAAGAAGATAAAATACTTAGGAATAAATCTTACTAGAGACATGAAAGACCTATACAAGGAACACTACAGGACACTATTGCAAGAAACCAAATGAGACCTATGTAAGTGAAAAACATACCTTGCTCATGGATAGGAAGACTTAACATTGTAAAAATGTCTACTCTACCAAAAGCAATCTATAGATGCAATGCAATTCTGACCCAAATTCCAATGACAGTTTTTAATGAGGTTGAGAAACAAATCACCAACTTCATATGGGAGGGAAAGAAGCCCCAGATAAGTAAAGCATTACTGAAAAAGAACAAAGTGGGAGGCCTCACTCTACCTGATTTTGGAACCTATTATACCTCCACGGTAGTCAGAACAACAACAGATACATAGACCAACGGAACAGAATTGAGAGCCCAAACATAAGTCCATCCACCTGTGAGACGCTGATATTTGACAAAGGTGCAAAGTCTGTTAAATGGGGAAAAGACAGTCTCTTTAATAAATGGTGCTGGCATAACTGAATATCCATCTGCAAAAAAATGAAACAAGACCCATACCTCACTCCATGTACAAAAGCTACCTCAAAATGAATCAAAGACCTACATATAAAATCTAAAAGGATAAAGATCATGGAAGAAAAAACAGGGACAACACTAAAAAAGGAACCCTAATATATGGCATGAACAATATACAAAACATTACTAACATTGTACAAACACAAGAGAAACTAGACAGCTGTGAGCTCCTAAAAATCAAACACTTAAACGCTCATCCAAAAACTTCACCAAAACAGTAAAAAGATTACCTACAGACTGGGAAAAAGTTTTTGGCTATGACAAATCAGATCAGGGTCTGATCTCTAAAATCTACATGATACTGCAAAAACTCAACAACCAAAAGAAAAAGAACCCAATTAAAAATGTGCAAAGGATATGAACAGGCGCTTCAGCACCAAAGAAGACATTCAGGCGGCTAACAGGTACATGAGGAAATGCTCATGGTTATTAGCCATTAAAAAAAAAAAAAAACTTTTTTTTTTTTAACGCCATTAGAGAAATGCAAATTAAAACTACAATGAGATACCATCTCAATCCAACTGGAACAGTTAATACACTGCTGGTGGGACTATAAAATGGTACAACCACTTTGGAAATCAATTTGGCACTTATTTAAAAAGCTAGAAATAGAACTACCATAGGATTCGGCAATCCCACTCCTTGGAATATATCCTAGAGAAAAAAGAACCTTCACACGAACAGATATATGCACACCCATGTTCGTTGCAGCACTATTTATAATAGGAAAAAGATGGAAGCAACCAAGGTGTCCATCAACAGATGAATGGATAAATAAACTATGGTATATTCACATAATGGAACAGTATGCAACAATTAAGAACAATGATCACTCCGTGAAACATCTCTGGAATCTGGAAGGCATTATGCTCAGTCAAATTAGTCAGTTGCAAAAGGACAAATATTGTATGAGACCACTATTATAAGAACTCAAGAAATAGTTTAAACACAGAAGAAAATATTATTTGATGGTTAAGAGGGTGGGGAGGGAGGGAGAGGGGTATTCACCAATTAGATAATAGACAAGAACTATTTTAGGTGAAAGGAAAGACACACAGTACAGGAGAGGTCAGCACAACTGGACTAAACCAAAAGCAAAAATGTTTCCTGAATACAACCAAATGCTTCAAAGGCAAGAATAGCAGAGACAGCACGGTTTCAGGGACATCTAGGTTAACTGGCTTAACAAAATGTATTAAGAAAACGATTTGCCTCCCGCTTTGGTGACTGGCATCTGGGGTCTTAAACACTAGCAAGTGGCCATCTAAGATGCATCAATTGGTCTCAACCCACCTGGAGCAAAGAAGAATGAAGGACACCAAAAACACAAGGTAAATATGAGCCCAAGAGACAGAAAGGGCCACATAAACCAGAGACTACATCAGCCTGAGACCAGAAAAACTAGATGGTGCCCAGCTACCACCCATCACTACCCTGACAGGGAACATAACAGAGAATCCCTGACGGAACAGAGAAGTGGGATGCAGACCTCAAATTCTCATAAAAAGACCAGACTTAATGGTCTGACTGAGACTAGAGGGACCCTGGAGGTCATGGTCCCTGGACCTTCAGTTAGCCCAAGCCCAAAGCCCAAAGCAAACTCTTCAGACAGGGATTGGACTAGACTACAAGACAGAAAATGATACTGGTGAGGAGTGAGCTTCTTGGCTCAAGTAGACACATGAGATTGTGGGCAGCTCCTGTCTGAAGGCAAGATGAGAAGGCAGAACCAGACAGGAACTGGTTGAATGGACACGGGGAATACAGGGTGAAGAAGAGGAGTATGCTATCTCATTACGGGAGAGCAGCTAGGAGTACATAGCAAGGTATATACAACTTTTTGTATGAAAGACTGACTTGATTTGTAAGCTTTCACGTAAAGCACAAAAAATTAAAAAAAAAAAAAAGAAGAAGAAGCAAAGTCTCAATTATGCTTCCCCATTCCATTTCATCAAACAACTCTGTTCACGCCAACAAAACACTAGAGCAGTGGTCTTCAAACTATGGCCTACAGTAAAATTCTGCTACTGCCTGTTCTTTTACGACTGTGCGCTAAGAATAGTTTTTACCTTTTTAAGTGATTACACTTTAAATGGACATATAAATCATAGTTGCACTGAACAAAATGTAAGGCTGATCTTGAAAATGGAGTAAGGTCTACCTCTGCCCAAATTATTGACGCCACTCTTATTTGTGCTATAAATTGTATTAATGAATGAATCTAGGCTTTCAAGTACACCAGAAAAATACCTGAAATACATAATATCTTCAAATTTGCCCCTTGTCCCACAAAGCTTAAAATATTTATTATCTGGACTTTTAAGCAAAGGTTTGCCAATCCCTGCACTAGAAGACTATTAGTTTCCAGAATGGGATAAACCAGAAGGTCTCTGGATTAGGGAAAAATTCATCACAGTTACAGAAGAGGGGACTGAACTGATGAAGAGGGGGATCGAGCTATACACAGATTGCTGAAATATTTTCCTGACCCCACCACTTCAACAGAATACTGATAGAGACTTCAAGTCAGGTAATAACAAGATGTCTCTGCTCTGGGAAATTTGAACAGCCCAAGAAACAAGACTTAAAAGGTAACTACATTAGGGACTTTCCTACAAAACATCCCCACCACATCACTATGACATTAAGTCTATAAACCCCACACAGAAACCCACAGAGATGCCAATCAGTTCTGAAGTACCCTACTTTTAAATGTGAACATTCAGTGATCCCCAGACATTTTTGGATAGGATTTAATACAGAAGACAGAAACAGAGAGCAGAAAAGACAGTTTGGGGGACTGAAACCTAAACATAAACCTAACCGTGGACCAAAAACCCTTAACCTGGAGTAACTTAATAACCTCCTGTTTCACCAGATGCATCCTGAGCACACCTGGGACC